>NW_026136705.1:26907151-28107151 GCF_905237075.1 Dicentrarchus labrax | reverse complement strand
AGCGGGTCATTACAGCTGTATTTATGTGTGCAGCACTTATATAAACTGTAAGTGTGACTCAGCCCACCAGTCAAAGTCATTGTAGTCGTTCTTCGCTTGCCCCCAGAAGTAGAGAAACACCAGCGTTAGGCAGAAAGCCGCCACGAGCAGAGCAAAGCTGACACCTTCCAACTGTCGGCAGCGAGGGAGAAAGACATGAAACACAAGTTGCTTTTTAAAAACTGCCCTTTAATACGTTTACTGCCTCGTTTCTGGGAGCTGAAGACTGATCTTTGCCCTCTGTAGAGAGAGAGGAATTCAAACAGTAAAGCTCTTTAGTGGCTGTGATTGTAAAACCGCTCTGGTCTCACTGTGGGTTCATTACAGCTCACTGCATGATGTGCATTAGTGGAGCAGATGGCAGTGATTTGTCTTTAAATACCAGAAGAAAATGTATTTATCCAATTTTATGCTTTTACTTCAAATCAAACCTGCAATTTTACAGCTCGGTGCAATTACTGAGACGCTGTTTGACTAATGTTTTGGAGCCATTAAACACAAACTTTTTACTGCAAAGGTTTTCCAGTAAGTCACCGGGGCGGGCTCTAATCGGAAGGTTTTGGGATTCGATACCTGGCTCCTCCTTGAGCAAGATGCTGAACCTCAATTTGCTCCCGATGATGTGCATCTGTGTTAAATGCAGCATGAAGTCTAGTTTGAGACTAGAAATGTGCTTTAAAGCAGATTGAGATAACAAGTGAAGTTAAGTTAAGTGTCAAGTGTCTGAAAAACAAATATTTGGTGCAGAAGTTTTTCTGCATTAAGATGTAAAGCGTCATATTAAGAGATAAAGGACACTGACTGGAGCTCTCTTTGTCTCACCGTGTTGCAGCAGCAGTCTCCCGGCTGAGCCCGGCTCCTCTCATAGCGCCGCCACTTGCAGCCGTACAGACCGGACAGACACGACACCAAAGGCCGGTGCTCGTAGCGCCGAAACACTCTGGCTCGAAGACCTCGCAGCCGGCCGAACTGCAGCTGGGACAACGTGGACGCCATCGGCTCACACACGCTCCGACGCAACTACCATCCTGCTTCACACACACACACCTGAAACATACAGGAATCTGTAAAGAAACACAACCACAATACACAGACGTTTACAGAGACATTATGATACGTTATGCTTTCTATTGGACTTCTGTGCAGACTTGAAACAATAACCAGCCTCAGCAGGGGAATCTATTGAACTTCCAGCAGCCAAATCTCAGACCATCGTAGGTTTGTTTTTATTCTTAAATGTAGGAAATCCAAGCTGCTCTGTTGCAGTTTCCAGAGACGTAAAAGTTTCAGATCTACCAGAGATCCAATCAGTTTGTGTTGGAGGTCTTCACATATGGCAGCTCTTGTGCAACTCAGGCGTTGTCATTTTCCTTGCAGGACAAAAGGACAGTTCAGCTCTAATCCCCCCATGAATTATGGAACTCTGTGTGGGTTGAATTGCAATTAACAAATATTTGTGCATACACATAGTGCAACACTTTAATAAAGTATACGCAGACTGGTTATATATTTAAAAGCATAATAACATAAAATCTGTAAACTACTGGAGTTTGTACTTATGATGTGGTAATTTCTTATTGTATGTTTAATGTTTGCTACCTGACATGACTGATGTAAAATATTATAAACTATTATAAAAGTCTTAGTTATTTACATAAAGAAACAACAGTACCAGACATACATTATGAATGTGTAACAGGATCTTTTGCAACCTGAGAAAAACAAAGTTAACAAAAGGTGTGTTGCAATAAAAAGGTGCTCTTGGACAGAACCAGACTCTATTCAATAATCTTACAATTTAATGTTGCACAACACAATTTAATATTAAAACGCTGTTTAAAAAAAAAACAGTTTAATCCAACTGTAATCGCAATTTAATCTGGTGTTCATGTGATGTATAGGAGCCGAATTAAAGTCTGTATCCTAATAATTCATAAAAACTGATAATCCTTTATAAACATCGATCCGCTTTTGCCAGCAAGCATAATAATTTAAAAACGACGGATTTTTATAATTCAGTCTGGTGACAGAGTCCACAAAGAGAGAAAGGCACCTATTGAGACCCGGTTAGAGCTAAAACATAAAGCTCATAGTCACCTAAAACACATCGATGTGAAAAAGGCAGGTTGAGTATGGTTAGGTTAGGTAAGGTTATCTTACCTCCAGGTCACCCAACAGGTCGGTTCGTCCTCCCGATGAGCGGCGGAGAAGAAGCCGCAGTGCGCAGTTCTTCCTCGGTTACCCGATGTGGAGCAGGTTGCCTCGGAGGATGAGGTCGTGTCAAGTTAACCGTTGTTACTTAACACGGGTACGGGAAGTAAAATGCTTTTCCTTTCAAAATACAACTTTTTAAAAACAATTTTAGTATTTATTTAACATTTCTGGATCGCATGCATTAAAATAAGTTTAATGAATTGGCTATAAAGGCATTTTAGATTAGTGTAGCTATCCTGTGTGCTTTATTATACTTGTGTGATTGAACCATGTCTGTCGTTTCCACCTTTATAAATTAAATAAAAATGTTATTTCAAAAGAAAGCTACATTTATTGTTAATTAATGGTAACTAATCTTGTCCCAGAGTGCCAAATATACAAATATAAATATTCAAATAATTTCTTTGGAAATGTAAAATTTAACCTACATTTACAAAAAAAACAACAAAAGTTGGTTTATTTTGAAAATCCTCGCGGAAATTAATATATTGTAAATTCTGTGCTGCTTTACATAAGTTCCTATTGATACCCAGGACCTCTGTATCCCCGACTGCCACCTGTTGCCACAGTGATGCAAACACACCGTTACATCAGGTGAGTTCACAGGTGAGGATGACATTTCTCTTTAACTTTATTATCAAAACCTTTATTATTATACATTTGCGGAGAAGAATTAAAAACACACAGGTCACAAAAACACACTGATGTTAATGAGCAGCAGCAGAAATAACAATAGTCAAGCAATAAAACAATACCTTTAATAAAATATGAATAATAAAATAAATATACACACTAGAAATAAAGAGGCAGATCAAGCCAAAAATTACTTTTAGAGGTGAAATGAGACGAGCAAAGGAAGGAAAAACTGGTATATTTAGTCATAATTATGTAATTATGTATTATAATTATCTAATAAGGAATTATATTTTTTTTAAAAAGTGACTTTTCATCCAGAATTGATTGATTTTTAACCAAATTTATAGCAGAATATTTTAAACAGAATCTATAAAAACCAACTGAGAGGTACAAATATGAATTGTATGAACTTTATCCGTCAGTGAGCTTTGGCAAACCGTCGGTATTTGACGAGCTGGGAATGAAACTCAATAATAAACTCTTCTCTTATGACCGACTCCACCTTTAAGGGGCTGCAGCTTTTAAATTCCCCCCAAATTCCAGCAGCATTGTGTAATATTAAGAACTTTACGTCCTTCACTAAAAAGGACCCTCAAGAGTTTGACTCTAAATAGGGTCATATTGTTGTTTTAAATTAAATCGTACAAGTAAGAATACCTTCTTTCATCGATTCCTTCAAAATAAAAGCCCACTGGCAGTTACGCCAACAACGCGGTGAAGACAGAAAGACAACACTTCCAGCTTACTCTGTGGCCTGCAGGCTATAAAAGACATAAAAGTTCTTTATGTTACTCAAATAACAAGAATTTCACACGTCGCAGCAAAACTCAATATTGACTGACGTTGCCATGGAAACGGCAAAATATGTCGGAGGAAGTCAACAACCAGTGGGGAAAGCATCAAAATGTGGCTGACATTCATCGTCCCCCTCACAAGATCTCGTATTACAGATAAACACTGAAATATGTAGGGAAATAATCTTGATTCATACTTGATCAAATCAATCAATACCCTGTTTTATGGTCTATTTTACTATAAATAAAACCATAATTTATTAAATGAACATCATGCTGTATGGAAGAAGACTTTAAACTAGAGATTGAGACCATAAACTCATCAGGAAACTGTTTACCGAGCTCATAAATCAACTGAGAAGTCGGCTCATTTCTCCATTAGAGTGTATGGTATCTGCCCCCTGCTGGCCGTTACAGAGAATGCAAACCATATTTACACTTTGAATGCATTGCATTTGAAATGAATGGGGCTGTAGCTAGGATGCTACAGTGTAATTACAACATGTGACGATCTCTGAAAACAAAATTAAATTATGACAAGATTATACAGTTAGAATCTTTAGAGCCTTAAGATTATAATATCACCACGTGAAATCAAAAGATAAAGTTTAAGTGTATGTTTTATGCATGAACAATAAGCCTGTTTGTTTAATGGCTGCCTATGCAGAGGGGGCTAACCCTGGGCTCATTATTTACCTGTTGTGTCACGTTATATTAATTTGTTAACGGTAATGTTTCAATAGTGAATGTGTAGTACTAGTATATCATTAATCTTATGTGTGATATTCCAAGGGCGGTGACCCTGGGAACCACATGCTGGTGCTGGGCTGCCACAGCATCCAGCTTGGTTAAGTACCAAGGTCAAACGTTCCGTTGACTCCTGGAGAACGACGTGGGCTACACAGTACAATTGGTTGCCAGCCACCAGCGGGAGCGGGAGAAGAGTGCCTCCGACAGCCCCCCTTATGGCCGACAAGGACGCACTCGCTCAGTACTCGTGCGCCCACCCTGATTTTGCGGAGCAGCTGAGGTTCCACCGGGTGCATGAGGAGGCCCAGGCTCGTGCCAGTCAGCCCGGGTGTGAGGGCGAGGCGCTTGTTGGCTTTGGCACTGTCTCCTCCTGTCATTCTCGCGCGCCTCCCCACACCCCCTCGTCGTAGCTTGGCTGCTCCACCCATGCGTGTTCCTGTCCGCGCTCCCTCTCCGCTGCCGGCGGTGATCCAGGAGCCCCGTCGGGTCTCCGTGGAGGAGACGCCATCTGGGGAGACCACCTTGGCACCAGCGCCGGCGAAGAGGAAGGACAGGAACGTGGAGCAGCCCGCAACGCCCACTCCTGCTTCGGCTGAGGTACAAACACACACACGTGCCCGTACTCATGGACACACAACTCAGTGGAGTCGACTGTCAAACTGCATGTAGCACAGACTCTGCCTCCTTACAGTGTGTTTGTTTGTGAAGTTTTTTTCCCCTCACAGACCCGGTTGCCTGAGAGCTGGAGGACAGCTCTCACCAGGGAAGAACAGGAGTGGATCGGCCAGGAGCTGTTCAAGCTGGACAGCGAGGGGAGGACCAAACTCACCACGGACCTCAAGCTGTGGTGGGATCCCCCTCAGCCACCCGCCTCACCAGCTGCCTTCTTCGCGTATCGGCTGTTCCTCTGGACGCCCCTGCGTCTGTGGGGCTTCCAGCTGACATGCTGTAACAAGGCCCTCACCAAGTGTAGGTTCTACAGGACCATCTGGAGGGTCCTTGACATCGACGGCTGGTACTTGATGGCCACCGAGTACCTTGAGTGCCGTCTGTGTAAGAAGAAGGTAGCTGCCTGGTCACAGGAGGTTGTCGGTCAGCTGGGAGAGGGGCATCGCGCCCCCTTCCCAGCGATCCTCACCTACAAGTAAGTAGCTGTCTGAACACTGTCACGCAGCGCCTCGGTGTGTCTGTGTGTGGCTCTTCTGTAACACATAATGTGCTCCTCTGTAGGCTTGTCTGCGACCGGCGGGTCATCATCCAGCTGCATGAGCGTACTCGGGGGAACAGCCCCACAACAAACTCTGTGAGGCACACACCGAGGCCTGGATGCGGCGGTCCATACACTACCTCAGTGTCATGGAGCCCTTCACGTCGATAGGTGTCATGCGCAGGTGCACCCCACTGCCAAAACCGTCACCCGTGCCCGAGTACGGGGCTGCTACTGTTACTCTATCTTTGAAAGCATTCTGAAGTTGGACTCAACCAAGAAGGTAAATGTGGTGCTATAGCACAAGCTAAGTATCATGCTCTGGCTATGTGTGTGCAGCCTTAGTGATGTGCGTTATTCTCTCAAACAGGTGACCCGGAAGCTCGCCGGTGCTGCCACCCAGACCGCAGCGTGGGCAACCAACATCGGCAACGAGCACGGTGCTTATGTCCGTGCCGGCCTGTTGTCCATGGCTGCGGGGTTAATGCGGCGGTACCGGGATGCTGGGGTGGAGCTCAGCTCCTCTACGCTGACCGGGACTGTTGTTCGTCCCAGAGGAGATCCAAGGCACCTGATATGTTCAAGGAGTGGGACAAGCTGGTGGTCCGACTGGACATCTGGCACCTGATGCGGCGCTTTGCGTCAGGTGTCAACACCGAGAGCCATCAGGTGTATAAGCCCTTCCTGCAGCAGCTGTCTTTGTGCATCTTCCTGTGGGACCCAGAGGACACAGCCCGGTTGCTCGACGCTAAGAAGAGGATGCTTGAGGCGCAGGGAATGACCTTCTCATCTGACGCCGGAGTGTGGAGGCACGTTAGCCGCAGGGATATGGCTCTCCATTGCTGCACGCATAGAGCGGCGGAGATGGAGTGGCTGATCGGTGACCTCCTGGAAACCTTCGGCGGTGCCAACAGACGACATACCATGGGGATTCCCCTGCTGGACCAGGACAGCATCCAGGCAATCTGGACGGAGCAGGACCCGCTGGGCGTGGAACTGTACACCGAGATGGGCAGGCTGACCGGGCGGGGGGGGGCGGAATCAGCCTGCCGGTGTACCGTTGTGCACGAGGCTCCATGTCCCTGGAGTCGTTCCAACTGCATCTCAACCGCTTTATCCCAGGTAAACCACATTTCACTGTCACGGCCTTGGTGGGGTTGCGTTACGACCCGGCCTTATCCGAGGGGAGGGTAGATGAGCTTATCAGGCTCTACGAGGCCCTGTCAACATATGACAGGGCCCGAATAGTTTACCCTCCCCGCTACAGGGACAGGCCAGCTTGGGGTCGCTTCATGGCAGCGAAGCCTAGACGTAGCAGTATACCTGGTGTAGAGAGCCTGAGACGGTACGGCTACACTTCCATCATACATTACCCTGACGTACACACAAGCTTTTTTATGTAATGTTCACATCATGCTCATATCCATCATTGTTTTTGTCCATTGTCCGCAGCTGCCTGGTCGGACAGACCTCTGGACCTGCCAGCAGTCCCAGCGCAAGCCGGCTGGTAGAGGCAGTGTACACCCAGCTCTGCCGCATGTACGCAGTGGGACAGCATACTGCTTCGGTACCAGCACATCCGGGACCTTGTGTTGGGCCACCAGAGGCTGATGGCTCGGGGCGCCCATCCAGCTGAACTGCTCTCAAAATTGTACATGTGACTAAATACAATGTTTAAATCCGTTCTCATGTTCACCAGGACACAGCGGGAGAAGGAGAGGACTGTGCTAGCTCCAGGCGTTGCAGCAGAGGGACAACCACCAGCGGCAGCGACAGTGGGCTTGGCTGCGGCAGCGCTGGGCCCAGAGGCACCGGCGGTGGATCATCCTCCGGCAGCAGCAGCAACGGTGGTGCCTACAGGCCAGGTGACGACAGCAGCGGCACTAGTTTGTTTCACTCACATGAACATTGTATGAACTAGTGTTTCACTCACAAACATTATATTAACTAGTGTGATTCATGCCTCACCAACATTGTACGAACTAGTTTGGTTTACTCACGAACCTCCATTTTGACAAGTTAATATTTTGGAAGATGCTGGAATCAGGGTCTCTGGACAAGAAGACAGAAGACGTGACTACAGACGTGTATGGACATAGTAAACACTATATTCATACACATGTATTGGGGCATGGAAACAAAGGCTTACAAAGAGAGGAGTATCTGGGGGACACAATCTCTCTGAACTTTTTTGGAGGCAACTAGTGTTGAAGTGTAGAAATTTGTTGCAGAAGCACTGAAGACGTGGTCAGACCAGACGTTGTGGTCAGAGAAGTGACAGAGAATTAACAAGCTAGTCAAACCCTCTGCAGGGCCCAGAGTCTACGCTCGGTTAGTTTATGCAGGTTTGAATTTTCCTCGGATGCTCCGGACATGATAGAGTATTGGTAAGACTGAATTAATCAATTCATTTGTTATTACACTCACTACTCACTGCACCTCGTAAATTATTATAACACTATATTGAGCACTGTCTTGTTAATGTTGTCTCTGAGTAAATAAATATTTATTTTTTTAAATTTTGATTATTTTTTATATTTATTATTGTGTGTTGGTGTGTGCGTGTATGTATGTATCAATGACCTGTTGTATCCAATGTTGATTGTTATATTAGTAATTGATAACAATATATCAATCAATCAATCAATCAATCATTATTTGTATAGCACCAAATCACAACAAAGTCATCTCAAGGCACTTTACACATTGAGCAGGTCTAGACCGTACTCTTCAGGTTTAAATAATATAATAACAACAATAATAACACATCTGTCTTTGTTGTTGGCGACCCCACAGATTAGGACCGTCAACCCAGATCGCCAACAGGCTGCACTGATGGCGACCAGAGAGGCCCGTAGCTATCGGGATAAGAAGGTGGTCTTCCCCGAACCTCGAGAAGAGCTGCTATTCCAGACAACTGCCCTGGCCCACACAGAGAAGCTCCTTCAAGCTGAGGGTATCCCTGTGCCATCCCGTCAGCTGTGCCTGAGAAAGCTGGTGGTGCCATTTGGACAATATGAAAATGCACCATTCCACTGGCTTGTGGCAAATGATGTGGGCTACATGAAGTAAGCATGTTATATTTAATACCATTGTAGACAATTGCACAAACTGTGGCTATTATTGGTGTTTATTATTCATCTTTTCAAAGTTTAGTTACTCATTATCACAACTGCAATAATATTAAATGTCAGTACTAAGTTGGTGTTTATGCTTACAGCAGGGATAAAAATCCTGAAGGGAAGGACCGACACAATTGTCTCTTGGGCCCAGCCTCAACCACCACCTGTACTACTGCCATCGCGGGTGAAAAAAACCCTGCCACCACTACCATCACCAGACCTGTGTCCTCCCTCTCTGCACCTGCAGCAGCCCCCGAGATTGCCGGCCCCTGCACATGGCCCGTAATACGTGCCAGTCCGACAACCTCCTGGATTGCTGCATCATCTACAGTGGTCCCTCCGACTCCACCCAGCCCTCCATTCTGGGCGAGAGAAACACAATACAAACACAAGATGAGGGAACACCCCACAGAGGTAAGAGGCAAGCTGTCACGGATGCAGAAACTTCCCATCTGTACACTCTGCGACAGCACAACACAGGGACATAAAAAATATTTAAAAAAGACTTTCTGCCCTGTTAAAATGACGTCGTCATCAAAACATCTACAGAGCAGAGTGTACAGCAGCTACAAACATTTCATGTCTATTGTTGACAGTCTGGAGAAATGAACTGTGAATATGCTGCATTTTACATATTGTAAATAGTTTCCATACTTTTGATATATTGTATATTCATTACACTCCTGCAAGATGTCACTGTTGAGTCAATTTGACTGTAGACACACATCCAATCACATTCTTTGATACTTGCACTACTGTTCACCCCATCCCTGTTCGCAAAATGGTCCCCTCATAAAAGTGTAATAAAAATTTTATATATAAATAAAATAAAATAAATAAATATTATATTAACTAGTGTGATTCAGGCCTAACCAACATTGTACGAACTAGTTTGGTTCACTCACGAACCTCCATTTTGACAAGTTAATATCGTGGAAGATGTGATTACAGACACGTGTATGGACATAGTAAACTCTATATTCATACACATTTATTGGGGCATGGAAACAAAGGCTAACAAAGAGAGGAGTATCTGGGGGACACCATTTCATTGATCACCGGTTGTGGTCGGACGTCGTGGTCAGAAGTGACAGAAAGAGTCAACAAGCTCGCCAAACCCTCTGCAGGGCAGCGGAGGCAGCAACGAGGGGAGCGAACCGCCAGTCCGCCATAGACAGACACGTGTTCAGAATACTAAATAGGAGAGACGACTGGCAGTGAGACACGTGTGGTTAATTTGAGAAAGGACCTTAAAGGAAGTATAGTCTTCAACTTCTTGTATTTGAGAGAAGAAGTAAATAGCACAGCTGTGGGTCCGATCTGCTTCACTCGAAAGGTCCACAGAATCAGTCTGCTCCCTCTTTTTATGAGTTTGTTATTCTGGGTGTCATCATTTACTGATTAGTACATGTGTCACTATTCTTATTGGTCCTTATTATGGCAGAGGCGGTTTCTTTGTATAATTCTGCAATGACCACTGTCCACACTGCCAATCACCTCCCAGGATTGAGGTACTAAAGTTTAACCTAAAAAGACAAAGGGTGCGCTTACTTACAGTGGGTGCTTCACCAGCTTATTGATTATTTAATTTAATTTTGAGTGAATGACTAAGGCTCAGTGTGTTTCTCATATTAGAGAGAATATTCTAAAACCTGTAGACAAAGGTCACCAAGATAAACAGGAAGGACCTGTGATTGTGTTGTTAGAGATTAGTCATTTTAATATATTTTAATACACAGATGCTTTGGCGTGATCAGTCTAAATCTCTTGGTCGATTTTTGAGTTATATTTTTTTGTGTTAGCAGTTTTTGGTTTTTTCTCCATTTATTGTTATTTATCTTACAATGTGACCAGCATTACAGTGTATTAAGATTCACGTGCCATCAGGATTTTACTTTAAGTTATTAAGTGCAAACATTTATTTCAAATTGTATTTTTTGTATTAAAACATTGGTGTTGAACAGTACTTAAAGAGTGGTGCTTTTGTGAGACTATAGTTGGTGCTTAAATATTGTCAAATGTCTTATAATAACAGTCATTTCTTTCAAATTTCCAGTCAACTTTTAACATTGATTTAATGCAAGGCAGTATGGAACCACTATAAATTCTACTACGTCATGAATCTGTTACCTATAGGGCACTGTTGGAGGAGAGGAAGCAGGACCTAGTTAGGTACTTACATATTAAAGTTATTAGCTTATTAATTGTTGGGTTTTTTGCCAACTAATTAACTTTTTAATTTTACAATTAATTTACATAAATCGTTAGTATAGTATTTAAAACGTTCCTTGTTGTTGCTTTAATGGTGGTATCATATGTTTTATGAGAACGTAAAACCTCCTTGAGGCTTATTTGTGATTTTGGGTAGATTAGGTTTTTATTGGAACTGCAGTGACCTTGTGTTAGCTGACTGAAGACAAAACTGAAGGCAAAAGCTCATAACATCACTGTCACACCAATTATTTATTTATTTTAACCATTTACTTAACCACAACTACAAAATCTGACTCAGCTTTTATCCATTTCTCAATTTGTTATATTTACACCCGTTTGTACAGTTCCTCAGTTTTTACCTGTTTGTCTTTTCACTCTGCCTTTTGTGGCCGTTCAGAACAAATTCTGAACTTTTTCTTTCATGTATTTATTTACGAACATTATACGAACTAGGTTTGTTTCAGGCCTCACGAACTTCGTACGAACTAGTATGACCTAGTGCAGGGGTATTCAACTAAAATCTGAATTAGTGTGATATATACACATATATATTGAAATAGCCTCTTAGTTGTAAAGACATCAGCAACCGACTGTTACATTAAATAAAGTACAATTCAGAAAGGTTTTAACAACATTTATGAGAGGATTGAGCTCCAATGTCTCTCCCTTGTTTGGCAGCGAATGAATGGATCAGGATCCTGGTTGATTGATCATATTGGGATCTCAGACTGCTTAATTTCTTGACTTGCGTGGGTATGTTTGATGAAAAACTTCTGTGTTTTGTCTCTTAGTGGCGTTTGACATTGGCACTTTTAATGAGCGCCACGGTCTCTGAATATATGAGACAAGTTTCCTGCTGCCATTGGGAAGACTATAAACATGAATGAGTCTGTCCACTACGGGTTGAAAGATCTATTTTCGCTATCCATTTTTCTTGTAGTGATGGGTCGGTCGCAAACGATCCGGCTCTAGGAGCCGGCTCTTTGAAGTGAACGACGGGAGCCGGCTCCTGATTGGGAGCCAGATCCAGATTTTTTTCCCAGATTTTCCCGTTTTTTCCCGTTAAAGCCGCGTGATTGGTCAAGATGTGTGGTGGCATCTGTGTATCTACACTGAGCAGGAGGGGGAGGGAGGGGTTACAGACACACACGGCACAGTGAGCAGGTGAACAGGTGGGAGGCAGACATGAGAGCGAGAGACCTTGGCACTACATAGACAGAGACTACACACTGGAAAGGGCGAGGAAAATGAGTGACAGGAAACGTAGTAAAGTTTGGACACATTTTAATGTGATAGTTCAAAGGCAGAGTGTAGACTGTGCAAAGTTAAACATTTCATATCAAGCAGCTTTTTGTCTAATTAAGATGGGTCTTTGTATTTTATAATTTATTTTCATAGCACTGTTCCATGTTGAGTGTATTAATAAATCCATATAAATACTAAACATTTGATATAATGCATGTATTTACATTAGATAGTCATTTTACACATAATTTGGTACTAAATTAATTTAAGCAAAAAAAAAAAATATGATGAGCCACTTGGGAGCCGAAAGAGCCGTCTCTTTTTAGTGAGCCGAGCCGAAGGAGCCGGTTCTCTAAAAAGAGCCGGAATTCCCATCACTAGTGGTATCATATGTTGTATGAGAACATAAAACCTCCTTGAGGCTAATTTGTGATTTTGACAATTTATCGCAGACATTTATCACAACCGCTGGTAGATCAGGCAACCACAAAGTTTTTATTTTTGTTTAATTCAGTTTAGTTTCAGTTGGTTTCCAGAGTGGGTTTGAGGTTTAGTTTTAGTTTAGTTTTTATAAGTTTCAGTATTAGTTTTTTGGGGAGTATTTGTCAGGTGTTTTGGGAATTGAAGTTAAGATTGACTCAGTCTAAAACATATTCACCAACGTCTCCTGATGATCGGTATCAATTTTACAAGATTAAGAAACACTAAAACTAAAAAGACATTTACTGCACATTATTTTAGTTTAGTTTTTACTCAAGTTTAATTTTTATTTCAGTAAACTAAAATGTTTCTTCCACACCTAGTTTTTGTTTAGTTTTAGTAATAAGATGAATAAAGCCCTCCTCAGCTTCACCTCTTGACTGTTTTTGAAGATGTTGCCTTTGGTTTCATCTTCAGTCAGTGAAACTGTAGTTCCCACAAAAACTTTATTGTTGCCTCATCCAACAGCAAAGATAAACAGCCTCAAATGGAAAGTGACAGTACTTTGTGTTTTGGTCCCATTTGCAGGAGCATCACAATACATTTTACACAAATCTGTACTTTCTACTCCTTACAGTTTCAAAACAGGCTTGTTACTTTTAATTTTAATGCATTTTTGAGCGAGCAAATTATTATTATAACTTTTTACATTAAAAGACCCTGTAACAAGACGAAACAGACAAAAGAGACTCAGCGGCTTTGCACAGCAACAGTGGATAAAAATGTCCTTTACAAAAATACATTTTACTTTGAGTACATTTCAGAATGTACGCAAGTATCTGTACTTCTACTTTTAAAAAAAAAGGTTAATTTTTATATGTGTGCCACTACAGCCCCTGTGGAGTTTTATAAATTACCTAATTAAATCTAATTTGTCCAGGTATTGAGAAACCATGAACTGCAACTGTAAACTGAAAACATAAAAAACACAAATACCGAAATAAATTTGCAGCACAACCTAGTATCTTCTTTTTTTAAGCTGTAATAATCCATTAATCTCCAGAACGTATTTAAAACTTATGAAGAAGCCATTTAATTTTTTACTGCAGCTGAAAACAAGTTTCTAGAAGCCATTTATCTGACCGGGAGAGAAAAACGTAAAGAAGTGGATGAATATCTGGAAAAAGGGTATTCTTACGTAAGATTTCTACTGTGGTAATGCACTTAATTTAAATAATGTGATTACTTTAGAACAATCTCATTGTTCACCCCACTGTACAGGGTTTTGAACACATGCTACAAGTTTACACTTTCAACCTCTGCTTCATTTAAAATCTCTTTAGAAGTACAGAAGAGTAGAAAGTAAAAAAAAAGTGTGTCACTGTCTAAAAAAAACCCAGATTTCTTTGCATATTCTCCCTCCTGCAGTCGTCAAACTGAAACTTTAGCTGCAGAGACTCCCAGGATGTGTGCACCACCCCCTCAACAATCACATGCATCAAGCACTTCACTGCCAATAACAGCATTTCCTGTTACATCCTACAAAATAAAACCAACATGTTGCAACACATTTTGAACATTATTGCCTAAATGTAAAAAAGGAGGAAACTCAAAAAAAAGGAATAGTTTCGATATTTAGGGACCGAGCACTGACCAGTGCAAGGCCCTATTGTAATTGCAGGAATTCTCATTTTCTGCCCCTTCGACCGCATATTTGGCGGCCGCAACATGCTTGAAATGTCAGGGAAATTTGCACAAAATTCAAACGTAGCGAAAATACCGGTATGCAATTGTCTGCGTGCACGGGCGTCGCCAAATGGCTAAACGAACAAACTCCTCGTTCTTTGTGTCCTTTCTGGACATATGACGCAAACATTGACAAGACATTAACCTCTTATTTTATAAAACTTTTAAATTCTTAATAACCACAGAAATTTCAAATGTATTATTATTTTTATTTAAAAAAAAAAAAAAAAAAAAAGTATCTTGTGCCTCCTCCTCATTTGCCTCCTCCTGTTCCTCCTCTTCTTCAAACACGTCTGTACACACAAAGATAAAAAAAATAATAAATCTTAATTGTCTGTTTTCTCACATTCAGTCTCAATCCAATCAATAAAGGATAAAAATATATTCACACCCTCCACATTCACTCACCCTTTGTCCAGAGTCTGGTTTAGTTTGTAGGATGGTCCCAAATACACAGTTGTGTCCAAGAAGTCAATTTTATTCTTGTCAAATTCATGTTTGATTTTTATTGATGGATCATGTGTATTTAGGACGTCCACGAACTTTCCGAATTCCTCCATAGAGGCAGTGCAAACCCCACAGATGTCGTCCAAGTACCTCAGGTAGTGAAACAGCTTGATGCAGCATTTTGTTAACACCTCTTTTTTTTTCTTCCTTATGTAACACACTTAAAGTTTAATGTACCAACAAAATGGATTCTGGGTATAGGGGGTCCTTTAATTGTTTGTAATGTTTCATCTTGCAATTGGCGTTGGACCTCGCCTATATATTGTTCTCTGCTCAGGATAACCACCAACTCCTCTGGCAGTTCTGACATAGGCGACGTCCAAATCGATGGTGGTGTAAATGGCGGTGGATTCCTTTGATGTTAATTTCTAAAGAATGTTTTCAATTTGAGCTTCCGATGGTACTTTTGTAGGTCTAATTCTAATTGTGTTTTTTGATTCGTGGTTATATTCAGGGTTGGCACAAATGTTAGCCCTCCGTTAAGCAGATTCAATTGAGCTTCCGTCGGTTTGAACTCTGTAGGATCACAACATTTTGTGACGTCAAGGGTCTTGCTCCCTTGTATTTTCCCCCTTCCACAAGTGGACTTATGGGGTCTGCGAGTTTAAAATATTTGCACCAGTATTTCAGCATGCATATGGCAGTAGGCCTGGACCAGTGTATAAGGTCATCCTCTACCATGAATGAGTTGCAGTTCAGCAGTGGAATGTATGGCATGTTTTTTTCTTGAGCTTTTGGAGGCAGCTTTTCTCCGTAGCCGTCAGAGAAGCTGAGAAGTTGATCTTAGAGATCCAAAGCTCTGCATATGAGAATTTTTTTTTTTGCCATTCTCAGTGCTGACTGCATTTATTTGATAGCTGTCCAACTATTTAAGTCAAAGGAGAGGACCACCTTTTAACCCTTTAACACTGCGTCGGTACCTGCAGTCTGACACTATTGATCTCAAAGGGGACACTCCATTTAGAGGGCTCCTTGTGAATTTTAGGCAGCAGATAGAAGGGTGGTGGTCCAGCGTGGGTAGTCGGGTCGGGCTATTCATATTATTCACCATTCCTGTAGAAAAACAGAACACAGTACAAAATAAATCACCTAAAAAAATAACATCCACAGCATTAACATAGAAACATACAGTGAAAACAACACAAAAAGTAGCATGCCTCACAGCAACATGCAGTTGCGACTTACTTGATCTCTGCAAATCCGAAAATGACCGGATCCGGGAGCGTTAATTGGAATTGCCACCGGCGCAGATCTTGCGTATCTGACCCTGTTAAAAGGGCGCAAAATCAAAAATTCAAAAAAACTGCGGGATCTTAAGGTGACTAATATTGTCAATCAATAATAAGTAAGGGATAATGCCCGACGAGGTGTCCATAATCAGGTCGTACCAGACTTTTCTGACCAGGCCGACGGGCGTAACGGGAGACAGCGCAGTGGAATTTCTAATAAGTTCAAGGTCCGACTCAGAGATAGAGGGATGGTGGAGGCTGGTATCTTTACCGCTTTTCCTGTACCGTTTAAGTACGGCTTCAAACACCGCATTGCTGGTCCTGAATCTGGTGTCAGTTATGACATTGAATCCAACTAAATAACGGCTAATACCGGCTCTCTCCTTAGGCTGGCTTGCTGTACTTCCCTCATGCCTTGGTGGACTGGACAGCGGCATAAAACTCCCACGGAGTCTCATTAAGAGCATCAGCGGTGTAGTTTTCAAAGTTGGAGTCCATTCGTGTTTTGTGCAAGAAAGTCTCTCAGTATATTAACTGCCCTTTTTGTTGTTTTTTGGTGTTGATCTCATCTTTTTCATCTTCTATTTGATTTAATTCTTCCGGTGTTAACAATATACAAATATACACATGATAATCAAATTAAAAAACAAACTCTTCAAACATATTTAAACACCAAAACTCGTCGTTGTCCAGCTCCTCCCAGCCGACACAAATGGGTAGCATCAGGCATGGCTGATGGGGTTGGCGGAGGTGGCGAGGAGGTCCCACGCCGCGGCCCGGATGGCATGACCCGTGAACAATCAATGGCTTCCAGGTCCAGAGGGTAGAGGCCACACCTCCTGAACCCAGCCACCACCACTCCCCGATCCTTCCCCCTCTGATAGGAGTCTCTTAGGACCCTTGAAACCCTTTTAAGTGTGTCTGTGCCAGTGGTCTACCTCTACAGGTGACTCGTGTAGCACCGGTTCTGGGTTAACGCTGTCTTCTCTCTCTCGCTCTGTTGTCTCTGTTCTCAGACAGAAACACAAGAGCAAAATTGAGTTTCAACAATACTATTTTTATACATAACCTTACCAATTATATAGGAGGTGTATCTATATAACCAATATTTTCTATCATAAGAGTCTCTACTGCGGCTTTCCCTCATTAAAGTAACTTTCATATAATAATTATACATGTAAATGTTGATGTATATGTATGAAAAAACACATATAGACTCTGTAAAATGTAGAAATAGACTTACGTTAGATGGCGATCGTGTGCCGGGAAGTACCGCGAAAAGACCAGAAAGTGCATCAAGCCGGAAGTCGATCGGGTCCGAGCGCCGATACGTGAACTCCTTGTGCCGTTTCTCTCGTTTCTTTTCAATTTCTCTTTCTTCCGCTGCATCCCAGTCAAAGTTGTCATATTCTCCAAATATGTTAAAAGAATATAAGAAGTGTTGCAATAAATTGTAAACAGAGGCTTTGACTGCGTTCCCGTTGCTATGGTTACTCATTTAGGAGACAGGCTAGCGCATCAATTTAGAACGGTGAACAGACAATTTGACTGGAACTAGTTAGTAGGTGATCATATATAAAAAAGGGATTAATGGACACAATGCAGCCAATCAGAATCGAGTATTCCCCCAGACCATGGTATCATCACATATACCTGATACCATGGTCTGGGGGAATACTTACTTAATAACTGCTGATGCATAAAACAAGTGAACAGGACATGAACAAATCAAACAAAGACTGTGAACTACACTGAACCCAAGAACATTGATTTGTGTTGCCATGGCAACCATGCATACACTATATTGATCAGGACAGCCAAAAGGTTAAAACAAGTTAATAAAATTGTTCTCTTTAAATATGCTAGAGGAAAACATTTTGCAGCATTCACAATAAAAATAAATAAATACATAAAAAAAAAAAAAAAACATACAGGGAAATAAAGATATATCTGGTTTGTTGTGCGTTATTAGTTTTATGATTTATGATTTCAAAAATGTTCTTTATCTCAAATTTTAACGTGAAAATAAATTCTGGCTTGTTGTGCGATTAGTTTTGCACTGAAAATGCCAACACACACTCATGGTCATAGCGCCCCCTACTGGCAACAGGAAGAGATGTTTGATGCTTTAATTGGTCAGAAGATGCTTTTAAAAAGATAATACTCATAACTTCAGTGTACATGGTCCAATCTCAATGAAACGTCACACGTCTGATAAAAGTCCCGCCCTGAACACGTCTATGTGATGATATACAGATAAAGTGAGCGCCACCTACTGGCAACAGGACGTAAGCGCGATTTTGATCTGATTTCCGTGACATTTTCATGCTGTGGTCTGTGTTACCACGGCAGGTGATGCCGAATACTGTCAAAGACCGATTGAGATGGGAGATGCACTTCTTCCTACACTGTTTTATAATATGAGGAACATTTATTTGAACAAATTAAAGTCTGTAAACCCAGATTTTAACGCTCCAAATTACCAAAATTAAAAGTAATCCTAGGAGGAGGAGACAGGGCATATATTACAGACCAATGGGTATTAATATACCACAACCTGAAGGACAGTGAGTGACCTAGACACACATACAGTAAAAAATTATAATTTATATAATTATCATCATAATTAGTAGTCTTCTTATTAGTAGTAGTAGTATTAATGTCATTATTAGTATTATTTCCTATTATAGTTGCTTTGTAATGTAAACATCTGTCTCACATACCAATAAATCCCCATTTGAATTTAATTTTATTTTGAAGGCTGGATCGCCTCGCTTCCTGTGGCACAGTGAGCGGTTTGACGCGGCAGCGTGGATCAACTGGACTTTGACGTCGAGGAGGAGGGAAACTACTTAAAGTGAAGTTGGGCCCATCGGGAGGAACGGGTTGTACCTCGAGGTCCAAACCGTCCGAACAACCGGAGAAATGACTGACCTGTACGTCTCCGTGGCGGTGTTGGGAGCCGCGGTGCTCCTCAGCGAGGCGACCCGCCGAACGGCAGCGCGTCTCTCCCGCGGAGCTTGTTGGATTTACCTGCTGGAAGCGGCGTCCACCTTCCAGCTCTGCAGCTGCACTCACGAACTCAAACTCCTGGGCGAAACCACCCAGCTGGGGCTGCCTGTCGCCCTCGCCCTCACCTACACCGTGACGGTCATCCACCTGATAACTTTCCGGGAGGCGACGTGCAACCCCGGCGGGGCTCTGGAGAGCGTTTGCCGCGGGACCAGAAGCGTCCGAGCAGCCGTCGTCCTCATAGCCTGCCAGTTCGCCGCCGCGGTCGCCGCGCAGTACTTCGCCGCGTCCGTGTGGTCGCTGGGCCTTTCCGACGTCCACATCAGGCACCAGAGGTTCGGGTTCCGGTGCTTCGACCCCCTCGGTGGGACCTTGCTGGAGGCCGCGGCTGTCGAGCTGGCATGCGCTTTCGTGGTCCAAGCTGCGGCCATGCATGTCCACAAGCTGGACGAAATACTTCGCGCTCCGTTCATCGCCGCGGTCATCACCGCTGTGGTTTGCACAGGTGTGTTAATTAACACAGGGTGAAAGTGTTTGATCTGATTAGTTGACTTGATTGGGTGTTCAAATGTTCACTAAACTACATGTTAAAGAAGAGAAGAAGCCTCCAAACAGATTATTTAAAATAAATAAACAACAAGAATTATATTTTTATAGCACTTAACAAGTTAAATAAGTCAAAAGTACATGAGATAAAAAAGTAGTATAAAGTATAAATAATCATACAATACAGTAAAATAAAAAATAATGATACAAAAGAATACAATTAAAATGGTAAAATAAAACAATATAAAGTCTCACACATCCCATCATAATGCACATGTGACTGTAAATAAAACAGTAACAAATGACACAAATTATAGACAAACACACTGAATGTAATCAAAAACTAACAAACATCAGTTCACCTTGATTGCCAATGAAACCTTGTCATACCTTTTTTAATGAAAGTCCTGCAATCTTGAGGCTCACCAATCACAAAATAATTACAATGATAGGCAAAAACAGATCAATTCTCAGTGATCACACACATACACAAGCCTGGACTACCAACCGGGTAATAGGGAAACTGCTCTGGAGCCTCAAATGCCCCACATTGGCTGTATGTCAGGTGGTTGGTGGTATTTATTAGCTGCCATTAAACTCATAATCAACTGAGTTTATGAGTCAAAATCGAGTTTTAATGACCTTTTGCAAACGTTGATATTGTGCCGATATGGTATAATTATTAGGAAATTACAGTGCAGAGGAAACCAACATCGGGATACGAGCTGTTTCCCAGTCAGTTAGATGTCGTTCAGTGTTTCAGGCTCTCTCTCTTTCTCTTTCTCTCTCTCTCGGTGCAGGTGGAAGTATTTCAGGAGCCGTTTTTAACCCCGTCCTGGCCTTCTCGGTCCAGTTCCCCTGCAGCGGCCACACCTACCTGGAGTACTGCTTCGTCTACTGGCTGGGACCAGTTTCAGGTAAGGAGCTGAACAGAGTGTTTGTTGTGTAGGAAATAGTTTTAAGACTTTAAACATTTTTCTAGGAGTAAAAAAAGTATTTCCATAACTGATCTTTTACCTTTTTGGTAACCGATCAATCTTCTCATCTAACTTGGCAATACTTTTTTTTTTTTTTAAGCATACAAACTTTAATAAATATACCTGTACGAGCCACCTTTAACTGCACCAATGCTTTAATAAAATGCCAGAAACTGCTTCTTTTATTTTATTTTTATGATTCATACCTAAAATATCTTTGCAAGCACCTGATTGGCTCCCGTTTGTGTGTGTGTGTGTGTGTGTCCTCAGGCATGGCGAGCTGCATCCTGCTGTTCGAGAAGATCGTCCCTTTCCTCTCCGGAAAGAGTACGATTGGGCTGGAGGTCCCTGCTGCCCAGAAACAGAAGACACAGTAGCAGCGTTTTAGTTTCCCCTTTTGTCATTAACACCTAAAGAAGACTGCACAGGAAGTCCAGTTATAACTTGTTTATGTGCCATAGCCTGGAGTCCCTGTTGTTATCACACACACACACACACACACACATATACACACACTGTACTAATATACTAATGGATGCACTTTTACTTGTAATGTGAGTTCACCTTGTCAATGACTGCACAATGTTAGCAACGTAATACATATTGAACATTTTTAGGCTTTTTCATTGTAGCACAAAGAGGACCAGGACTTCTGGAGCCGCGGTCGAAGGAAAAACGGTGTCCGTTGCTTATTTAACGTATAAATCCGCTTCGAACTAGAAACAAAGACTCATTATAGAACTAATTTAACTTTTCCTTCCTAGTAATAGCTGCCTGTCTGTCTCAAACCAAAGCTCACACAGAGAATTAGATGAATATAAATCTTTAATGTGACATTACAGCCACTTAATTTGAGCATTTTCTCCATGTGGTTTGGTACATTTATGATCTTCTGGCTGTATTTGTGTTATTAGTCAGTGGAAGATATTTTATTCTCACTTGTATAACAGACAGAAGACATTTCCTCAGCTACTTTTACAGTTTCATCTCTAAATCCTAAAATAAGGGCTTTAAACTGAATTAAAGGTGGATTATAGGTAAAAGGGGGGGAAACAGCACAGATGTTTGGTGCTTTGATTTGTTTTCAGTTGGATTAATGTGGGTGTATTGTGCCCGGTTGTGAAAGCGTCACATGTTCAGATGTTTGTAACTACACCAAAATGTTGGTGGCACACTTTTATCATGTAAAATGGGTCAAAGAGGACATTATTTAATGTTTCGGGGCACTGGGAGCCCTCCTAAGTTTGGATGACCAAAGCTTTTTACTGCCAAATCTTTTCCTGCATAAATCACGTCTGACTATGTCGGTTAAGCTGATAATTTATCTCCAATACGGACAGAGAGTTAAAAGTACGCTAGTGTAATGTTTGTGTTGGAACGGACAATTTGATTTACAACTTTTATTACCTCTAGAGTCTGGATGAAGAGTTTTTTGTTTCTAAGAGTGATACTAGTGACTCTTTTAAGTAATAATGTGAAGCTAAATGTTTGTTTTTCAGCAAGAGGTTTTGTATAGTGTTGTAATTTAAACTCATTTCTAATAATCTTGTGTGAAATATTTTGATTAAAAACATATATATTTGGAAAAGTTACACATTCGTGATCATTATTTCTTGTGTAATTCTTTTTTAAGCTTTTATTTTTAATTGAAATGTTTCGACAACTATTGGTTGGATTGGTCCCAAAAGGATGATTTTTGGATATATATATATATATATATATATACAAGCTACAGAAGGTTAAATGTGCCCTACACCAGAGTTATTATAGTTCTGTATTTGTATGTTTGTATGTATATTTGTTTTTATTTCTGATTAGTTTTTTTTAATTTTTGCTTCTAATTCAGTTAGTTTCCATAGTGGGTTTGCTCTAAGAAAATGTTTAGTTTTTATTAGTTGGGTTTTAGTTTGTTTTATTATAATATAATATAATATAATATGGGGGTATTTGTTGGGGACAAGATTTAAGAAGTTCATTTTATATATATATATATATATATATATATATATGTCAGTAAACATATGAACTAATTCCTCTTTGTGCTTGTTGTGTTGACAAATTTGACCGAACTGACGAAAGATTAAAACTAAAGAAATGTTTTCCTGTATATTATTTTATTTTAGCTAGTTTTTAGGATTGTTTGTTTTTGTTTTTTACTAGTCTAATTTTTATTTCATTTCAGTTAACTCAAAATTATTTTTCACACCTAGTTTTAGTTTTTTAGTTTTAACTATTATATCTTTGATCCACACTTACTGACTGCCTCCCCAAGAGGAGAGGGAGAGACCCCGGCACTGTTGTCAGAAGAGCTGTAGACTGTGTTTACTCTGAGCAGCACAAATGGGAATTAATTATTGTCCTCTGCCCTAAAGGTCTGAATAAATCACCAAATGTTTCGCTAGTTGCTTTTTAGAAATAAAGTCGCCATTCTCTAGGAGGGTCGAGTCAAGTGCCAAGTTGGGAAGACTGGTACTTTCCTATTTTATTGTCACCAGGTGATCCTTCCTGTCTATTAAGTGCTGTTTACAGATATTGATGAAGCTAAAATAGTTTTAAAACTGAGATATTTCTCATTGCTAATAGTAGCTCACTCTACATGTCTTCATACAGGTTATACTGGACAGTCATCTTTCCTTCATCAGTTATATAAGCAATGTCTCCAGACTACACCCTGCCTTAAAGGTGCTGGGTGTAACATTGAGGAGGCTCTTTTGTCAGAAATGGAATATAATATTCACAACTATGTTTTTATTAGTGTATAATCACCTGAATATAAGAATCTTTGTGTTTTTGTTACCTTCAAATGAGCTGATTTTATCTACAGACAAACCAAACACTGCCTCTAGATAGGACCTTTGAGTGCCATGAAATAAAATATGTATTACTTATTACTTTAAACACTTTTGCTGAACAAAGGACACAAAAAAGCACAAAACATAAACCAGGTTAATCTCATTTGTAGTCCCCCGAGGAGGTTTGGATAATCCCCAAAAAGAAAAAGCTGTCCACCTCCAGAGCACTTGGTACTTTGGCCTGCATGGTATCTGTTACACAACGTGACCTTTGTGCCCCCCCCCCCCCATCTCGCCCTGACTCAACCGAATACCAAATAAGAGCTCCTCTGTTTCCCTCTGCAGCACGCAGAACATTCAACACATAAACAACATATGAGAGACATGAGACTGACTCCACATGGCTGCTAACAGGAGGAGGGGGTTGATGTGGACTTCAAAAAGGGAGCTGCAACATGCTGCTTCACTGGGCTACTGATGCACACTGACAGCCTCCACTGGCAGTCAGAGGGAACTGTTGGGAACAACAACTATAAACCTGCTGTTTCTTTAATGCTGCTGCTGTTTATGGAAGCTCGTTTCTACCAATGTGAGAGGAAACAATTATTCTGTGAGTCGTTATAATGAGAAACTTATCTCAAAATATTGACCTAGTGTCTCAAAATAATGAGAACGTTTCTAAATATTCTGAGATACTAAGTCATTATTTTAAGATAGTTTCTCATTATTTTGAGATAAGTCATTATTTCAAGGTAATAAGTCATTATCTTGGGATAAAGTCTTTATTTTGAGATATTAAGTTAAAATATTGAGAAAGTTTCTCATTATTTTGAGAAACTTTCTCAATATAATGTGATACTAAGTCATTATTTTGAGATAAGTCTTTATTTTGAGATAAGTCTTTAAAATGAGATAATAAGTTTAAATATTAAGAAAGTTTCTCAATATTTTGAGATAAGTTAAAATATTGAGAAAGTTTCTCATTATTTTGAGAAAGTTTCTCAATATTTTCAGATATTATAAGTCAATATTTTGAGATAAGTTAAAATATTAAGACAGTTTCTCATTATTTTGAGATAATAAGTTAAAATATTGAGAAACTTTCTCATTATTTTGGGAAACTTTCTCATTATTTTGAGAAACTTTCTCATTATAATGACTTACAGAATATTTTTTTCCCATCACATTGTCAGAAATGGGCCTCCATAGCCTGCTGCTGGTGACGCTGTGGCTTTACACTTCTGGCTTTGCCTGGTCTCGTGTGGATTTGAGCTGTCTGCTCATGTGCAGGTCAATCCAAGCTCATCTGACACACACCAGGATTACTGCTGCCTCCACTGTCTGAATGACTCAGTGGTTGAAAACAAACGAAAAGCATGGAAGGACGATCTACAGGAGGTTTCTTTTTTATATTCTTTATGCTTAATCAATCAATATTGGTTGTTAATTAAATTCTAAGTATCCATGTATATGCCAGGCGTATGCTTATAGTCATACAATGTTGGATATTTACAAGTATACATACATAAGTAAGAATATATTTATTTTTTTCTCATTATTTTTATAAGATGTTGAATACTAAATAAACATATTGTTAAAAACTTTACTACATGTAATAATTGTACTTTTTTTTTGCAAATTTTACAATGTTTTTCACAAAAAATGGCCTAAAAAAGCAATTTTTTTTAGAAAAGCTGCTGTGAAATCAGGCATTTAATGTATTAAATATATTAACAATGGTCGAGAAGACCTTTCAAAATCAAAAGCAAACTTAAGACAGGGCGACATGAGGCTTGAAACCCATTTTATTATGACAAATGTACAAGATCAGATTCATAAGAAATAACAGTAAAGTTAACAAAAAAAAAAAAAAAAAAAAAAAGTAAGGAGCTGACAAAACACCAACAACCAGTCTACGAGCATCTATACACAGTGGACAGGGTGTCTTTCCTCCCAGATTCATCATGAGGTAAATAGGAAAACTCTGTTAACACTTCAGTCATTGGCACCGACTTCCTCCCTTAATCCCATCGCAGCCTTTATTTCCTCCTCCTCCTCCTCCTCTTGCTACAGGTTTTATATCATAATAATAATACATTCTCCTCATCTCCGTGGAGCTTTTTTAAAACAGGGTTACATACAGCACATAAGACATTCCTTTACTCCGACCCGATCCACACACACACACACACACTCACACACACCTATTACATTTTGAATTGGGGTTTTATTTTTCTTTCTATATTCTGTCCAACTATAATCTAAAAGTTAAATATTGTGTATAGAAGCCTAAAGCTGTGTGCACTGCGAGCAGCACGTATGGGTTTTGTCTTGGAAGTCATGTTTTTGGCCGTAGCCGGTATCAAAAAAACGGTATGATAAATAGAGTGGTTTATCCTCTGTGAAGACCATGCTGAGACTAATTTACAAAATATTTTACAAACAGGCCTCGTTTCTCCTCTTAAAATCAGATTCAGCTGTCCTAGATTTTTTATTTTTTTCCCCTTCTCCCTCTCTCTCTCTCTCTCTCTACGATAATCCTTTTCTCTCCCAGAGCTTCTGTAACCTTTAGTAGGTCATGCCATCCTATGCAGTTTCACTGTGAACGATGAGATTAATCCTGCAGCATCTACTTCACAAGTCCTTCAGCACTGATGCAACAGGTCATTAAATCCTTTAAAAAAAAAAAAAAAAAACATGCCAAAGTTTTCTGGTTTTCTTACAAAAAAAACCCAAACAAAAACAAAAAAACAACTGTTGTGCCAATATTACTTCCCTACAAAAGAAAACTATTAGAAACTCATGCAATCCCAAAGAATTGCCCAATATATTTTTCCATGATTAAAAAAATGCCTCTAAATATATTACAGCAAAAACTACAGATATACACACAGACTGGTTCCAGCAGAGGTCAGTGAAGTCATTGGTTTGTTTGTTTGTTTGTTTGTTTGTTCTGTCCACCCCCCCTCCCCCCCTTTATTCAAAAACTGCATCCCGACTTTCGCTTCAAAACAAAAAATTAGGCTTTTTTTTTTGCAATTTTCCGCAAATCTCCATCTTTGTTTGAGGTCTTTAGAAGTTGTCAGTCGACTGCAACCCGACCCGAATGTCAACTCATGATTATGAAAATAGAGAATTGTGACTAGAAATGTTGTTTTGTATGCAGGAAGATAAAAAGGAAGCAGAATAAGAAACAAAAATAAAAGATTAAAATAAAAAAAGAGAGGGTTTTGGAGCTTAGTGTTATTTCAGTTAAAAGCCACGAGTCTGCAGGTTTTTGAACCTCCTATGAAGGACAATGTACAAAGAAAATAAGACACTTTACATTTCGCTCAAAGACAACAAATAAAAGTTTAGATATACAAAAAAAAAAATACATTATAAAAAAAAAAAAAGATAACATAAATGTAATAAGAGGAAACTAGATTAGATCTCAAGATTAGGAGGGATGAGAGTTTTTTTTACTTCTGACTTTGTTTCCCCGAAACGAACAGAGTACTCAAACAAAAATAAACCGGGAGTTCACCATTGATACTGACGGCAACACACACAGTTAAAATAATTATATGTTTACAATATACAAAAAGCTGCTTCAACAAAAAGAGTTCGAGGGGAGGGGCTAACAAACCAAAGTTGGTCGACTGGTTATTAGTCTAGAAGGTTATTCGACAGGAATAAATATTCTCATCTGAAGCTTCAAATTATATATATTTATATTTATATATAGAGAGAGAACAGTTTAAAGCAAACAGTTGGACATTTTGGGAAATACTCTTTCTGGAGTTAGATGAGATAATCGAAGCCACCCTCGTGTCTGTCTGTTGAATATATAAAGCTACTGCAGCCAGTTAGTGTAGCTTAGCATAAAGAGTGGAAACAAGAGGAAACAGCTAGCCTGGCTCTGCCCAAAGGTAACAAAAAAATAATAATTTTAATGAATAAAATTTGCTGTTTTATGGAGGGTGAAGGCGTCTGTGAAGTAACATTTATACACACATTATACAGACATAATAACACAGCCACAGAGGCGTTGGTAGGCGGACTTTGTAAGAACTAAGGATGTGCTGGTATCATATTTTTATGTTACGATTGTCTAAAAATATAACTGTAAACCGTATCAACATCAAAACTTTCCTCAAGTACAAATATTGATGCTAAAATGTCTAAAATTTGATCTGTTTTGGGCGTTACAGACCGACTGTCTGCTGCTGTTGGGCTCAGCAGACAGAAAGTAGCGGCGTTAAAAGAGGAACAACACACCCTCTAATGTTTTAAAATCACCCTGAACCTCTCCATTTGGGACTACTTTACGTCAGGACGGAGGAGGGCGGCCCTATTTTGCCGCAGTGGTTCGGACGTATCGGATAACTTATATTCACCGTACAGACTTTAAAGTGGTATCAAGTACTTTTCCCAAAATGTCAAACTATTCCTTTAACGGATTAAAATGTAAAAAAAAAGATTAATTTTTAACAGATGCCTCCAAAACTTCAGATTAATAACGGAATGATTTATTTTACTCATTTAAAAATAGGCGATCTTTAACTGTTTCCCCTCACCGTAAACAACGTCAGTGCCAATTGTCCGTCGGCGTGGACGAGAACAGGAGCTAAAATTTGTAGAAATCTTGGATGCAACAAAAGTAAAAACAAAAACGGGACGATGTGAGACACGTTCTTTAAAAGAGGAAAAGCAGGAGGTTTGGCAGTGGAGCTGGATGATGCGGTTGGTGTGCAGGTAAACGGATTATTACCAAACCAAAAGACAGTTTGGTGCCCTTATACAATCCCACAGGGACAGCGTTAGACTGGTGACAGGTATCCAGTTCTTACCGTGGCCGAGACTGCTGAGACTCTAGCTCCAGATGACGCGAGTAAAAAGGACGACGAGGAAGTGTCGGTGGGACGAAGGGGGGGGGAATAATAAAGTTAAGCAATATAAAAATACAATACCACAAAAAAAATGAAACAGTACACCATTTTGTTTTTTACAAGTCTTCGTTATTGCAGACGTAGTCCACTAGGTCTGTGACACCTAACAGGTCGTCTTCGTCATCGTCCGGCGCTCCAATCTCCTGGCCGACCAGACCGTTTGGTGCGATGGCAGCAGCTGGTGTGGCACTGGTGTTTTTGGGTGGCTCCAGATGTGGGATGAGGACTGGAGTGGTGGCGGTGGTTGTGGTGGCGGCGGCGGTGGCGGCGGGCCGGCTGATGAGGCCCTCGAGGTTCTTTATCGGGCTCTGTCCGTTGGTTGGTGGCAGCTCCACCGGATTACAGTCCGCCGCGTTTGTTCCCTTTGACTCCTCGTCTTGTTTCTCCGCCGCTTTCTTCTCCTTCGGTTTCTCCTCTGGCTCCTCGTCCGAGTCGTCCGAGTCGATGCGGTTCACCCGTTTGCGGATGGGGCGATCCTCCTCCGACGATTCGTCCGAGTCGTCGTCCGAGTCGTCCTCTTCGGACGCTCTCCGGCGTTTTAGTGCGAGCCGCCTGCGCCGCTGCCGGGAGTCTTCCTCCGAGGAGTCGGCTCTCCTCTTCACCCTCCGATCCTTCGACTCCTCCTCAGAGTCTCTGGAGAAACTCGCTGGGAAAAGAAAGCAAGAAACACTTTTAGTTAACAACCTTTTTTACACTAATAGGATCAATATTTCTGCCGTCGGTGACAGAAATATGACCTCCCTCCATATTGTACATGCTGACACCGTTTTAAAAAAAGCTGATTAAAGCTGAGCATCGTTCTGATCCAACTAAATGTATTAAACCTAAAAACCACCCTGCAGCATTTCCTTCATCTTTAATAGGATTTTTAAAGTAATTTCACACTGCAAACATGACTGTGTGACTCACCTCCTCCCTACGTGTGACTGACGTTAGTGGTGGTTGCAGCTCCCCGACATCAATAATTCATTTAATATCATAAAACTGGAAAGATGTGCAGGATAGTTCCCTCCAAATTACTGTCATTTTCAGCCTTGTGCTAGTTCAGTGTGCAACTATATCTGTATCTAGGCTTTATTTTATGGCAAAAACAGGAAATAAACAGCACTATTACTACTACTAAACATGAAATGTGATGTTTTATACTTTACTTTAAATCACATCTGTATAAAAATACTGTATTTAGTTTTTACATACAACCCTAATTCTATTAGACGGAGGGTATTTCTATTATTGTTGTATTTTTTTAAGCTTCACTTTAATATCTATGATACTTTGCACATCGGTTATTATCTGTATGATTAAATATGTCTATATCTGTCTTGCACCATGAGCTCATCAATGGTAACTTATTACCTAATCACAATCACAAACACGCCTCCGTTATCTGCGTCCTTATGAATGATATCGAACCACTTTAATCCTAACTTAGCAGCTGAATATTAACCTGGAAATAAGACCGTTATTGTCTCTGTCCGTGGTGCTGAAAATCTTTGTGAACAAGCATCTAACTAAAGAGGCAGAACATCTTATATCCGTCAATACTGTGGTATCAAAGGTCAAAATCGCGGCCCGTAGCCGGTTGTTAACACCCAAATGTGCGTTTTCCTGACTCACCCTCGCTGTCGGAGCTCTCCTGCTGACGTCTGGGTTTCATTTTGGCCCGGTTGGTTTCTGCCTGAGAGCCTTCAGACTCAGACGTCTCGCAGTAATTCACCTGCTTCTTCTGACTCCGCCGAGACCGCCGTCGGCTCATATCCAGATCACTGTCGCTGTACTCACTGGAGCCTTCAGTCACTGGACACACACAGAAAGTAATAATGAGGTTACAAATGTAAGGATACTCTGCCAGCGACATCCGTCTTCTCAAAGCCGACTGAAACACATCCTGACTGTTTTAGAGACAATATGAATATTTTAAATCTGTAAAATTAGACCTTATTCATGATTTAAAAACAACTCTTCCCAGGAATACAAAGCACAAATGGAGAAGACTTGAGGATCCTCTGGAACATTTTTATTTTATGAGACATTACGTGTAACGATTATTTTCTTTACGGATACATCTGTTGAGCTTTTAACTGTTAAGTCTATAAAATGTCGGGAAAAAAGTATACAAATGGCCCATAATACGTTTTTTTGGGTGCTTTTAAATCGTTAGTTTGTCCAGGTGAAAGTCTAAACACCAAAGATATTTAACTTACAAGATATAGAATAAATAAAATCCTCATATTTGATAATGTTTTAGAGTTTTATCACAATATATTACTCAAATTATTAGTTGATTATGTAAATTGCCGGAGATTCCTTTTCTCTCGACTGAGAATTTGATTAATTTTAAAATGATGAACCTATTCAAACAATGAATATCATGTTACCAATATGAATATTTTTTCATTATTGATGTTTTTTCACATTAAGATAAACATGTAAAAATAAAATAAAAGAAGAGTTCCATGTTCACTATCAAACCCAAAATAACTAATGTTGTTCTGTTTTTAATAATAATTTGCAGGAAAACAACAACAGAATATGATCACATAATCGTTAATTCGAGTTAAAGCAAGTTTAAAGTCGGCCACGGTGATATCTGGAGTTAATCTCATTAGTCTCTCCACGATTTTTTAGGCTTTTTGGGGGATTGTTGCAGCCTAAAATGAAATGAAAAATGCATGTTGTGATGTTTTTAGGATTTAGGATGTTTTGTATCATTCATTAATAAAAAGGCAGCTTGTTCTAGTGAGAATAAACTCGCACTGTTTGGAGGGTAAATGTGAGACGTTTGGGTCACACACGTCTGCATCTTCACAACCAGAAACAAGGAAGTGAGTCTGGTGACGTTTGGCGAAGAAAACCTCACTAATTGATTATTGTGCTGATTGGTCGCGCAGAATTCATGAGGATTGGTTGAATTTGCTTTAATTATTGCGATTGCAACTTGGTGGAGGGACTTGTCTTTGCAATTTTTGCTGTAAAATGCCCTAATTTAGGTATTAGAATAACCGTAAAGACGCGTTTTCACTCAAAAATAACGATAGCTGGTTATATTAGTGGTCTAATAGTCCTGTAAACTGCTACACTACGGTACATGCTGCAGTTTAAAGGACTGCCATGACTCCAGATGTCTATTTACTGACTCTAGAAACCGCATCTACAAGAGGGATAGACGGATGAAGATACTATCTCTGGTTATGAGAGGGTTACTTTGTTCATTCTGACCCTGAAAATCACCAGAAATTGTAAATTGTCTGTAAGCTACAGACAAAACCCCCTAAAAAATAATGAATTAAATCTTCAGCAACATCTTAACGTGGTTTTAACAGAGGAGATCAGGGACACAATACTAACTAATATGATCTACATACCTATTTCATCTTCATCATCCTCATCCGTCTCCTCCTCCTCGTCATCCGAGTAGCCTCTCGGTCTCCGCCGCTTTCTGGAGCTCCGTCGTTGTTTCCGCGGCCTCCTGGACCGCGTGGAAGTGCGATGCTTCCCGCTGCTGTTGCTGCCGTACTCGCTGTTGTTGGAGTCCGCCTCCGTGTCACCCTCGGAGTCGTTTTCCGACACGACAAACTCTTCTTCTGAGCTGCAAACAGGGAGGAAGAACGAACAAACGTCATCATTTAACCAACATTGTTTTTTTTTACATTAGAGTGCCACAACTGTTGTCTTTGCGTTGCTACCTTTCACTGATGCGAAACTCTTCCTCGCTTTCCTCCTCATCCACCGTGCTGTCGCTGTCCAGGTCGTTGAGTCGCCGGCGTTTTTTCCTGCGCTGACCGGTGGTGGGTCGCGGCGGGCGGCCGTTCTCCTTGCCCTCCTCTGCTTGGAGGATGGCGGACATGTCCTTTCCTCTGTGGCCTGTGATGTTGGCCATGTCTTTACCCCGACCAGCTCCTGTGGAAAAAACCCACTCGTCATCATCACAGATCTTAAATCCCATCTCAGTGTCAGATGTATCACTTTTAAACACGAGGCTTTTTTCCAAGAAGAGTAAGAACTCGTGTCCTCCTACCTCCGCCTTCTGCTTCTTTGATGTCTTCCTCAATCGCCTCCTCGATCGCCTCATCGAATTCATCGAATCTGTAAAATTAAATCAACATAGACATAAACTCCCTGTAATCACATGAATCACAATGCTTATATATAGCACACACATAAGGTCTGATGGAGTTGCACCAGGAACGAAGGAATCTCCGGTATTATCGCCATTTTTTGTTTTGTTTTTGCAAATAACTTTATAAGGAGTACAACAGGATGTTTTATCTCGGTACCTGCTTGTACTAATCACCTGCACTCTCCCTCCTCCAGCCTCCTGGGTCCTGTTCACCGACGACTTATCAGCCGAGAGTGACTTGTTAAACCGAACACCGGCGAGACTGCTGGTGTTTGCAGTCAGGAGTTTGTCCAGAGTGAGAGAGGGCGGAGGCTACGTGACTTTCACTCCTGTGTGGTATTATGATCCCGGGCTCTCGAGAACACCAAGCATCAGACTGTATTTCAACTCACTTATATAATTCCAGGTGTTGTAATGTTCAGCCATAACGTTATGACCACCTGGGCACCAACAGACTGTGTGTTCTGACTCCTTTCTAACAGAACCAGCAATAAATGTTTCAGCAGCTACAGTAGCTCGTCTGTTGGATCGGACCACACGGGCCAGCCTTCAAAGCCATGACTCCTGCCTCCGGTTCTTTCCCTTCCTTGGACCACCTTTGATAGGTACTGATCTCTGCAGACCGGGAAGAGCTGCAGGTTTTGGAGATGCTCTGACTCTCTTCTCTTCTAGCTTTATGAAATAAACACCTTTTCTGAATGTTTTGTAGTCCTTTGCATCAAATCATCCACTGAATGTGAAATAAAAATCAGCACATAAAAGAGTAAATGTACTCATATAACTATATAAAAGTATGTGTCAGACCTGTAGCTGATGGATTTCTTCGCCCTCGTCGACCTTCGACCCCAGCTCTTACTTCTCTTTGCTTCTTTCTTCTCTTTGATAATGATCGCTGGCTTTTCTTCCTCTACCTCCACCTCCACCTGTGTGACGAGTGAGGATCTACGTTACAAACACCGGCAGGCGAGTATCGATCCGGCATTAATGTACGATCGCACTCCGTACTTACTGAGGGCGTGATGATGTTTTCAACACTGATTCCAACATAGATTAGACGCTCTTTCCTGGGAGGAGATCATAGACATTAAGAAAGCCCAAAATCACCGACTCTCTCTCTGAATACAGGGATGAACGCTTCATTTCACGGCCAATTAAGTGCTCAGATATAATAGAAATGATATTAAACAAAAAAACTATATATTTTTTGTTGTTAATTAGCTTTTTTCTTAGTCTGTCGTGTTTAAGTGTTTCAAAGATTCAAGGTCTTTCACAAAGCAGGGCTGTGTAATGACATTCAGATTGTTCGTTTGAAGCTCTGCGAGAGATTTTACTGTGAAGGAGCTGAAATTTCACAGTAAAATCTGTCATTGGAGTTCATCTAAATCTTCAGGGACTGGACAGAATTATCAGAGCGCACATAAAGAAATCCAGAGGCATGAGACAGCGGTTCCTGGACATTTTCACTTGAGACGAAACCAGAAAATAAGTTTGGTTCAGTTAAAACAAACACGCTCTCTAACAGTCGGTCATTATCCAGAGCATACGACCAACTTACTGCCAATCATTTATCTCTCTGTGACACCAGAGAAGATAAATAAAACACATTAGAAGCATTAAAGTGAAGAATTTCCCACGTTGGGTCCCGATGATGCCAAAACTGTCCAATCGATGAGTTACCAGTTTACTCCTCTTGGTTTGTTTGACAGGAACTAAAATGCGACAATTTAAAGTTGTTTCTCCCTCCATCAGGGATCAAATGAACACCGCAAGTCTACTTGTGATGTCTTATCACAAGAGGAATATTTTGTTTTGAGATGGTTTCATTTGAGTGCTTGTACATGGTGGGAATTGTTGTGTGTCTGTGAATAATATTATAAAGAATATAAGATGCTTTATATGTAAAATGTCCTTAGATAACTTTTGTTAAGATTTTGGGCGATATAAATAAAACTGAATGGAATTGAAGGATTTTTAGAGGCCAGGTTGGGAACCACAAGCTTATTTGTGTTTGTGCTTCAATTGGATTAAATTATTTTGTAAAATGTTCCTGTTGTACATTTTAGTTTTGAAACAAAACTTTCCACTATGTCCATCAGTGATGCAGTAAAACCACCAAATGTTGAAGCTAACAAACAGCCCATGTGTTACACAGGAGTTCGGTACATTGCTTTGGTTCACTGTTGCACTCCCTAAAGCCGTTAACAGCATTTTTAAAACAGTCGTGGCACAAAATGTCTCACCTTCTCTCAGCCCGTTCCTTCTTTTTCAAAGCAGCGTCGAGATTTTGGAGCTGCTCTTCCAACTTGTCGCAGAGCTGCTTCTACAAGAGGGGACGAAAACATTCAATCTACGGTCACATTTTTTGTTGATGCTCTCTAACGTGCGGCGCCTCTGGATGGTACGTACGTGTTGACAGGGTGGACAGAACCATTCTCCATCGGGGATGATCATGAGGGGAGGTCTTAGGCAGGCTGTGTGGTACCCGCTGTCACACGAATCGCACAGCAAGATCTAAAAAAAAAAAAAAAAAAAGGAGATATTCATTATTTATTTTAGATTATTTGTATAAGTTTTATATGTGTATTTGTTGTTTTTCATATATAAACAGAATATCTTTGTGATTTGGACTGTTGGTCTGAATATAAATTACCTACCAGCTCAGGGTGATTTGGAAGACCACAATGTTTGCAGGGGTCGTCATTGGGAGGTAGGTCGTCGTCCGAGGACGTCGAGGAGTCTGAGCTTCGCCTTTCGCGGTTGCGATTCCGCCTCTTTCTGCTTCGCTCAACCTTGTAGTCTTCGTCGCTGTCGTCCTCTTCCTCGGTCTCGTCCTCCTCGCTGGACTCCTCGTCGCTGTTGTCGTCTTCATCTTCCGAGCCTTTCTTTTTACGACGCGTTCGCGTGTTGGACCATCGTACCTTCCGCCGCTTTCTCCCCTTAAATAAACAACACGTGTTGAACTGTTAAGGTTATAAACTGTAAACACTTTATCAAATCATTGATAACGTTAATGATCAAATCATTGATTAAATTCTCAACGACCTTACCTTAGATTTGGGCTGACCCTCCTGATCCGCCTTTTTCTCCCTTGGTTTCTTCTGAACAGCTTTCACCTCCTCCTCTTCCTCATCCTCCTCGTCCTCGTCTTTTTCTTTCTCGCCCTTGTCGTCGTCGTGCTTCTCAGCCGGCGGAGGAGCCGGCGTCTTTTCCTGCTTCTTGTCGTGGATCTCCACGGCCTTCGGCGTCGGCCTGGAGATCCTCGGTGACCTTCGAAGAGACCTCCCCGTGTTCGTATCGGACTCTGAATCTCCTTGTCTCTCCTCTCGGAGAAGTTCAACTTTCCTCCGGGGGACCGGACGCTTGACTTTACGACGGACAACCTCTTCCCGAGCATCTGGCGGAGCTTCCCCACCATTCGCCACCTCTTTTTTCTTTGCGGACTCCTCTTCCTCACTTTTGCTTTTGCCTTCCTCGTCAGTGGGCTTTTCGGAGTCTTTGCTCTTGTGTCCTGCTTTCTCGGTCTCAATTGAGGATTTGCAGTCGGGTTCTTTGCTCACATTTTGCTGCCCAGATTCGTCCGTCTTGGTTGAGGTTTCGCTTTCTTTATGAGCTGGTTTCTCCTCATTTGTCTCGTCGGTTTTTAGGAGTTTATCCGGTGTTGAATCCTCTTCACTCTCTTTGTGTTTCTTACTCTCACTCTTAAGTTTTTCATCGTCTGCATCCTTTTTATTTTCCTTGTCGGCATCCTTTTTACTTTCTGATGATGGAAGCTCTGCCTCGATATTTTTGGGCTGTTCTTCAGGCACCTTTTCCTGTTCGGTGTCTGGCCTTTCAGGTTTTGTATCAGTTTCTTTAGAGACGTCCGTCTTCTCAACAGGACTGGATGGTTCATCTTTCCCTTCAGATGCCTCCACCGTCGTCTTATGTGCATCCGAGTTCATCTCAGTCTTGTCATCCTCTTGTGGCTTTGTCAGATCCTGTTTAACGGCCACTGCTTCTACCTCCATGGGCTCGGGCGCGGACTCACTTATCTTGCCAACATCATGCACCGTTTGGTCTTCACAGTTGACAGTTTTCTTTATGTCTTCAGGCTTTTCCGTCTTTTCCGTCTCTTCCATCTTTTCAGCGTTAGTCTCGGATGCTGCACTTCCTTTCTCCGGAGTGATCTCTGCGTCTTTGATGTTATCCTGCTTCTCGACAGGTTTACACGAGTCTGATTTGTCTAACTTTTTAACAACAGAAGAGTTCACGCTCTCTTTAGTGCTGGGTGTTTCTTCTGATTTCTCACTGGTTAATGATTTCTCAGCCTTTTTGATAACATTAGAGCTTTGTGTGACTCCTTGGGTCTCTGTATTATCCCCGTCTTTTGGTATTTCTGTCTTTTTAATGACAGACGGCGATACGGCGTCTTCAGAGTCAACCGATTTCTTTGCAGGATCTCTGTCTGCACACTGCGTCTCTGTTGCTTTGATGACTCCTGGTGACTCTTTCAGCTCTGAGTTAGATTTCTCAACGTTAGCCTCTTGTGTTGTGATTTCTTTAGCGTCTCTCGTCTCCGTTTGCTTCACGTCGGTTACGTTTTCTGTCAACTCCGACGTCATGGTTCCTTCGCTCTGACTTTTCCGTGATGTGTCCGTGTCTACGCAGGCTGGTTTTTCCTCTGAATCTTTTGATTCAACGTCTTTGGATGTGATTTTCTCTGACTCACCGGTTGTTAATGTTTCATCGGTTTCCTTTAACGTGATCGTCTTGTCTCCTGTACGAGAGTCTTTTTCATCCGCCGGTTTGATTTCTTTTATGTGTTCATGCTCTTCGTGATTAGACGACTTCTCAAGTGCGTTATTTACATCTTTAGATAAAGGTGGCGGTTGTGTTGGCGGTGGCGGAGACTCGTGTGCTTCTTTCTTTTCTGTTGATGCAGCACTTTGCTTTTCTACTTGCATATCTTGATTTTTCTTGTCCACATCTGCTCGGTGTGATTCTACTCCCTCCGTGACCTTCTCTGCACTGCAGGCTTCATCCCTTTTATCTTTCAAATTCTTCTTGACTGTGGACGGTGAGTCATTTTCTCTGGTTCCTACGGATTCACCTGCAGCCGGCTGAGTCGTCTGCTCTTTGTCTTTTAGTGACTCGCACAGATGACTCTGGAGGCCTTTCTCTAGTGTGGGCTGAACTTCCCCATTAACGTGATCGTTTACACTCGCTTTCTTTGTCTGTTCGGGAGCCGAGTCAGCTTTCGGAGCTTCCTTGACCTGAGAAACAGATGGGTTTTGCACTATAATGGGGCTATTCTTTTCAAAGTCTTCGCTAAACTTCATTCCTCTTTTTTTCAAAGGGATTTTGGCCTGTTGGTCGTTCTTCAGAGCCTGCTGAATCTCCTCTGCGCTGTTCTTCTTCGCCTCCTCTCCCTTTTCTGCTTTTACTGATATACACAGCGTCTCAGCGGCGGGTTCACTTGTTGCTGTGCTGGTTTTAATGTCTGACACCTCCATCGGCTCTTCTTTGATGTTCTGGGCTTTTGTACTGATGCTGAGATCCACCGCGGGCTTTTCTGAGCTGAGTTCTGCTTCAGCTTTCCCTTCAACGATGCCGTTCAGTGATGATTTCACCTCAGAAGCTTCTGATATCAAGTCGTCTTTCTGTGTTACTTTTTCATTGCTCTCCGTCTTTGGTGAGACAGACTTGTCTGAGTCTTCATCTGATGTGTCCTCAGACTTCTTAACGTCACCTGTAATATGAAATAAAAGATCAAATAGAAGAATACAATAAAAAGAGTTCTCCAATTACTAATGTTGTCCAGATCATCGTGACAGTTCAGAGAACACTTAATCTTTGTTTTGCAAAGCTAATTATTGTGATAATGAATTTAAAATGCGCCCTGACAATTGTAATAAAATCACGATGCAGAGTTGCAGTGAAAAGATCGAAAAGACAAACGGGTGCTTGTTTTACTCTAAATTACGTTATTTAAAACCTGTAACTGAGAAACATGTTTCTCATCATAGAAATAGATCATAAGATAATAAGACAGAGAGAGACTTAAAACCGTGATACGATCCGAACCGTGAGTTCTGTGGTCTCCTGCACACCGAATCGATTACTGTAACAAGGTTTTTTATAATGAAAACTGTCAGGTTTTACAGAAAGTCTTACAAATAAATAAACACAAGCACCAATGACCTGCGTCTAGTTTCAAAAACTCTCAACGCCTTTGATTTCAAGGACCAGTGGGAACTCCAGTTTAAGTATAACCTTTACCTTCTGCTTTCTCTTTGCCCTCCTCGGCCAGAGCCTTGGCTTCTTGATCTTTTTTTAACAGCTCGGGGTCAATTTGAGTCTTCAGCAGAGCCACAACCTCCGCCAAGTCATTTCTATCTCTGCAGGAATGAAAAAAAAAAAAGAGTGTGTGAGTATAACAACTCCGCTTTCAGAGTAACTAACACACACAAGAATCAAATTTAATTTCACAGTGCCTGCAGCACATTGGCTCCGTTAAAAATCACTTCTGTCCGCTTACTTGACGATGCACTTCCACGATGACCCGTCTAAGTCGTCCTGTTCCTCCACGTAAACGCGCACGTTGTCGTCCTGGTCCAGTTGATACCAGTACATCTGACCGTCTTTGTCCCGGCCGATCGGCTGCAGCCGCATCTTATCCGGATCCTCCTCATTGATGACGGTTTTGAACTTCACGTTTTCATCAAACTGACACTCGCACAAATACTGGAGGGAGAAAAAAGGCACAGAATTGTTTGGAAATACATTAACTCTGTCACAGCACACCGTCTCCCTGTCGGCTGACCTCAACCTCGTCACAAAGTTAGAGACAATTCACAGCAGGTGACTGGAGTTTTGAGAACTGTTTTTTGAGTGTTTACCCCTTTTTTTCTTATTAAGTTTTGGTTCAAGTTACCGACCAAGAGGTGTCAGGTATTAGATCAATGCTGGGGGGCAGCGAGGCAACCAAAACCCTAAAGATTCATATATGCACTGGTGAACAGGAGTATTAGCATCAAGTCTGAGGGTTGTGTTTGACCATCACATGTTTGTTCTTTGTTAGTTTAAGTAAAAATCTCTTGAGTTCTGTGAAGAAATAAAGCAAAAACAAACGTAGAAATCATTGCTGTTGCTTTTTAAGAATGGAGGATTCCTAGTTACTTTGCTGCAAACACTAATTAACAGCTAGGGGGGAAAAATATAGTCAACTGTTACCTGTAGTTACCCATTTGCACAGTTAGCAGTTTGTTAGAAAATAAGTGCTTACAACTTCTTAAAAGAAGAGTTTTGTTTACCAGCAGTTGAGTGAAGCAATGTCGCAAAGTTCAGCTCTTAAAAACTAATTTTCCAGGAGTTTTTTTTCTTGACAACACAGGACAGCACTCGCTCACAATGCTGGTCAGCGCCGGCTCACTTTTACGGCACGCTTGGCTGTTCTCCGACAGCGGCCTCAGCGGAGTCTCCCACAAACTAACTGAATGAATAACAGATCAAATCAAGTAGATCTGACAAGAGTATTTATCTTCTCATCTATTAGCCCAAAGGAAAAGTATAAAATATAACAAACAAACAACAAACTTGATACCGAAAGTTTGCTGCAAGGTGGAAAAGCTCTTAACTGACATATGAGCAGAGTAGCACGCCGTTTATCCCAACAACAGTCGAGTTTTAAACAAACATTTCCAGGACAACGTAGATTATTTCCAGCATATCTGCTCATTTTAATCAACTTCCAGGTTTCTTCTATGGCTGGAAAACTAGTCTCTAAATTTCCAGATTTTCCAGGACGCCTGGGAACCCTGACAGTAAAGTCTTTCCATTATTACAGACCGCTGTGGACACCACATCTGTGCAGTAGTTGACTTACTGACACTCTTGATGATGATATTTACGTCACATACGCCTCCCCCTGTGCTTCCTCACCGCAGTCTGGAGGGCAGTATCACTACATACCCCAAAATATCCGGAAGATGGAAGTAGATAACAGAAGCTATTATAGAGATAAAGTATATCTGCATCTGTGTACGTCAGCTCAGCAATAAACCGCAGCACGTAAATACAGAAGTTCAAACGTTCGAGGAAGCCAGACAACAACAAAAACCAGCATTCTTACTTTAAGTATACCCGTCTTGCACTCCGTCGGCATCTCCTTGTACCCTTTTTGCTCGAGTTCCCATGCCCAGGTTGTGTTGAACTCTTGGCACACCTGAGAGGAAAAAAAAAATCACAAATTTAATCCGCATTAAATTAACTTATTTCTTGTTAATATTACTATAATTTCTTGTTATTAAAGTCTGATCGAATACATAACTAACACAACAACACTGTGTACTTATTACTCCACCATCGTTGTTTACCTTTAACATCATTTGAGCTATAACAATGTAATAAACTGATTATGAGTTTCAGGTATTTCTGATGTTGACGCCACGCGAAGGAGAAATTACGAGCAGTTTCTCGACTGCACCCTTGAGTATTACAATAATTAATTAACAGGCAGGGTTTTAATACACAATCTAATGATGGTGTGAAGGTGAAATTAACTTCCCGCACAGCGTTTCAGTCTGATTTAGATAATTGTTTTGGTTTTTCAGCCTGTAACTCAACACGTTTCCAACAGGAAAACAACCAAACAGACAAAGTTAGCGACGAGCTGTCGGACATAGTGGGGCTTTCAGTAGAAAGAAATACATTTATAGAGTGAATATTGGCATAAAAACATCATATTGTGATTATTCTGACAGATATTGTGATTGCAGTATGATTATTATTATCTTCAGACTTACAGAACTTCATTATAAGTTAACTGCTGCTAATGGTAACGTTACTCTGTGTCTGCTGAATGTATAAAGAGACTCTTAGAAATCAATTAATGCAGCTTTATGTTGTTTTTATTGATTAACTTTAACTGTTGTAGCAGCCTGAAAGTCAAAACACATAAACAAACACAGTCTTACTACACTTTATCGTGCATTATGTGTAAACAAACACGAGAACTCGAGGTTTACCTTTACTAGATATTTCTCCCATCGGTCTGCCGACACCGACTTGCCGATCTTCCTCAGCAACTTGACGTGAAGATCAACCAGCAGCTTCGGCACTGAGGAAACATTATAAAAGACGATTTATATGGATCAGGGTATCAGAAATAAATCGGTTTTACTGTCAAGGAAACACAGTAAACATTGTATGAGAAAAATATAAACAAAGAAGAAATAAAGACAAACATAAGACGACAAAATGTAGATTTGATTTTGACCTGTACAGTTTTGTGTTAAATATATATTATATAATAATACTGCAGTTTGTTTCATTACTTATCTCCATCTAAAACAACATGTTACTGACTAAAATAACCTAGTATATTAGATTATAATGTGGACGCAATAATGACTTGATATCAACATTATATATATATATATCAGCCATCAGTCGCTCTGCTCTCTAACTGAAACTAAAACCGATATTGATCGACCACTAGTTTGAAGTATAACGGATATTTACAACCTGTAAGATATATTTATTAGTATCCTGTAAAAAAAAAGACTCAACTCACAACTATCTTTGATCATATTCTCGTACAATTCGACCAGCGTACCAACATAAACGTCCCCGGGAGTCGTAGAGGAGCCTGAAGTGATCCTATGAATTAAATATATTAACTTAATATACCAGTTTATTGTAGTCTAACTCAATCTGTGACTCCACGATTCAGCCACAGAGCCGTTCTCACTTAAACATCGTCTGAAAGGTCAAAAAGGGGATTTTATTTACAGCCTTTTTGTCTGACAGCAGGTTGTGTTTCTGCCCAGAAAGATAAGTTTATAAACTCATATATCTGTGGATATGTTGTGATTTAAACGTTGGTTTCAGGCCTCAGCAAACACAGTATGGTTACGATGGGAAATCTGTAAGTATGCATGTATATTCAGGTGGGCCACAGCCAAAATACAAACTTTAATTTATACAAACAAGATGCTCCAAGAACTCCCAAATCTAAATCAAGTATAAAAAGTGATTTAGTGCTTTGATTTGGATGTTAAGAGGACAGACTTTCTAATAAATGTTGTTTTTAAAGCCGCTCAAACTTTGATTCATCCACCTCGGCGGTTACGTGGCACATAACCGTGGCGACTACGTGAATTATTTAAATGATTTTTGGTCATTTTAATTAAATCTCAGGTGTTTTCATGACTGGAGAACTCGTCTCTACATTTCCAGGTTTTTCCAGGACGCACGGGAATCCTGTACGGGGCTTTTAATTTGAAAAGGATGCAGCAAAAAGTCTAATATTTCTCCAAGACAGCCACTAAGTCTTTAAAATCTGTACAGCTAACATATTCAGAGTTCATTTGGAGGTCTTTCTTTCCCTCCGCTGTCTGACTCTTAAAACTCAGCAATGACGTAATGTTTACACTCATCTTTTATACCTGCACTGTGCAATTACACCCCACATTTATAGCTTATATTACCTTCAAACTACACTGCTGTACATGTATGTCTACACCGGGCCACAACCTCCTGACCTGTGCCTTTTGCTCCACATCGGTCTCACCTGTGTATAAAAAGGTGTATACAATGCACATACAACTCTTATTCTTATGTTTCTATTATATCTTCAGTTAATCTATTGTGACATGTTGCTATAGGAGGTGATTCCCCCCCTCAGCGTGGGATCAATAAAGCCTTATCTTTTATTTCAACTGGCCTCAAAGAGAGATAAAAAAAACATCACTTAAAATCAGGAAGACGTGAGACGCATGCGCAAAGCCACTCAGCATAGTAAAGTCAACCGCAATAAGCAACACAAACGGAAGTAGTTTACCTTTAAACACACACACGCACATGCTTGCGGGTACAGATTACAGTAGACGCGTGTGAGTGATACTTTACATTTAATATCTTAATCAAACACAACGATGAAGTTTAATTGATTTTAAACGGTCAAAAAGAAACAAACAAAAAAAAAAAAAAACATTTTATTGTGAAAGCCTCCACCGGAAGTTGTGCGCACTGACGCCAGCTTGTGTAAACCACTAACATGGCAGAGAAATATATCGAACAGCGGATAAAAGTGCACATTTACGCGCCCGTCGCGGACAATAACACCTCCGCAGACACCCGGGGCACGATGCGGGAGGCTCCCCGCAGCGTTACCGCACCGCAAACACTCACACACGAGCCCGCAGTCGGTGTCCCGCTCGCGCTAAACGTTAAAACCTAAAACGCGATTTTTTTTTTTTTTTTTTTTTAGCTTTAAAAAACGAGAAAAAATTAAAAAAAAAAAAAAAAAAAACCCTGAATTTAAAAAGAAAGTGACAGAAAAGCGCGAGTGAAGCGGCGGGTCGGTTGGTCGGTGGATTAAAAACCACCGACGCCTCCAGCAGCAGCTCAACTTATATTAAAGTAAACACAATAACACAACGGAGCTAACGTTAGCTCCGATGCTAACACGGTAACCGTCGCCCGTTAACGGCAGCTGGAGGGTGTGTGTGTGTGTGTGTGTGTGTGTGTGTGTGTGTGTGGGGGGTTTGGCCGCCTCACCGGAGGATGTGTCCCGGAGATATCGCTCCAGCTGGGGGAAGGTGAGCTCCGGTAGGTCCAGCAGCGCGCCGTAGCGCTCCAGGAAGGAGCAGATCGCGGCGTAATTCGGACTCAAACCGGGGGAAGAACTCGCCGTTGCCGCCGAAGCAGCCATCTTTTCCAACACCAGTGTCAAGCCAGCCGGAATGGAATGGAGTACTTCCGGTGTTAACAAAATAAAGCAGTGTGTTTTATTTTGTTGAAATTCACGTTTATTTTTTTTTTCCCCCCTCGTCTGTACATGTTATTTGTATATTATTATATACTTTTTACATTATTAATAACTTACCTATTTATCTTTTTTTTTTTTTTTTATCTTTTCTAAGTATTTTATTCTGTTGTTGTATTTTATTGTATTTAATGTACCTGGTTGCTATGACGACCCAATTTCACTCTGGGGATTAATAAAGTCTATTTATCTTTATTTATCTTTATTTATCTTTATTGATATATATTTATCTTTATTTATATTTATCTATATTTGTCTTTACTTATCTATATTTATCTTTATTTATCTTTATTTATCTATATTTATATTTATCTTTATTTATCTATATTTATCGTTATTTATCTATATTTGTATTTATTTATCTATATTTGTCTTTATTTATCTTTATTTATCTTTACTATTTATTTATGCTAATCTCATCTAATCCACTAAGTGCAATAATTTAACTTAACTGTTTATTTCTGCTAATGTCATTTATTCACTGTATAATAATACTTTATTTATCTTTATTTATATTTATCTTTACTTATATTTATCTTTACTTATCTATATTTATCTTTATTTATATTTATCTATATTTACATATTTAACGCTTATCATATATATTATTTCTATCTATATTTATCTATATTTATCTTTATTTATCTTTTATTTATCTTTATTTATCTATATTTATCTTTATTTATATTTATCTATATTTATCTATATTTATCTATATTTATCTTTATTTATCTTTATTTATCTTTATTTATATTTATCTATATTTATCTATATTTAACTTTGCTTATCTATATTTATATTTATCTTTTCTTATTATATTTTATTTTTTTTTTTTTTTTTTTTTTTTTTTTTTTTTTTTTTTTATATTTTTTTTTTTTTTTTTTTTATTTATCTATATTTATTATGATCTATATTTATCTTTATTTATCTTTATCTATATTTATCTTTATTTATCTTTATTGATCTATATTTATCTTTATTGATCTATATTTATCTTTATTGATCTATATTTATCTTTATTGATCTATATTTATCTTTATCTTTATTTATCTTTATTTATCTTTTATTTATATTTATCTTTATTTATCTTTATTTATCTATATTTAACTTTATTGATCTTTATTTATCTTTATTGATCTTTATTTATCCTCTATACAGTTCTCTACATTTATCTTATTTGATTTTATTTTCTGTGAATTTTATTTTACTTTTATTCTTATCTCTACTTTATATATTTACTAGAGTTTATGTTTACTTATACGTATTATTATACATATATAAAGTTTTACCAAGGACAATAAAGAAGTCTAAGTCTATAATAGTGATGAGGACAAATGTGTCCTGTACTTCTACTCCACGACGTTTCTGTGATAAATATTGTACTTTTTAACATATTTTTTATCATTTATATATAATGTTATATAATTATACTTTATACTGATTCATATTTTCCATCCAAAATAAAAACTCAATATATAATATATGGTGTTTTTTTTCTAAATTAAACAACCGAACATAAGATTAAATAAGATTAAAGTGTTTCTTACACCAAATAGAATAGTATACAATAATAAAAATATATATAGATGGTATATCCGTTAATAATAATAATAATAATAATAATAATAATAATAATAAAGTTGCCAAAGTGAGTTTTACATAGAAACACTATTAAAATTTATTTATTAAGTTATTATTCAGTTCACCCTCAAAAAAAATACAGTCATTAGGCAGAATTAGAGACTTTCATATACATTATTAAATTATAATTATTGATACATTATTGCTTTAATACTGCGGCTGGTGAAGTTGGGGCTAATTTTAATAACTTTATGTGCTGCATAACAATCAATATCAATCAATATCTATTATCTGATTTATATTTTATACTAATAATCTAAATGTACAAAAGTCTGAACCTCCTGTGGAGAAAGGTTTGTCCTACCCTGCCAGCAGAGGTCAGTGTTATTTATTTAGTTTGATTCTCTTCATTAAATTATTATTTATTTAATTGATTAAGTTAAAAACTCTAAGTAGAGATCTCCGACTGTTTCTTTTTTATTAATTTCCATTTGCTATATAATTAATTATTTATCATTTTAGTGCTATTTTATCATTTAATTCTTGTTTGGCTTCAATTTCTGTCGACCTGTGTCCGACTACAGTTTCTGTATTTTGCTAATTTTGCAAATATTAATAAATAAAATGAATCTATAATTACTGGATATACACCAATAAAACTTAATTTATATTTATTAAATGAGTATTACACATAAATATAACATGAGAGCAAAAATAGACATAATTTAATAGAATAAATAGACTTATATACTTATATACTATATTCAGTTTTATTTTATTTTAGTGGAGTTTTTAATGATATTTAAACAAATGATCAAACTTTTAACTTTTCTAACGTCACTATGACTAAAAATAATAGTTTAAAACACAACGTGATATTCTTTAACGTTTAGCTGAGAGATTTCTGCTGTTTTTTCTCGTTTATTCTGTTTAATTTGACGCGATTCTTCAAAGTTAAAAAATAAAAATAAAAAAATAAATAAAGGTTGAAAGAAGCAGGAGTTGAGATGACGACCCAGAATGCACCGCGGCAATAAAGCTAGCGGGAGTTAGTGACACGGAAACCGGATGTAAATGCGATTTTCTACAAAATAAAACAGCAAAAAGTGTCTTTTTCTTTTCTTTCAGACAAAATGCTGATTATTTAAAAACTAAAATACACAATTATCGATAATTTTATAAACCTTACATGTACGCTGTAACATATGTGCGTGATATCGATTATTTCCGTGTTTAATGCAACACAAATAAATAAGATCTCACGTTAATATTACAGGAAATAACGCCCTAAAACACCTTTCAGACAGATATATTACATTTTTATAAACAATACATTCCCTATATATGTTTATTCAGTTACTTTATACTGATAAAATACATATATAACATAAAACGTAATTTATTTTGAAAGCTCAAACCGGAAGTGGTATGTTGTTTATTGTCGGTACCTTGACAACGATTTGCGGTTAAAACGTAAACAAACGCGTCATTGATGATCCGTTTAATCTCAGCTCTGCGTGATGCGTTCACGGTCATCAGGGATCATCGGTTTATTGATTGATTTTTAATACTGATCACCTTTATTGATCCCCACGCTCCCGCACTCACGAGCCACGCAGCCAACCGGCGCCATTTTATTCTAGTTGTTGTATTAATTTAAAACTGCAGGTGAAACTTTTCGGTACTTTTGGGCTCGGGGAGTAATAGATTACATGTAACTGAGTTCATGTAATCGGGATACAGTTAAAGGCGTGTGCTCCGTTAGAAATACGTATTTAGATTAAGTTGTATTTAGTAAAAATTTGGTTTATTTGCAGAATTATAATCAGTTTTTCTTTAAAATAACAAATTTTTGATGCTAAAATTTTGATTTCTATTTGATTTTAAAATGTTTAATATTGTTCTGTTGTCAATAAAATCAATAATTATTACCAATATTTATTTCCTCCTGTCTTTATTTGCATATTAGCTGTTGAAGTAATCTAAAAGTAACAAAGTAATCAAGTTGTTTACATTTTTTTTAACAAGTAATCAGTGAGTATCTAATTATATTTATCAGATTGTTAAATAAAGATATTTTTTCTTCTTTTCTCTGTAACCATTTCATTAAAAATGACCCACAGCTGCTCCGCGTCCACTAACAAACGATGTTTAATGTGTTTGTGTGATGAAGAAGTTCAAACTGAAAGCAACAAAAAAAAAAACTGAGTCTTTGTTTGCTTTATTTTTTATTTTAAGCTATCTTTATTTCACATTTATTTGTACACAATAAATACAGTTAAACATCCACTGGTGTGTAAATATGACGCTCGGCAGCCTCTGCAGAGCTTACATTGTAAAACGTGGGCAGTTCTTCACTGATGTTCAGATTCAGACATGAAATAAGGACCAGTAGCAAGTTAACAACAACTTTCTCTCTCTCTCTCTCTCTCTTTATATATATATATATATATATATATCGGGAAAAGAGACTTCAGTCTGAAGACTTTCTGAATACAACAGGGTAAAATGCAAACTTCAAAAATAAGTTTGATGTCATTCAGATCTCAAGGAGATCAACGAGAACACAGCGACATTGGCTGACAGATATCTCTCTTCCTCCGATCGAATTGAACTAAAGGTTTTAATAGGTTTTTATTTTTAAATCCTAAATCTAAAAAGAAATAAAAACAAAAAAAAACAGCTGTGCTATTATTTGTACAGATATCCATCTCCAAGCTCTCTGTAAACTATTTCAGAAACAATACGATCATAAAAAGGTCAATCTCAATCAAAGACACTACAACGGCTGTTTAAGGCTAAATAACGCAGAGAGCCGATAAAAGATCCGATATTATAGCACGTAAACAAAAAAACGTCAAACGGGAAATATTGAACAAACATCCACAATACTGAAAAGGAATAAGAAGACATCAAAAAGTGCTTCACTATGACAGTATAGATTTTTTTTTTGTTGTTTTTTTTACATTTTATTTGTATTTATTTTATTTTTTTTTTATTTTTTTAAATTGGACAGCTAGCAGCTCAGGATGGTTTCCTCCTTTACAAAATAAAAGTTTAAACTGCACATTACCTCAGTGTAAACTCTCCCCACCGCTCTCACTCTCCGCGTCGGTGTCGTAATAACGTCTCTAGATCTTTTTTTCTTTTTACAACAACAACTTGTTAGACTATGAAATGCACGCGCTACGTTTCTCCCTTTAGGAATTTCTTTTGGTGCAAAGAAAACTAAAACGTAAGAAGCAGGGTTTAAAAATAAAAACGTAAACAACAACAAAAAAAAAAAAAAAAAGGTAAAAAAGGATCCATTATTTATTGATCAAGACAACTTTTTCTAGGAGATTCTCCCTACTTGACATAACAATCACTCAACTAAAAATTGCCACTTTTCCCTTGTTAGTGTAACCGGTTACAGTTACGTGTGTTCGAGGAGAGGACCAGCCTCGTCCGTGCTGGCGTTTGTTTGTTTGTTTGTTTGTTTTTGATCGAGTGTGGAGACAACCAGACTTTTGGTTTGTGTTGGAAGCTGCATGTTCACAACATGCCGTTGACGTCCCGCCAGAGTTTATTTTTAACGCTGTTGCATAGAAGTAATCGGACAGCTCGAGAGGAGCCGCACAGTAAGTGATATAGTGAGACAGAAAGTTATTAAACCTTCTACGAGGACTTTAACTGGTTATTCAAACAGTTTAATACTGAAGCCTCTATACGGCCGAAGATTGGCTGTTTCTATGTAGTTATTCTGGGTCGGTTTCCCCTTGAAATCAATGAAACGAGGCAGCTGAAACACTACCGTTACTGTCCACAGGGGGCCGCCAGAGGCAACACAACATTAAAAGTTCCTTGTTGCTGCTTTAACATATTAATAATTATGTTTTAAGATATGGATATATATATATATATATATATATATGTTTGTATGCAGTTTACTCACAATTCTGACTTTATATCTCGTGATTACGAGGTATTGATCTCCGTCTAGTCAATTTAAGTAGTTTAATGAGATTAGTATCAGGGATGCACAATAATTATCTCGGATAAGGATCGTCTGATTATGGTAAACTTATATAATTATGTATAATTATGTGTTTATTATGAGTCCCATAATTAAATGTATAGCCGATAAATGATCGGTTGACAATAATCTTTTATTTTGAATTATTGAACAAATTAAAGAACTGTTTGTTTTTGTTGTGTAAACAATCGTAATGTAGTTTAAACAGAAACAGAAACTAAAGGTTATGAACGTCCTTTTAAATCACAAACATGTGAAACAATCTATTATCTAGTCAGTATCGGCCACTAGAAGCAGATAATTATTGATTAACTGAAACAAAACCTCCATATTGTGCATCCCTAATCAATATAACTCGTGTTTTTACCCCGACAGAGGAAGTTTAATAGCTAATAAGCTACGATAGAATCGTCCATTTTGGACAAATGCTGAAAATAACCGTTCTCACTTTAACGTGGAATAATTATCTTTATATTCATATATTATTTATTTTAAAGTATTATTTTGTTGTTCTTGAGTAGCTGAAAAGTTTATGAGGTTGAATGCTGGTTGTGTTTGTTGGTTGGTTTAAAAGTTAAAGGAATATTAAACCTATTTAATTGTGGATTTCCACAAATAAATAATAACTTCTCTGTTAATTTCTCACATTATCTGTTATCACTATATCCGTTACTATGAGCGACAGACGTGAACATTGTGGAAAACCAACACCAGGACTGATATTCGAAGATACTAATAGCAGATATTCTGTCCGTTATCAATAATAGATTACAATAATTACAATATCTGCCCTATTTATCGGTCAAATAGGAGAGAAATGGAACAGCTGAGAGGAAATTAAAGGAGTTAATTGAAAGGCACAATATTCCTCCACAGCACACTGACCCTCGGAGGACAAAGTTTAGGGCCTCTTCTGTCCTCCAGGCGTCTTCAGGGGGTTTAAAAGTTTCCTCGGGTTCCTTTGGGGAGTTCGTTTAGAGGCACAAAGCCGCCAAGTCCCAGCTGGTTTGAACAGAGTCGCCGCCGCCGCCAGGGTGCCGCCGTTCACACCAGCGTGATCTCCACCTCCTCTCGTCGCTTCACCTGCCCACGAGGATGCTGCTTCGGGGGCGGAGGAGCAGCACGAACCTGGAGACATCCATCAATCAGTCAGATTAATCAATAATAATAATAATAATCAATAATGATAATAATTGTTTGTCGCAGCATCTAAATATTACTTAGTTGGACATAATGCTAGTAGCAGCTACTGTCGCCTCAAGCAGGGATGAGGACTACAGAGGTCAGCTCTCTTCTGACTCCACAACCTCGGTTTTATTTTCCCCCATCAGCCCCCGAACGACGCTGACTCAAATGACATCACTTGAGTGACATCACATAAGGCTTTATAAAACTTGTTTCACATACGCGTTAATATTCCCCGAGGCCTGTGAACATGAATACGGGGAATAAAGACTTCCAGTCTTTATTCTTAGTTTAATATTTTATCTGCTTTTATTTTGAAAGGTCACTGCGGGCTAGGTGGTCGCTCTAACACACACTGAAACACAAAGTGTGTGTGTGTGTGTGTGTGTTTCCTCACAGGTCGAATGGTGCTGGAGCCGCTCTCTGGATATTTGGGAGGTTGAGGGGAACCTTGAGCTGGACCTGAACCGAGAACACAGATTATTAAACAGTTTAAGTCGTGACAGTCGTCTCCATCTGTACTCCGACTGCTTAAACACAGACAAATCTTACTCTGAAAGGGGCTTTTGTGTGGCGCCGGTGGCGGCCTGTGGTGTCCGTTGTGATAGGACGGCGGTCGGCCAATGGGAGAGGCCGTGGCGCTGCAGGGACTCGACTGAGGAGAGGACATGGTGGGCGTCTGAAGGGGGCTGCTGTGGAGAGGCCCCGGCTGGAAGGGACTGCGAGGGGATCGGTCGCACTGGGCCAGAGGGGAGGGGGAGGCCTTGGAGAGGAGGAGAAATATGAAAATACACAACGATAGTTAGGTCACGTTAGCTTTGTTGGCCAACTAGAGACTGTATTTATTAAGAAAAAACAGCAGTAACAGTTTGTTTATTTGAGTAACAACCGACAACATCAGCAGTAATAAAAAAAATAAACTTTTATATCTTCTACAGAACTGATCGGATAAAGTGCAGATTAGTTTATTTACACAAGGTGCATTCAATGCAAATTGTAGGTTAATAATTAAAAGGCAGAATGAGTACAGTTATTTATTAATTATTCTGCTTTTAACATAATTTATTCAAGTGCGATATAACTGTAAAATTATTGCAGGTATTAAACAATGTGAGGCTAACTACTATTTTACAGTGTATGTACTTATTGTACAATTCACTTATACGTATAAGATAAGATGTTCCTTTAAGGGAATGTAGTGCAAGAGTACAGAAGTGGAAGTGCAATAAGAGATCACAAAATAAGAATATTACAAAATATAATAGAAAATATAAGACTATAAATGGAAAGTACATACACTAAATGCAAGTAAAAAGTAAAAAGTGTGCAAATATTTGAGCAGTTTTGACTAAAAACTAAACTTATATAAAACTTAAACATATAAAAAGTGTTTTTTTTCTGCATTTCGAATGTTTCCATTAATAATTAGAACTGAAACTGTCAGAAAAACTGCAAACAATCATCATAATTTCTATATTTTATTAATTATATTAGAGTGTGACGTAAGAACTGTGGCGTCAGTCCGTCTACTTGTTCAAAGTAAGCTTCATAAAAACTCTAATACGATTATTTTTAGTCTTATAGTTTAACTTTTAGAAAGATTCAGAATAAATACGGGACCAAAAATCTAAAAAAATATGCCTCTGTGCTACAACATCAACCCACCTGTGCACTGCCGTCTCTTTGTCCGTCTCCGTTCTCGCTGGCGCCGGTGAGATCCTCCACCAGAACGGCGGGGAAGACGCCGACAACGCCGTTGAACTCTCCCTCCCAGAAACCGTCGTCCTCGTGCGTCTCTCTGCTCAGTATGCGGATGATCGCGCCTTCTGGAAACGACAGCTCGTCCTCCGTTTGTCCGGCGTAATCGTACAGCGCCTTCGCAAATGACACTGAAAACAGAAGGAGGACAGGTTGTTGAGCAATCCTTACACACTAAAGTATCGTCTGTATTTTGTTTTAGTAGACTCACCGCTGGCGTCTCCGTTGACCGAGCCGGTTGGTAGCTCGGTTTCAGGCTCAGTGGAGTTACTGGAGGAGTGGGATCTGGCGTCCAGCGCGGCCAGAGCCTGCAGCATGCTCAGTAGGCTGTTAGAGGAAGGCAGCTGCAGGTATTTCTCTGGGACGTAGCCGACCTGCCCGCTGCGGTTTCTGGCCTGGAAATGTAGGAAATACACACTCACGATGACGACTGGTAGGAAAATCCACGACAATCATCATCAAAAAGTCTTCTGAAAACTCTTGAAATCTGCTATAAAGTTCACAGCTCAAATGTGGGAATAGGTACCTTGACCCAGTCCTCCATGTCTCCATCATCAATGACCTCTAAGATTTCCTGCTCCTCGATGGTCAGTTCATCCGGCTGAGACGCCTGGAAACAAGGAAGAACATCAGTGTGAAATAAAGTGAAAGGAGGGCGGAGAAAAGGTGCTGATCTCTCTGAATTAGTCAGTTTACACCTCTGCTCTTGTGCCAAAACAAAAAGGTGTAAACGAGGTGACAACAACCAGAGAAGCTGTCAGTTCATTAGCAGCTCAGAGTAATTCAGTCTAATACAACCGTCCTGTTTTAGAGGCGTTGATTCAACTTTAAGTTCGTTTGGAGGCTGCAGTTTGTTGTAGTGTTGATTTGTTTTAGTTATATTGATGTTTATGTCTTTGTTTGCCTATTTGATGTAATACACGTTTTGTACACTGGAGGCAGTCACCTAAAATAAGACTGCAGACGGGACAAATTTATCTAGTTATTAACACTCACGACCACCAGAGGGCAGCAACAACTAGTGGGTAAGCTTCATAAAGTGTGGAGTTGTTCCAGAAGTGATGATTCAGATTAATAAATTGTAGTAACTTTTTTTATTCTTTCATTATTTATTCTATTGATTATTTATTTTAGTGGTATTTTATATAGATTTCTCTTTGGAAGTCCTGATTTTTGAGCTCTTTTTGTCTTTTACTGCAAACAAAATCTACCTTTGTGTACAAATAAAGTGTCCTTTAACCTTGAGGGAACAACAGCTTCAACAGCAGGTCCACAGACAGCAGTAATTACTGTATTCTGCTGGTACCTTGTAGGAGTACAGGACTTTGCAGGTGAGAGGATAGTTTTTCAAGGTGCTGGAGGGGCTGGAGCTGCTGTCGTCCAACACCTCACCGCTGTCCTCCATCTCCTCCTCGTCCTCTCGCTCCAGGTCGGCTGTTCCCTACAGAAATATATGACAGACGTTACTTCGTGTGACAGTCGGAGGTGGAGAGAGAAACTTTCTTATACTCAAATCTTAAAATACAGGGTTTAAAATGAGCATTTAAGCATTGTGGGTCTTACAGAGAGTGAAGGATCATGAGTATTGAGGTTGTTCCAGCGTTCGTTCTCCAGCTCCTCCATCACCTGGTTCATGGCGCTCTTCAGCCACGTTTCAACAGCAACACCCGCCTGCCTCAGTAAGTCCAGACGGGCCTCTGCTTTCACTTTCACCGTCTGAGTAATAAATAACAACATAAACAAATAAACAAACACGATGAGACAATAAATTAAATAAACTAAAAGGAAACAGGAAAACACACCAAACAAAGACATTTAAAATCTATCTAAGTTCTCACGGCTGCAACGTACGATTATTATTATTATCGATTAATCTGTCTCTTCATTATAATACATTTAGATTAATAGATTAATTAGTTAATTAATCTATAAAATGTCCGAAAATAGTGAAAAACAGGCCCAAGGTGACAATGTGAAGTTGCCGAACCGACGCTCATTTACAATTATTTAAAGGAGAAAACAGCTGTAAAATCCTCACATTTGATTAGTTTGAACTGCCAAACTAAACTGTTGTTTCTAGAGCGGCAGCTATAATGTTTACAACAGCAAATAAATAGATATAAACTCAATAATATCTCAACAAAACGGGGCAGATCAGAGCCACAGTGGATGTGAGTTTCTTTCCATCCAGGAGATTTAAAACAGTAAAGCCAACAGGATCATCAGAGACCATCCCGACTACGGACTCTTCCAGGCCTGGACCAGCAGGCTTTTTTCCATCATTCTTATGTAACAATCAGTCAAATTTACTCTCATATACTCGAGACGTAACAATAACTGTTGCACAATCTGCAAATATACGTATTTGTCCTTTATAAATGACCTAATCAATGACTCAATTATCAATTCTCATACACTCTATGAGGGTTTTAATTATTGATGATCAGCTTTGACCTTTGGTACGTTAGAATTAGACTCTAATCTGAGTCATTTCCTCTTTTTTACCAGTAGGCGGAGTACCGGGGCCACTTTAGGTAACAGGACACTGATTGAGAAAACAGAGAAATCCATTTGTTACTCAATCTCACACACACACACACACACACACACACACACGTTACCTCTGCCCTCCGAAGACTCTGCCTGGCCACCTCCATCTTGGTCTCCAGCTCACTGTTGTTTTGCTCTGATGATTCCTGTGTCCCATATTCCTCCAGGGCCTGAAAACAAAATCACACAAGAGGACAAACAATGAAACAACAACCGCTAACAGACAAACAAACATCTAGAATGTGTAAACAACAAACTGTGGAAACAATAAAGTCATTAATCGAGGACCTTTGATTGAGCTTTACTGGAGAGAGAGTGACTCACTTCCTGCTTAATGGAAACATTTAAATCATCTCGGTGGACTGGAAAAGGAAAACGTCACTGATGGGGTCGGCAATCACTTATCGTCACCACTTGACTTTCAAAATAAATCGGGGGAAGAGAGGTCGATGTGAGGTGACGAACTCGTATTGCTTTATGATTTAATGATCTCCGGGTTTATGATTATCAAACCGACCTTGTTGCTTTCACGGCCAAAGTGTAGTGGAAAAGATATTTAGTTATAAATATCATAAACCTGATTAAATAGAAAAAAAAAAGACTCATCGCGTTTTTAAGTTTTCTTTCATATATAAAGCGATTCATTGATACTTGTCTGTACATCCATCTGTTATTCTGCACTTTAAATGGTGCCAATTTGCCAAAATGTAAACAAATATACTCAAAAACAACAAAGCTAAACTGATATTAGACCTGTACTGTATATTAATAGCCCCGTCTAACCTTTATTCTTCTGTTAAATTACTGCTGTATATGTATATTTTGTATCCAGAACAACTGTTTTTACACCTCTTACTGTAATTGTGCAATATTCTACTTAAACCACATCTGTATTAAAAGCTGTATATACTTTACATACAAACCTAATTCTTTTTTTTCTTTATATCTTGTATTTTTCTATTTTATTTTGTTATTTAATGTGTATTTCTTTTTTTTTTCCTTATCTAAAGCTTCTGTAACAAGTGTATTTAACCAGTGTGGGATCAATAAAGTCTATCTTATCTTATTTTATCTCTTATCTTGATTCCATGGCAATATTATATTGTGCTTAAAGTTTACATTTCCAACAGCCCCCAAATTATAGGAACTGTAGGTCCAAAGTTTACAGCATGATGATGCCAATAATAAGAAAAATAAATAAGTTGACTCTATGTTACTCTGTTGTGGTGTAAAACTATAGTATTGTTTACTATCACGGATAATGTTCCTGGTGGGAAATTACAACAGAGAAATTATGACGTGTTAAATGAGCAATAAACGGATTTATGGCCCCGACAACTTTCCCGTAGAACCAAAAGGAAAACTCGACAGGTAACTTTATGTACTTTACAGCTCTGTAATCATGTGACAGACTTTAAAACACTTCACTGAAAGATCACAGAGGAAACTATTTCACTGACGGTGCATCGAGGTGTGAAACCTGCATCAGAAATCTGTATTATTGAAACGTGTCTTTAATTCTCCAATCACAGAAACCAGGTTTTTCCATTTATGATGTTTAAGAGGTTGTTTTACTGGAGACAGTCGACTGTAACTGTGACTGGTGGACTTTGTAATGTTATTACTATATGAAGTACCTGACCACCACTGTTTAAAGGCATTTTTTATAAGCTTAGTCTTAATCTTTTGAGGTGTATAAAACATCGTCTTAGGGTGCAAAGACAAAGAAAAGAGATGGTTTTAAATGATAATGATTACAACTGTATTACAACAGTAATGCTAAGATCCTATTTTACTTTATATAATGAACAGTGGAGTAAAAGGCGGAGACTTCTGAAGACTCCCGAATCTTCAGTTTGATCCGGTGCTCACCCTCTGAGTGTGGATGACGCTCTTGTATTCTCGGGCCACGCGACTCGCCCATTTCCTCGCCTCTTTATCCAGGCTGTGCTCCTCCGCCGTTCCACTCTCCTTCTGCAGCTGCATCACCTACAAACACACACACAGAGAGAGAGAAAGAGAGACATTGAAGGAGAGCAGGTGAACAATATTAAAAGCTTTATTTTGTGTTGATTCTGGCGACCCCTGTGGATAAAAGCCGTAGTGCATCCACCGCCTCGTTTCATTGATTTCAATTCGATTCGTTCATTCGACCGACTCTGACCCAGTGGCAGACATCAATAACAACTATATAGAAGTGGCCAATCACTGATGGTCTTGTTCATTATTAAACTGAGACTGTTTTACAGATACAGAGATACTGTACTGATATATGAGAGTTGATATTGACCGATTATTGGAAATCAGACCCTCACAACATTAATATCTTTCATGGAAAACATTTCCTAATATCTGTATTTGGGGGCAATATTTGAGCAATTCAAATTAACACATATTTTATAATATTTTTTTCTCTGCACAAAGAGGTTGTTTGTCCAAATGATACACCCCTTAACTGTAAATCACCCCCATATAGAAACACAACTAAATCTTTGTAAAAGTATGTTTCTAAAATAAAACATTGCTTAATGCACCTTTAATGACCCACCAGAGCACCTTTAAAGAGGACCTTGTGGTTTCCCAATAAGCCAGTTAAGAGAACCACCAGTCAGGGTATGTTCTGTTTACCATTTCTGTTACGTCCATGTGCCAACTTCCTCTTTACATATTGCACGAGATTAAAAAAGTGCTTTTGTACATTCACACAGGTTCAACTCTGACGGTTTTATTCAGGTCGCACAAATTCATCTTTAGGAACCTGCAAACCCCAAAGATTTTACTTTTCTCTCTTTATTAAAATGGAAACCCCTAAAATTTGAGTTCAGAGGTTTCAACATGACAACAGCTGTGTGTGTGTGTGTGTGTGTGTGTGTGTGTGTGTGTGTGTGTGTGTGTGTGTGTGTGTGTGTCTCAGTGCACTCTGATGAGGCCCACTCACAATGCCTCCTTTTCACAGCTGGGCCGTTCACAGGGCTCGGCCTACCTCCTGCCCCTCCCTCCCCGGTTCAGCTCTATTCCTTACCGGATCCCTCTGTCTGGTGCAAGTGGTATGGGGAGGGGAGGGGAGGGGAGGGTGAGGGGGGAAGGGTGTGGGAGGGAGGGGAAGGGGAGGCTCTCCACCACTAATGTTTTCTTTAGGAACAGGCTGCTGCTTGTTTGACTTCCAATGAAAACAACGCCAGCGTTTGCAGTTTGAACAAATTGTCCAGTGTTGTCCGGCGGAGCGGAGGGCGACTGCAGAGGAGGACCGGCAGCGTTGGGTTAGTACGGGTTAGAAGTATGTGTGACATGGACTGCAACGCATTCACCTTCACGTCCAGCAGCCATCGAGAACCCACCGGCAGATCTGCACACCGGGGGTTTGTGCTGAAGGCTGATGATAAAATATTTTGGGGGCTGACATTTATGCTGATATTTCATGTTTTATTAGAGGGTGAAAATGATATAAATGCCCAGAATGAGTGGAAAAGTGTCTGGGAATAGATTCCAGTTCATGAGACAGTACAGGTGTGCAGTCCGAGGCGCAGGGCAGAACAGATTGGATGTGAATTATGGCTCATGAGTGGGATTTGCTCGTGTGGATGAGCTGTTAATTTTGGTTAAACCATAGCAGGAGATTGACTGAAGGTCTGCACTGATGGAGCCATGTTGCTTCAGGTACTGGTGGGATACACAATGAAATACGGCTGCATAGTTAATTAAATATTGATCACGATAGTAAATTTGGCTTCCCACAACCAAATATGATCGTCTGCTGCGTATCAAGTGCTTCCTAACAGGGCTGTGTATCAGCACATATAACTATACAGGGGTAACCATTCAATATATTGCCATACCGTAAGAAAGGTGTATATCAATATTTTCTTAAACCCCTTCTTCCTAAACTAACAGCCAGCCACCACGGGTGATCGAGACGTTCTGGTTTTGGGGAGCTGTTATGGAGCCTGGATACTTTTATTCCTGGAAATAAATAAATGTATTTACCACTGCTGCAGCTTCACATTTACTTTTACTTTCATTTTAAAGGAAGCTTGTCACAGGAATTACAAAGGGTTTGTCAGTTAGCTCGACACTCGCCGTTATTGTACAACAAAAATTTGTCTACAAAGAACAAAACAACGGTCTTTTTCCCCAAAAATTGACAGTGGATCAGTTTGAAATATGTCAGGGAGTAATGGGACAAGTACAGTATTAAACCATGAGGAAGGATTTTACAATTTTCTTACAGTAATCGAGATAAAAAGGAAATAATTATGTTATTCACTTTAATGTGCAACTGCATGTGTTTAAAAACCCTGCACATGGCTTTATATATATATTCTATATCTTAAAGATAACGATTCAAACAAGGAAGGAAATGCTGTATGTTTGCAAACTGGTCAAAGTTCGTGTCCTGTTGTTGACGTCATTACGTTTACATATTGACACTGTTTGTTAAATGCTATCTGTGCTGGAAGAGACATGTTTGCTGCACGTATATTTATTTTCATTTTTATAACTCACATAAATCTGGTTAACTAATGTAACAGGATTAAGATAAATGTGCACTGTATTTAGGACTTTTGAAGAACAATTAAAATATCTTTATATTGTAAGTATATCCTTCAGTTCAGGTCAGTAAAAGGCTCAACAACAAATTAAAAGTAGGGGTTATCTGTTGGAGAGGTTAATCTATTTTTAATTCCTAAACCAAGGAAGAGATCTTATCAGGTGGAAGTGATTTATTAGTTTCTTCTGGTTCAGTCTTACGGATACAAAAACCAAAACAGTCCTAAAAACAGCTAAATCTGTATATAAAATTAACCGAACGAGAAATAATCTCTTTTCCCGTGCTGACTAAAAATAGAAACTAATATTTTTTTAAAGATTTATATGGTATCTCTGCTTTGTTGCACAGTAGAGGACAAAGCTGAGAGTGACTGTGAGGCTGCACACAGCAGTGCTTTAAGCTAAATGCTGACATCGGCATGCTGACATTCACACAGCGCTAACATGCTGATGTTTAGCAGGTGGATCATGTCGGGAACAATCCCATGAACTGATTTTGGGGATGAAGTCTAAACAAATCGAACCGTAATCTGTCGAGCAGATAACGTTCACATTTGACATTTTATGAATTTATCTATAAATAAATAAATAAATAAATAAATAATCAGGATTTACCGTATCTGTGTCGCTGGGCTGGAACAAGAAGTCCGGGGATTGTTGAAACATGATGTTCTTCTGTACAAACAGCTGCTGGTGAAACTCCTGCAGTACCTACATATATGTGGTTTTAAGGAAACAAGATGAAGAAATTAATGAGTAAACCTACTTTTGTAACACAGTTATACACTTTAATTACAGTCTTTATGCATTTTAACACCGATCTGCAACTATACGACTAAATTATTCAAAATAAACTATTAGTAGATTTTATTTCATGCAGCTTTATTCCTTTATTGTGATATGTTGCTCAGCGTTCCTTCATTTTAATTTTAGTTCTTTCAAAAGGCCTCTAGTTTCACAGCAGTGTGTTACGACCCGGGGCAGTATGAGACTGAAAAAGTCGGGTTTTAAATGAACAATAATGACCTGTATGGGATACCCAACAGTTTAATATAACTTTATCTGTAAAAATACCATTAAATAATTCACTTTAATTGTATTTGTATAGCAGCAAATCCTAACAGAAGTTAACCTTTCAAATACAACAAACATTGACCTCCAGCTGCTGAGAGAAATCTGAAGAGAAATACAGATGTGTCTGAATGACTTATTCAACAAATAACGTGAATAAAGTTAAAATAATTCTACCTAATGTCAATATTCATAAACACACCCAACCATCCTGAAACATAGACGTTTCAATATTTCTACATATTCTTATAAAACAGAATGAAAAGGTTTCTAAAGATAATTCTATGTTATCAGTTCTGTATTTAGTGATTTAATCCACATTTATGTTAACTTTATAATACCATATAGTAATGTTCTGTCAGTGTGCGTCCTGTCCTGATAACAAGGAAGAGATTTGTCTGCCACAAGTGTTACTGCAGTAATCAAACCTTAAATATTCCCAACACCGCTGTACTGCCAGTTTACTGCTGTGAAACTAAAGACCGGCGAGTTAAAGAATCAGACAAACAAACAATACAAAACATCTTATCAAATGAAAGTGCACTGGGAGTGATAAGTGCCTGATAATCATAACCCAATCCCATTAAAGCGTAACAGCATCGTTATCATTCAAACATTTCATTCATTGCTTTGAAAACACATTAGAAACATCTGAGAGCGATTATGTTGCTCCCATTAGACCAGCAGAGCCAGAAGTGGATTTTTTTTTAATGCTGCACAGGGAAACAGATCTTTAAAAAACTATATTTAGACCCTAAAACACAACATAATAAAGACACATGTCACATTAAACAAAGTACACATGAGATCAGTTTCAGGAGGGAGTTGTGTTGACACAGGAAGCACATGGGCTGAAATGTGAGCGCTGTTGAAAACCGCTGCACCCACTGCTTCCCTCGCTAATGATTTGTTCATATTCTGGTCCGAGCAGAAACAAAATGCCACCGCAGCTCCAGAAAGGCAAGATGACCTGAACAACAGAGACTAAAAAAAAAAAAAGAGGCCAACGGCGGCTCGAGAGCTTGTAACCGAGGAGCGCCGAGGTAACTCAAACCTTCCAATTAATTAGCGGTCGGTGAGGCAGTTGGAGTTCACTGAGTGATACTGATGGAGTACAGATCCATCCTGAGGTTTTAATAGAGCCGCATCAGGTAAAATAAACCGGATTAAATGCAGTGACAGTAAAGCTCTGGTTGTTGTCTCTGGCTCACAGCGACGCGTCAGTTTCAGGAGTTGCATTCTCCCTTTTTAATTCTGCCGCCGGTGGTTCTCTCACAACACAACAATAACAAAAGTTAGAAAGTTTGGTGACGTCGTAAAGTAGCGTGGGATCATGGGAGTTGTCGTAAAAACCCATTAAAAACACTGAATAAAGCAGCCCCACCTTAAGAATCAGTGTTTCTCAAACTGGATAAAAACTCAATTTACGACAGCTTTTAATGCCTAAATGTTGCATATTATACCTTTAAATCTTCATTTATATCAAAACAATAGTATATGCTGATCAACTTAATGTTTTTGACATCAGGACATTCAGTATTTGGATCATTTAACTTGTAAAAAACTAGTGAAGCTATCTGGTTTCCTTCTAATCTCTGTTGAGAGTTGCACCTGCGCAGTACCGATCGGGCAGGAAGCACCAAGGGTACCTACACCGGAGCCACAACAACTGATCAGGACATCCTCATGATGGATACAGAAGAGAGAAGACTTACCCCATTGGAGCTGTTCAAGAGGCTGTTGAAGGTGTTGTGGACAGCCTGGGAACTTTCCAGCTCAGTCTGACACAGTGAGACCAGGTAATCTTTTACCTGCTCGTAGATTTTGCCATCTAAGATCTGCAGACAGACACATGTTTTAAAGGTCACAGTCAAATCTCCCACCCACCCACTCAGTGTGTATGACCCCAACCTTGATGCAGTCGATGAGGTCTGTGTCATAGTAGCGCTGCTGGTGAGCGTTAGCGGCTGCTAGCGTGAGAAGGTAGTCGTTTCTGGCATGCGTGGCTTTGGAGTTGCACTCGCTCCTCTTGGCTTTCAGCTGGAAAGTAAAAGTTCACACTGCTGACACTGCGGCACAGAAACGTCAGAAAACACAGAGAAAAGTTATTTGAACGTCGGAGATCTCGTACCTTCACGCTCGCCCTCTGAAGACTGGATCTGGACTGGAAGAGACTTAGCTTGGACCTGAACAGAAGAATCACTCAATCAGACTTTATTTGTAATTTTATTTAACTTAATGTGCTTCACACATAAAAAAAAATATTAAGGAGAAGAATAAAACAAAAAAAAGATAAATAAAAATCAATTAAAACTGTCTGACATTTACTTCATAGCTATAAAATATCAATAGCGGATCATATTAAAATTTCTTGTAGTTGCACATGAGCAGAATAAGTCTTATTTTCAGGTCAGCAGAGAACGGACAAATTCTTCAGCAGGAAGCATCTAAGGTATTTAAATTATGTAACTGTCTATTCAACTGTCATGACTGTTTAAAGTCAATATATTACTTTCAAATAGCAAAAACTGACTTAATGCACATAAACGCACAGACAAAAACAGTTGTGAAACTATCCGACGTTACTGCTTTAGACCTCAATGACCTCCAGTCACAGGAGGGTTTTACCTCTACAGACATTTAAAGGGATGTGATGAACAGACTGTGTGTGTGTGTGTGTGTGTGTGTGTGTGTGTACACAACTGGCCAGAAGAAAGTAATATTTGTAGTATTAGAAATGAGTGCCAATCCAGCTGCTACGCCTGTCCAACAGCAGAACTTCACCGAACTGTGCCTCAGCTCCATAATAAACTTTCCTAATGGGCAGAAAAATGTCTGCAATGTGGTGAGTCAAAGTGCCAGCTGTTCATATTGTGCCAGGACAAAGTGTTGAGAATGAGGGAGAGAAGAGACGGCTGCGTAGAGCCTGAATATTAGTCGTTTGTTGGGCTGCAACGAATAACCGTTTCCATTATTGATTAGAGACGATTATTAATAACCTCCCCTTCACTAACACGTGCGTTTTGCTTGTTGTTCCTTCAGTTGTTTGAGCCTCACTGTGCAGGGTTTGACACCAGAGCACTGATCTCACATTCATCGGCTCACCCTGAATCTTAAGAGTTTGAAACGTGTATCTACAAGCATGAAGTATGTTGGAAACCAATCACCAAGTGTGATGTGGAATCTTCAGTGCACAGAGAAAACTTGTGAAATAAAAAAATATCTGTACATTTACAGATACTGGATTTTTCAATGAGGGAGAAAAAAAGAAACATATCAGACAACAGTGGAGTCTTTTTATACGTCTCAAAACAGGTCTGAGTGTCTGAAGCTTCACCGTTATCCCAAAGCAGAAGGTGACTTAAGTCCAAAAACCAAAAGATATTCAACTTACTATAATGTCAAGGCAATAAATCCTCACATACAAGAACCTATAACCATCAAATGTTTGGCCTTTCAGCTTGAAAAATGACTGACACGATTAATCAATCATCAATATAAGTTCCTGATTAATCAGCTCTTTTTAACAAATCATTTTCCAGGACATTGTTCTTCACAATCCAGCACTTTAAAGACGGTCACATAAGCTGCAGTTTCGGGCAAATTGACGACATTAATTTGGCCACAGCTCATAAGTAACAGTTCAAATCGAGTAGAATTTGTTTCATTACAGAAAATTCATCTTCTGGAAAGTCAAAGTGTTCATTGCACGAACAATTAACATCACTGTGCATGTTTTTATCAACCGCAGCAAAAACACATTTAATGTTATGTGCATCTATATAGGAGAATTTCTCTCAGTGGTTTGAAATAAATAGACTCAAAGTTGAAAACCAAAACCAAAATATGCACCTTTGTTTATGTAGGCAATCTGAGTGGATGATTTATAGGATATTTGGTCATTTTAATCAATTTCCACGTGTTTCCATGACTAAAAAACTTTTCCAGGATGCATTGGGAACCCTGCTGGTTTCACCTGCAGTTGTTTGTATAATGTATTTGCTCTTGGTCACTTTATAGTGACAGTTTTAAAGGCTAATACTAGGTAGCGAGAATCAACCTTTTTTCCCCTTGTAAACCTATGAATAACATCACTATAATCTACCAAAGATAGCAGAGTAATGTGGTTCATACTTGGCGTCCAGCTCTGCCTTCTCTCGGACAGCCTGGGCCATCGTCTCAGCCTCCTGGTACTTCTTCCTGCTCTTGGTCAGCTCCTTCACCGACTCCTGCAGCTCAGCTTGAACCACCGTCAGCTGATCAATACACTGCGGACGGTCAGTTGGAGACACACAAAGTGAAACACCTGGGAAAACCTTTTAACCAAAAATCATGCAAATTATCATTCTTGGCAATGCACCGCTTGGAAAATATGCAAATTTCCTCACAACGTTATCTACAGAGGACGTGGCGTGAGTGATGTCATAATGCGGTGTGGGATACAGCAGCTGTAATGGCATCTTCTAAAAAGGTGAGGGTGAACAAGAGCAGCATTGTGGGCTGCAGGAACGTGGCCAGCAGAAACCAGAGAGCAGCGCTGGTTACGTTTCAGCACCGACTCGAGGCAGCTTCAGACCTTATGATCAGGAAACGGGGGTTAACTTCCAGACCAGCACAGTCCTCCAAATCAGTGTGGGACAGATACTGAGCTGATAGTGGTCATTAATGATAAGAGAGGCAAGACTTCTGTCCTCGATTGGCTGATTGTTTATTGCTCTGTTTATCTGTATTACACTGGTTGTTTACATAAAGTTCTGCCTGGAAATTATTCTGAAGTGACGCTGACCAGAGGACAAAGTATCATAATTATTATAACGTCTGTCAGAGGAGAGTAATATACTGACACTGGATCTGAGTCTGGATCTGTTGCGGTCTAGTTGCACTACAGCTCTACAGATTGAAGGAGAAAGTGAAAACAACAACAAAAGTTCATTCATATATAATTTAAAATCGAAGGCAAGTTGTTCCAGTTAGAATAATACAGCTGGTAGTTTGGGAACATGTGGCTCAACGTTTTGCTTGGGAGACTGATGGGTGAAACTTATTTGCATCACTTCAACTTCCTGGAGGGACCGGGTAACACATGCTTTGTGGCTGTACTCATTTTTAATTACTGGATAAATGGATAAGATAGATAAGATGTTCCTTTATTGATCCCCTGTAGAGGAAATTCAAATTGGCATTGGAATGTAGTGCAAAGACTAAAGTAAATACAATAAAATATAATATCTATGCAACAAAGTAGAATATTGTACGCCTGTTTTTATCTGAACAATATCAGTATCATGTCAGATTGAGACTTTGACACAAAGAGTGGAATATTGACTTGTATTACCTTCCTCAGCTGCTGCTCCTTCTGCAGCCTGACCGTCTTGGCTGGATCGGCAACCTGGACTTTGTAGTTATCGCAGGCGCTGATTCTGGACTGGGTGACCTGGACCGTGCCCTCCAAATAGGCCCTCCATACACAATACATGTTCCTAAACATAAACAAATAAAAAACAGACATACTGGTTATGATTAAATGCCATGTATTTCCAAGAAAATACAACATTTAAGAGGGAAAACGCCCGATAACGACGTTACCTGTGATCTTCTTGTTCTTCTGTCAGACTGTCGGGCCATTCCCTCTTTAGATACTGATTGGCCAACTTCTGGAGGGCCTGGAAGGGAAGAAGAGAGAGACAAAAGCAGGGATGACCTTTCACCTTTTGCCACCAACACACATTTCCTGTGTCTCATCTTCACATAGGACACGCTCGGAAGACTGTGTCCCCCCCTGACCTTGTCCTATAAACCACCAGGAGCAGCCAGAGTGTGTAGACAGAAGCACACAAAGAGTAAAGTCAGTAAAAAGTCAACAATTGCATTAATATGGAAACACACCAGACTCATTTAAAATCCATTCACATTAAAAAGTACTTCCCGGTTACAGTCAGAAGAGTTCAATGTGATTCAACTCTGCATGGACCCGTTCACCTGTTAGCCAGAGTCTAGAGGTTGGCTCACTTGCTGGTTTTTAATGCTGACGTAGGCTCATTTTTAGAAGAAAAATGTAATTTATTTAAACCACATTCTCCCCTGGAGATATATTAGGTTCCTCCACCTCGGCCAACAGTGAGGTTAACCTTTGAAGAGCTAAAATAGCAGGACAGAGTAAACAGGGGGGGAGAGAAAAGGGTAAGGAGGATATCTCTGGTGTTTCTGAGTGCATGTTTGGTATGTCTGAGAAATGTACTTCTGTTAATGAAGAGAGCTGGAATATTTTTTAGCACGTTGCAGAAGATTTAAGAGGGATTGACTTATCATTTTGTCTTAAGTTAGTGCGCTGCAAGACTATAAAAAGCTACAGCTAATTGGCTTAATTGACATTTTTTGTTTTTGTAGTCGGTATAAAATTATGTTGTTTGGGTTTTTTCTGTTTCGCACTCAAAATTGTTTAGAAGACAGAAATCATCAGCATAATTATTTTGGTTTAAAACCACAATGAAGAAAACAAAAGAGAGAGAAAAACTGGGTGACTGGGAGTTTCACTAGGGAGGGAGGGTTCTTGTGTTGCATTGTGGGAGTTGTAGGATCCAGTATTATTGGGGTTTGACTCGTGCAGGGGACTAAAACTGCCCTCAGTAACCTGCCTCTTGCATGTGAACAGTACAAATGTATTAATTTCCCGCTTTGTGTTACTATCCCTCTGCTGCAGCTCAGCACACTGAGTGTCTGTTACACCCAAAGAGGGAATTTAGTATTAATAGAGTGAAACTTTGGAAGATACTCGTCTCTCTCTCTCTCTCTAACCCCAACTGGTCCCGCCTAGAGTCGGGGTCCGCTCGAAGTTTCTGCCTCTTAAAAAGGAGGTTTTTCTTTGCCGCTGTCGCCAAGTGCTTGCTCATGGTGGGAACTGTTGGGTGTCTGTAATTAACCGAGTCCAAGGAGTAGTTATAAGTCAGACTGCTGAAGAATCTTTAGTTAAACTAATTCTTCCACAGAATGAGGGTTGTGGCTTGTGTTTCCTATCAGTTAGACTGAAATTGCTTTAAGAAGGAGTCTCTTTGCTGTCAGTTTGGACAGGAAAAATGAATCCTGCAACCATTAAAAAGGTCCAATGTGTAGGATTTGGGTTACTCTTGTGATGTAGAGCCAGTATTTGTTTGTTCTGGGCTACTGTAGAAACATGGTGGTTCTATATTAATGAGAAAAATCACAGTGCACTCAATAAAACTACTCAATCACTTTAAAGTTGAGAATCATTAGGACTTAAACTCCGGTACAAACAACCCAACACAGGTCAACGTAGACCGATAAGTCAAGACAAATAAAATACGTGGGTGTAAAATGATTTATATCGCTCGTTTTTTCAGATAAAAGCCGGCTCCCCCACTTCATGTTTTTTTTTGTGTGTTTGTGTTTAGGCCACAACAAGTGCCCATCAAGGAAATGAGCCCATCTATCCTTCCTCTGTCCACTGTGAAAGGACAAGCCCTGTCATCCAGTCCTGGAGCAGGCTAGGCCACGGCTCTGAACTCGTTGGTCTTGGTGATGTTGGTGCCAAAGCTTCAAAGCCGCTACAAACCCGGCCATTGTGGGATTCAGATAGAGAGAGAGAGAGATATTCGCCAAACTGAGCTAGCCTAGCGGACACGCCTGAATAGTGTGATGGGAACAAGGGAAGAGGAGGAGGAGGAGGGATGCGAGGACGGCAGAGGAAGAGCCACACAGAGGAGGACATTTTATCACACTGTGTGTGTGTTGAATAGCAATCGGCTAATGGCTAAAGCAGCTTGCAGGTGTAAGAGACCCAGAAAAAGGCGCGTAAAGAAAGAGAGGGGGGTGTAACCAAAGGGGACGAAGTGTTCCAGAGACACTCTGACCCACTTTGATTCAACCATTGGCAGCGGGTGTCTAATTGATCACATAACTAGCAGGCAGCACAAACCCAGACACACACAACACCGTTCAGACTAAAAGCACACAGTGAAGACATTTTCTTCACTTCAGGGCAGGAACTGCAGATGACAACTGATTTCTCCACTAACCTATTGATCATTTTGTCAATGAAATGTAAGAAAATTGGGAAGATTTCCCCATAAGAGTGTCCAAAGGTGGTCCAATCAACAGTCTAAAACCCAAAATATTTAATTTACTTTAATATAAAACACATTTAAGACGCTTGTACCAGCAAATATTGTTTGTAAATTGACTCAAACAAATAATTGATTATTAAAATATGTTCAGTCAATCAGTTTAATCCATTAATTGTAGCTGTTGAATTTAAGCTCCAACAGTACAAAATACATCCCATTATATTCACCTACAAATTTTATTAGACGTATTTAATTTTAGGTCTCCAATTAACAATAATTTTCATCAGCAATTTAATTAATTCATCAAATAGTTTTGGCTTTTTATTGCTGTTCTTAGATTGTAAAAGCTGAGTGACAGGAAAACTAATCAATGAATTGTTTGGTCCATAAATTGTCTGTCACAATAGTTAGTATTGTGGTTTTAAAAGGTTTGAGATTTAATTAAATGAGTCTTGATGAAACTATACTGAAATATGCCACAAGAAGTCCTTAAATCAAACTCTGATAACCTGCGGAGGACTCGAGATGTTGAGTAAACTCTGTGCGTTGCTCAGTTCTGACGAAATCTGACTTTCAAAAACAAAACAACGGTATAACTCGGGCATGCATATCCAATAAAACACACATGCACGGGGTTACAAAAGCTCGCCTGCAGGCTGATCTTCCCCTGATGCCTCAGTTGCATTCTTCTTTTTTTTTTTTTTTAACCATGCTCACTGCATCCATATACACTTAAATGAGGTGGCATTATGTGAGGTTACCATTAGATAAATTACATATAAATACAATAATCTCTCTATAGTTAAATACACTTTTTGTAAAGCTCGTTTTCCTGCCCCTAAAAATGTGCCAAGACAGCACAGACCTGAATGTGATTTTCCATTGTTTAATCTCTTCCTAGTCGGCTTATAGACCCTCTGATAACTACATTGACGTCTCAGCTGCCAGACACATGCTCACAATTTTAAATGGACTATGTCGCCAATCAGGAATTAGTCCCGGAGGATGTGTACTACAGTAAAAATTGAGCCCAAAGACTCTACTTTCTAGCTCTTGTTGCTGCTCTGGTTCAGTTAAATAATAGTTCTTACAGCACTCACTTAAATGTAGTACTTCTACTTCTCCTTCCTTGTTCTGAAACTATTTAAATCTTTTATGCAAGGTCACATGAATAATGTACAAACAGGTGTCAGAGACATTCAACCGCAGGAGTCAGAAACCCATTATTTCCCCTTTTTAGCTTCTCTTGACTTGGAGAGTGAGCGCTTAGTGATCTACGTACCTACGTCTCAGATGTTTTGACCGGCTGTAATCAGTTTAATGTGTATGTTTGACCCAATGTGTGTTTATTACCAAGAAATCCAACCGATCATCCAAGAGCCTGATTGTTGATTGTCTACGCAGCACTTGCTCACAAACTGTGTTCAGCCATAGTTGGTCATCGTTTAAGGGACACTCCGATTTTTCCACTTTCCAAATTGACTACAGTTTTCCTCTAACCAGAACATAGCCCAGCCAAAAATACGATTAAAGATTTCCAGAACAACGTAGATTATCTTTAAACGACATTTGGTGATTGAATCAATTTCCAGGTGTTTCCATAACTGGAAAACTAGCCTCTCAATTTCCAGGTTTTCCAGGAGGCTTTGGACACTTTGATAGATATACAAGACAGGAAAAATATGCTTTTTACAGTTTTACAGTACTCATGATTAGATTTATTTTATTCTTTATAGCTTTTTGCTCAACATTCATTCCCATAATTGGTTGACAATGTAACCTATAGAGGATAAAATTTAACTTAAATATTATTTAATAGAGTTATTTGTTTAAGAAAACAAGCCTTTCTGAGCACAAACCACATAGAGAGAAGGTATATTCTCAGTTGGCTCTCTGCTGTGAGTTGACGTGTTCAGCGCTTGATGTCTCTGGTTTGTTTCAAAGTCATGAAATAAACCAGACTTGACTCAGTCAGATCACATTAGCTCCACAGTTGGCTTCATGAAACAGATTGTGTGGTTCATTTTAAAATCACAATTCCTGGGGGGCACTTTTTTTGTTCTTTTGAGCCACATTTTACGAAGGACCCCTTCAGGTTAACAAACATACATGTAAAAAAAAAAAAAAGGGGTTGCTCATTGGATAACTACAGACATGCCCCCCCCCTCTCTTCACAGTGGCGGTGGACATTCCTCACAGGGCTGCAAAACCTGAACACAGCCAAGAGAGGCAGAGAGGGATTTTTCAAGCAGTCGATTGACGTCTCCAGGAAGCTGTGGGCAAAAACAACACAGCGAGGAGGAAACGAGCCCGTCGACCACTAGTGCATGTTGTTTCTCTGTGTGTGTTGTGGTGTTTTTTTCTGTGGCTGGTTACCATTCATTGAGCTATCTGACCACATGAGAACAAAGAGCTTTCTTAGGGCCACATCCTCAACCCCCTCGGTCATATGGTGTCTTTGGAGGACAGTATCGTTTAAAAAAAACTATATTTTTAGCAACGCAAATGACAAGGCGAGCCAGGGATGATGTTAACCAAGCGTGAGTAGCTCTGTGAGTGATGACAAAAGGATTAAGATTTACTTACCTGGGCGTAGTCCCTCTCTACAGCTGCCCTCTTTTGGCTAAAAGTCCTAAAGGAGGAGAAAAAGAGTGGATGTGAATCTTAAAAATGGCAATTTAGGATGATAATATGACGGTTATAATAAAGTCATTACAGCAAGACAACAATAAACAAACACAAGATGACGTGGAGAACATAATATAGGTCATATTTCTCCAGTATTATTACAGGTGAGCTACAACTTTCAGTATTTTAAAGAGATCTTCATCAAAAAGGAGCAACTTCTACTCCAAATATTCTCATTATCTCTTCAGTTTACAGTCATATCCACAAACAGAGTATACAGGAACAAAATGTTGATTCTCGTAGCCCACAGGCGCTGATAAAAATATACAAATACTAAAATTGTTGTCTTTTATTTTGTTTGCATCTTCAAATATGTTTGTCAAATTAGATTTACTGTCCTCAAGTTGTTTATTTCTTAAAAAGCACCTACAAGGAATACATTTCTCTCCTGTCAAAGATTATTTGGTCCCGAAGTAAAGAGAAACACTGAAAATGTCTCATCATCACCACCATGAAAACACAGATGTTATTGAGTATCAATATATTTCTAGTCAGGTCAACTGTACTTCATATTGTCACATATGTGATCACAATAAAATTAAAGAGGACCCCCCCCTTTAACTTAGCGTCTTAAATCATTGTAAACACTTAAAACAGTAAAAAAAATCTTTATAAAAGCAGTATTTTTAGTAGCTAAATCATTGCAGATCTGTGGGTGAACAATAAAATCATCACAGATTTTAAACCCTCCTTCCTATTACCCCTCCAATCATACAGGTACGAGTGGTAAAGTGGTGTGTTCCTGCCCGACATCCAACTCCAACAGAAAATATGTACAATTGTGCAAGTGACGCACTTTTAAAATGACATTTATCTGCATCTTTTAAAGCCTCTGAAGCAAACTCTAATTTAATGGATGTCTATTAAAGGTGGTCTGTCTGCCTGCACCATCATCGCATCATCAGGACCCAGAAGTGTAAGAAATCTGGTTTTCTGACATCACAAAGAGCTCACGAAGGATTAACTCATTATAAATATTATTAGAAGTAATTGACTGGAAGCTGACGACGTTATGAATAATTAAAAACCGGTAGAGACGAGGTGAAAAGAGGGGTATTTGCACAGTAATATAACTGGAGGGAGGATTACTGTGCAACACACAGCAGTGACTGCTTCTGACTTTTGATTGATCACGGAAAATACACTCACACGCTGCCATGGTGAACAAATGATTTGCATAAATAAATACAAAGTATATCGCTTATTAAAAAGACTGATTCACTTCCTGAACAGTTCACAACCAGGAGATGGATTTGATTAAAGTTAAGCTTTTGAATTCACGCTAAAAATACTTTATCTACTATCAAACAATCTTGTTTTTGGTCTGTTTGCTTTCTGAACATAACTTTCTATTTACCCTTCTGCACTCCTGCCTCGCTGAACCTTTAAAAATTGATATTTATTGACACGGTCTAACAGCAATTTAGTAAAACTGTAGTAGTTCGGTAGTTTCTAAGTCAGATTATAAAAGACACCTCCACAACCTGCATGTGACGGCACATCGTGTTTAGTATTTTGTTGTTTTTAAGATGGGAAAGCGTCCCAGGGTGGCGAGGCTGAAGAGATTCGACTGTCTGAAACAAAGTGCTTGTCAATATCCTTCAATTCACAGCCCAGGATTACAATAACACACAGGAGAAAACTCCTGATTGGAAGCGCCGGCAGTCCTGCGGCTCGCCAGTGTTTCGGTTTAACGAGTGACCCTGTTAACTGCAGATTTTCAGATGAATATGTTAACTAACTGGTGACTTTATTTGGCTGAACGTCAGCCAGTGAACAGGGTCACAGACGCAGGAGGCAGGAGCACTGAGGTTCAACAATGTCCTGCTGATGTTTTAAAAAAGCTGAAAAATGTTCACAAATACATATACAAATCATAAACAGTTTGTTGGCTTGATTTACAATAACGGGAACAAAGCAAACGATAACTCAACTGAATACAAACTGATCTAGTCTAAGAGGAGAAGAAGAAGAAGAAGGTCAGTGCCCTGGGAAAAACTTCACTGCGGCAAAATCATCATTAAGTCATTAAACATGTCGAGACTTGACTGCTATGCTCCACCCGACTCTAAACAATCTGGCTGACTTCCTGGGAGCTTCCCTCTCTTCCTTTAGCCTGTTCCCTTCCTCTTCTCTGCATTTCCAAGGCTCTCCCTCTCTTCCACTGCCCCCCCCACACCCACACTTACTTCCTGTCATTTTCCCCTAACAGAGCTTTTGCTGACAAGCAGACGCAATTTCCAGTTTGCTGAATCACTCCTCTTCCGAGATCAAGGATCGACCCTTCTTCCGAAATGCTGTAGCATTTCACGTTGTTTCTGGCAGACGTAAAGTTACTGAGCCCCCCCACGGCGAACGATTCGAGGCACTCAGAACATCTGGCAGCTCTCTGTGACCTTAACTTCCAGCTGTTTGGAGGTTCAGAGCTCTGCCACCAACCACAGACAGGAAGTGGGGAGCCAGTAGGCTGTCAACTCAACCCAACACTAAAGGCTGAAAACAAAACCACAACCTTTGGCTTTTCAACCTTTAAAATGCCTACGCATCTGAACACAGTGCTAAAGCCGTCTGTGTCTCTCTGAGTCCGGTGTTTGCTTGGCCTAATCCTTGAATTTTAAAGACTTATTTTGGGGATTAAAGTTGCAAATAGCCGTTTCTTCAAATGGTTGGAAAACCCTGTCAAACAATCCTCAAACAAACACAGGAAGAAGGACCAGACCAGAGAGAAAATATTTACTTACACTTGTATAAAATAAAAAAAAAAGGGTCAGAGACAGAGAGTGTAGATTAATTGATTGTGGACCTGCGTAATAAAACAAGCTGCCTCATACTGTAGGTGGATAACACTAACTGTCTGGCTTTTAATGAGATGTATGGATAAACAGATTAAACCCTTTAACTATCTGTTAAAGGACGTTTACACATACAGGTCAAAATTACCCTATTAGGCCGAATATAAGACAATAATATTACTGGAAATGATGTTTGGTTGACTATACTACCTACAGAAAGTGTTGCATTGTGGGTTGTTATAGGTTATAGTGTGTCTATAAGCAGCAGTGGGTGCTTAAAGTGTTTAGTTAGCCCACTATAACCAATGGGAGCTTCTGATGGCTCGTATAATGCGTTTTACTGCCACAAAGAGAAATAAATTCAGGGCAATGAAAGTACTTTTCGTGCAGCTAGGCGAAAAACTAAAATCCAGATTGTTTGAAGACTAAAACGTGATTGAAATGTCATATTTTTAAGAACTTGTAGGACATAAAATACAGGTGATCTCACACTGTTATGGGCTGTCAGGTTTAGATGCTTCAGAGAGCACAAACATCTAGATAAAAACATCTCATTCTAAGGTTACGAAAACACAATGATTCTTATTTTCAGGTGATTAAACACTAATGAAAACATACCTATGAATATTATATAACAACTGACAATAGATCCTCCTGAATGTTACACACTGGACCTTTGAACAGTGATGATACGTCATCATCTGCTCCTGTTGTTTGCGTTTTCCTGACAAAACATTAACCTGGAAAGTGCAGACAGCTGGTTAGTGGTTAGCTGCCCATTGGCAACCATTAATAATCAGTTATTTTGATCGGCCGCCTGCCAGTAAAATTTCACAGTAGAGGTATAATTTATTTTTCTGTCTGCGATGTGTGAGTGCTCTGCTGTCTGTCTGCAACCCAGTCCCTCTTTAAAGAGTTATGTGTGCATATATATGGGTCATATTTTAACTCTGGGACTCTCTATAGCGGTGGTTCTCAACCATAAACATCAAGCTGCAGACCCGTATTTGATCAGATGTAGTCTCAGGGATCCCCGCCTGATTAAATCTAGCTAATCCATAACCGTCTATACTGTAGATGGCAGATTAACAGTGAAACCGAACTTCTAGGAAACGAAAGAGAGAGTCAGCTCGTCGTCTGGAAACTGCAGCAGGTGCCAGTTCAGAGTAAACATTCACACGGCTTCCTGTGACTAAAGACGGCCTAACACTTTTTGACTAAACCTGAGCGCACTGTAATTACTGGACTTTCACAGTGTAGACATATTATAAATGCAGACACGGACCGATTCAAGAGCCCCCCGACAGGAGAGGCTGAGTATGTATTGTTGACTCCAAACAGCGACCTCCGTAGTTGGCAAATGAAGCCAGTAGTATGTATGGCGGGTGACTTTTCACCCATTTAAATTATACCGAGGCTTAAAATGATGTATAATTAAGAGCCACTGTGAGCGACAAGTGGTTGTAGCTTCATTCAACCCACTACAGCTCCACCTACGCTCCACGTCTGTGCCCATTTTTTTGGATTAGCCCGGAGCCAAGATGGCAACTTCACATGTCAGTTTAACAAGAGAAAAGACTTCAAGTGGAAGGACTCTGTGTGCGTTTGGGATCTCTGGGAAACTTTCCCCAACAGGACCAGCCTGAAAGTGTTTTGTCTTTGGTGTTAAAAGACGGTACAGTTTGACCTCCGACTGCTCACCTCAGGTCTTCCAGGAGGTCACATTCTGTCTGGTGTTTGATGTGTAATCTGCTCATCTGCTCTGCATGAGTGTGTTTCAGCTCCTGCGTGACCCGGACCTGAAGGAGGAGGGGTGGTGGGAAGAGGAGAGAGACGGTTCATTAGAAAGATCCTTCTTTTAACACCTTGAAAACAGAGGTGTTAGTAAATATTCCCCGTAGGTACGACCGGCGACTCAAGGGGGACCGGTGTCGATTCAGTCGAGCTCACAATTGGTATTAGTTGAAAATTAGGTGCACTCGTTATCACGCAGCGGCTCTGGTGAGAGTAAGTCTCTCTGGGTTTCTAATTGGCTGTTAGATAAATAATACAGCGCAGTGACCAGGTCTCATAACTGATAACTGGGAGTCAACAGCTTCTTTTTTCCCCTCGTTTTAATTATGAGTCTGGTTAAAGTTCAGTAAATCACAAATCTGATCCCTCTTCAATATTCTTTACAACTTTTCAAACGTCTGATTTGATGGTTTTGTTTGTCATATATGATAATAAACTTAATATATTTAAACATATACATTACTCTGGACTCTTTTCATGATTTTCTGACATTTTATGAACAATAATCAGCATATTAACTGAGAATCCAGGTGTTATTCTATAGTTTTTTCATTCAATAAAGTCTATAAAAAGACCAAAACCAACAATGTGCTGCTCCCCCGTGACTTCCCCTCGCTCTGCTGTAAGCTCATTGATTCTTACTGAAGACATAAATATTTAAAAACAAGGCACAAACATTGTTAAACTACAGTGACCGGCTGTTTTAGGAAATTAAAGCAGTAAACAATGCAGCTGCTGGGGACTATTTTCAGTGGCGGATTAATACACTTTTGCTGCTCTGGTGAGTATTTCCATCAGCAGGGACGGTGTATTCTTGTATTAAGTGCAGCTAATTACCTTGATACCTACCTATTAACTCATCAGAACAGAATAAATGTGCCTCTTAAGTTATTTACAACAGCTGACGTCCACATAAGTTAATTTATTTACAGTTTAATGTTCAACTTAGAGCAATCTTCAACCCTTTCAGTCACAGAATAAGGAGCTTGTGGATATCAAACATGGAGTACTCAGTGAGTCTTTCTACTTATTAGTCAGCAGGGAAAGAAACAATTAGTCTGTTAATTGATCAGATAAACTCCTTTTTTTAACAAAAAAAAAAAAAGACATTCACTAGTTGTGCTTCTTAAATGTGAAGAAAATGTGATATATTTTTACATTCTGGACTATTCAAACCACAAAATGAATGAATCAAGATATGAAACATCAGGTTAAATCAATAATGAGAATAATCGTTAGTTACAGGCCTAATTAAATGGCAGAGTACACTTTTTAAATCTCTCTCTGGTGCTACCGAGCCAATAACAAAGTAGGAGCAGGAAGTTTGGCTGGTATAACTGGACAATTATGATTTAGGGCAGGGTAATTCCCCCGTTTGTGTGAGTTAGAAAACGCTCTGCAAATACGTAGGATAGACAATTGTTAATTATTTTTCATAATCTGAGCACAGCAGGCGGAGTGACACTTACAATACAATGGGGGGGTTGCTTTTGGCTCGTGTCCCACCATTAAGTTTCTCCAAGAGAAAAAGTTTGGGCACTCCTGATTTAGGGCGTAGTTGCACATTTAATTTTAAATTACTCTCTCCATACACCCTAGTGACACATGAAATTGAACCATTTCCAGATTAAAATATGGCAGAGCTTAATCAATTAATCGTTAAAGCCATTTTTCAAGCAAAAATACCAAATATTCCTTAGTTTATGCTTCTCAGTTGGGAGGATTTGGTGCTTTTTCTCTTTTATGTTATATGTTTTTGAACAAAACAAGCAATATTTCTGACATTTCTCACAACTTTCTGACATTTAATGGACCGAACACTTCCTCTGCAGACTAATATATAATGAAAACAACCATTAGTTGCAGCTCTACAATATAGCGCAAGGTAAACTTCAACATGAGACAGGAAACAAGTCTGGAAATCTGGATGATTTTCTTCTAAACACAATGTAAACATTATTGAAATGTGCACATTTTTGGCAGGTTTTTCTGGAACATTTTACTAATGAGTGGTTTAAACCGAGGCTAGACTTTATCTTAATTTCCAATCTAGGTGGTGAAAATGAGCTCCACTCATCATCAAGGTGAGAGTCTGTTTCTCTGGGCTTCTAATTGGCCGTGAGATCAATTAAGAAGTGTAGTGACCAGTTGCATTCCTGATAACTGGGAGTTCTGTCAACAGGAAAACATGAATTACACACATTAGTTCTGATTAGATACTTAATCCTGGAATTAACTATCAGCATGTCAGCCCTGTCAGAGAGTCTGTTTTAACTTTATGACTGTAATTTTACAGAAAGAAACGTAGATTTAAGGTATAAATACACACAAATGTCCAAAGACACAACATTATAATCCATAAAATCTTTTAACAGTCCACATATCTTTACATTAACCATACAAAACTGTAAAAAACCTGCATTTATTTGACTGCTGTGCAAACGTACTGGGGTATAAATGGTCAATTCTCTGTGCTGCTGAGCCATGTTTTTGAAATATGATCCCACATGAACATTTTTTTCGCACAGAACCAAACTTAGATTTGTATTCTTTATTTTAACCAATATTTCTTTAACTCAAACGCTGAAGACTTCTGTTTACTCTTTTAAGTTTTTAAGTTAAGCTTTAAATACACTTTGACGGCAAGGATTGTTTTTCTTCTTTCCACCCCCCCAAGACTTTCTTGTATAAGAAAAAAAAAACAAACAGGACCAAACTACATAAACAAATCTGTCAATTTCCACGTCAACAGCGCCAAACATACTCAAATGACAGATTAGGAATTAATTTGAGTTTTTTTTTAAATACACGTGGATCTAATCTCAAAATCGGCACACATTAAACACTAAAACTGCAATTCACCTGGATAAAATCCTAACTTTTGCTGCGCCTGCTGCTGCCACAGTCTCGCTCCGCTCAACCAGCTAGAACCGCGGATGGCAACGGGAGCAGTGTGAACCAAACTGATATTTACTTGAACTTAAAGAGTGGCTCGGTAAACCTCTTGCACGCCGATGTAACACAACACCCCGGTACCGTTATTGGTTTACAAATGCGCGGTTGTTTTCCGAGCGGTACCCGAATAAAAACCAATAAACGTTTTAATAACGCCGCATTTTGAACGCGCTTTGGCAGAGCTCGATTCGAGAGGGAACGGGGCACGTTTAACGGGGGCTATTCTCCTTAAAAATTGTGGCACATGGGACTTTTTTTTCTCCCTCTCCTTCCTTTCCTTTGCTGCCATTTAAAGAAACAGCACAAGTTTAACTTTTTTTTTTTTTTTAAAAAGAGTTTAAAACCAACCCGACCAGCAACAAAAGCACAAATTCAACCATTTTAAAAATATGCAGCAGTTCGTCGAGAAGGTTCCCAGACACAAGTAACGTTAGCTTCAACGGCTACAACGGGAGAGAGGACGGGGAGGGAGGGAGAGAGAGAGAGGGGGGGGAGAGAGAAAAACTCACCTTTCTCGGTGGGGGTTGCATCCTTAGTCCTTGACATAAAAACCACACAAAAGACGAAAGTTTTTTATCTGGGAAAAGTTGTGTGTCGACGGTGGCGATTGCTGGAGGAGGGTATTTCGAGCCGCCCCTGGGTCAAGCGGCCATCGCGGGTCCAGTTAGTAGTAAGTTGAGTCCCGTTGAAAACACTGTGGCCCCGGGGAACAGAAAACATACGCGGCGTCAAGCTCCACGACCGTTACTCGGCCACCTCCTTTGTCGTATTTTCAAAATAAAACCCCTTTCCTCGACAAGTCTTCAAAATAAAAGCGATCGAAAAACATCGACTGTCAAAAAGTTTTTAAAAAAAAGTTTTTAGGCTTTTAAGGGTTTATTAGTTTATTAAGATATAATTTGGATGCATTTAAAAAAAATAATAATTTTAATATTATATTTAAATAGTATACACAATGTAATTCCTTCAACTGAAACTACTTTAAAAAAATCATGCTACTTATAATAATAATATTAATAATAAAAACAACAGCAACAACAACAACGAAATACATACAAAAAAATAATATGTAGCAAAAATGAGAAGAACAGATAAATATACAAAACGAGGTACATAATTATATGATAATTAATTATTTATTTTATCTTTGTTCTACCAAGAAGTCTCACTGAGATCAAAAATCTGTTTTACTAGAGAGCCTAGAGGTAGCAGCCATACAAAAAATCACAACACATTAAAATACAACATTTACAACATGATATATGATATAATTATGTTATTACAAGGTGCTTTTATTTGTAGGTCACATGCGGCTGCAATGATCCACCTTACATCATATTTGTTACTCTCCTTTTAAAACTGCACCACATCCTTCTTCGTCTTCCAAATGCAGTCATTTATTACATAAAGGAATTGAGCTGTAGCAGGAAAGCCAACGGTGGACCTATTGTCAGAATATCATGCAAAGGTGTAAAAGGAGAAGTTGGAAACGTTCCTACAATAAATGTAAATTAGTAATGGAGGTGATAAAATAGGTGATGAGAAGTGTGGCATTCATCCAAAACTAGAAAGTATAAAGAGCTGAATATAAGGCGACAGGTGATCAGAAGGAATCAGGATTATATAGAAATAATATCATGTAAGTATTGTAGACTAGAATAAGGGACTTTTTTATTTTCTCATTATAAACTTTTGACAGGGAGCCCTCTAGTGGCCATGTCCTCTCTACAAACGTGGATCAATAGTGTTTTTATTTATATTTATGTGATTCTCTTGTGTATATTGTCAGTCACACTTATTAAACTTGGTCTTTTTTTCTCTTGTAACACCTTGCAGATCACAACAGTGTGGATTCAAAACGTCTTTGCCAAACGTCCAGACCAAAAACCAACATTTTTAACATTAAAATCCCATTTTTCTATAATTTTCTGGTTCATCAACCCCAAATATTTGGGCTCAAACTTGTGCTTAATGCAGAAAAAGCTGCCTTTCCTATGACATTTTCTTTCAACTACAAACTTAAATAGTCATAATTTAGATTTTCTACTTTATGGTCCATTATTTAGTTGCAGTGAGAAGCTGAATTAACTCTTGTTTTGTTATAGAAAGTCAAAAATCAGGAACCAATTGAGACTCCAGAGAGTTAGTGGTCAAAAAATAACCCCCCATAAAGATAAAAACACATCTTTTTTTATAGCAAAGATTAAACAAATGTGATATAACATGTTAATTAATTAGTTTTAGGTTAAAGGTTAAGGTTAAAAGTAACTGAGCTGTGGATAGTTTATGACCCCAGTAGGACTATATTAGTGGGGTTTTCAAAAGCCACCTTATTACGCTCTTATCGGTCTTTGAAAGTGAACCAGGATGCCCGCACAATAACAGGCAGGCTGGGAGGAAGTCGGGGCATAATTAGAGGAACACATACAATGAAATGTGGGTAGCCAGAACTGTTTAAAAAGGGCAAAGACGGAACAAATCGGGTCCGGTTTGAGGCGGTTTGAAGGAGAGGATGTCTGGTCTGTGACATTTACATTAGTTTATGATTGTCAAGACAAATAATAGTGATAAGCTCATAGCTGTTTGTGTGCCATGCAAAAAGGAGAACAGATCTAAAGGTCCACATTGTGTTTGTTGCATCAGGTGATACTGACGTTAACTAATGAACCTCCTGTTCTGAATGCAAACGGTTCTTAATGTAACCTCAGATTTGCAGTGTGGTATCTTAATTTAACAGATTGATTTAGAAATATGCAACATATAACATTAATTTATGAAGGACTTAAAACCCCCCGGGACTTTCTTCAAGACAGGAACACAAAGATAAAAGTTTTAACTACCTCAACTACTTATCTACACTGCTTCAACTTTATCTTTAAGCTACAACTGTCTCAACTTCATCTGCTCACGTTAGTTTTTACACTCTTTCATTTGCAAAAGCTGATGTTCAGATGTTACAGTCGACTCAATAAGTGGATATATACAACAGTACCCAGAGGTTTAAGTACACCTGGTTCTGAAATCTCTGCTCTACAGGTGCATCAGCAGTCTGAATCCTGCCGTGTTTTGTTTATTGATTGTATTTCTTTGATTATATCTGATCAGACTGTCTGTAACGCTCACGCCTTCAAGAGGAATCAACGATCATGAAAACAAATAGAAAACCGGACTGAGAGTGCAGCAATAAACCAATATTATATGTGGTTTGTATATTTTTTTGGTATGTGATTGACTGAATTTACAAGATATAAAGTTGTAATTTAGTAAAGAAACATTTATTAAAGGTTTTATTTCGACGTTATTATCAACCAAACACACTTTAATACCGGACAAACTGTAAAACAGCTACAGCAAAATGTAAGAAAGCATTTTCTCTCTCTCTTGTTTTGCAGTAAATTACATGGAGTGGAAAAAGAAATTGAACCGTGTGTTGTCCCACTGCTCTGATTGGCTTTATATGGTCACATGATGAGCCACTGCCTCTCTTATGAATCAGCATCAAGTATGAAGGAACCTAATGAAGGTTTCCTGTGCAGTTTTCAAAATAAAATATTGATGTCCGAGTTAGAGACTTGCGTACACAGGTTGCCACATACTTTATGTATATATAGGGCTGTAAAAATGATGTAGTAACTTGAATTATGATACATTTATAAAAAAAAATACAACATATATGACTTTTTCAGGGATAGAAAAAAATATTTTTCCATTGTTTTCCATTATTATTTACACAGTCTCAAGATGGGATGTCAAGATATATTAAAAATATATCTTTATTTAGTGGAGGGGTTTTGGCCACAAAGTGAAAAATGCTATAAAATGTCTTCTTTTTAAATGTAAAGTCAAGACTCTAATAATAATTTAACGTTGCACATTTCACCAAAAATGCCAAAATGTGTGCGAATGATCTGCTTTTATATAAAAATAAGATTTTTCGGGTATTGGATTGTTGGTTGACAAAAGACACTTGAACATGTTACCTTGGACTCTGAGAAATTAGACATTTAGTGGACTAAAGTAGTCTGTCTAATCTATTTATAAAGAAAAATCTGCATTTAAATTGATGCAAAATACTCATTAGTTACAGCCCTAAACATACATATAGCAGACATTCTTTTACAATTAAAAGCACAATTCTGTCCCTATAGCTCTGGTTTGTGCCTGTTATGTTAATACAGATGAAAAATAGCCTCTTGCACATTCACAGCAATATTTTATTAATGTGCACCAGCTTAAAAATAAACAAACAAAAACACACAAGAGGCACAGACTGGCACAAAGCTTCACAGGGGGTTGCAAGGCCTTCTTGTTTTTAAGAAAACATACACAGTAGTAGGCCTATATCTCAGCATTTTGTTTATTTCTGTACTATAACTAAATTAAATTGTGATTTTTAACGTCACTCCCTGCTAAACAGCCTCGTCCTGCTTTAGAACAGCAGTCAATGGAACAATGGCGCAGTATCGGGGAGAAGAAAACACTGAATTTGTCAAAAAAGAAGCCTGTTACATACGTACGATTGTTAAAAAAAAAACACACAGAGAGACAACATAATAAACATACGGGATATAATCTGCTCAAAATGAATCAAAATTGGTTTAATTGTCACAGATTGGTAGGCCACTGTCATTAAGTGATGGGCAGACATAGCCAAATGTGTGCTTTTATTTTGAAGGAGACGAGCGTCGCTTCCGGCGTTGTCAACATGGACTCAGGTTTGAAGATGACCTCGCTGACACATTACAAACTGGGACTGCGCTCGTTTTAAGAGAACACAACGCGAGTTTGTTGACTGTTGTTTTGTTTCGTTTACTCTTTGTTTACTTTTTACTGTTCACACGTAGCCGACTAGCAACCTGGCAAGCGAGCTAGCTGGCTTTAGCTAGCTTCCCCAGCAATGTCAGCTTGGCGCAGGCTGCATGCGAAGGTGCGGACGGGTCCCGGGTTGCTTTCCTCCAGACGGGTGACACATGGGCACACATGGGTGTCTGGACGTTTAAGTCGAAGCCTGAGTACGGGCACACCTCTGCGCATTGACTTTATGAAAGGTGGGTGAACATTAAAGGAAAATGTGCTGCTTTTTGTTGCTGCTCCCTGCAGGAAAAACAAGTGTACGTTTAGAAATCTGTAAATTATTGAATCATTTGTTTTTGTGCAAGTGTGCGCAGCTTATATGTCACAGTTGAAACTCTGTGGTGACATATTAAAAGCCTCTCTACAATTCGGCATGCATGCAATCTTCCAAAGAATATTGTTTTTTCCAAAATATAAACTTTTACAATTGTACTCCCACTACACGATCGTTACAATATGATTTGATGAGAGGTTAGCTATAGTAAATATTTTTTAATATGTGATTGCAATATATGCCGAATTGTAAAGTGGTTGTTAAAGTTTCAGAAAATATCTTGAGTTTGAAGTTTGTTTGTTTTTTAAACTTTATTAAGCTTATTTAAGTAACAAATCATCAATGGATATGGATGCTAAGCATACCTAACAATAAATCAATCCAAGCAGCATATATGAACAGAAAAGAGCAATAAAATGTAAAAACAAATAAACAAAACAAACAAAAAACATCTAAAATATAACTTAAAGGGAGTTTAATTAGGATATAATACATAATAATCATTCATAAATGCCACAAAGCTAAAATTGACCAATAATAACAATATTATTATAAAAAATACCAAACTTAACATTACGCTATTTAAAACCAGGTATTCTTCTTGAGTTTTTGAAGGTGTGAGTTGACATTTGCAGAATGGTGATGAACAAAAGTAAAGTTTCTGCTTTTTTTTGTGCATCCAGACCTGGAAGCTCAGCTGGGAGCCATGAGGAAGAAGGCGTCGGACGCTCTTCCGGGGAGCAGCTGGACCCCCCTGCAGCAGTACCCCAACCTCCCGCCGGAGAGGGCCGACATTGTGATCGTGGGAGGCGGCGTGATGGGCTGGTCCATCGCCTACTGGCTGAAGAAGAAGGAGAGTGCGCGAGATGTGGTGAAAGTTGTTGTGGTGGAGAAGGACCCAACGGTGAGAGCCTGTACAGTTAAAAAGCGTTATAAGACTTATTAAGTGTCTATTATGGGATGGGGAGGGTGAACTTTGTCCAAAACAGATTTCAAGTTGTTCTCTAATAGTGTTTTAATAAAGTGGCAACAAGGGTGAGACTATAAAACACCAAATAATTACCAATAATTACCAAACTTGACTTTTCCAAACAACGAGTAGGTTTTAAGATGAAATAAATAGAAAAAGGAATAAAAAAAAAAAGGGTGGGTTACATTTAAGTGTTCTTTAACATACATTTCCTGAACTATTGGAGGACTGTTGGAGAGAAGTACCTGAAATAAGACCAAATGTTATCACTACAGAAGGGTCTATTAAAGGTGGCATGGTGGTGCTTCTACACAGTTGTTTATTAACTGTTATTAACTGTCATTAACCAGTACTCCCAGGCCTCCACCGTGCTCTCCGCCGGGGGGATCCGACAGCAGTTCTCCCTGCCTGAGAACATCCACCTCTCCCTGGCCTCGGCAGACTTCATGAGGAACATCAACGTAGGTCACCTGGCCGGCTCCTGGCAATGAATGACGAGCCTTTAATTAATTCTGTGTGACCGTGACACGCGTCTTATGTTAATATTTGAGCAGGAGCAGCTCGTGTGTGTGTGTGTGTGTGTGTGTGTGTGTGTGTGGTGTGTGTGTGTGTGTGTGTGTGCCAGCTGATGTTTGATCTTTTTGTACCTTTTTATATAACGGAGGTCGCTTATTAACAAAATCCACCTACCGGCATCTCAGAGGCTCAACACTTTGTTTAATTTATACAGAAGTTAAATTGGAGTTAGTTAACCTAACCGGCTACTGGCTAAACCTGAGAGTGGCATCAATCTTCTGTTGAACTATTCCTTTAATGAGCCTATTGTCTTTCCTCTGGCGCCACTCTGAGGACAAACGTGTTACCTACAGGCAGAGTGCATACCGTATTTATGAGCTGTAGCCCTGTTGTGTGTTTTTCTAACTTTATAAGAGATCATCTGCGTATGTTAATGAGCGTAAAGTGACTGTCTCACCTCGGTGTCCTCCCAGGAACACCTCGCCACGTTGGACGACTCGGTGGACCTGCAGTTCAACCAGTCGGGGTACCTCTTCCTGGCCAGCGAGGACGTGGCTCACATCATGGAGGAGAACTACAAAACCCAGAGGTGTCAGTCGTTCAGCGGCGCTGTGTGATATCAGAAAAGTGTTTGTCAATCAGTGTTCTTACTTTGTGATTCTGCTGTAGAGACGCTGGAGCCCAGGTTGCACTTCTCTCTCCGACACAACTGAAGGAGAAATTTCCGTGGATAAACCCAGAGGGTGTCGTGCTCGCTTCGTATGGTGAGTGCAGAACATACGCAAGATATTTTGTAAAGATATAATGTGTAATTTTTATGCATTAAAATGTCTATAAACACTAGACGCTAGTCCCAGATGTTTCCAACAATGTTCGCAAGAGAAATCACATCAAATGTCACGTGTCACATCCCCTTAATGCATTGTGGTTGTCATAAATTTACTATTTATCCAGTTTTAAGCCACATTTTTACCATCCACTGTTTAGATCTTTGTGCTTTTTAACTCTTTATTCGAACCGGATGAAGGATTTTAGTCATCAGACGTCTGGATCTTAAGTTATCAGAGAAACAAGCTGAGCTAAAGTTAGCAGCAGCTCGGCTCGCAGCCAAACAGCATAAAAGAAACACAGATTTTTAAGGTTAAACTGCTTCATTCAGTGTTTTTACTGGTTTTAATCAGCGGGTCTGTTTGTTTTGGAGAGGAGGAGACCTCTGCGGGTAATTCGGCTCCCGGTGGAAACCTCCTGATGAACACAAACTGACTGCAATGATGGCAATGCTGGAAAAGACAACAACTCCCATGATCCCACGCTCCTTCACTTTGTCTTTTGTTATTGTTTTGATATGAGAGACCCCCCCCCCTAGTGGCAGAAATTACACACTGTACATTAGAGTACTTGAATAAATGGTGAGAGGGTACTATGGGTAAATATATAAAGGATTGTTGTTGACCCCCAACAACCCCGGTGTGTCTCAGTGTTGATGGATGGCGGTTGCACAAATTAAAATGTAACGTATCAACCTGCCTTCCAGGGTTGGAGAACGAGGGCTGGTTTGACCCCTGGACCCTGCTGAACGCCTTCAGAAGGAAAGCCATCTCTATGGGAGTCATTCAGTGCTATGGAGAAGTTACAGGTTTGTTATGGCGTCCTGACGTAACACTCACTGTTGCAGAATAAACACAGTGATGAGAACTAAATTATGTGTAATTATTATTATTTAAGACTTGGAAAACCTGAACACAAGCCTCATAAGTACGCAGTTAAAACAACCGAAGAGCTAATAGAACAAGTGGCTGAGTATTTGGGAGAATAAATGAGCCTATTAAGTTTGTATGATTGTTAAAAAATAAAGAAAATACATAATACAGACAGATAATTGTATTAAAAGCTCCTAAAATTATCAGGAAAACTCACCTCTCAGTTTGATTAAGCAGTTTATGTTAACTAATTTTAATTGTCAATTAATTTTAATTGTATTTAATTGTCAAGTCCTTTTTTTTTTTATCTAAAAAGCCCCAAAATCCTCCAAAAAAGCCTTTTTAATGTGGAAAAAAATGGAATAAACCTCAAGAAGAGTCACAGGGACGGACAGACTTGCAATAAATGACCCAATTTCTGATTTATTAAGATTATAAAACGTATGTGAACAATGTGGATCCAGGAGGACGTTAAAATAAGTGGACACACATTGAGTTACTGCGCAGTGTGAATGCAGAATGAGTTCATTGATCTGTCTGCTGGCTGATTTATTAATGTTGCTGTTTCTGTCTTCTTCAGATTTTAAACACACGACAAACGTGGCGATCACCGCTGATGGCGAACAGCTGGATCGCACAAGAATAAAATCTGTCAAAGTAAGTAGGACTGCAGGGGTGGAAAGTAACTAAGTACAATTTTGAGGTACTTGTACTTGAGTATTACCCTTTAATGCTTTATACTAGAAGGAAATATTGTACTTTTTACTCACTAGTCACTTTACAAATTAAAGATTTTACATACAAAACATACAGGATGCTGATTTTAATGTAATTCTATGATAGTGTAGTTTAAATAACAACAATAATGGTTGAAGTAATTATTATATTTACCGTTTTGTGGTCGTTACATTACTTTTAAAGTATTTTCTAAGTAGCGCAGCATTATTTTTCCTTATTAATGCACACATTTTGCGCCACAGTAATCAAGTAGACGCCTAATTTATCGATATATTCCAATATCAATCTAGCTTACCACCATGACAACTGGAGCAGTCGTGGTTCAACCACTTTTAGTCGCTGGTATTTGACTTGTAATGGAGTATTTTTAGTAATTATACTACTCGAGCAACTCCTTTGTGTTACTGACACGGCAGCATATTGTCGCACACGATGGGATAACGTCTTGTGTGTGAGCAGGTGCAGATGCCAAACAGCCTGGTGTACCAGCCGGTGGAATGTGCCATTGTGGTGAATGCAGCAGGAGCCTTTTCTGGTAAACTGGCAGCGATGCTGGGACTTGGCTCCGGTCCCAAAGACACCATCGCTGGAATTCCACTGCCCGTTGAGCCTCGGAAAAGGTCGGTCTTTGACTTAAAGAGGCATATTTTTCCGTTCGAGTTGCTGTCACAGTGCCTAGTTTTCTTTGAAAGGGGCTGGCAGTGGCCTCATACAGTTCATTAGCATTCTGACAGTTTTATTTGGACTCCGTAGTCCAGTAAATTGGAAATCTGACAAACTTTATAGTGTTGACTTTAAGCTTTAATTTGAGTTTTTTTTTTTTACTGCCAGATCCAATGAACTGTGTAGCCCCTTTTTTTATACATACTGGTAAAAATGTGCTATGAGTTGTTTCACTGCTCACCCAGTGTGAACGTGAACACCCTCGAACACACACTTAAGGTCGACTCATACTGGAAAACAACGACGGAAATGCAAAAGTCTTTATAGTTCATAGGTCGGTGAAAAACTGAGCTGACATATATATCCAGTGTTTCTTTCTCTGGGAAGACGATCACAGAATCGCTGATAGTTGTTGAGATTCAAGAAAAGAGAAGTTCAAAGCCTGGATCCTTTCTTATCTCTGTGTGAAGACGGTATGAATGTCAGATTATCAGTTCCAGACAGTTAAATTGTCTTCATGCTTCATCAGAACTGCTTGTCGGATGGTCGAAAAGCTTCAGAAACCCCCCTGGTCCTCTCCACTTCTTTCCAACTACGGATGAGGGATCTGATCATTTCTGTATCTATCTGAGTGATGCTGATTAAATTTGCGTTGCCTTCATAGGTTTGCCTGTACATATAATTCAAGAAACAATGAAAGATCCGTTTTAAATTCCTCCTGAAAGAGCAACCGCTGGCTCAACTATAATTTTATATATCGTGGTGAATTTCTATTATCGTGAATCGAGATAAGCCGTCTGTATTCATTTTCTGATGTTAATTGTCAAACAGTTTATGCTGCTACAAACATTAAGTCTCTTGCATTAGATACACAATCAGTGCTTTTACACAGGACTGTAAGAACATAACGTTTATATAGGATATTACTTTCAGTCGAGACCTGTACAACTCTCTCTCTTTTCTTCAGGTACGTGTATGTCGTCCACTGTCCTGATGGTCCCGGTCTAGACACTCCCTTCCTGATTGATTACTCTGGAGTTTACTTCAGGAGAGAGGGGTTAGGAGGGAACTACATCGCCGGGACATCACCAGAGGAGGTGTGTTAGAGTTCACAGCTGTTACTCGCTATTTTTAGGAATGAAAATAAATGTTATTGTGTGTTTTTTTTCCCTCAGGCGGAGGAGCCAGACACCAGTAACCTGGAGGTGGACCACCAGTTTTTTGAGGACAAGATTTGGCCCAATTTGGCCAATCGTGTCCCCGCCTTTGAGAAACTGAAGGTAGGGATTGGATATGTTACTAATAATTAATAATTAGTCAATATATGAGGTTTTTCTTTGCTTATTTGCCTGGTAATCATTCTACGGGTGTGGTAGTTCACTTCATTTAATACGACAGAGTATTAATCTGAGAGAGAAGATTATTTTGAAGAGGACAAAGAAGAAATATTTTTTTATTGATTATTGTAAATGAGTATCCGAGCTCTCGTTCTCTCTTTGTTCCTTCGCCCAGGTGACCAGTGCTTGGGCGGGTTTCTACGACTACAACACCTTTGACCAGAACGGCATCATCGGCATTCACCCGCTGATCAACAACATGTACTTTGCCACCGGTTTCAGCGGCCACGGCCTGCAGCACTCCCCCGCGGTGGGTCGCGCTGTGGCAGAGCTGATCCTGGACGGAAACTTTCAAACGTTGAACTTGAGCGCCCTCGGCTTCCAGCGCATTCTGGCCCAGGAACCCATGCTGGAGAGGAACATCGTGTAGAGGAGTTTGGACTCGTTCACACTGCTGCCAAAGCCAAAATATCACAACTTTAGTCATAACTTTTGTAGTTGTGAACATTATTCTGATCACTAATCATAACGCTGTACTCACCAAATTGATTACGGAGATCTGGGAATGTGGTATCGTCACTACGGTGAAGTAGTAATCCTAGAGTTCCTCCGAAACTGCCTGAAATGTGGTATCTGGTATCTGCGAGTACTATTTCAGTGTCCCGTTTGCCTTTTTTTCCCAGGATAGCGACGCCATGACCCGTTTATGAAGTGTTTAACCTGAGCCAGGCCATACAGCAATGATACAGGCTTATTAGTATACGCTTGTTAGATAATAATCACGCACATGGTACAAAGTTCAGGTATCGGGAGGGAAAAAATAGTGTCTGAACATACTTAATCCATAATAATAAATCATAATTTATTTATTTATTGTTGCTCAATATTAACTATATTTTGTATTAATCTGAATCTGTGAAATGTAACCAGTAACTACAGCTGTCAGTTGAGTAAAAAGTACAATATATTACTATTGTACTGTTATATTTCTTTGCTGATATGTAGTGGAGTAGCAGTATAAAGTATCATAAAATGGAAATAGTAGAAAATACTTGAAGTAAATGTAATTAACTACATTCATCCACTGTGAACAGACAGAGCTGTTTATTATAGTAACCATGACATGATTTGAACATTAACTGTTGCGGTGTCAGGAGGACGGATACGATCGGTGTCTTTTGTTGTTTTTGGACGATCTGACATGTTTTTAAAATAAAAAGGTTAACCAAACTTTTTTGGAAGAGAAAACGAAGGAAAAAGGTAAAATTATTACCCAAACTGTCTGAACTTCAACTTACTGTCCCTTTCCAAAGTTAAGCTGACTTCTTGCCCTGTGTTACTGACCCAGATCTCCCATTACTTTAGTGAGTGCAGTGTTATTATAACTGATATATATGAGGGCCAAAACTACAAAAAACATGACAGAAGTTGTGATAAATAGTCATTATTGTTTAATTTTACTTGTGTAACCGGTAAAGTACGAAGCTTTTAGAAGATCTCAGGACGAAGGTTGTGGTTTCTTTTAATGGTGATATGATACAGAAAACATTTAATGCTGCAAACAATGAGTCTTATCAATATGTTCTTACGTATCTTCTCTGACTGTTTCGAGTCGGACTCGGACTCGGAGGGGGGCTTTTACTGCACAGCTTTGTGTGAACGAGGTTGACTTCTCTCTGGGGAAATCGTGAGAAGGAAACTTTGAGAAAGTACTGGAAAAGAGGAACTGCCTCTTCATTTAGAAACCTGTATGCAGAAGGGAAATCAGTTGAAACAAGGATAAATGGAGGTGAGACGGATACAGTTGAAACTGTAATTAACACCAAAATCCTCACTTCTGCTTTCAAATTCATATTAGCTCGTTGGTGCTGTTGTGTAATGCAGCAGGATAAAAATTTAAATGGAAACATCAGCAGCAACTCCAGATGAGTTTATATAGTGTACATAATGTAAACTGTGTGTTTGTGTGTGTGTCCGATACATAAGCCATGCAATATAATGTCACATTGGATCCTTTTAATGTGTTCTTGTTACAATCTGGTACTGTTTTTTTAAAACATTTTTATAAGAAACTGAATACTTAAAGGTCCAGTGTGTAACATTTAGGAGGATCTATTGTCAGAATATGAATATAATATTCATAGATATGTTTTTATTAAAGTATAATCACCTGAAAATAAGAATTTAAAGTGTTTTTGTTACCTTAAAATGAGCCCGCCTGCAACTTCACCACTAGATTGCCACTAAATCCTGCACACTGGTTCTTTAATTTTGAAATCTAATCTATAAAAAACACTATAAGCATATTTTACTTTGAAATACAAATTTTCTATATATACGTGTTTTGAAAGTGAAATTTTACGGTCAGTTTAGGTTTTTACTGTTTGTTTTATAAACAGAACACAGAAACAGATTCTCCTTTTTCTGTTTATATTTACACAATTCAAATAAAACTGGATTATTAGATTTTTAAGGGTAGCTCTGATTAAACATTTACAGGAGAAAGAAGAAAGAGGTTTGTCATATTTTACTTATTTGATTTTCTAAAAACGTTTGGGGAGAAATTCTGAAAGCGGGGAAGGCAAAGCAGATAAATTTGGATAGATTCGTGAATGCTGTAAATTCAGCTGTATTTAAATCACAACATAAAGTTTTCATCAGTGATTATATTTTACGAATAGGTACTCGGGTGCTCCTTACAGCCTTTCTTTGCTTCCATACCTGGCTGCTGCAAATGGAGCAATATACAATATATAACATTAAAAGTATTTTGGGGTGTTGTGCACCAGATGGAGCCATATCTGTTTTTTTATATTTTCATATCAAGTAACCGGCCATGGAGCATCATCATCCCACCTGACACATTTAAAGCAAAATGTAATTTGGATGTCAAAGCTAGATGACGAAGAAGAAGATGAGAGAACAGATGAGGGTTTGAATTAAAGAATGTACCAAGAATCAATTTGTTTATTCAAAATCTATTTAAAAACTCTCTTTTTTAAAAATCTTAATATGAAAATGTCACAGCAGTGAAAATATCTTAGGTATTATAACTGACAGTTCATCAATAATACTAATTCAAGACCCGGACACGCTTATAATATTAATGCTTTATTAAGTGCAGGTTAATGACGTGTATGCATATTAAATGATGGTGTCTGTTGGTTTTACCTGTGAGGTTATACAACATTTACCCAATATTAACTTTTACAAAGCTTCTGTATCTTGTTTTTGTTAATCCATACAAAAACTGAAGAGTAAAATTGCTATGTAGCTGTTTGGTCAGGACCATTTACAGTTTATATTATGAACAGAGCTTCTGGGTCTGTGAAGTGAATCCAACGCCGAAGTGTATTGAGTCTAATGAGGAAATGAGTCGACTTCTCAGTTGATTTATGAGCTCAGTAAACAGTTTCCTAATGAGTTTATGGTCTCAATCACTAGTTTCAAGTCTTCTTCCATACAGCATGATGTTCATTTAGTAAATGATGGTCTCATTTAGAGTAAAACAGACCATAAAGCAGGGTATGCATTAGGGCGGAGCTACCTTGTGAAACTTGAAACTCAGATCAAACTGTCAAACTAGGCAGTGCTGATCAAATATGGATCCAGATTCTGTTACCGCGTTGACTATTTCTCTCTTCAAATCCATCAGAAACATATTTTAGCCATTGTTTCCTGCTACGGACAAGTTGAAACTGCGCAGCCAATGAGAGCGGATCAACTCACGGTACGTCGCCTCCGACAAACCGTCACAGCAACGACCAATACGCCAAGCCAACGGGTGACGTCGCAATGTAGCTGGTCCAGGTGGAGCTTCTTTTAACTACTTTACATAGAGCTGGTCTATATCTCATATTATATGTAAAATAATATGGAAAGTAACCAGCAGCTACGGCTGGTTGATGATAATAGTGGAGTAAAAAGTAAAAGTCCCCCCATCAAACCACATCATACTTATTTTGGATTCTGCTCAATTGTAAAACATGTTGCATGGTTTGCTCAGCTCGATGATGCTAGTCGTTTTGTGGTTTTCTTCTTGCAACTACAGAGGGGTTTCTGAACCACCTGCCGCCTCCACAGATCAGGTAATAGTGACACCAGCCGCCTCCACATCCTTGACGATAACTTCCTGTTGCAAAAATGCAGCACACCAGCTAAAAAAAAAAAAAAAAAACCCAGTCAGAATGAAACTTAAAGAATACAGTCAGTCGGCACTTCAATAGTTTTAATAGAAGAATAAAAGTCCCGTCTTTATTTTTGACGTGAATGTGAAAGTAGATCTGCAAAAAAAAAAGCCCCTTTACCAACGTTAAACAAAGACTGAGCAAAATATTCAAATCATATATTGAATGTACTTGAAGTGACACATGACCCACATTTTGTCCATTGAGTCCACTGCAGCGGTCGACCCTGCTACAAAATAAAGGCGTGAAGGAGTTTTTCCCAGGTCGGCATCTGTCAAGTCCCAGAGTTTCTTGTAACTGCTTTTATTTAGACTAAGAGCAGAGTCAACTTTGGGAATTTAGGTTAACTATTAAACTAATTTGTACAGATTAAGAAATCAATTTTGGTTGGTTATTAGTAGTTATCCCAGACTTCTTCAGCTTGAGACCCAAAAGAGAAATGTGGTGTCTCCCTGGGACCCAAACGTGTAAACACACATAATAAATTGCCATAAGATCTACATGTATAAACTACTGATGACTCCTCTCCTCTGCCTTTCGAACGGCTCTGGTGAGGCGAACGTTAATAAACTCTTCTTGTGTTTTTGCGATGGAGAGAAAAGGGAATCACGCTCAACATTACCTCACGTTCTTTCTGGTCCAGGTTTGTGAGGAGATGGATAAATAGGAGCTCTGCACTTAAAATCTGAGCTAAACTTTGTATCTTATTCATTAATTAGAAAGATTTGTTCATAAAACACAGCATTGTTACGCACTTTACTGCCAATGGGGGCCCGATAAAAAAGGCAAATGATCACTGCATTATGTCATACTGCAACATATTATTATATTTTCATCTGCTGTGGACGATGCAGATTGTGACCTGTAGAGGTTGTTGTTGGATGTTTTATTTTGCATTTATTGCAGGTAATATATTATATTATGAATAGTTTACGTATTTGTTAGAACAGGAGGAGCATTCTTGTTTTGGATGTTTGTTTAGTTTTTTCCCCTTACTGAGTGAATGCAGCGATCTTATGTTGTATTGATTACATGAATGTAAAAAGCTATATTTGAACACACCACAAAATGTAATTATTCATCATAAAACAGCGGGGAAATGTATTACACGTTGCCTTCATGCTGTGGCAGACTGTTACATAATGAAGTGAAAATGTCTTACATGTTGTGGAGTTAGTGCATAATGCAGCGTTACTCTCTTCCTTTAATGAATCTGCACTGTGTTTTATGTGCAGCTCGGTACCAGCTGTTATTTTGCTGGTGCTTTAAAACACTTGTGTAGATGCAGCTGCACACCTGACTGAAGACCACTGACTGTGTTATGGCAGAAGGTTACTACAGTAGCCTTTAAGATTCCTGCAGGGTCTCTGCAGTTGAATCAATACAGCAGGAACACCATCTGCATCTTCAACCACCTCCCGCTCCCTTCATTTGCATGCAGCTAATGGCATCTGTATCCATTGCTCAGGGGCATCTTAGACCTCTTTCATATCATAACAAATCAGGAAAATATGCTTTTCAAATATGAAAATGGTCCCGCTACAGCCAGGAGAATACGGCAAAGACACTTTGTCCCCGCGGCCTCTTCATTTTGATGCAAATGTGAGGCAGCTTTGCAGGTTTTTTCGAAGAGGGGGGAGGGGGAACCAGGGGAAATGCAATTGAGGGATTTCTTTGTGAGGCCCGACGCAAATCCCAAATGTTCTCAGGGCTGAAAACAATAACAGCATGGGTGCAGCACCGGCCACTTTGGCCCCTTCAATAGATGCACCTTCTGGCACTCTAAAGCGCTGAGGACTTTTCCAGAAAAACTCTTCATGCTGGTCAGAAATTCAGCCTTCATCCACCCAGTGCTGATGAAGCAACTGGTTGCGTTATTAGACTTTTTTAGGTGGAGCGATAAGGGAAGTCGCTCTGCCAGTCAGAGAGAACTGACGCCCACTGGGAGATCTCTGGCTGGCTCCTCTGTCTCTATGAAGCCAGTGTACATGGTGGCATGTGGCTGGGATTAGGAAATTTCACTGTGGATTAAAATCTTTCCAACGCCTCCATGGCCACTCGCTAAAAGAAAGTCTCAAGTTCCAGCGGAGATCCAGTGAGCAGTCTGGGCCCATGGTCTCACTTAGCAGGTATGTCGAAAACAAAACTTTCTTTTTTTTTTTTTTTTTTTTTTACAGAACTGAGAGTGGATGAATGATTCACTTATTGAGTGTGTTTTGGTGCTTTATAGATGAGTCTAATGTCTAATACATACAGTATAGTTTTTACTGCAGCTCAGAAGGAAAGTTACTTCAGCATCTTTTTAAATTGTGAAGATGTTACTTTCTTTAGTTTTCTCACTGTTGTCTGTAACAGAATATACAATAAGGGGCCTGGCAAACTATATAACAACAACTAAAGTGATACAATAACAAAACAACAACACACAGGCAGTTTAGCAGTTAGTTTTTGTGTTGTCAAAGTAACAAAACATGTATTTAATGAAGACCATTAGCATGTTAATTATAATCAATGAACAATGATCACAAACTGTTGACAACTGTTGTTTTAGTACCATTTCTTTATTCAAAACAAACTAGTTTCTTGAATCATAACCTTGAGTCTAATGAGCGGCTGTTATGTAAGGCTCAAAGTGAACCACGTGGTGCATACTGCACAGTACAAACAGGTACAATAACTCAAATAAATGAATAATGCATTGTTTGTGCCTATAGGACTATCCTGTTGTGGTGCCTCTACTGAACAGACATACTTGTTTAATTGCGTGCTCTGACTGACATGTACAACCAAATAGATCTACGGTTTGCCTGAAAACAAATCAGAAACACTGTAGCACTGAACTGAAGTCAAAAAGGTGATAGTTAGTTACAGATAAAACAGGTCATAAATCATTTTCATTTTCATTTTCAAAAAAAGGGCAACTGGACACTCCAGGTTTCAGTAAAACAGGAATAAAGAGTGTATTTGTTGGGGACTATTTTCAGACGCAGATTAATACACATTTAATGCTCTGCTGAGGATTTGCAGTTAATTAAGAAACGTGGGCTCATTAATGTGTTTTTAATTGTTTCTGGAAAACAATAGAGCTCTATGGTGCAGAGGAAAAACACATATCAGGCTACAAACACAATACTTTTACTTTACAGTAAATAAGACACAACACAGCAAACTAATGTGTCCTGTTCATTTAAAATAATAAAATAACAAATATGTCACGATATTCAACTTGCATTTTAAGTAGTTCGTGTGGGATTTAACTCGCTGTTGTTCGGTTTGGAAGATAGAGTTTAAGGATAGCGGGTGTCCTTCAATACCTGTACATCAAATGTGTGATTTGGGGATGTTTGACTTTACTTATGTTGTATAAGACTATCTTGGAATCCATGGTTTAGGCTTACCTGTTGACGATTTAGTCTCCGGGCGCGATGCTTTGGTATTTCTGGCCAGCCGGAAAAAGGATATCCAGGCCAAGACTTCCTCTGCCGTTCAATTAGAAATGTGAGATTGATACACGAGAATGACCAGAAAGACACATTTCAGATAATCTCTATAAACACAAATGCTGTCACTAGCCGATGGCCGATGCAACCAAAGCTTACTCAAACATGATTGGTCAATATTACTTACTTACAATCGGAAACCAGAACACTTCCAATGAAATCTTTCTTGGTTCCTTGTCTACAGATTCTGCATTCAGTCTGTTTGTAGATTTCGGTAGAAGGTGAGTTCCTGCTCCAAAATACTTGGACGCAGCTTTGTACTAATGTTGCGTTTGCTCTCTCCAGCTCCAGGATGATCCAGCTGCTCCAGGGTCACATCCAGCCAGCTGGACACCGAAGCTGCAAAACTCGCCTGGTCACCAAAGACGGGCACTGCAACATCGAGTTCGGCAACATTGAATACAGTAACCACTTTGCGTACCTGGTGGACTTCTGGACCACGTTTGTGGAGATCCGCTGGCGCTTTGTTCTCCTCCTGTTTGTGGGTTCGTTCACGGGCAGCTGGTTCATCTTCAGCCTGCTGTGGTACTGGATCGCCAAGAGCAACGGGGATCTGACGGGACAGAACCGCACAGATGGACACGTCCAGTGTGTAGACAATGTCAACGGCCTCACAACGGCGTTCCTCTACTCCTTGGAGACCCAGACGACGATTGGGTACGGCGGCAGGGCGTTGACCGGGCACTGTGCCGGCACCGTGGCTCTCATCATCATCCAGTCACTAATCGGCGTCTTCATCAATTGTTTCATGTGCGGTGTCATCTTGGCCAAGATCTCCTTGCCCAAAAAAAGGTCAAAGACGGTCACCTTCAGCAACACAGCTGTGATCTGCTTGAAGAAAGGAAGTCTGTGTCTTCTGATCAGAGTGGCCAACCTTCGGAAGACCTTATTAATCGGCAGCCAGATCTACGGCAAGCTGCTTAGGACCACAACCACACCAGATGGAGAGACCATCATCCTGGATCAGGTGGACATTGACTTTATGGTTGACGCCGGCAAGGATAACTTGTTTTTTGTTTGCCCTCTGACCCTTTACCACGTGATTGATAGATCGAGCCCGTTCTACGAGCTGTCAGCTGACTCTCTTCACCAGCAGGACTTTGAGTTGGTGGTCTTTCTGGACGGTACGGCCGAGTCCACCAGCTCCTTCTGTCAGGTTCGCACCTCCTACATCCCACAGGAGATTCAATGGGGACACAGTTTCCTGCCCATCATCTCCCGCACAAAGACGGGAAAGTATCGCGTGGATTTCTCAAACTTTTCCAAAAGCGTTCGGGTCACCACACCACACTGCGTCCGCTGCTTCGAGACGGACTCAGAGCAGAGAAACCACAACAGCCACAACCAAGAAAACCACAGTAAACAGGAGAAGTTGGGGATCGACAACATGGGGTTCCAGGTGATTGACATTCACGACTCTGTGGACATCACTAAAATGTGAGCGGTTAGGAAAGGAACTCAGGCTGGGAGTGAAGCTCAGGGATGTGGGAAACAAGCGTCTAAAAAGCAGCAACAAGTTTGTCACTTCCTAACTAACTTACACCCTTTGAGTCTGCTAGTCTGACCTCCCTCTCAGCAAATCAAAGACCTGCAAAGGACAGTGACTTTAGGGGGCGTGGCCTCGACACCGACAGACTGACCACAGCGGAGTAGCGGTAACAGCGAGTTGGTAGTCAGAGCTAATGAGCAAGCTGCTGTCAGACTCTCCGGGTCCGCGTTGGACACACAGAAGAGTCTGCTGGAGCTTTTACAGTCACTAGAAGCACATTCATGGAAGGTTTCTGTGTGGTATCTGTGTTGTAGCTGAGCTAAAGGCTCAAAGAGGCTAACTCTATGGTATGTGTGTCTTTGGGGGTATTGTCTGTGCGTGGGATCGAGGTAAAGATTGCAGTCTGGTGGTGCTTCTACAGCCGCCTAAAAGCACAAGTCCGAACCACTGCACCAAAATAGAAAAATAATAAGTAGAGGGTTAGCAAAAACTAGCATAAACTCCTGTGAATGATGTGTCTCAATCAGTATACAATTGAAAATGTGCTCAGCGGTTTCAAAGCCTTTGCACACCAAGTCCAGATTTTTCGAATGCGCTTTTTAACCCTTCAACCGATTAAAATCGTTAAAACTTTGCACGCTGAAGACGAAGCGTTTTGTTTGTTTGTTGCAAAAGTTCACAATACGAGATGGAGTCATCACGCAGTGAGAATGACTTTATGGTCCTCTCACTCGAAAGTAGAAAAAGAAAGAGGCAATATTGGGTCCAAGGTGTCAAGAAGAAGGAGTTTCACCTGCTGTCAGCTTCAGATTGTCGGCGCTTTCTGCTTTTCCTGCATTTAGCACCAAGAGGCTGAGCTGTCCTCATTATGTTCTGAACACTTAAATGATGTGAGTTCGTATTTATCTTTAAACGGACCTGATGCACAAAGACTCCCACTCAGTGCAGACGCTGGGGGAGGTGGGCCGCCCTCTGTTGATTAGAGGGTGTTAACACTGTTTTTATAAACTAAATGTTATGACGTGGAGTCAGCACTGGCCTTGAACCATCTCTGTTTCATGACAGTACAGTCATATAATTTAGTTTACAGGGTGGAGTATCCCTTTAAACCAAGTTTCACTGTTAGTCAGACAGCTGCTGCCTCTTCCTCCGAGTGAACATTTGAATTAATCTTTTGCCTCGAACAGCAGAAACATTAAAAGTTGTCAAACTGTGTGGATAAAAAATTCAGACATGAACAGCGAGTTAAGCTCTCTCGCTCAGCAGCTCATTACAATCAAAGCACCTTTGGGACTTGTGACTTTGTGTAGGTAATGTGTGGAAGAGGGAGAAAGAGGGATTTGAAGTTTTGACGCATTGGAAAATGAAAGGGGTAAAATACTGGATGGCACAGTGGGCACTTCTCGAGGAGATTAGGGCCTGAGCCTGTTATAATGAAAAAAAAACTGTGTGCTATAAAGGCTGGGGAAGGAAATATAAAAGTAGGACAGGCCTTTTGAGTTTTCTCATTATTCCCACTAAAAACACTCATGTTGCACATCACATGATAATTAGGAAACTGTGAACATAGCTGCTAAATGCGATGATTTTTTAATTTGTGACCAGTCTACAGTTTGTAGATGATAACTGTGTAACACTTCTTCTCAGGGAACGTAACATCTTTAGTTGGAATAAAACCTCTTTTTTGTCCCAATTCACTGACTTATTATTAATTATTTTATTTCTTTGGGTTTTCTTCACATTAACCAATTAACAGTGGTGGAATATGTAAAGTACCGAAGTCTGACTCTACTTGTGTGCAGTATTTACATTTTACGCTGCTTTTTATTGCCACATTTTAGAAGGAAATATTGTACTTTTTTAAAATTTCAGTACATATATTTGACATATAATTGCTATTTACTACAAAATAAGATTAAATAAGATAAACACTTTACAGCGTCACAGCAACAGTGGTGTAGAGATGCTCAGATAATTCTGACCTACATAAAAAAACAAGACTATAAGCAAGAAGATTTGCTGTTTTTATATAGATATTCTTCTTTAGATTCCCCTTGAAATCAATGAAACAAGGCGGTAGAAACACTACCACGTTTGTCCACAGGGGGCGCCAGAATCAACACATTTAAAGATTCTTGTTGCTGCTCTAAAAGTCCAGTTTGTGGCATTTAGGACTCCAGATCCTCCTAAATGTGACACACTGGACCTTTTTTTACGTAACATTATGAGACTTTCGGACCTTTACGTAAAAGATCCGAATACTTCTTCCACCACTGAAGCGCTGATGTTGGTGTTTGTGTTTGTTTACATTTCAACAGAGACTGTGTTGTTCTCGCCGTTGAGCAAGAGATGAACTGAGAGGTACTAGAGGTCGGAGTAAACGAGCATTAAGAGATTTCCAATGCAAATACACTGCGTACATTGTTAGTAGCCATACGTTGCAACTGTTACGATGGAGCTTGTTTACAAAGCAGAACTGTGTACGAGATATCGGATGAACTGAGCCGATTATAAGGAATTCGATGAGTACTGCGTTAGTCCTCGAGTACAACTTCCCATTTTCTGCTGCTTTAAACTTCTGCTCCACTTTAGTCGCTCTTTACTTTGACGATTCATATTTTACATCCAAAACATGAGCTCAACATAGAAAATATGATCTGTTTTTATAGATTAAACTGTCAAACAACATATATAGTAGTCAATTATTGACTGAAAATGCTTCTCAGTTGTGAATATTTTCAGTTTTCCTGATCTCTAATTACTATAAACTGAAAAACAAGACACTTGTTTCACTTTTTTCCACCATTTTCTAGAATCAAATCAATTAATCAAGAAAGTAAGAGACAGATTAATTGATAATTATCATATAAAGTACTTAAAATTAGCTCAACCATGGCCAGCATTAAAATCCTTCTCACACGTTATATACTGTGTATAATGACACTGAGAGTACTTTTTGCTAATAAGACTTTTACTTAAATCTAGATGCAGAACTTTTACTTGTAATAGAGTATTTTTACATTGTTGTATTTTTAACTTTCAGTGCTGGAAAGTACATTTACTTTTACATAAAATATACATTATCCTGATGTATTTAGCAGCACTTGTATTATGTAAACACAACACCTCTGCTTTATCAATAATCTTAATATTTGCTCTTTAATATCACATAAAGGCAACATACAAATGTGAAACTGCGATATACGACCCGACCACCAGAGAGCAATAGAGAGCTGCTTGGATTAGCATAAAAAAAACATTATCACAAACAATTAATACTGCAATAAAAATGCCTTTTTTTCCCCCTCTATCTTCCCCAAACTGTCCCAGATCTGCCAGCAGACTCTCTTTAATATGCTCACTTGATGTTTGACAAGGTTCAGCAACAAACTACAAACTTTTGATGTTCACATCCTCCCCAGATGCCCCGAAACATCACCTGATCCAGTCACAGGTACCTATTTATGTAGCAGTGATGGGCCTTGTTAAGGCAGCGGGGAGTTGGGCTGTTTAAGGCCGGCTCCAACATGAAGGCAGATTTCCTCTGAAATAGCTTTCATCCCATTTGGATTTACGGAGGCGAGTTAACTGGACTTCATCTGCATAACAATAAAAACTGTTGAGAGGGATTGGCACAGTGGGTCTGAAGCAGCTGAGACGGAAATAAAAAATAAAGAAAGAAAGAAAGAAAGCCAGAAGGAGATGAGGGGGCTGAGTGGAAGATACAGCAGTGTTTGTTAATCTGATAGAGCTAGCCTGATAACACTCACACTTTATCCCCACATGTGACAGAGAGAGGGCAAATACACTTATGTAAACGTAACATAGCACAGTGTGGAAAGGCTGCAAGTAATGAGCATCAAACCATTTATCAAAATAAAGGTCTACTTAAAGGTCCAGTGTGTAACATTTAGGAGGGGATCAATAAATTGTTAGCTTAATCTATAATATAACCTCCTAATTGTTTATATTTTGTATTATTAATCAGAATAAGAAGTGAAAATGGAAATAAAGTATCTCAGATTTGTACTTAAGTTTAGTACTTGAGTAAAAGTACTTAAAACCACTGTAATTCAAATGACAATGACATCTAAATGTACCATTTTAATAACAAAAGCTCCTTGATTTCAGACAGTGAAGGTGCTAAAGAATTACAATTATTTTAAAATCGATCAAACTCTTACAGCAACAAGAGGACAAAATTAAAATCAGAGTGGCAGATGTATTTTATTGACAACTCCTGGATCCACAATGGGAAGCAAATGGAAATAATTTCACAGGTAAACATGTTGATTAAGGTCACTTGAATGTGTGAGAGGACACGCAAAGTCTTTTTCAGTAAAACGTCAACATGTTTCGTGTTAGTAGATAGTAAAGCTGAGCATGCACAAGAACTTTCCCAGCAGCCTTCTTTTATGTGGAAATGCTAACATCAGAAAACCGTGATGGACATTTTTGTACGATAATTGATTAATTAAAACATGGAAGTTTATTTGTATGTTAATTCATTTAAAAGCAGGTGTATTTAAAAAAAATAAAATAAAAAAGAGCATGCTTATTTCTAGTTGCATCACGTCATGAACTGCCCCAAATTCCTAATTTATAATTTAATTTTAAACTTTATATTGAGCTGTGAGTGGGGAAATTTCATATTCGGTGTTATAATTAAACCCAAGTCGGCACATGTAAAAGTTATTCACACCTATGTGCAAAAATAATCTCAATATCAAGTGTTATTTTTGGACTAACGGGGCGGGGGGGAAGTCATGTTAACACAGTGAAGATGAGTAACTGGCACTCGAAAGGGAGGCTGCTCGCTGTGAGGTGACAGTGCTAACCGCTGAGCAACTGTGCTGCCTTTTAATTAACTATTAAATGATTAAATCAATTCATTAGTGTAGCTACTGGAGCTACCTTTCAATTAGGACCTATTTCTGGGGTGTAATTACTGCTGTGCTTTCATTTTTAGACGCTCATTTCCCCCTATGCACACACACACACACAGACAGACACACACACACTATATTGGTATCTGCCGTTCAGAGCAGCATTTTTGATTATGTTTATGTAAATCTTATGCAAATGTTTTATAAATCTCCTACTCCTACGGCCTGATTTTGCTGCATATTCTTGAAGTTTACACACTTTTTTTTGAATTACAGCTGCTGCCAAGTTTCTAGTTTCACACCTCTGAGCTGACTTCTCAGTACACAAAATGTACAGTATGCTTATGTAGGGGAGTGTACAGTATAATAACTTAAAATGAATGTACAGTAGGCTAATGTGAGGATAATGTACAGTATGTAAAGACAAATCTAAAAGTCCAATAATAACTCTCCTTTTAGTTTGTTCTGCACCAACCAGCTAACCCTGCCGTCACATAATCACCATGGATTCATCCTCTGGGGACCATAAATGAACAGTTAAGACTGTATTTAGTAGTTGTATCTATTGTATTTAGACAATAGTCATTGTTATAGACATTTCCCAGGAAACCAAAATGTCAACCTAATGGTGGAGCTTGAGTAAAAGTTAGGGAGTCACCGCTCTTCCTTGGCAACCCATCCGACGGTTGCTGATTAAAAAACATTGATTAACGGCTCTTTAAAGGCTAAAATAACCCAATATGTGACAAAGGATTCAAGTGAGTGAGAGCAGCTGTGTCTGCTTTGGTGGTTACTGCGTTAAATCCCAGATGAAACAACCCTGCGGTGACATTTTGATTTCTGTGAACGCTTTAACTACAATGAAGAAAAAATGTCACAATTCCTTTCAAAGCTATTGTTCTTGTAATTACGCCTCCACTGGGCAGATTTCAACACACACACACACACACACACACACAATCAGTAAATTAGATGACGAGAGAGAGAGCCTCGTTTGACCAGCTGGTCGGCTGCCAGTAAAAATATTCATCACATTTACGGTTTAGCGGCTCTTCAACCACACGAGGCGCCGAGTACGGCCTCTAATGTACTCGATATTAATAATTTAGCATGATTTTTGCTCAGCTTGTCGGTTCCTACGTGTCCCGTAAGGACTGGCCCGGTGGCTGTGTGTAATTTACTTTGACAAATTAATGATCAATCAATCATAATTCACCCTGACAATGAAGCATTTCAGGTCACCTCGCTGGAAATAAACCAGTGGCCTTCCAGTCAACACACCTGCAGACATTAAGATAAGTGTTTTTATCCCTTTTTCACCCCCATTATTTAACACTTATTGCCTCTAAATCTGAACTAATGAGATATCAAGTCTCCACGTTATTAGTCGGGCTCGTGACCCCCTTAAAACCTGTACAGGTTGCATATGTGTGGTCAATATTCGCTCTGTTTTTAGAAGAAATTAAGTTAATTTTGTCTTTCTGTGAGGTGAAAAGAATCACTTTAGTGTGTTAAACACTAGACCTATAAGGAAAATACAAAGCAGAGAATAAAGTCATAAAAACCTTCCTTCTTTTGAACATTTAATTCTCTTTGTTTTCTATTTTATGATTCTTTGCCACACTTGTTTTTTATTTTATTGTCTCTTTACTGTTTATTGTTATAGACCAAAACACCAAAAAACAGACTCATGTGTTCATTATTTCTCTATCACTTCACATCGTTTCATTTTATCCTTATTTATGTTATTTTATTCATTGTTTTGTAGGTTTCTTTTGCTTCCTCCTGAGGTATATTTGACTTCCTCTGTGTATTTTATAACCTACTTATTGTTATTTTTCTTTTTACACAGCTCATATAAATAAGGATGTACTTCCCGTACTGTATCCACGCTGTGTTACATAATGTCGATAAGTGCTTCACGTGCGGACTGAAACATTTCCATCTTTTAACGAGCCACCGCGACTCCAAAAAGCTTCATTGTGGTCTTTCGGTTTTCAAAGAGGCTGGAAAACATTTTTTTTTTTAAAAAGCTGTGTCTTTTGAACATTTTAAAACACACTCACTTTACTTTTTGGCTCGGAAAGTCGCCGTCACAGCACATTATGGCCCATGTGTTAGGCAGCACGGAGCCGACTCTGGAGAGGTTGTTTTATGATACCAGGACAAAACTCAAGTGACAAAATGTATTCAAGATCACGGCGCTGAGAACTGAAACACGGGAAGACATATTCACATTACCCAGAGTCCTTCACGCTTTATAGCAACCCCTATATCAGACGTCTATATATATATATATACACAGGGCTTTTAATTACATCAAAGATGGGAAACACTATTAAATTGTTTATTTAAACCAGTATAAAAATTTGATCTAGAGAGAGAGAGAGAGACAGATTTATGTCAGTTAAAGTGCGTTGCAGTAGAGAGTTAGCGATGGACTTCAACCAAATAAGAAAAAGTTCGCCAAATGAAATATCTGTCATAAGTTACGTCCTGATTTGGCGCCTTTTCCTCCTCGATACTTTGCTGAACCTCAACAGCAGGTGACTCCTAGTCTTGACTCTCCCTAGCTAGTCTAGATATAGTCTCCAAATCCGCCCCCCAAAAAAGTCTTTAAGGACCAAGATTGGGACCGAACACAGTGATTTACAGCGGCTCCAACCAGGACTGAACACAGCGGGTTCAGGCAGGGACGGTTGCGAGCTGAAACTTTATCCATATTTAGTTGCGTGCTTTGTATTTGTTTTAGTGAAGGTGGACGTTATTTATTCTGTGTTTTGAACAATCCCCGTCCCTCTCGTTTCCCATGTTGGTAAATCCAAGTAAATTGGTGCTCATGGTTTCTTTAAAATGAACAAATAATGTGTAAAGAATGTCCATATTAACAAAAGCAGACCCAAAGAGACCTGTGTTTATTTATCAATACATTAACCAGTAAAAGGGACTCAGCTTTTAATTGAAGTTTCACTGTTATTACTGTATTCAAACATTTGAATCACAAACTGACTTACTGAGACTCTCTCTTGTGTAAATCTTCTAGTATTTCAGCTCCATGTCTGAAAGTTTAAGAAAATACGCACCTAAGTTTATGTAGGCGAGGACCTAAAATACTATTAAATAATTTCCAGTGTTTCTATGATTGGAAAACAAGTCTTTGCAGGTTTTTTCAGGTTTGCGTGAGATCTCTGTGTCATTTAGTGGTCAAGGTGACATTCTCCTGCATCTCTGTTTTCATTCTGAGGGGTTTTGACAGCCACATGCGTCCAGTCACACGTACTGTACTGTAGCTGCGACAACACGGAGCTTCATAAGAAATAATAAAAATAAAAAAAAGCCTCAACTCGGGATATTATTAGCATCATCTTCACTCACTGCGGCGCTGATCGGCTTTGACATCGCTCGTAATCATCTGGTACGGACGCCTGCAGCCACAGAGATGCCGCGGTGTAAAAATCATGTGATATGTTTGAGGGTGGCCACATTTTATTTAAATTTAAAGTCTTAAAGCAACTTATTTCATTACATATAACCCTCTTTGAAAGAAGGCTGCTGGGATAAATTCCTTGATAGAAAAAAAGAGACAGAGACACTAGAACAGAGCGGACAAAGAGAACCACAGTCGCAGAAACAAGCACTTTACATTTTGAGAATATTTCAAACACATCTTACATGAATCATCTGGCCTGAATTAAAACACCAGTAAGAGTATGGTGAGGGTGGATTCCTGGTTTGTTTTTGTACCAGCACTGTTACAAAAATAACAATTAAAATCAAATGTCAGGACTCGAGCAATGAACCTTCATTCGGTCAAATCTCACTGCAACAGAGGAAGGTGATTTGGTGTCACCGTGGTTACGGTTAGAGTCTCTCTGGCATGCACCTGTGTAAAAAATTAAATAAAATAAATGAAAGGAGGGCAACATGAGATCCACGGGTTCGGATTCACCGTCACCCCGGGTCCATCTGTGCTACAGGTTGGGAAGCGGCACTGCATTTTATTTTTGACCCTGAGTGGACACAAGACTGCATGTATTGGTTGGAGCCAGTGCCCAGTTACATCGAAACGTTCACGTCCTAAACGCCGTTGAAGTTAAAGAACAAGGTGTTTGACCTTTTGGGAAATTTCTTGCCGAGAGTTGCAAACGTCCAGTTATACTTTATAAAAGGTGTTTTTGAAAAAGAAGCAGTGTGTAGGCTTCAGTGGCATCTCGCCGTGTAGCTTCACCATCCTGAATACGAGTCCAAAGGTAACAAACCACCAGCGCCTCTGAAAGTCACTAACATGTTGTATCTTGTGTAAAAACAAGTCGTGTTGACTTTTCCTCGCAGTCTTATCATCAATGAGAGGTTGCAAGGGAACCAACGGAGGCAATGTGTTGTTTTTACTCTCGTACGGACTACACAAACAAGATATGACGTGCTAAATGGTGAGCTTTAGAGACGTTGATAGGTGGGATTTTGTTACCTTTGAACAGAGCCAGGGTTTTCCCCCCCGTTTCCAGTCTTTATGCTAAGCTAAACGTCTTCTGGGTGTAGCGTCACATTTACCACACAGACGTGAGATCTTCTCTCGGCAAGAAAGCAAATAAATCCCAGAACGCTGAACTGATTTGTATTTGTGAGGTAAAATATTGAGTGATTTCTTAAATCTTGATCACAAATCAAACAGTTTTCTCTTTAAGTTTAATTGTGTGCATGTTAAAAAAAAAGGCGAGGTATCCTTCCTTTCTTCAGTATGTAAGAAAAACCCTGCGGAGCAAAGGCATGAAATCGAATAAGAACAATCAGACAATAAAAAAAAGCAGGTTAAACTGGGCTAATTTGCAAAGTATCTTCAAAAGTATCATCCAGTCTGGAGAGACAAATGTTATTGGCACATTTCAATTTCATTCTCTAATAAAAACATTGTTTAATTGTTAACGATTTAACTTTTTTTCTTTTTTTGCGTTCCAGGAAACAGACTTTAGAAATTGGGTCATAATAACATCATCAAAGTGAGATCTGTGAATGTGGCAGCGGCTCTAAAAAGAAGTTTCAACATGGATCAGAAAGAAGCAAACAGTAAAAAAAAAAGATAATTTTTCACATTAACCTTCATTTTCTCAAACTTTGACTAATCTATGGGTTTGTTTTGTTGCCCTGCCTCACTTGTTGAATATATTTACTGGTTTTCAATTTCTGCCCACAATAAATAGCAAAAAAAAACCAAACAAAATACACAGAATTTAAAGATAAAATAAAGAAATGTAGAGTATACAGATCAGGATTTGATGGGTGACCCTTTAAAGGTAATTTATTTCCTTGTATAGCAGCTGTCTTCAGGGACGACAGGCTAACCAATTTCACCTCACTTCAGATCCAAAGACGTGTGCAGATAGCTAAAGACACACTATCGGATATATTTAACCCATAAATGTTGCACCTGTTGACCACTTCCACTTATTTTTAGCGATGCAGCCGCACTCACAGATCTCAGCGGAGCGTTATCAGATTGGAACGACGTCCAAAAACGCCCCCCAAAAAATTACCCGAATTGTAACAAAACAGAAAGTAAAAGTCAAAGCCTTGAAATGCATTTACAAATCTCACTTATTTTGATTTAAAAAAGGTCCAGTGTGTATGATTTAGTGGAGATTACTACCCATTAAACACGCTAAAAACGGGCGTATATAGAGCCAGTGTTTGGTTTGTCTGTTCTGGGCTACTGTAGAAACATGGCGACCTCAGATTCTTTAATCCAGGTGATTAAACACGAATGAAAACTATGAATATTATACTCAATTTCCACCAGTAGATCCTCCTAAATGTTACACACTGGAGCTTTTACGAACACTTACTGAGGAGATGACCCAGCTTTAATTACAACTGTTTCTCTTCACAACTTTAAATCTTCAAAAAGAAAAAAGACCTCGGAGTATTTTCTGTAGGTTCTTTATGCAACTGGGCACTGGCCTGCAAAAGGCATTTTCATGTACTTTGTAAGCAGTAAGCATGCACTTATATGAGTTATTAATGAGCAAAAGATGTACGTTCAAGAGCAGAACCATAAAAACTAAAAAAGAACTACATTCCAGAGCGTCTCCCTTTAAATGCTGAAGGACGGATAATGAGGAGAGCGAAATGAGAAGGGGGGGAACCTTCCTAAACCTCCTTATATTCGACTGTGGGCTTGCAGAGCGCTGGCATTCTCATAGAGATTAAATTCCCCTCACTCTGCTTCTCAGTTCGGTGTGTGTGTGTGTTGTGTTGGGGTGGGTGGGAGAAAATAATAAAAAATAAAAAACACTGGCTGCCTTGAAAGGGAGAGGCAGCTCTTCATTTAGCACGGTAAACAAGAAGCTTTGAAGTCAGCCATTTAAAATAGGATTTACATGAATAAATAAATCTTGTGAGCTCCAACACTGTTCATGAAATCACATGAAAAGAAGGCAGACGGCTTTGGGAAATCATCTGTGATGCTAACACACACACACACACACACACACACACACACACACACACACACACACACACACACACACACACACACACACACACACACACACACACACACACACACTTATGACACTGCAGATATTATTGACAGGTTACGGTCTGGGAATTATCAATAAATACCACCTGCTCTGCTCTTTTTTTGCTCCGCAGTGATTTAATATCAGCATTCATGATCTTGGGAATGGTTCCAAGTATAAATGTCGTTGCCTTTCTTTGATGAGATGAAAAAACAATGAGAGTTTATATTAAAACACCATTTTATTGATGCCATCATTCATTTTGATGACTCCTGGCATCTCACAAAGCCTCTCTCTCCTAAAAGTGTATGAATGAACAATGAGATCCTCTTTTTGTTTTGTTTTTTTTTTGGCGTTGAAGATGTGCTTCACAACCTTGTGCTTCACATCTGTCCATGTAAAGTATAAAAACAAAAAAAAAATTATAATAAAGTTAAAAATAATAAAAACGTTCACGTCCTCCATAGGGATGGGGTTCGATAGCAGTTTATCGCATTCAAATCCAGTAATCGAAATCCACTTATCAAATCAGAATCCCTTTTTCCAAATGGCATCAACCTTCGCAGCATTTGTAAGTAATTAAAGGCAACTTAAAGATGTTTAATCACCTTTCGTTGGCGGAAAAGGCAGAAACACGAGTAATTTGAGCAGCGTAATAGAGCCGTCAGAGATTTAACATTAATCAGTCCCTCCGGAAAGTTGCGATCGCGACAATTAACGCAAATTTAAAACAACTCCTCGTGAATTCTACGCAACCTTACAATTTTGTACAATCGTCATTGTGGAGTCCCAACGAGTTTCACCAATCGTAACTGTCCCTCGCACACTTTTTCCTGTAGTTTCAGCGCTTTAAACAGTGCAGCAAGCGTTGCGATGTTTTAGAAAAGCTGCCGTGAAATCAGGTATTTTAATTCAATTCAGTTTTATTTGTGTAACGCCAAATCTTGTCAAATAGAGCCGATCTAGACTGTACCAATTATAAAATTATTAGACCCAACAATTACCAAAAAAAAAGGCCAGTAAAATCCAGGAGGGACTGATTAATTGGCTACAGCGACAGCAACGGTTGGCTAAGAATAAGAAGCTGCTTCCTGTAGACGAATCAGAGCTGTAGGCGGAAGTAGACAAGCTGCCATTAATGCGGTGGCACCTTTTTTTTTTTGTCCTTTTCGTCAAGAAATCTGTCCAGGAGATCGAATAGTGAGAATATCTTCATTAAATGCCATTAAATAAAGCTTAGATTAATCTACATTTTATGATATTTAGTCCAGTTTTCACAGCGGCAAGAATTCTTTACTGTTATCAGACTTATAAAAAAAGCCCCCAGCTGTTACTCTTATATCTATTTTACTTTCCTAAACCTTCATTAAATCCTCATCTTTCAATCTCAAGGACAGAAACTGTACGTTAATGTTATCCCCCCCCCCAAATCTGCATCATGACCAATTTCATCCTGAATAACTTCCACCCTGAAACAGGCACCGCTGACCGCGATTAACCCGATCATCCCTTCTTCCGCTGTGTTCAGTTTCACTCTGCCACCGCAGTGATGGCGGCGGCGGCGCTGCACAGATAAATTCAGACCCCAGATTCGTCTATATCGAAGAGAAAAAAGGAATAAAAAGGAGATAAAAAGTTTGATAAGAGATTCGTTAGTTTAACGAATCCGGCTATCGGAGCCCATCCCCGGTCCTCTCTGTCCTCAGCCGCCTCGCTATCTCTGCTCTGGTTACATTTGTGTGTCATGGATGGAGAACAGAAACGGACGTCTGCAGTGCTGCCTGGCTCTGGATCAGTCTTTGCTTACATGATTGTGACAGCCACTGTTTGGTTCCACATCTTGGAAGACCTCTTCAAAAACTTTCATCCTCCGTCATCCTCCCCTTCCTCCTCGAGATTATCGGTACGGCGGTTCAGGCTGTTGAGGGTTCGGCCTGTAAAGCTGCTGCACTCTCACCGGCCGCCCGTTGGCCGGCCAGCCGCCCGGTAACTGTCCGATGACCCTGAGGCCGACTGGCTGGCCGTGTCCTGGAAGTGGCGTGTTGGGGCTGAGGATGTGGGTCTGTCCCGGCTGGGGTTCAGGTGGTGGGGTGCTACTTTGATAGCTTGGAGCCGAGGCAGGGGGAGAAACGGGGTAGTGAGGGAGGAGGATGGCTGGCGTGAGGCCGTAGCGTACCTGGAACACTCTAAGAGGTCCCTGCGCCACGAAGCCGTTGGGCCGCTGGGGCTCCTGAGGCTGCTCCGAGTCCTTCCTCACGTCGGGGACTTTGCTCTCCTCCGCTCTCTTCGTTTTGCTCGGCTGCCGCTTGGCCTGGGCGACCTCCTGCATCTTCTCCGCCTGAGCCCGGCGGATATGATACGTCTTCCTGGAGCTTTGGAAGGAGTCCAGGAACTCATCCAGGCTTACGTTTCCCTCCATGAATTTCTCCAGCAGCTCCTGTGAAGCGGAGCAGACAAATAAACTGGTATCAGCAGACAGGACAACACACAAAGGGAGGTCCAACCGCGGGGGGAAATCGTTCAAACAACCTCCTCTAAGTATAAAGAGGATTTAATCAGCTCCGGGATGTTTACCCATGAACCTTGGCACAGTTTGCCGGCCGCAATATTTCACTGTAAGTACATTTTACACAGCTAACAGCTTCATGTGCCGCAACTGTTACATTTCGCAAAAACCTTGAAATCCTTGTGATCTGTCTTTGTATGTGTTCCCAGGATGTGAGAAGCCCGAGCTTGATCCTCGTCTGGTTCGAGGACAGAAGTTATATCTACGAAGTAAATCGCTGCATTAAACCGCTGTGATTGTTTTAAAAGCCACTTCTGATTTAGTTTAGTTTTACAGGGAGTTGGGATGAAAAAAAGCAAAGGGGAGGGGGGGGGGTTATTCACAGTTTGGTCAGTTAATTACATTTTGCGTGTTCACACAGGCAAAGATTGGGAGGTTTGTAGCCAAAATATAATGCTTCTTTATGTGTATTTACTTGCAGTGAAGTAACCAGGATACGGTTGGCTCTGCAGTAACCTGATTTCTTAGATGTCATGTAAATGAGGGTTAAAGGATTAGAGGAACACGGTGAATGCGGCTGCATTTCGGCTGGTGGAATTTCATGATTTCATGGTCATGTAGACACACAACCAGGTTTCTTTCTTCTTTTTTTAAACATAAAAGAACATGTGCATGACACAGACTTCGTAAAGGGTATCTCTATCTGTGAGATCAGCGTGGTTGGATGAAAGGAAAGATCAAATACTCAGCTGTGTGTCAGTGTATTTTTGATAATTTCATGCAAAGGCTGACTAAAAGTGAAACTTACACAAAGCTGCAGGTGTCGAAATTAGTCGATTACAACTCAGACATAGTTCTACTGTGAGGAAACACTGTACGAGACGTCTGACTGTGCAGCCAATTCAAAACTCTGATCAAGATAAAGATTCACCAGCTGAAATCGAACTGTGTCAAATGGTTTGTTTTATTTCCTCAATCTGATGAAAAGGAAACCATTCTTGGTTATGATGTGTCGAAGATGTCAATCTCTAAATGGCGACCACAAGTAAACAGTGACAAACTGTGTGAAGGAGGTAAATTATGAACAAATAATAATTGATTGTTAATAGAAATTTGGCATAAAATAATGAAAAATTCTCTACAAGATTAATGGCATTTTGATTTATGAATTAAAAACAAACCAACTAAATTACCTGTGTTTGTTTCCGTACTCTGAGTGGGCGGGGGCTCAAACTTGGCGTGGGCGGGGCTAACCAGACATGAAATTGATATGTATTGATCAGATGTTGCTGTATTTATTAGAAAAACTACATACAGAATTTACCTTCACAATGTTTTGAGTCACAATAATTAGAACTATTTAGGCTAAAGGACAATTATTATTGTCCAAAATTAGCTCAATATATTTACAAAGTACGGATCTTGACACATTTTACTCGAATGATACAACAACCAATATATTATCTATATCGTATGTCGTCCAATATGTGCAGATAAAACAGTTCTTTGTAGCCTATATGTTGAAGAATATCTAACTTAAATATTATTTAATAAAGTTGTTTAATTGTTGTTTACCTTTACATAGACAGATTGTCATTACAGCTCAAGAATGCATCGTATTGGTAACCGGGGGATTATTCCCCTCTAAAATCGGCCTCAGCATCAAAACAACCATATTGATCGGGCTCTAAATGATAAATTATCTATACTGGATACTCGTTTCAGCCGAATATCAGCCCTGGTTCTTCACCCACTCTCTCCACCACCAGATCATTAACTCACACTCTGTGGTAGTGCACGTCTCAGGCTCCTTGAATTGTGTATTCATGTTTTCTCTGCTCTCATGTGTTTTTTTTGGGGGGTGGATTTGCTAACCTTTGTTCTCCTTGTGCCTGAGATCATTTTCTGCCTGCCAGCCTTTGTTCTCTGCTCTGCTTCGTCTCATCAGCCCACAGCTCATCCCCTCCCTGCCTTCATCCTCTGGATTTCCCCCCTCGAACGCATATTCCCTTTTAAGATTGGACAATAAATTACTTTTCTTCGTCAAGCCGACCAGCATCTGCGTCCGGCTTTAACTTCCTCCCCCGTTGACTGACAACAGACGAGCAACTGGTTTGACATGGTTACCTGTTCATCTGATATAGTTCGGTTGCGACTAATGATTATTTTCATTAGCGATTTATCGTTTTCTTAATAAAATGTCGGAATATTGTGAAAAATGCCAGGTGACATATTCAAATGTTGAGTTTTGTCTGACCACCAGCAACAAAATAACACCTGACTAATCAGTTTACTGTCATATAAGAGAATAAAAAGCAGCAAATACTGTGTTACTTTCTGACTAATCGATTAAATGTCAATGTGTCTCTCGTGTTTTAAGATGTTTCATGTTGATTTAGTGACGTACGTACGTCCCCCTCAGAGACAATAAAAGATATTCTCTTGACTCCAGGGCTTAACAACATCACATTATAGCCAAGTGCAATATGCAAATTGGAGAAGCTGGGCAAGAAAAATGTGTCAGAACATCATTATAATGAAGTACTGTACTTCTGAAGAGATACCCTGGCTGTTCTCCGGACAAAAAAAATATCACATCATAATGATTTTAATTGTTTTTACAGTAAAAAATTAAATGTGATGCAACAATTACGTAATATAATAATCCAAATATGTTCTTGTTACCATATCGTGCAGCCCCGACTCATCGTTTTGCTAATTTTTTGTATTTATTCTCCATTACAATAACAATTAAACAAAGAAATTAGCAAAAGCTCAAACTCGATGAGCAACTTTATTGGATGTTGAGTTTATTTTTGCTGCATTTTAACTCGAGGTGGAGGCAAGAGGAAGGACGAGGCATCAGGCTCATGTCAAAACAAGGACGAAAGGAAAAACTCCGGTTGTGTTGTGTTGTCATAAATACTCCATGACCCAAACCCAAACACATACCGGTACTATACTGAAAGTTTAATGTTAATCAATGTCAAGACTCAGCTGTAGCTTTGGCTCTTTTTGTGTGTGTGTGTGTGAGTGAGTGTTACACTTCGATGCAGATTATTGTTTGTACACTCCAGATAAAATTAAATGAGCTTGTGCAGGTAACAGCTGTTGTGTAGTGACAGTGAGGCCGATAAATTCGCTGCGACCTGAGGTTATTTGAATGGCGTCCACGACAGATGGAGAAGCTCACAGTGGGAGGAAAGACACGGTGGGAGGACGTGTAATAAACCAGTAACCCCCCCCTCAAATAACATGACATGGTTGACCAGTTTAAGGACAGTGAACAAGGTCATGTGAGAAGATCTCTTATATTGCATTTTTTCCTCCGAACCAACAATGGATTGATCCTGTTCAAAGGTGATTTCTAGATGTGATTATCAGCTTCTTTAAACAACAGAAAACAATAAATAAACAATAAACAGACACTATTAAACAGCAGGTCAGCATATGGCAACAATCAGTGTTTACATGAGAGAGAAAACCAGGTCACTGGGACAAATCGGGTTACACGGGGCATTTAGATCAGAAACAATCGATCAATCGACAGAGCCATCAGTGGCAACAATTTTCTGCTTTTCTGTTGTAATAAACAGAGAATAATCTGTGGATTGATAATGCAACCCTAGATACAAATATATCAGATAAATAAATACCACATTGATCTGTCGGCCAAGTTGTTTCTCTCTCATATTGTTTACTTTTCTTTTGATTAATAAATAAAGTGCCAGTAAAAACTTGTTTTTTGTCCAGAAGTAGCATTTTAATTTAGTTTTTTTATTAGTAAATGTCAACAAAATGTTTCCTTATTAACAGCTAATTACCACTTATCACCTTCTCCAAACCTTTTCTCTCTTTATTTACAGCAACCTGAACTTTTTAAAGAACATTTAAAAAGGTCCAGTGTGAAACATTTAGGAAGATCGACTGGCAGAAACTGAACATAATATTCATAGGTATGTATTTATTAGTGTATAATCACCTGAATATAGGAATTGATGTGCTTTGTTAACTTAGAATGAGCCAAGGGTCCAGAGTCCACCATGTTGAACCGCCATGTTTCTACAGTAGCCCAGAGGGGACAAACCAAACACTGTCTGTAGATAGGGCCTTTCTTTTTGGCACTAAATCCTGCACACTGGTCCTTTATTAGAAAACAAGAAAACCTGGTTGCCTTTATCAGATTAAAAAAGGACCAGTGTGTAGGATTTTGTGGCATCTAGCGCTGTAGTTTACAGATTACAACCCTCTCGCCTCACCCTACCAATGCAAGCATGTAGGAGAAACTACGGCGGACGCGTAACTTGGGGAAAAACGCTGCTGTAGAAACACGGTGGTTCAACATGGCGGCCTGCTCCTTCGGCAGATAAAAACAGCTCGTTATAAAAGGCCCAACATAACAATGATTATATTATATTCTGTTTCTGCTAATAGATATATACAGACTGGACCTTTAAGAAAATAAGAGAAACCCAGTGGACGCAGTTGAGGTCTGCTGGATAACCCTTAATTATTAATATATATAGACACAGTTTTCTTAAGGGGTTTTCGTATGTGTGTGTACACAAAAGGAGAGCATCACTTTGGCAGCAATGCAACCCCTGACAACCTCAGTCCCTCTTGGCTGCAGTCCAACAGCTTTAACACATAATCAGAATGCCATTGAGAAAGTGAAGCCGTGAACTCGAGTTCAACCAGTCTGCTCTCAGTCCAGCACATATCTGCACAAATACAATAAAACAGGCTTATTTTAGAGGTCATTTTTAACTACAGAAACTCTCCCCGTGAGGGATTTATACTCGCACCAAGGACAAGTTTAAGTTTCTCCATCAGATATGTGTTTTCATGTCGGTACCTGACGAGGAATCTTCCTAATAAGGAAGCCTGTTTGACTTAAGGCGACAGAGGAAAGGAAGAAGCTGTTGGCCGGAGTCTTCAAAGGGAGGGATTTCTGTCTGAAGACGAAAAAGAAAAACATGCTTTTCCAGATTTTCATGGTCAAACTACTGTGAAAAAAAGCATCTGAATTCAGACTGTGGATGTTTTGGAAACCGCTGCATGTGTTGCACAGATAACTATCACATAAATCAAAAAAGCCTTTTGGCTGAAGCAATGACCCTCTGAGGGCTTAATCTCAGACTACTGAGATCAGAGGAGATAGTCACAGAACAAGAGACAGAAGAGAGACGTCTTTGTATTGATTCAGCTCTACTAAAACACAGTTATGTAGCACACACCTACACGCAGACGAGTGTTATTTAACGACTTTAAGAACATGAATTAGTGTCAATCTTCAACGTGCAGTAATTGGAAATTAATTTATGTGAGAATAACCGAAGGTGTAAAATAACAGACGTGTACCAAACATGTGTCCGACTCGCAAACAAACGTATTGAGGTGTTTGCTCTCAGCGTTCAGTCGGCCAGGCTGTTCGGTTTGTGCTGGGTGTTGTTTTAATCAATCAGTGGACAGCCTCTCTAATGACTGACTCATGGTGGTATTGATTGGAGCCACGTGAGGTGGAGGGAGGTGGAGGAGGGAGGTGTGCTGTGTGGATCAATCCGAGCCCAGAGCAGCAGCAGTGTGGGTTTCACGTGTGAATGAGACTCCCTCAATGTCCTGATGAAGGCCATTTTATTATTATTGTGAGTCTGCAGCTGAAGCTTTTTGCATGCAATTTATACCATACTGATAAATGATGCAGTCTTTCCAAAGCTACCTGACATTGTTGTATTCCTACCTTTTATTCACAGTGCAGACAAGTAATAATACCATAAAGAAACATTTGATTTGATCTTTAAAGTCTAATTTTGGAGCCAAAATTCCCAGCAGCCAATTAAAAAAATCAATCAATTGCACAAGAGATTTTTAAATAAATGTTTTCTAATACGGAATGAGAGAAAACGTCTGTTTGACAGTGTCAGGGTCACAGAGACACAATGTAAACTACTGCCGTGATGGACAGACTAACATTTAGCATCAAAACGGACTAATGTTGACACTTGCAGGTGTGTTTTAAGTGGCTTAAAGCCATTGCTGCCCACACTGGATTCAAATGACGAGTACTTGCAAGACGGTGTACTTTCACATAATGGCTGTTATGGCTACAGCGATTATAAAGCAGACATGATGATGCAAGAGTGTCTTCTGCTGCTCAAAGCGCATTTCCTGTCCCTACTGATCTTCTAAAAAGGTGTCATATGAACTCTGTGACTTCTATTGTTAAGGCAAGTTACCAATGATTATTTTGATGGTGAATTGACAAGGAGACAATCGACATATGACGGCCTTCAGCTTGTGTTTGTAGAGTCCCGTTACGTTTTGTCACCAATACAAACACTAGGAAACTGCTGAAGTATGATAATTTTGTCTGACGTTGACTGCTGTTAGTTTGATTAATGGTTTAATAATGTATTGATTACTGACGCTAGCTGATGAGGCTAATTATCAGCTTATTGCACTCAGTTTCTAGCAGCACTATGCCATAAATGGTTGCCCTTTGTGCATGTTTTTAAACTACTTTTCTAATTAAATGTGACATCCTGTGAAAAATCTACCTATAATCCATCATAATAAAGTCTAATATACATGTCAATAAGGATATTCGAGGAACACTGTTCAGATATGTTGTTATATATCGGTCCAAAAACCTCCACAGCGCACACAGACTGAGGTCTGCCAGCTGCTATTCATCATAAATTAGACAGAAATGAAAAATAGGTTTTCTAACTATAGCTGTGTGTGACGTCTGTGCTGTGTGCACACACACTTGTCATGTCAGTACATGCATGTTACAGAAACAGCGTAGTGTTGTGATGGGAGCCTACAGGCAAGCATCAGTGAGCTCACAGAGGGAAACATGAGAAAATGAACTTGCAGCCTTACACCCTGCCGTTTGTACTCTTAATGCTACAATAACGAGCTCGTCATCCTTGCACAGCTTGGTTCGTTAGACGACAACGAATGCGTCAAGGTCAGCGGATAATCCACTTTATATTGGGTTAGACGTTTCCTAACTCTGCTCCCATCAAAACCCAAATTGTTTTTAATAATCTTCATTGGGAGCTATTTCCTTCCCAAAAGGTTGGAGGAAAAAAAGGGTTCACAGTGAGGTTTGAGGATTATTGTGAGTAACTAGGATCATGTTTGTCAAAAAGCTGGTTGTTTTGAGCTTTTCAAGTGTAATTTTTCCATCAAAAAGCTCTACAAATAAAACAAAACCTACAGTATCTGCATGGAAAGACACCACCGGGAGTAAATAGGAGAGTACGATTTGTGATTTGGCCAAATGTGTTTGGAGTTTGGCGATTCTGGCATTTGAAGTGTTTCCAACCTTTTGCTGCATATTTCTGTTTTTGAATTTAATCTAATTTAATTAATTGCAAGGTTTGAACAGGAGAGCACAATTACTACAGTGACTTCCTGGAATGACTTAAAAACAAAGGCAGGATCGATGCTGTTAATAATAGTCTTATATAATCTAATAGTCGAATAGTTATACTTTTAAGCATGTCATATTACTCTTTTTATCATTTTATTATTTAATTAGGATTTCTGGACATTCAGGACTCAGCAGAAACGTTTGCTGTTACGCTGTAATATTACAACTTTAGCGAACGGAACTAGAGCTAACAGACCTGTAGGTAATGGAATTGTAGCCAACGGAACTGTAGCAAACATAACTATAGTTAACATAACTATAGTTAACATAACTATAGTTAACGGAACTGTAGCAAACATAACTATAGTTAACTGAACTGTAGCAAACATAACTATAGTTAACTGAACTATAGTTAACGGAACTGTATTTAACGGAACTGTAGCAAACATAACTATAGTTAACGGAACTGTAGTTAACGGAACTGTAGCAAACATAAATAGAAGAACTGTAGCAAACATAACTATAGTTAACTGAACTATAGCAAACATAACTATAGTTAACGGAACTGTAGTTAACGGAACTGTAGCAAACATAACTATAGTTAACGGAACTGTAGTTAACGGAACTGTAGCAAACATAACTATAGTTAACTGAACTATAGCAAACATAACTATAGTTAACGGAACTGTAGTTAACGGAACTGTAGCAAACATAACTATAGTTAACAGAACTGTAGTTAACGGAACTGTAGCAAACATAACTATAGTTAACGGAACTGTAGTTAACGGAACTGTAGCAAACATAACTATAGTTAACAGAACTGTAGTTAACAGAACTATAGTTAACAGAACTATAGTTAATGTAACTGTAGCAAACGGAACTGTAGTTAACTGAACTTTAGCTAATGGAGCTGTAGCTAAAAGAACTGTAGCCAACAGAACGTTATCTCAGCATATTTCTGTTTTTGAAGCCCACAGATAACTTTAATTAATTGCAGTGTTTGAGCCAGAAACATAAAAATGTCAATTGCTGCGACCTCCCTGCCTCACGTTGTCCCACATAAAATCAAAGGCAGGATCAATGCTGTTAATAATAGTCAGAATACCTCAGTTATTCTTTTCAGCATGTCACATTATCATTTTTATCATTCAGTCAGGATCTCTGGACATTCAGGACTCAGCAGAAACGTGGGATATTACAACTTTAGCTAACGGAACATAAGCTAACATAACTTTATCTCAGCTTCCTGATGGAAGATGAAGAGCTGTCAGCAGGATTCATTTACATGAAATCTGATATCTTCAAGCTCCAACTGCTGGATGTGACCACCAAACATAATTCCAATTTTGCAAGTCGTGACTGGACTAATGAAACAGTCATTTTAAGTGTTACAATAATGAAGCTGTTATCACTAAATGTGAGAGTCAGTAAATTAAATTTCCAGTTCCTTGAAGTTGGTTTAAAGCAAAATACTGACTGAAGTATTTGTCAGTGGCACATCCTCGGTGAAACAAATCCTCCTATTTTACATCCATATGATTTTACTAAAAATGTTCATTTATATTGTGTAAAAGAAAGGTTTTTCTTATATATAAAATTGGTATTTTATTAATGTTTTTATTCTGTCTGATTCAAGTCTGATTTCATTTGTTTTAATCCTGGTTCAACTATGCAAAGCACTTTGTAACTTTGTTTTGCAAAATTATTATTATTATACAATATATCCATTATCACTTCTCATATAACGTTAATATTTTTTAGTAGGAGTCAGTGGGTGCTTTCACAGTACAGCGACCCACTTGGGTTTGGCTTCTTGATGCGTGCAGCCAAGCAGGAGCCTTAATCACCTACAGTATGTTAATATCCATCTCAAACCCGCCCACGTTTTCATAATGTCTCTTCCCTATGATGTCTATATAAATCAGACGAAATGGACTCGCAAGATTTCTTTAATTTAGACAAAAGAAAAAAAGATTTAAGCCCCTTTCTTCAAAGCTGTTAAATCTGAACGCGGGATTGGCCGAACACTCGTACGGGTATGTGGAGAGCTTTCTGCAGAGGCGGCCGTGGTGGAAGTGGGTTTTAGTCGCTCTCAGATGTTGGTGGATTGCTCACTGTATGTATATGCCTCATGTCTTTAGAGATCAGATTGCAGAAGAAGTGGGTGGGCTGTCAGCTAGACTGCTTTTCAAGAATCCTCCACAAACCGTGCTTGCCAAAGTGATGTAACACTGTGATTTCTCAGCAAGAACAAGAGAAAATAGTAAAATTTTAGGAGCTTTTTTTATGTTGTTGTTGTTGTTTGTTACCTCTGAATGCTCCTCTGCACGTGCAACCTCCTCCTGCAGGAGGTTCTGCGCCGTCTGCAGGCTGTGCTTCTGGCCGCGAGCCTCTGCAACGACAAAGAAACATCAGTGATGCATGAGAGAGGAGGACGAGGTATGACTTCACTGGAGTTGGAAGAAGGAAAAAAAAAGTAACTGAGAAACCACAGCAGAGAAAGTTATTTTCCAAATCACAAAGAGCCTTCGGGGTATGTGCTGACGAGGAGACGGTGGCGATGGGATGGACAGTTGTTGGCGAGAAAAAAAGGGAAAACAGGGGCTGTTAAATATTCAACTTTGAGCTATTTTGGGAAGCTGGTCTTAGTTTGGTTCGACCACAAAACTGAAATCCATTTCAGAGTCTCATTTTTGCCATCCACTCATATTACTTTCTGAGATACCACAATTTGGATTTCATCATTTCTCCTGCATGCAGCCAATAAATGTACGAAACGTCACACAGAAACAAAATAAATAACTATGTTTTAATGATTATTTCCAGGCTCTCTTTTGACATCATACCACAATGTTCACATGCGTGCACACACACACACACACACACACACACACACGCATGAATTACTGAATTATAGTCTATACAATAAAAAAGCCTTAACACAAAAGATGGGAGCAGCGGCTGCCACACAACATTAAAACCTGCCCTATCAGCGTTATATCAGGAACAAGCGAGCAGTGACACGATTGACGGACGAGACAGAAAACCGTCGGCAGACACTGATGAACACTGAATGCTCCCAATTTTTGTTGAACAGGTTATTCCAGGTGACATTTTCTCCCTGTTGTGTAAAGGAGTTTGGAGCTTTTGTAGTAAAAACATTGTGCTCAGTAAGTGAATTTCTGAAGCGCAACAGGGAAGAAACGCAGTGTCAGAGTTAGAAAACACTGTGCATTGATAATATAGCACTATATCTATTCAAATTGGGTTAAATTATCATAAAAGTAGGGCTTAAACTGATGGGATTCATTCATGTTAGACTGCTTTTTAAAGGCACTTCCTGTAGTACAGTCTAATTGTAATTAAAATATGTATTTGTATTTGTGAAATGTGTACAAAAAACACGTTTCAATAATGTTTTTCTGCATTGTGCAAAAAAAACCCAAACAAACAATAAGATGAGAATCATACATTGTCCAAAAACTTGGAAAATGCGAGCTCTTATTTTATCGCCCTGTCCTCTTTGGATGTCGACGTGAATGGTATGTGGTATGGTATATATCATAAACTTGTAATTATGGTACCTCCCGTATGACAGAAACATGGCAAAAGTACAGGAGGTCAAAGCTGAACCAGTCTGTGTGATGGATGCTTCCAACAGACAGTTTGGGCTGTTTTCTCTTCCACATTTAAGTGTGTCTAACTTGGGGTTGAGTTTATTTTCAACCTGACTGGCTGCTGGTTTCAGCAACATCACCGTGTTCCCAGATGATGGAGGCCGAAACGACAAATATTGGACCCGAGTTGTACAAAAAAACAACATCAAAAACATTAGAACAGAATTAGAACAAACTTTTGTTGATTTCTTCCCACAAAAGTATAATTTCCACCTTTAAACCCATAAAAACTCACCTACTCCCTTCTACCTCATCAAAAATGACAATATCTGTGAATATGCTAATGTTGTTCATATCTTAAGTTTTCCTGCTGTCTCCTACTTCACTGTAAATCTCCATTCTCAGTGTATGTGCACACGTGTATACGTTGCATGGACCAGGATTGACTTCCTGACTATAGGCCCGTAGGCCCCGCCCCCTTAAAACCCATCATTCTGCACAGTGAAGCTCAGACATCCAACTGTAGGAGCAAAGAAGGTGCATAAAAAGGGTGCCAACCATGAACCACAATATTTTTTCAAGTTGTTTTCGATCTCATTTCCTGTCATCTCTCTGCAGCTAATAAAGCTGCGGTTTCCAAGAGCAGTGTCGATGTTGTAAAAACAACAGGAAGTTGGTTATTGTAGATATATTTGGCTGCCGATCAACATTTGGAAGCTGCAGCAGAAGCTCCTTGAGGCAGTTAAGGTACTTAAAAAGCATCACTGCTGCAATTTGCATGCGTATCAGTTATAACTCAAGTTAAATCCAAAACAAACAGACATGATATGTGGCTTCCCCACACGAGTAGGTTAGAGAAATACTAGTCGATTAAACCATTATTAATATTTTATTAATGTAGGCCACTAGCGGGAGCAGCTCCGGCAGGCAGTCACAGCACAGCAGCTCCCCACTCTCCCTGCGCCCGGATATAAACCAGCGAGGGGGAAAGTGGGGGGGGGAGGTGGAAGCTTGGATGTAGAAAATCAAAATAGTCATTTAACTCCATTCGAGCATGGTGGACAGCTGCTGGCACCATCTCTGATAACGTCAGCCACCCTCAGTAAAACGAGATTGTTTACTGTCCCCAACCCAGAGAGGCTGTGATCCTGCTTGGACTATTAATTAATTATTTTTTGATTAATAACGCTTTCAAATGGCTGTTGAAGCTCAATTTTCCAAGTGTTTTTCTTACTTTTAGACTGGTCTGGATGCAAATTCACGTGTAATCAACGAGGGAAATTAGTCGCCAGGAACATCCCAAACATTTACTTCCTGAGGATATGATTATCTCTGATGTCCATCACAAGTAAACGTCCATACATCCGCTCAGAAATCATAGAGAAAAAGACCCTCATTATAACTCCAGAACCTGCCTAACAATCATCAGGTTTTTAAGTTCAGTACAGCTAATTCAGCTTCTTTTTAATTGCACCAATTTACCCAGCTCGAGATTTCCTTATTTTATAATGAAAAACCCCCCGAAACAAATCCCACTTACATGCAACAGCTCCGAGCAGAAATGGGCACAGCCTGCTTGATAAATATGTATAAGTGCAGTACGCTAACATGTGTTAACCTCCTGGTGATCGCGGCCGGTCATTATTATGAACAGGCTTGACCCAGCTGACTGGAAAGTGTGTCTTCTCCCTCCAAGAGATGCTGTGACAGCCACGCTAACACCCTCACTCCCCCCCGCTGAACAAGTCAGACTGGGTTCAGTGGACACTGAGGGGCAAAGAAAGGTCACAGTAATGACTCTAATAACTCTTAAGCCCCTGAGGGAAATATCTACCCCCCATCTAGACAGAGAGAGAGAGAGAGAGAGAGAGAGAGAGAGAGAGAGAGAGAGAGAGAGAGAGAGAGAATGTACAATGTGTGCAGGCGGCTGCATTTCCAGTCAAGATGTTCTCTCTAAATGTTCCCTGCTTGTCATTGAAGTATGGTAATGCAGTTTGACAGTCAAATAATTCACCCAGATCTTTACAGGTGATAAATTCCCTTTAAAAAAAGAGGAGGGTTTCTGAGCAGAATACATTACAGCTTCAGCAAACCTCTTTCTTTTCTTTTTTTGATGCTGCACAGCACGCTCTGCTTTCCACAACACCGTCACCTCTGCATTAATAATCCATCGCCCCCATGTTACATTTTAGCCATCGTTGTGTGAACGTAGACTCGGCTGTAGTAAAAAAAAAAAAAAAAAAAGCAAGCATGCATTAAGAAGTAGCCTTGTTCATGACCCCACGTTGCAGATGTTGGGTGATGGGGGAGTAATGAGAGGTGACAACCCAGGCAAACAAATACTCCTACAGCATCTGTATGTGACCTACATTTGAGGGGGTGGAGGGTGATGGAGGGGGGCAGGGAGTGGACCTGGAGGCCAGTGCAGCGTATAGTGTGGCGCTTACGCGCGAATGGTGTCGGGCGATGGAGTAACACACTTTGGGAGCGGATATGAGATGATGAGGAGTCGAGGCAGTCACACTGCTGCTGCTGCTGCTGCTGCTGCTGCTGCTGCCGCCACAGAAAGGAAACGCTGCTCGAGGGCTGTGTGAGCTACAGGCTCAAGTTCATCTGTGTAACGTCCATATATACGCTCACACCAGACACTACAGCAAATGTGATTAGAGGTGCATCCATGCTTGCTTGCTTTTTAAAAAATTATTTTTAGGCACTTCTCCAGCGTTAGGCGCCAAGTTGAATATATCAGAGGTTTCAGAAAAGTGTTTTCTCTCTTATGTAATTAACACTTGGATGTTGATGTGAACAGTGTGTATAAGTGGGAAGCTGCCAAATACAGTAAAGATATAAAATGTGGCACAAGTCTGGATGCTGCTGCGATGGATGTTTACAACGGACAATTTTGGATAATTGACTTGGCGAAGTTGTTGTATATTGTCGATTATCAACTGTTCTGATTAGGGATCGTATCAGGTGATATTCACTTTGTTGACTGTTGGTGTTTATCTGCTGGTGTTGCATCAGTTTTGTGCTGGATAAATGTTGTGTTGGTTGTTTCCAACTCGGACGTTGGAGAAGTAATCACCTCTGTTTTTCCAGCACTGGCACAAACTACATGAAACGTACCTGCTCAGCTCTGCAGATATAGACTGCAACAAGGCTGAGATGCTGATCTTTCTAAATATCTTTGTTTTGTGGCACAAAAGAGTGAATTAATAACAGAAAAACACTTTTATTGGCATCGGCTATCAGCAAAATTGTTATTTTAAACAACGGTATCGCCCCAAAATCTCACAATCGGTGCATCCCTAATTTTGATTGATCGTTTTAAGTGATATTTTAAAGAAAAATACATATAAACATACTATATGGTTCTGATTAATGTTCTTTTAAGTTGAATATCTTTGCTTGTTTTTTCCAACCAACAGTCCAAAACCCAGTTTGGGGACGTCTCCTTGGGCTCTGCGATATTGTAGCTGGCATTCTCCAAAATCTTTTTTAACATTTAAAAACAACAAATCATTAAATCAGTTAATTTAGTTTCACCCTGAAACTCGATCTTCACAAATGTGTTAAGCCCCTCAAATGGTTACTATATACCACAAAAGAAAACTTTTTGGATGGTACAACAACATACTGACAGATTTTTCCACTGGGGACTAAGATATCCGCCACAAATTTAATGCAGAAATGGAGACACCCTGCCAAGGACGAGAGTGGGGGAGATTTCTGAATTGATGGAGAAAGGAGATTTAAAAAAAAAACTATTCTAAATCATCCTCTGGGAACAGACAGATGAACAGAGGGACGGACAGACAGATGGACCAACGGACACTGCCCCCCTCCTGCTTTTTGTCCTGCTGTTAAAGGGTCACTTCGCAAAGTTTAAATTGTGGAGAAAACATATTCTCCCACTTAACCCCTGAGTGGCATCTATCCAAGGCAGATACTTCTGGTTCTGTTTGTGCAGGTTTTTAAGAAACCTGCCTCTAAAATGTTTTGCCTGTCAACAGTTTGCATTGGAAGTCCTTTTTCCACCGGAAAGTAATAGTCCCTGTGAAAGCTGCTGACAGTGTGTTCAGAGGGATTATCGGCGATTATAAAACAGCGACGCCGTTTCTGAAAAGAGATGTCGAATTTAAAGTGGCTTGAGCATCACAAATGAAATCCCATTCGTCTCCATTGTACAGGGGTGGAAGCTGAAATCTCACAGACAATCTCAGACCCTCTCAGGACAAATAAGTTATCCCTTTATTGATCCCTGTAGGGGGAGGGGGGGATTCGCTCTCTCTATCCTAAAGTGTGAGGAGCAGTAGGCAGCCACTGTGCAGTGCCTGGGGACCAACTCTAGTTCTGAGCCAGTGCCTTGTTCAAGGACACCGGCAGGAGAATTAACCTACATTAACATACATGTCTTTGATGGTGGGGGGGAAACTGGAGCACCCAGAGAAAACGCACACAAACACGGGAAGAGCATGGAATCAGGCAATCAATAGAAAATTAATTAGCTGAACTATTTTCATATTCAATTAAATCGTTTAAGTCATTTATTTAAGCAAAACAAAAAAACCTCACTGGTTCCAGCTCCTCAGATGTGAATACTTTAGTAGTTTTCTTAATCTCCTGTGATTGTAAATGGAGTATATGTAGGTGTTGGACAAAGCAAGACATTCGAAGAGCTCGGATTCTGTTATTTTTTAAACGATTTAACAATAAATCTACATTATAATCATCAGATTGATAATCAAAATAATCATTGGTCGCAGCCCAAGGATAATTACTTTATTTATTAAGAAAAAATCCCAAATATTCTCAGGTTCCACAGGCAGCAAATGTGTCTGGGTTTCTCAGTTTTATATCACTTTAAATTACATATATTTGGATTATGGATGATTGGTGCTTATTTAAATCCATCATCTTGGGCTCTGAGAACATACTGTAGACGACAGATTGATGGATAATGAAAAGAAGCTTAAATATTTACGTATGTGTGGAATTTACCAGTTTTATTAGAAGTTTGTTCCTTTGAAGAGAATTATTTACTTATCAGGGTGAGTAGGAGGGTTTAGATTATTTGTTGTAATGTAAGATTCCTTTTCTTTATTTTCCAGTTTGAGCTAAACCTCCACTGGCTCTCGCAAGCCCCGATCTCATGTTTCTGTCCTGGACTGAACCGGCGAGTCTGGACTCACCAAATCAAACAAAAATCACATTGTTGGGCTGCGACAGGTCTGCAGTCATTAAAAGTTGAAGAGCCTGTTCCCACAACAAAATAATCGGCTCGACCGTCAGGCACCAATGCCCCCTGAAGCCCCGACTGTCAAGATGTCCAGTTAGGTCAGGTGTAGAGTCAGCATTAAAACCCTCTGCAGTGATCTGAGGTGAGCCTACACTGTGTTCTTGAAGGACTCGTGCTGAGGGAAACACTGATCAATGTGACAGCTACTGTCACTGTGTGGGCTGAGCAGCAAACAGCTGATGTCAACATGTTAATAGATCCGTGCTGATGCTACTGGAGACTTGCAGTAAACACTGACTGGAGTGCTGGAGTAATTCACCTGTCTCAGATGGCAGACAGTGGCTACAGAGGCTCTGCCAGCTTCTTATAATCACTTGTGTTTCTGCTGTGAGCATGTTTTTATATACTGCGGGGTAGTTTTGACCTTGGTGCTCAGCACTTTGGCCACAATACATTTGGATTCATCAAGTGGCCTTGCCCTAAAAATGACTTTTCTTTATTATGTTATATTATCATTCAAAGTGATAAAAAACAGAATAAATGTATCATGGTGAATTCCCATTATTGTGATAATCGTGAATATTCTCACATGGCTTGACTTGAAAAAGGTGTCTATGCTTTGCTGTCGCCGGCATTTTTATTATTATATTTCATTTAAAAAAAGCTCGCCATTTACTGATTTATTTTGAACAAGGGGACCAGGGGGAGTTTCTTTCCTGTCATTTCAAAATCCTAAGCCGGAACCATGGCTGAAGGCTCGGTCTGCCTGTTGTATCCCCCACAAAGACATTTAAACTGGATGTGTGGGAATAGATTCAGAAATAAAGAACAAGATGAGGTGCCTAAATATAATGTTAAAGTAAGTGATTCCATTTGTTTTAATGCTATTTGATGATGATCAGGATTATCATGATAATATCAAGCGATTTTCATAACCCTCCCATGCCTAATTTTTTTTACCAACAATACGCTGGTGCCAACATCCCACCCGGGCACTAAGAATGCCTTCAAGGGGACACTGTTAGTACACTGCATCAAGATGACAGAAGGCACACAACAGACACAGTGCCCTATTTTAATCACACAACGTCAAGCGTGTGGTGGTAGGTTTTTGGGTGCATGCCAGCGTCTCCAAGCATCACCAGATTCATGTATGTGCAGCAGCACAGGGTGCAAAAGGGCTGGCTGGAGTGGAATATAGATCAGAAAGTGTGCTGATTTATAAATACCCTCTCAGCCAGTAACAACACTGGTCTCATGTGTCTGAACCAGCTGAGGCAAACACAGTGAGGTACGACGACAACGGCTCAACAAAAGAAGAATCAGCTTCTTCAGAGTTACATGACGTGAACACACAGCACCAAAAAATCTGCCCAAAACCCCCACATTTGTACAGTAATGCAGCCACAAGAATAAAACATTAAACACCGAGTTGGAAAGGGAGGCAATGACGAACAGGCAGAATACAGGGTTACAACGGACCAGTGTGATATTTGTAGAGGTGTGTGTGGTTACTTGTAGCAGCTTTGTGTTATTTGCGTGTGATTCGAAGAAGGTAAACATGATCGTGTGTAATGCCACAGCACGCCGATGTGAAACTCCTCTAATCAGAGGCTGCAGAACCTGTCCTGCTGCCTTCAGATGGCTGCAGGGATCAAATGTGGACAACAAATACGGTCATATCAATCTATAAATCAATGCAGACTGTCTTACTAATGTTATAGTTGGATGCCAAATTAAACTAGTGGTTGGAGAGTGTTTAACTACACATAGGCATTATTCCTTTATTGCAGCACATTTAGTCCAATGACATTTTTATACAGCGAGTGAATCAATCACAAGAAAGTGAAGCTTTAAATCCTTCTCATTTATCACGGAGACAATTCTGACACGAGAGAGCGAAGAGACTTTTGCAAAGCTTGCATAAAAATATATGGGGGTCTGGTAAAATGTGCATCAGGAAGCGGACTGATTACTGTATATGACAAATGAACAGAGATGTATCAGACAGCATCCATTCTTGCCTTCAAGCACAACAGATTTCCACGTTTCACGCCTGATAACATCGTCTCTGGTCACAGGCTGCTATATCAATTCAACTCCGATGGATCGACTGATGGAGCGCCAGCTGGAAACGTCACAAAACCACGGAGATGCCGTCGGTTGATGATAATGAATACAATTCTTTCCCCTTCAAAAGCTGCAAACACTACTGTACTCAACCGCTATGCGAAATCAAGTGAATAAAAGTACAGTTTAACATGCCGGGCAAGCGATCTGCTGCTGATTATACACAAATAGGTCACGGTATTACAGATGGGGGCCTTGCAGGGCCGTGGATGTATCCGAGGCTTGAAAATTAGCCAGCGAGTCAGCAGTGAATTACACCCCTGCAGCACTGCAGCTCCGTGTTTGTCCTCTCTAACACAACATCCAAAGCGTGGCAACCTGAGAGGCTTTTTCTGTGCCGTCCAACACAAGTGTGATAACAGCCTCACAGATTCTCGTGTAGCGCTACAAACCGAGAGTCACACTTTGCTATTTTTAAGTTTCATTCAGGAATCCCAGCCGAATGCTGCCACGCTCTACTGAGAGGAAATAATATTTGTTATCAAAATTATACACAGTGTCAGCCTGTGAAGCTGTTCTGTGTCCTGTCAATCAAACTGATCAACAACATCACCATCCCTTTTTTCCTTCTGTTTGTGTTCCTGTGGGTCGATGATCTTTCTTCAGTGTGTTCAGTCATGGTCAGTGCAGCTCATGGGATTAATGCTGGGTTTAAAAACAGCTGCCAAGTGGAAGAGCTCCTCTGACTGCTTTATATTAAAATCTATTTCAAGGATTTTACCCAGTTTTGTTCCACTTTGGAAGTCTCTGCGCACTTTCATCCACGCTAACGCTATTGTTGGTTAGGGAAGGGCTTGGTGGGAGTTTCACACACGATCCCTGGAATTAAATCTCCACTGTGAAGTGGCCCCGACAGACAAATTTTATGATTTCAAAGAGTGAAATGTTCAAACTGACTAGAGCCAGGATTTTAATTACAACTTATATGATTAATGGTGTCTTAACAAGCTGACAGTTTAATCCGGAAACTCTGGATTTCACCGGTTGTAATTGTGTCACATTCGGTAACCTGTGAACCTTTAATAAACATACAGTTAAGTTGGGCCCAGCCACAACATGGCTTCAGTCAAACTGTAAACACACTGTCTACTTTAATATTTTCTAGCGGCCTCTTACATCTCACTTTAATGACGAATGTGGCCGGAAAATCTACCCAGCTGGAGCTAATTAACACTGATTAAGTGAGGTGGAGGAACAAAAAAAAAAAAAAAAAAAGCAACTCTAAGCTGTTGTCTTAATATTCTGTCTGTATGCTGGTGTCTGAGGTATTCACATTTGGCCAAAGATAGGTTTGTTAAAGAGTCAGTCTTTATACTTTTCGATGTTTGACAAGATAAGGAGCCGGCTGTATGATTTTGGGCTATGAAGAAGCTTGTCCTGTTAGCCTGTGAGTATTACTAGAAAGTGAGATAGTGAGGCAGTTTATCATTATTACCATAAGCGAGACACTATAAAGCTGTTGTGATGGCCTAATAAATCTAATTCCCCATTTAAAATGAGTAATGTTAAGTATATTTTTAATGTTATATCTTCATTAATATGAGCTTAATTGATCAGTTTTTATAATTTCCTTCCAGGGAGGACCACAAACGTCACAATATAGGTCAGAAAAATGACATTTTCCACAGATTATTTCACCCCAACTGCAACAACAGAGAAAACCCCTCACCGGCTTCCCACCGGCAATGGTAATGTTAGTTAACTAGCTAGTTAATCTATATCAATCATTAGTTAGTTTGTAAGCTGGCTAGAGAAAAAACTCTAGGTAACTAGCCACTGGGTTTTGGAGATGGTAGACAGAAACCCATCGTCTGACACCTCAACCGCACTGCTACAAACACCCTCAGCATCTTTTCTTGCTCTGTGTATCCTCTGACACCACATTTCTCTTACTCTGAATCCCTGAAATACGTATCAGACACTGAGCTCACTCACAGATTCAAAAAGTGAATGTGACCTGACAGCAAAACACCTCATAAATATCTAAATCTACCAACACAGAGTTGGTATCACACGCCCGAGAAACACGAAGGAACATTCAGATCTTTCACATCCTTAAAACCCACCAGTGACTTGTTGACTTTCAGTCAAAGAGCATAAAGCTTTTATTCCAATCTGAATATGGAAAGTCCCACACAAAAAGCCTGGTTACCAGACACCATATGCACTCTGTTCTCCACCTACAAACAGTCAGTTGGGTTCCCAGAGGAAGTGGATATAAAAGCCTTCTCACAGTTCACATTCACTTAGATCTGGTATGGTGGCAGCAAACAAGCCCATAATCCCATTTTGATGACCACACCCAACATCACAAATACACAATACAAAAAGTATGAAAATAAGACGTAGCAAGTACAGTCCTGCAGTAGGATGTTGACCTCTGCTTGTCCTTAACTAGTGGGTGTGTGGAGAATGTACCATGTGGTCGGGGGGGTGGTAAAAAGTTCAATTTGATATAATATTCCTTTCTTTTCGTCGCAATTAAGTAATTTCATGCTTTTTTTTAAAAATGTAAAACATGGATTGGCACATGAATTTACAAGGGATGAAAGAAGAATTATAATAGACAAAAGGTGCAGTCTAGCCGTTGTCAGTAGACTGCAGCAGTCAAACAGCTGAAAACATTCAATGGCATTAAATGATCCGTCACAGTCTACCTCCAATAGTTTGACTAAACTGATGCCAGGAGCTGAAACACGAGGCTGCCGTGCTTAAATATCTGACAAATAGTGTTGTTGCTGCAAAGCTGTCAATGTCATGTGTTATTTCATGTTTTTTTAATAATGGTAAGAGTGCGAATATCCCTTGAAAACGTAACCTAGCATTGAATTCAGTGTCTGATAGCATTGATGATTGGTTAATGTTAATGATTCTTACATACAGCAGGGGATTAATATATCCATCCGGGGTGTTAAGACACTTTCCAGGAGCTATTCAGTGGTAATGTTGAGTTTTAACTGTTTCCAGCTGAACTGCTTAAAAAAGGGGAATCAAAAGTCATATTGACATTATTTCAACAGACATTACAATTGCAATATGATTTAGGATTAGTGGGAATGATCATTTTTGCGTCACAATTTTCATTTTCACTGAATAAAATGTTTAAAAAATCGTTAAAAAAAATAATGATGTGACACTTTTTGGGGTCTGTAGCAACCAAACATTTTCTTACAAAACAGGATTTGTTGGGTATGACACAACTCTGCACTCATTAATTTGTTTACCTTCATCAAAACCTTGCACCTGCTTATGTTAGCCTACGCTCCGACGTACGAGCATCCAGAACTGGGCTAAGTTACAACTGTAGGTCATAAGATAGTTAGACAGACATGATAACATTTGCAGCTCAACTTGGAGCAGACAAAAACACTTCTGCTTGACCTTTTTGGTTTTGAAAAGGGTAACAAATAAACAAACACTTTATATACAGAGTGTCGCTCTTACAGCCCTGTACACTTCACTTCAGCGTGCAGGGAGATCCACAGCTCGACAGGGCTGCTGTGCCTAGTTACGGCTGCTAAGCAATGATAGGACTGTTGCCGCGCAGGGGAGGGGTTTAGCAAGCGGTCCATTTACCTCAGCCTGCCTCATCTCGCCCTACCTCTGCTTCAGTAATGATTGCTCTAATGTGTCCCAGAATGCTTTTCAACACCCACGGAGGAATCAGAAGTGGCCACAGGAGCACATAAACACAGTAAACTAGCCTCTCGTTATGGGAACGCTGACCAGACTGACTGATGCAGCTGTCACATGAAACTTCTGCTGTCTTTTACTGTTTTAATGGGTTTTCTTATTGTGTTATTGGAAAAAAATCTAACTCCAAAATCTAGAAAGAAGCTCTTGCTCTTTGATTCACAGTTAGTGACACCATATCTGACACAGTGTGTTGATGTTTTAAATAGCACCAAAGCTGTGCTGAAAATATCTCAAAGTGATCTGATGCTGTCAACATTTGACCCGTTATACATTTAAAATAAAAAAAATAGGCCTCAAGGCTAAATCAATGCTTTTTATCAGTGTCTCAAGAGTGAATTTTCCTTTAAAACAACCCAGTTTATCTGCTCTATATACTACTAATTTACAAACCTGAACTGCGGTTTAATATCAACGCGAGGGGAAGGTTTCACGGAGCTCAGAAGTATAAACAGTGTGCACCCGTAACCACTCAGCAGTGATGTGAAGGGGTCCTGGAGTACACTTGTACAGGCGAGGTGAGATATTAAACCACTGGCAAAATAGATTTTCAGGGGGTGTTTACTTTCTCTGCAAAAGTGTTCACACACGAGTTCACCGACAACATATTTCTTTCTTTTCCTTACAATATCTTCTCTTGCAACACAATATCTGCTCATGACAACTAAAGTATTATTAATAGTTTTTTTATGATTACAGGGAAGATTATGGTCTTGGTTTTATATTAAAAAATTCAAGACTTGTTTACTTTATTTAATATTAAACTTTACTAACTTTATTAAACATTTAATCAAAACCATGATGTTCCTCTAACCACCAAAGTGCTTTCGTTGCCTAAACTAGAGCTGTACCCGACTCAGAATTTTATCAATTGAATTGGATTTGGCTGTTCAATACGAAGATTTCTTTCCCTTCCAGTCCTTTTTTTTCCGGCGCCCCACTGAACTCCAATCTGGAGGACGCGAGTCTCATGTTTAAATGCCCTGAAAAATGTGAGGTCCTGTTCATAGTTCAGTTATAAAAATCTCCGCGCAACACGGAGCATCTCTCCTGCCGGGCTGCTGACAGCGCTGGAAGGCAGTAGAGGAGGTAAAGGAGGCTGGACCACCGTCTGGTTCAAAAGCGGTTGAGCTGACCGGCGTCACGCTGCCCTCCGCTAACTATGACTCTTCTCCACTTCCATTACACTTAGTTTTGTGGTTTGTGGTCATCTTAAGGCTCAGTTTGTAAAGCTTACAGCCTGCCATCCCGTTGCTCCTGCACTGCTCTGTGTACAAAGATTCAAATGACAAAATGTGAGTCGACTCCGGTCTTCGGAGCCATCGAGTCTTCTGCGGCAGCACAAGCTTAAACCTAACCAGACGTGGGACTTTTAAATCTGGCAAAACAAATTAGTATAAAATAGATGTAATACTCTAAGACACAGGGCTGCTTTAAAAGAACAGGGTCACCTACAGTATGTGTGGCTGTGTGTGCGAGTGAGATTACGTTTCATCTGGAACGTTTAAAAGTCAGTGCCGATGATTAGCAACCAGGCTAACAGCAGAAGGAGGACGCAGAGGGAAACAGATGCCAACAATATTTGTGAGAAACCGTCTGGAGAAGACGTCACGAAACAGCCAAGGTTTCATCTCCACCTGGGGACCACAACCACGACACACTCTGCCAGCTTTCTCTGGCCACAGATCCCCATCCACCAAACAGCAGGATGTATTAAACAATACAGCTGTCTGCCGTGATCCCCTCCACAGTTTGTCTCTGCTACAATTACTCGCCTCAAGAAAACTCTCCTCATTCATCTTTTTTTTTTCTCTTTTCCCCTCTCCCTCCCTTGTTGCAGCAAATGAGAATCAGATGTTTTGCAGAGGAAGGACGGACCCCCACCCATCCTGCTTCGCTGGGGAGGTGGGACAGCATCTGTGTAATGTGTGCACATTGACAGGAAGTTTAACATTCCACCCAACTTCCATCACTGGCCGGCAGCTGAGGCTGTAGAAACAAATCTGGCAATGCGTTTTCATTAGGGTAAACCACGCACTGGGCCTGCGCCATAAAAGCTTACAGTTCACTCAGAGGTATAAATAAGCAGCAGCTGACATTACCTCTGGAAATTAATGCAAACGGGATTCATTTTATCACCTGCGTCTGGCTCTTACGCTGCGAGGAATTTCTAAAGCTTGCCCATGAGGCTTATAATTTAAGGCTGAGGCTTAAAAAGACATCCTCCGGTGTTGCCTTATAGCTGCCCCATCAAAAGCATGACTTGCCTAAACAAAGACAAGGCCCCTTTCACCCCGCAAATTCCTTGACAACTGCTGCAAGCTTCCTGCTGGCATTTGATATGCTCCATTTCGTTCCCATGACCAAACTCCAGTCATGCTGAGGCTTTCGCTGAGCAGTTGAAGGCTCGTCTCACTGACGCTCCAAAGCTTTTCTGTACTGCGATGTGAGACGTCCCTCATTCTGTGTCACAGTGAGTCAGAAGTGTTTTTCGGGGCTTTCATTTTGCTTTCTATGTCTCACGGCGCGGTAAAAAGACTGCAATGTCTTGGTGCAATTACAAGGTGAGACAACGAGGAGCCACTGTGGGATCTCGTGTGTAATTAGTTTTAACCTTAAGAGGTTGGGACGCAACCTTTTCCCTTCTGCGATTTCTTCTTTGGGGTTTTGTTTTCACTGTACTCTACATAAAACCTTATGAGAGAGTTCTGTGGCCGTTTAAGTAAATAAAGACTACAACAATAGTCAGCAGTTTATGGTCATATAGAAGGCCGTCCTCCCATCAGAAAAAAAATGGCTTTTAGCAAGCTGTAGCAATGCTTCACTTTCACTTAGTGGGGCAATATTTACCCGTCCGGTCCTGGAATCTGAACCAGTGACCTTGTCATCACAACCACCAGCTCTTCTTGACTTATGTCTCAACGGTGATCGTTCACTGGCATCTCATATGAAACCAGAAAGGAGGAGGGGAGAGAGGGGGGTCTGCTGGGGTAAACTTACCAAGCTGACTCTGTTTTTCCCAGCATGTGGTTGCCAGGTTGGACAGTTGCCGGTATTTCTCCGCCAGTTGGAGTTTGCCGTTACAAAGGCGAGGTCGTCGGGCGAGGCTCTCCTCGGCCACGCTCCGATTGGAGGTCAGCAGCATCTCCCGGTCCACTTGAAGGTCCTGAAACTGAACAGAAGTCAGATTGGTCTATTACGCATGTGGTACAGCTGTGTATTAGTGTGTTTGTTATTATAAATTCTTTTATTTTGAAGGGCATATACCTTAACTCTTTCTGTATCTTTGGTGCTTTTGTTTTGAAAAGTTCTGTATAAATAAAGTTAATTATCATTTATTAACTCTTTCTGTATTTAAGAATACAGGAAATATAGCATGTTTTACTTCAAGAGCTGTATGTATGTTATGTTTACTTCGAGTTGTTTTACTGTATGTTAGACCTGCACTGATTAGTCAATTAATCCATCAACAGAAAATGAATCTGCAACTATTTCAATATTGGATTTTGTCATTTTTCCAGCCCATCAAACACACAAATTTGTTGCTTTTCTCGCTCTCAATAATCATCCTACATGTGACGTTAAGTTAATTTGAACACTTTTTGAATGTTTTCAAGCTCGATTCCCAGGTTTTCAGCGTCATGAAGCCAAGCTTTGGACCAGTTCCTCCTCTCCGCCATGACTCCTTCTCGTTGCAAGCTTCAAGTGGCGTGGGCACGCATTTGACGTCATTGTTTTGCAATCCTTAACTGTCAGAAAAACATGCCGGCGTCGTTTAAATGAACTGATAAGCTCGAGGGCATACAATTGCAAATTGTATTGGACAATTTGGAACCAGTGCTCAATTCCCATCCCTGTTTGGAGCCAAAGTTTAATTTACTTTTATGCATAAATCTGTTGTTTAGAGGAGAACATGTGTGTGGGAAGGCTGCTGTGTAGGTCCCAACACTACAGTGTACTGTATGGTGCATACTGTGACTCTGTTCATGGTGCTACAGAGGCACAAAGAACATTAATACAAGAGAGACTCTGTGAATGCTTTGTTTCTCTACTATTGGAGGAAAGTTATGTTGGCGCTTTTGCAATAAAACTGCTGAGAGAACGTCCCCAGTGGTGTTTCTTTCCTATACAACACAACGCAGACCCACTGCAGCTTCATGCATCCGTACACCCTGAATGACCCCAGAGCCGGGAGGGAAGCGCTGCTGAGCTGAGAAAGTTTGTATCCGAAAGCCACTGGGAGCCGCCTGATACAATCACGGTTGTAGGCAGACTGCTTTATCTTCTACTGCTGGCGAATGGAAGCGGTGCAGGACACTGAATCACCTGAAGGTGAAGTGTCCTGCTCTGGGGCTCCTCGACAGCACCTGCCGACGGAGGGAAGGGGGTCAATCAGTCACATTCTCCGCCCTGCATCCCACCTGGATGACTGTTGTCCTTCCAATCACAGGCCTGATTCCCAAACAACAACCATCCATGTTTCAAACCAGACTTCAACAGAGCCCAAAACAGACAACAAGCTGAGGGAGGAAACAGAAACCTCCCCCAGCCCGCCTGTCCCACTGGATTATAGCAGCCTGTTACACAAACACAAACACTATCAACTGCTGTATGTAATTTTATGGCTTTAAAGTGGGTTATTTTTTTAAAACAGAATTATTTATGTCTTAGCAATAGTCCCTTTTTCCAAAATCAAAGCATTCTTGGATTAAAAACCCTTTCAGCTTGATGGTATGGATTAGAAAAGGGTGTTTCCTTGAGTCTAATGTCTTATTGGTCTTAAATAATCTACACTCTCTGTATGCATAATTGAACTGAAGGGAGAAAAGTACTACTACTTCTCAGAGTTAATTTTGTCAATGAAAATGTTGATGTCCTCCACCGAGGTGCAAACGCATGTGTGTATGTGTGAGGCAGCACCGGCAGGCTGTGACCTTTCCCATAAATCACCACACTGCGAAGTGACGGACGGGCCCTTTTACAGGCCGATGATTTGATTACTGTAACATCTTTGACACCAATAATGTTGGATGGGATTGTTTTATGCAATCAAACATGCAGAGTTGTAAAGATACGAAGGAAATAAATACGACCTGTGAGGGATTCCTGTTTGTGAGTTTAAAACAGAGCTTTTAACCAAATAACTTACCTCACCAATAATTAGTGATATTAACTGTTAAATATAAGCATGCAGACTCTATTACATACGACCTGTGTTTAACTGCTGCTTTATACTTCTACTTCAAGACGTTTCAGAGGGAAATATTGTACTTGTTACTCCATAACATTCATCTTTAGTTACTGGTTGCTACTCAGATTAAGATTTTACATTAAAAAAAACATATGGTTTCCAGTCTTTTTGGATTGTGGCCCCCTAAAAAGGAAAACAGTATCTCATTGGGGGCCTCTTGTCACATTTCAGATGTCAGAGTTATTAGCAGTTCCAACAAAGAGACGTTTCCTCTCCAAACTTCTCACATGGTTTCATTTAAATAAACCAAAGAGATAAAATGATTTAATATCCCCCCCCCACAAAAACTAACATTAAAGAAAAATTAAGACAAATAGTCCCTATTAATCACCTCAAGGTCCCTCAGATTTATCTTTCCAGCGGTCCAACACCCTAAGCTGGGAACAACTGGACTAAACTGAATATAAAGTAGATAAAAACTAGCTCCACGTTGAGCAGCTACAGCAGTAAAATGCACCGATTCACCAGCATTAACAATCTAATATATAGTAATAAATCACTTGTGGTGTGAGATGAAAAATGAATCGCGGTATCAAAGTGCAAAGAGCTTTACTTTAAAAAAAAAAAAGAAACATGCATTGTTTTACACAGTTTATGCACAACCTCAGAAATAAAAATCTATAAATTGATTAAAGATGGAAAAATGTGTGATATTATCTGATGAGTATATCGTGATGAATTTGATTTATTGGGATAATCGTGAATATCCTCACATGAGTGACTTGGAAAAAGCTGTCTAGCTCACTAAGGTACAGTCCTATATTGATTTCTGGATTTAGTTCTGCATTGCCACAAGGGGGCAGCCCGCATTTCTCCTAAAATCCTGAGCCTCAAATCGTGAGTTTAGTGTATCGTTATAACCATAAATAATATGTTTTACAGTTGTAATAGTACTTTTACTTGAGTAAAGGATCTGAGAACTTCTTCCACCACTGAAATACTCGTTTAGACGCTCTATGAACCTAAAATTATAATGTTATTAAACCGTAACAATTAGGGATCCGATCTCAGTGGTTTTTAGCTAATCAGTATTGGCTATATTGAGCTTTATTGATCCGATTCAATCTTTTGTTTTACCTCAGCCGTCACACAGCTGTTTTTTACTCACAATATATATACATTGGACTGATTTTAATTACTTTAATGTACTTGAAGTGTGCACTGTAAAAAAAAATCTGATTGTGTCTCGGTTTCAATAGATATTCAACATTAAATGACTCAGATCGGATCGGGGCTAAAAAACCTTTAACAGAACATCCTTAGTAACAATATCTTCTGACGTTAGGCGTCTAAACTATAAAATGTTGAAACCCCGAGCCTAAAAAATAAGTAATTTATGGTCAAAAAGTCACACTTCTGGATGTGTATGGCTTCAACGTGCTGTTTAAATGTAGCTGTCATGCTGTTGGGAGATTGAGATATAGGTAGTAAGGGTGGTATGTGTGTATATAGGGGGAAGGGTGGGTAATCACTGTCAACACACCATAAGAGCTACAACACTATGAATTATTAAAATGAATGCCACTCCCTTTTAAAAAGTGTTGCCACACAATACTGTCAAGGCAGCGCTGTAAAGGAGCAGTCGGCGACTCAAACGCCGACACAATGCCACTTTGTGAGCTTCACACACACAAAAAAAAAACTAAACTTGAATCCTCTTTTAACCATCAGTCGAAGCATTCCTGTGATTCTGCCCAGCCGGATACTTTTTCTCCCTCAATTGCTTTCTTTCAACAAGTCAGTCACTTAGAGCCCCGAAGGCTATTTTCATCGAGTCCAGCGTTGTACGAAAGGGCATCTGTCTCACATTTTACGGGTCATCAGAAGGATGTATGAGTCCCAAGTTCAGAGGAATGTGCAGAATGTGGCCCCGTAGTCAAAAGAAGGTCTGTCTGAGTGTAAAGAAAGATACTACAGATCTGCTGCTCAGAAACTCCAGTGAGAATAAAAGATAACACAGTTAGCTTCAGAGTTCGAGGCCAATCACCCGAGCCGTCTTCCTTAAACAGGAATCAATACGGACGCTCCATTTCCTGCTTTGGCCAGTCCGCCCCGTTTATCAAACAGCAGCGACTGAGTGTTTTTTGTGTATTTTGATGCACGGGCTGTAAAGCAGGACTGACAGTGTTTACCATCTCTGACAAATGACACTTGGGGAGCACTTAGAGTCGGGAGTTTCAGCGCCGGGGGAGGACGCCGTTGTTTTTCTGCGGTTCAACACGTCTGACCACATAAAATGCAGTAAAATAGGTGTTTTCTCTTTTATCCTTAAACGAGGCTCAAGTTTAATTAGGCTCCTGCAGTCCCAAGCCACCAATTTAAGCGTTCGGTTTCTGCTGTGAAATTGACGGGGTGCACACATCTTTTTCCATGAAAGAGAATTCTTCATGCAACGCCAAGGCCCTGTATTCAACGGAGAGAAATGATGTGGCTCTGTACTGCGAGTCTCCGTTGGAAGGTCAGCTGGATCGCTCTCTTTGCACCGTTTGGGATGAGTTAAAAGCAGCTGCGATCAATATTTCTTATAAGAAAAACACGGCGGATCGAATGAGATTGTGTAACGTGAAAGGTGTTTTGTAGTGAGGAACCCACATAAGCCCACAATGTTCCTGGTTTGTTTTGGTTTTTCTGCCTGCAGCTTTACAGTTTTGAGTCACTCTCAGTGTAGTATTGATCTTCTTGTCTAACATTCGGCCACAACGTGCATTCGCGAATTTCCCAAAATGTCAAACAGTACGAGAATGAGAATTTGGTTTCCAGTCTGAAACTATCTGATCTCGAGGTGCACAATATTGGATTTCTGCCAATATTTTCCACCTTATTCTGGCTGCTTGTTGATGCCAATATGTGCACATATTTTCCACCTAATTGCAGAGAACATTGAGTCTCTCCTGTAGTGGAAATAACATGTTATTATACCTTCTCGCATTGTGATAGCACACTGGCAAATGCAGACATGAAACACAATGCTTTTTTTCAAAATGTACACATTCACTGGCCCCCTGTTTCTCTCTTCTCACAACTTTAAGTCTTGATCGTCTTTAGATCACACCAAAGTTTATCTGATCAGTTCAAGTTATGTGAAAATTGCCAAAATGTCTGGACACGTGTGTACCGATTTTCAAACGTATTGATGATATTGGGTCCTAATAACTACAAATCTGACCGGGATTCAGTTGGTTGAGACTCAGCAACCTTGCGGGGCAGCTGGACTTTGCGAGATCACAAATGAACGTGAGAATCCATCTCGCCATGCTTCAAGCGATGTGCTCGAGTCTGAACCACAATTGTTCAGACCAATCAGCGTCCTATGAGGAACTAATGGCAGCTACGGTGTGAGCTACAGGCGTGGTTTAACGCTGGGTGTGTGCGACGACCATCGATATATACAAGATGGACACGCCCCCACTTCCTCCCGCTGTATACAGGATACGGCCGCTGCCATCTAGCACTGGTGATGTCTTTTGGAGCCAGATCGGAGGTTGGCGTTGCAGTATCGAAGCAGGAATGAACACTTGAACAGGATTAATTAAGATATTCATTAGGGTAATCTGCATGACTCACTAATGGATCAATACCAGATAGTGAGAGTATAGGAAGAAGCTCCCAGCCGCTGACGACAGAACCCTGAATGATAGTGGATGTTTCAGATCGTTGCAGCTGGTCTGTTATTAATGAGATTACAAAGAAACACTCCAATTAGGCCATCGTATTCATGATTATGAATCATTATAAATGATTTAGCTCAGTGGTTTACATAACATACATCATTAATGTGAGATTAATGAAGCGTTTTGCTTGCAGATGCGATTGTGAAACCAGCCAACCGTATATATTCTTAGATTACGTCGACGGGAAGCCAGACTACTCATTCAAAAGACGTCCTCTGCAAACACAAGTTGTGTATTATGAGTTAATGACAGATAAATGGGAGCCTGGATGAAGGTTTCCCCTCGCCCCGAGCTATCTGGACTGTGGATCTGAGCCACTTTGCTGGGCTCCCGGGGGAGAATTGTATGACCTCTTGGTGAGATTCAACCACTTTGGCTCCATAATCCCAATTCATTCGCAGAGCCGGGTTTCAAATGTCACATCCTCCTCCAAGAACCAAATAAGTAACGTCTTTCTTTGTCTCCAAGCAAAAAAAATCACAAAGACATTTAGCTTTAGAGACATCTCAATAAATCAAAGAAGACAAGAGAGGGGGGGGGGGGGGGAGAAGACAGCAATGCAAAGGTCTGAGTGGGGTCCAGCAATATCAATACACGAGTTGTTCACAATGAGAACATGCATGAGGATGACTATCCCGCCCCTGGTTATGTTTCACTGCACACACTGTTGTTATCACTCCACCCATAGCCATGCAATTCTATAGCTGAATCCTGACTGAGAGTCCTTTCTGTTTGAGGACCAACCACCCCCAACCCCCCCAACCCCCCAACCCCAAAAGGCAAACCTAATCAAAATGGGGCCCATGAAAAAGTTTGGGAACCACTGGAGGTCTTGCATCTGAGTGTCAGAGAGAGTGATGTATCGCTTTGCGTCAGGAAGGTCATCAAGTATCCCCGAAACGTGCCTCTCCTGACATGGGAGAGCATGGCACGTGGAATTCCTTTACAAAAAACAGCCTTTTTTGATTCACCACGTTTGCACGCAAAGCTGCACGCATGAAAGAATACAACTCCAGGTGTTTTCTGATTTGTCAGATGCAGCTGCTCAATTCGGCGCGCATAAAATGCGGCGACACGCAACTTACTGCAGCAAAAGTACACTTTAATCTCAGGATGAACTCCGCTCGCCAACGTATCGCTTCCAGGGAAGAGGACCGAGGACGACCAGTTGTTAAAAGTTGAAATTCCATTCAAACAAGTCCTGCTATGTACACATAAACACCGCCGAATTGAACGCCATGTTGTAAGAATTGTAATCTGTACTTAAAGCGGCTTCTCCCTCATGTGCAAACCCTCTATCAGACGAAGAAACGCTTAAATTGCCTGGTTTTTAAACGGGAGTTCGGCGCGCGGACCCGAGCCACATAACGCCGTGTGTGGGGGTCTTCAACACCTCGGTTATACGAGGCTTCCCGCACGATAAGCACGCGTGAAGAACACATTTATCACTTAAACCGACCGCAGAAATACAAACACATTCGTATTTCGGGTTTTTTCGCCCAATAATCTGCCGCAAATATTAGGGACACCGGGGTTTAGCTGTGTGATCGGAAATCCGACCACTCGCCACGCAGACAATCGATGAGCCATAAAGCGGATTGTGCGTTACACACCGAACCCATCAAATGTTGGATTAATAAAAAAAAAAAACACGAAAAACACGAATTTTAAACGCAGGGAAAACACACCAAGAAGGACGACATGAAGGTAGAAGAAGAGGGTTTTAATTCGGCGCACATTCCTTACAGCACTTTGGTTGTTTTCTGGAGGAAAGAGGGGGGGTACCTACCTTCTCATTGAGCCGAATGATTTGGTCCATTTTGTCGTCGTTTTGTAAAAGCTCCCGCAGCTCACTTGTGCTTAAAGCCCGGTAACCGTCGGGACAAGTGTTGGACTCCTTCAAGTTGGACATTTTTTTTTTTTTTATTCCTTTTAAAAAAATTTTTTTTTTTTTGAGGGGGTTTTGTTTTTCCGGTTTTTTCTTTTTTTTTTTTTTTTTTGTTGTTTTGTTGTTTTGTTGGTACTAAAACATAAAAGTCCGCACAGCGGTTTACATCTCGCTCACATCGGAATGCGATGTGATGAGCACCGCACGCAGCCGTCAAACACACACACACACCACCAACCGTCAGCCGTTACACTTCCTGTCCGAGCCTTCAGAATAAAAGCCGTTACTCACGCCTCCTCAACGCAATATTAAGAGGGGGGGTACACTGTAAAACCAGTTAAGTTCATTTAACTAAAATTATAATAATGGTAATTGTTGAAAGTGATTACATTAATTATTTTTTAGTTTAAAAGAAAATTATCAAGCTGCTTTTTTTTTAATCTTAAGTTAATTAACTTGGTTTTGCTTAAAAATGTATTTTGAGCTAAATTAACTTCCCGAGTTTAGATTAAAATAAATTAAGTTAGTTTTACTTAAATGTTTTTTGATGTAATCAGTTAAATGACTCTTTAACTTCTCTTTTTAAAAGTAATATTATTAGTATGCATATTACTCCTTGTCAAAAGTAACTAGTTACACTCCTATTTATATTACTTTTCCCATAAAACTGATAACTGTGTGTCCTTTCTCCCCCAAAAAATCAGACTTATGACGATTAAAATCCAGTTTTGTTTGTTAAAATAAAATTAGTGGAATATTTCCAGCAACTAGTTTCCTCCACAATTATACAAATCAATCCAAGGATGTGACTGGATTGTTGGATATATAAAAGTATATATACTTATACTATTTGTTGATGTAATAATGTTAATAAAGGCTCTTTTTTTACACAACTTTGGTACAACTGGCCCTCAAATACTCATTTATTTCATATGCAAACTGATTTATTTTTTTATAATTTAAAAATAAAATGTTCCATGCATCAGTATTTACTTTTTAGCTACTATGTTCTTATGTTATTGTCTCTTTATATTTATTAATATTAAGTTTATGTTTTTAAAAGTGACAACTGTCGCGTTTTGTCAGCTCTAGGGTCACTTCCGTTTTAGGTTTTTCAACATTAAAGTCCTCATTGGAAATAATCTTTTTCACTATAATTTTAGAGGTTGAGAGGCACTGAAAGCATCCCCACCTTCTTCATTAATGGACCCCCTTTTAAATATATTTTACCAGTCAAGTGTTAAGAAAAACACATAAATGTGTCATTTAAAATGTGTACAGGGACAGTTTACAGCAGTTAATAATTGCATTGAAAATAGGAATACAGAATATAAAATGACGTTTATCAAACTTACATTTACTTTTTTAAATAGTTGTAGTAGTATAGTATAATTATTTAATGAATTATGCCTGACAGTTTTAAAGAAATGTCCCCTGCAGTACTCCAAAGTACCCCTATTATAGAAACACTGCTCTGTAAGATGAATATCACTGTACACAGACCCAGAGCCCTTTGTGTTGATCAATTCACCAAACCCTAAAGTCCCAGCGTCCAAAACCCACTGAAATCCACTGAACGTCTCAGGACCAAGTGAAACCGTGACTGATGACTGGCAGGGTATCATTATGTGGTCAGGGTGAGGGATTATTAGTTTGTATGTAGGTCACCAAACTATTGGCTTAGGGTGTAGATTTTTGCCCTTTCTGCAGTCTAATATCTAAACTGCATGGCTCACTGGTCTTGAGGCGTGAACTAGACTAGGCTGCTAAGGGCCCCACTGCCACAAGGGGCCCCCCAAGACAACAAGAGTGGATAAATAAAAGTACAATATTTGCATTTCTTGGACAAAAAATGCACGTGATTGCTACACCTGCTGCAGGAAGCGTCTGTGATTCACGTCTGAAGATATCAAACAAAGTCGGTGGTTACAGCTGCAGCTGCTGCCAGCTTTAAGCAGCAGTCTTTCTTTTTTTTTTTTTAACATCTTTTAGCACCACCTGCAGGTCAAACTGTATTGAAGGGTCAAAGTAAATTACAGCATTCACACCTAATAGTTAAAATAATCACGTATCAGGAAGGTGGAGGAGAGTCGTCTTCAGACAAGACTCACAAAAAGCATTCACCTTAAATCAGTGTTTCCCAACCTTTTTTCCTTTTTCTATCATTTAATAAACTGACTAAAGTTGCACATTTCTTCTGAGATGTAGGCTTAAAATGTATATTTTTAAAGCTTTAAATCCCCCTTCCTAAAATCAAGAATGTCTCCTCACCCCCTTAAAAGCCTTGTAGACCCCCAAGATTCTTATTTTCAGCTAATTATACACTAATAAAAACATGAATATTATATTCAATTTCTGCCAACAGAGCCTCCTAAATCTTGCACACTAATTAATGTTGTTAGAAGTCGCCGCACTTGACTGACTGTAACCGCCCTTGACGTCCTGTTTGACTTCTGAGCAGTCAGGAAATGAACAGGAGAACCAACACCAGCTCTTTTGCTGACTCTTGCTGCAGTTGTTGCCAAACGGTTGTAAAAATGCGTAAACTCTGGTTTTAAGCAGACATGGCTCTTTTTTTTCTTTTTCTGAGGAAATGTGACGGTTACCAGACAGACACTGAACACTTTCTGAACCAATCCAATCTCAACCTCATTTTTGTCTCACTAAAACCTTATTATGTTCATTTTTTGCCCACTACATTGCAGGTCCAAGTGCGATGGGGCATTGTTATCTGTGCAATAACCCAGATAAGAAATACCTGTTTGCATAATTTAACAGCTTTAATATCCTTAATACACAAACAGTTCTGATAACTAAACTGAAAAGGCTTCAAGGGACTGGAGAACTGCTAAGAAATTACTCTTAACCAACTAAATGGGAACAAGAGGCGGAAGAACCAGCCAGATAGAAATCATAAGGGGCACATTACACCCATATATTATTCATTGTTAAATAAAGAGGGTATTAAGCATGCTTTTAAGCTCTGACATGTTCTGGCTGGAAAGACAGAAATAGACCTTTTACACAGCAGCAGTGTTTTAACTTTTACTCTCTATACATACTTTCTTACATTTTCAAGTCAGGCTTGTTACTTTAGTTTTTAATGCATTTAAGGAGAATCATTGAGTATTATTATTATTATACTATTATTGTATGCCTTCCCAATATCAAGAGTGCATATCATGCATGATAGACATAACATGAAGAAAACGACACTTGATGCCAGATTTGAGGTTTCAGCTTTGCACAGAAACATCAGGTAGAAACGGCCTTCAGAGAAACCAGGAGAGGATTTTTTTTTTTACTTTTACTTGAGTAAATAATCAGTACTTTCACTTTTACTGAGTCTCCTTACACAAGTATCTGTGTGTGTCTGCTGTGAACCTTGAAATAACTTTTTGGACTGGTTCAGGTCCAGGAGAGCAGCCACTGGAGTTTCTCTTGTGAGTGGTATTCAATCGGTTGCAACTTCACTACTCGAAGCCACTTTATCCTACACACAGGTCCTTTAAAGGATATAGAAACATACCAGCCTTAAGCCCAGTAAACAGTTTGAACCAGAGTTATTATAGTTTTGTATTTTGCATTAGTTTTTATTTATTTTAAATGTTTGTTTTCAATTCTGTTCAGTTTGAGTTAGTCTGCTTGTTTCATTTTAGTTTTTATTCTTTAAAACGTTCAGTTTTTGTTTAGTTTTTTATTAGTTTCAGTGTTACTTTTTTTAAATTATATTTGTCAGGGGCAGGAATTCAGATTTATACAAACAGAGAAACAGGGTGCAAACTACAGGGGAGCTAATGCAATTATGAGAAACTCTCAACTTTAGTAAGATGTGATTGACAGCATGCATGTTAGTATTAAAGTGGCAGATTTTTAAATGGAGTTTGGTCTGCGGAGGTGTTTGTTTCGTTTTTTAAATTTAAAAGAATAACACTGATGTAGCTGATGACTCAGAGATGCTCTCGACTAGCAGATGTCTTGCATTTCTGTCTTTCTATATCTTGATCATCATGGGTCATACGTACAGTTTGGCTATTATTGATGTATTCATGCATGAGGGTGATTCATCACTAATTCACAATGCTGACCTGCATCTGTTCTACTAATAAAACTCAGATAAAGCCAAAAGCACATTATAGTGATTAGCTGATGAAACCCAGTGGCTGGTTTTAGGCTGTCACGCTCCGCACGTCACATGCTTTAACAGCCAATCAGCTTGTAACAAAGTCAGCTAATCAAGTCAGTTACAAACTGTCAGTGTGGTTGAAATGGCAGAGTTATGGACGGAGGCAAAAGAGACGATTACCTCATCAATTTCTTTGACACAAAGCCTTAAAATATACCCATGCACCTGTGGATGGCTTCAAGTTCTCAACCCTGTTGAGAGTTTTTATAATTTTATCAATAAAATGCAACTATCACTATCTTTATTTTATGTTTGAGGATGCTGCAAATTATATCCAGCCAGAAAAAAAAAAAAAAAAAAAAAAAAAAGCCCTGATAAAACAGCAGTTAGGACGGAAGTACAGACAGTTGTTGCTATATCTAATTGCTTTGGTGTGAGCTGACGGGGTTTCAGAAGGCATTGCACAGTAAGTAGCTGCAAGTTTCAGTTTGCAGATCTTTGGTCTGAACTGGGCTTTAGCAACAGGCTATATTCTATATTTTTGTTATTGTCAGCAAATCCCACCAAAACATGTGAAAACCATGACTGTCATTGAGTACTTTCTGACTTCTCTACCTGGTCTACGCCTCTAAATGTACATGTAAAAGTTTTAAAACTGTGTCACAAAATTTTCATTTCAATTTCATTTCTAAACAAAATACCAAATAATTTCCTAAAAAACTGGGGCAGTTTAGGTTTTCTCAAACAGGAGTAGTTAGTGCATTTGTTAGGGACTATTTTCAGCTGCGGATTAATACACATCTGTTTCTCTGGTGAGTATTTCTGACAGCAGGTTGCTCAAAATAAACCACAGCCCTGTTAATTGTAAGGTCACCCAGTGCAACAGTGCGCCTCAATGATTCATGTGATTTGTTGACAATAAGAAAAATATGTTATAAGTGATAACAAAATACACATTTCAAAGCTTTAAAAAATACATTTCTGTTCGTGTACAGATTAAACGACATTAAACATGTTGGACAAAGCCAGGCTAGCTGTTTACCCCTGCAACAGCTTCATACTGACAATCCTCTCACTGTCTCTCAGCACGAAAGCAAATAAGCATATTTTAAAAAAAACATCAAACAATTCTTTAAAAAAATATGCAGATTGAAAAAAATTTGTTTTAAATCAAAATACATTTAAAGTATACTTTTATTTTGATAGACAACATCTGTCTGATCAGTTAGTCATAGATGTCGTCTATAGTCCACAAATATTTAAACTATGTACATGCGTCAGATTACTGCTAGTTGATTGTCCAGTATGGCCACTTCTATAACTATAAATAGACAGTTAGTAGCCTGTAAACAATGTTGGTTAAAGCTGAAATAAACAACAAACAATAAGAACATTTTATATTCATCTTATCTCAGTTACGACTCCGGTTCCTCCTGTTAATTATGTAATCATATCTGTACTTAGCCTGAAGTTAGTTACTTCTTGTTTTGTTTCTCCTTATTTCTACTATATTTATTTATTTGTTATTATTATTTTTGTCTGTCATTGTTTCTCTATGTTGCCTTGTCACGTCTCACATGTCCTTCCTTCATGTTAATCACGTATCTATTAATTAATTGTTAAAGAAAATTAAAATAAAGCTAGAATAAATTAGCTAAAGATTACAGAAGTAGAATCAAACCTTTCTGCCTCAGTTGTCTGGATACCACTTACAGTTTTCTGCCTCTTCAGTACTGATTTCTGTGCTTTTCTCTGCACATACAGCACATATAACTTCATTTTCTTTTTCACAAATAATATTTTAAAAAATACCAACGATCGAAAGGAAATCTGTGGGAAGGGTTAAAGTCTTTCTGATCTCTCTGCTCAGCAGGACTCAGATAAGAAGGTCAAAAGTGTCTTGTTTTGTCGTGGTCTTATCCCACGTCATCGTAGTCCTCCTCACCCTGGTCTTCACCTATGTCGTCATAGTCCTCTGTGGAAGTGTTGTCCCCTGATGGATCTGGATCCTGGTATGGTGGAGGAGACAGGAGAATCTTCTCCTCATCATCTACCTTTACATAGTCGGGCAAGTCCTGCTCGTAGTCGGGCGTGCTCTCCACGTAGTCGGGCGTGCTCTCCTCGTAGTCGGGCGTGCTCTCCACGTAGTCGGGCGTGCTCTCCACGTAGTCGGGCGTGCTCTCCTCGTAGTCGTGCGTGCTCTCCACGTAGTCGGGCGTGCTCTCCTCGTAGTCGTGCGTGCTCTCCACGTAGTCGGGCGTGCTCTCCACGTAGTCGGGCGTACACTGCTCGTAGTCGCCCACATCCTGCTCATAATCGGGCACGCTCTGCTCGTAGTCGGGTACCTCAGCCAGGTTCTCGTAGCTTTGAGCCGCTGAAACAACAAATTTCATGTTCAGTTCACTTTTACTTTTTAGAGTTAGAGTATGTATATCAACGTGTTGGTTTGGTGATAGATTGCAGCAATAATGGACATTGTGACGGCAGTTTGATTATTTCACTGTATGAGTTGAGTTAATATGACATATAATTCACTAATTCGATATTAATTCACTGAACTGAAACCAGATAAGTTAATTTAGCTCAAAAGAATTGTTGAAAGTGATCACATTGAAGATTTTAAGTAAAACTAACTTAATTTATTTGAATTTAAACCAGGTAAGTTCATTTAACTCAAAAGAATTGTTGAAACTGATCACATTGAAGATTTTAAGTAAAACTAACTTAATTTTGTAAGTTAAAAATACATTCTTGATCAAGTAGCTTTAAGTGACACTGGATACATTTTTATTAGTACTGTGAAAACAAAATTCCTAGTAAATAAGAACTTAATCAGGAATGTTTCTTTAACTTACAAAACTAAGTGTGTGCTACTTAAAATTACTAGTAAAAGCAGCTTAATTTAAGCTTAAAAATGTAGTTTGGGTTACTTAAAATTTTTGATTCTTTTGAGTTAAAACAATGTATTGCATTAGAGTGTATATAGATTGTAACTTTAATAAAAATATGCATGCTATTAATACTTATTCTTAAAAACAAAACACAAGCTATTTCCCCTGGTCTAGACTCACCTCTCTAAAGCTGTGTGTTTCAATTTCAAACAGGCCCGAGAACAGCCGAGCTGCTGTGTGTTCCTCTGTGGTACAGTCGCAGATGATTTACATACACGACACTGCGCCAAAATCATTTTATTTTGGTCAGGATTGTGAAAATACTGGCACTTCTCTTGTTTGTCCTAACTGTGAACATCATATATACTTCTCACTCAATCTGATTTTATGACGTTTGGATGAACTTTGGTTCAGAAAACCCCCCCGGCTTGGAAAAGATGACATGTGGTTCTTTCTTGGAAATGAGTCCAGTTTCTGGGTCAAAGAGGATGAGCTTTCACTGCGCTGTTCATGTTGTATAATTTTACCGTCCTCAGTGGCCACATTTGTTTGCTTTGTCAAGACGAATTCCTGCGATACCACAAATATAATCCTCTATTTTGTATGCCCCTTTTGATTTCGGAGTTAAGTCAAACTGATTGAAAAGGTTTTTGTACTCAATTGTGGTGAAAGTGGGTGTATGATGTGTTGGTTTAGAAGAGGAAGGGGGGATTTTAAGGGGAAATATAGCGTCATGTGAGTCTCCTTGCCTTGTGTGAGAAACTGTGTCCGAGGAGGTAAAGGTGGAATATCAGCTTTGAAGTCCCTCTCCTGGTATTTGTTGCTCCTGAGCAGGCGAGAAGAGAAAAGTTCAACTTTAAGCGAGAAAATCTGTAAAGTTAAGAGCTCCACATTTTTGGGAAATCCACTTGTTCGTTGTCTTGCCAAGATAAGAAGAAGCAGCCAGTTAGCTTAGCTAAGCATAAAGACAGAAAACAAGGGTGAAACCTGACCTGCGTCTTTCCAATGGTAGAAAAAAGCTCACTAATACTTTATAAAATGTAAAAACAGTCGGCACCAAACTCAAAAGAAATGGTAAGGCACATAATAATATATCCACAACTTCATGTTTTTACGCTTCAGTTTTAAACAAGCAGAAGATATAACACATTCATTTGCGTTTATTTTACACTTTTTGGCTCTTTGGATATAACCAGACTAGCTGTTTCCCCCTGTTTCTTGCCTTCATGCAAAGCTAAGCTAACTCCTTCATATTTAACAGACACAAGGTTATTTAACTGTCATTTTACAACGCAGGGTTGTATAATGAAATTTAGAGCGTAGTTCACTTCATGCTACTTGTAAAAACATAAAAATACACTTTATATAGCAAATCACATACAGTAAAACTGATTTAAAGGGTCCAGTGTGTGACTTTTAGGAGGTAACCAGTTTCTCCTACACCCTTGGAACAGGGGGGTGAGGTGAAGGCGTTGCAATCAGCAACTACACCGCTAGATGTCACTCACTGCACCAGTGTTGTTAAAATAAATTTAGATAGGTTTGGTATCTTCTCATCTAAGTGATATCTGCTGTATGGACCCATTTCCATGCATCCAACATCTAATGTGGGAAATATTCAGTATATGTTTGTATATATTACTCGATTTTGAAGCCATTTCCTCTGTTGAGCTGTGAGATTCTGTGTTTGCCTGTTGAGAAAAAAAAAACAAAAGAACATGTCGTTAAATGGAAAAATGTACAAATCTTGGTGGATTATGAAAGACCAGAGGTTATTAAGGCCATATAATTAGTCTAAGGAGGACATAATCATGAGAAAATCCTAACAACAAACATTCACATTTGTTCTATTTATGTCTAAATGTTTATATTCAAACAGTATTCAAATACAATCTTTTATCTCCACATGTGCTTTTACTTGTGATTATGAGTTATGTTATATTTTGTCCCCTTTATTTGCTCTGTGTTTATCCATAACCTAAACCGTCACTGAGCCCCTCTCTTTGCTGCCGCAGCCCGGTTTCCCCACAGGGATCATTAAATTTTCATCTAAGCTAATGAAATCCAGAGGGTGCACCCTAATAATAGCAATTCATACAATTATAATAGTTTTTCTTCTGCAATGAACCCCCCCCCTCAGATGAATGTATTCACAGTCGCAGTGACAGTCTGTTATGGTTTCCCTTCCTGTTCTGGGTTTGATTTGTGGTGATACGGTACAGTATATCGGTTTTTCAGTAAGCTAAAAACAAAAAAAAACCCAACAAAAAATCAGGTAGTTACTGGTATTGAAAATGAAACTCCTCACTTCTTTTTTACTGTAAATTGAACTTTCTCATAAAAGTCCCCATAAATACATTCATCAGTGGTGGTCATGAACTGAATGACGTATTTCCACAAAATTCAGATGAAAATATTGCACTTTTTATATGTTTTTCGACAGCTTTACGTCACAGATTAAGATTTTATATACAAAATGTATGAACGTCTTAAAGTATGATGCAGTGGTGTAGATGAAACTGTCCAAAAATAGTTAAAATTTGCTCCATTTTGACCAACTACAACCAAAAAATGCTACTTACAGCAATGCTGATCATACTATATAATGTATAATAATCATATATATATATATGTAGACTCACATGGACCAGTTATTGCTAGTAATACCTGCACACTCTTATTTAAGTGAGATTTTCAATGCATGACATACACTTATAAGGCAGTGTTTTTATATTGCAACTAATCTGAATACTTCCTCCGCCGTCGCTACAGGTTTATGCAACCATGCCACTCGTGTTTCACTTCCCTCTGACGAGCCACTGTGGATTATGATGTAGATACTACTGAGCGACCACCAGCAAGTAATGATAGGGCAGCTGTTACTGGTGGTGGAAGACACACTCAGATATTTTATATTTTTTTAATGTAAAAGTAGAAATACAGTGTAAATGTGGCCCATTTCAGCCCCCAATATATATATATTATATTACTGGATACTGATGCATTAGAAGGCCTATATTATTTTAATGTTGCAGCTGGTGAAGTACTCCTTTAACGGTCTTCAAACTGCTCCTAAACTTTTACTTAATGCACAGAAGTTTATGTTGTTCTCTAGAGCAAAAGATATTGGTAGAAAAAGTTCTGTATTTCCACTGTACAAGGAAATACCTCGGTATCTGGATAGATGACAACACTCACATTGAAATATCAAATCAAACTAACCTCTCGGTGATTTAAATCCATGAATTATTTAACCTCTCTTTGCTCTTGTTTTACTTGAATTGTTTGTTTGTATGAACTGTTTTTATAGTTATTTTAATTACTTGTTTTCCTTTATCTTGTATCTTTTAGGGGCGTTTTAGTTAACAAATTTTGTCTTTATTTATATTTTTATATAACATTTTATATATATTTTTTAATATCTTGTATATATTTTGTCATTTTAAAATGTTTTAAAATGTTACTCAACATCACTGTGAATTATTTTTGAGTTTAGATAAAGGTATATATATATATATAGACATATATATACACACACACACACAATATATATATATATATATATATATATATATAACACACACATATATATTGTACATATATATATATATGTACACATATAATACACACTGCTTGTAGCTTCTTCTGTAATAATAATAGATAATTATTTATTAGTTGATTTATATGTTATATTAGTAATCTAAATCTGCAAAGTAACTAAAGTTATCAAATAAAGGTAGTGGAGTAAAAACAACAATATATACCTCCAAGATGTAGTAGAAGTAGAATAAAATAGAAAAACTCAAGTACAAGTACCTTAAAAATGTTACTTAAGCAGCTAGAGTAGTTTATTGTTACTGGTTACTACTCACAACAACTTATACACAGACACACACACACACACACACACACACACACACACACACACACTAGTTAGTTAACAGTACTGTTTCTACTGCTGGTACAAAAGGTAACAGAATCATAGCAGTGGTAGTTTTTATAATATTAGCATATAATGGAGATGTGTATGTTCTGATGGGACCTTGCTTTGAGGCATCAGAAGACTAGAAAGACGCTATATAAGTGCTATTTATATGTGCTAATCACATTAAACAAAAGTATCAGAGAGGTAATTATAAATAAAAAGTTGACACACACTCGAGTTCAAGTCAGGTCACAAGTTAAAGTCTCTTTCATTTTGATATTGTCGAGTCACATCTTCACAATGTGTGACTTTACGCCACGAACAGCAAGGGCGTTTACTGTTTATCAAAGTCATAGTTCCACAATAGAGACTGTTCACAGAAAAAAAAAGGTCTGTGGATTTTCAGGAAGTCAGGTCGGTTTTATTTCTAGAATTTAAATTTTAACAGAATTACAGGAATAAATAAAGGAAGATCTTGTGCTTTAGCAGGTTTTTTATTTATATATAGACTTTAGGCCTAATGCAGCAACTTTCTCTTAACTTTCTCTCGTGTTTTCTTTTAATTTTATAAGAGAAGTCAACTCCAGATGCTGAATCCCACTTGATCTTAAATTGGAGGTGTGTGGCTGATTGTTTGTTATTAGCACAGGTAACACTAGACCCCTAACTGCTATATAAGGGCCAAAAATTGGAGAGACGCCACCAAAAAAGGCGATATTTTTATAGCTTGAATAGTATTTTCTTTAGCTCTCAAATTGAACATATAATCTAATCTGATTTTATGATATTTATGCCCTTTTTGTTATGTTAAACTTTGACTTTTTTTAAGTTTTCTTGCGTTGGACGAACAATTTTGTGGACTTTGAAAACTAAATGTTTAGTTTTTATATCTCTATAAGAGTGAAAATAAGAAAACATTTGTGAATCCCAGAAATCAATGGGCGCTAACAAAATAAAAAATCTCTGCTCTGATTTGGTTGTTTTCATTCGGGGCCCAATGGATTCTTGCAAATGCCGTTCGGGGCACAAGGACGAACCAGAGGAACCTTTTTTTTTCATAGATTATCTATCTTGTGTTCTACTGTCAGGATATAGTGAAAGTTTCAGTAAATATGACAAAAAAATATTTTTTGAAAAATGACCTGCTGCAGCTTTAATTCAGACGTTACATTACATTACTGACTGCTAATCCGGGTTTGTGGTTTTTAAAATAACTTCAACTTTGTGTTAACTTCCTCTTAATCTCTTTGACTGGACCGGAAACATAAAAGGAGCAAAGGTTCTATTAATGTGGAAATATCACCTTTTATTAGTTAGTATAAGAGACTTATCAGGTAAACAATTCATCCTGTGAACTCCGGCATAAATCCTCAAAAATAGATTTTCAAGATTATCAGTGCTGTTTACGCCAAATTCCTACCCTACTTACGTTATATAACTTATATAACTATAATAACATCAGATCATTTTCCCTTCTTTTTGGGTGGTAGGGGTGACAGTTAATCATCCTCAACATTCATTGTCTTCTGGTTTCAGTTTGATGAAGACAGAAACTGCCTGGGATTGGCATAAAAGTGGGGATATCTGCAAAGGGGGGAGACTTGTGGGTACCCATAGAACCCATTTTCATTCAGATATCTTGAGGTCAGAGGTCAAGGGATCCCTTTTTGCCAGATGTGCCAAAATTTAGCACCCTTCCTGACGTGCTAGAATGATGATTGGATATGATTAGGTCATAGTTTCATATGATACCAACACTCTAGCTTTAAAAACGGAGCCTGCTACAGCCACTTAAAGACAGTGTGGAGTGGAACAGGTAAAGATAATGTGGGTGGCCAATCAGAGCTCCCATAAATACTCCCTCAGACCACCGAGGATTGAGCTAAGACCTGAATGTTTACAGAGTCTGGCTCTACCCGCGAGGACAGGACCAGGATTTTAGAGATCTCGATTCCATTTTTTAAGAATCATTAAAGGCCTATTTTTAATATTATGTACATTTTATTTGCTAAGCAGGTAAAAAGCTTCACAAAAGCTCTATGTTAAACATTCATTACATTATGTTTCGCAACTTCATCATTCGCTGCATTTCTGTCATTATAAAAGAAAAAGAATGAGTGTGAAGGAGCCGCAAACAAGAGGCAAACATTTCTGTCTTCCAGCAGCCCCTGATAGATGTGTTGAGCAGAGATCCAACCTACCTGATCTGGATATGCACTTGTTGATAAGAAGGAAGATGAGGCAGATCACCAAACTCGCAAAAACAATCCCAGCTACCACCCACACCCAGAAGAATTTGAGCCAGATATTCTCGGACATCCTGCTCGACAGCACAGAAGAATTAAAGAGAAAGAGAGAAGGAAAGATAGAACCAAAAAAAAAATCACATTAACGCTGTCCAAAAACACTCACACTTCAAAACAAAGAAAACATCTGAGCTGCTTTTCAGTATACAGAACTGTGGATCGGAAAGAAGACCATTAACCACTTCCCCTTTCTGCGTGTTGACTAAGTCTTAAGGTTATTTTGGTAATTACTTTAGCCTTCTGAGAATAAAACAAGCCTCGAGGGACTTTTTTCTTTCCTGTGTACCTTCTGCACCGGCAGCGATCACAAAAATGTGATATAGCTTTTAGTCACTCAGCTGTACTTGAACTTGAAATGGGGAAGGCGGCTTTCAAGTGAAGTGCCAACCAGAAAGACATATTCTTATGTTCCCTTATCTGTATGGACAGATATAAATGCTTATTATCTTTATACCGCATACTGTATCCTCTCTTTTAGACAGTTTCCTGCCAGCCTTCAAGAAAAAGACAGCAAGAAAAAGGCAAATTAGTATTCTTTAAGCGGCCTTTATCGGCCTAAGTTTGCTTTTTAAACTAGTTTTCTTTCTTTAAATAACAATACAATGATTTTTGCCTCAAAGCTGATGAATAATTTGGATATTTAGGATTAATATAATGTATCTTACCTCCTCAGACGACAGCCGATGACTGGATCAAAGTGCGCTGAGAGTCTCACAAAATGGTTGATGACAGAGGATGGCGAGATACGACTACATGAATAGTCATTATTCTATTTGCATGACAGTTTCTCATTTTCTTAGTTAAGTACAGAAAGTCGAGGCTGAACTATCTCCCCCCCACCACCCGCAGTCTGCCATGCTCCACTGACTGCAGCGTATGAAATGTATACATCTGTGTGAGGACTTGAAGTGAGTTCAGAAGGGGAATTTTGTTTTCCTCACTCACGCTCTGTGATGTTAAATATGTCAAAACCAATTTCTTTTTCCTCTCATGTGACAGTTTGTGTCAAAGCTGGAACAGAGTATAACATTGCATTCATATCCAAGTCTCTTTATATTTTCAGTTCCTCTTTAAGTAGCAGCATTTTCTTTTATATCATCCATATAGTCTTTAGGGATAAGATAAAGAGATGTTTTTTGAGTGCAGCTGCCTTTAAAAGAAAATGGTTTTATTAACTATTTCTGTGTAAAAAGAGATGATTTCCACTGAATGTGGAACTTCATACTCAGTGTAACTTGCTTTTATTTTGAAAGGGGACACCGGACTCATCCAAGTTAGCTGAATTTAGTAAATGTGTTACAGGAAATGTGCAGCTTGCCCTCGAAATATTAATGCAAAATTGTGAGTAATTATTAGGAAGTGGTTATATAACGTCAGCACTGATCCATTCTTTGTTTTGCTCTTTGTTTTTGTGTTGGTACAGGTGACCAGGGTGGGCAGGGTTATGTAATCCCATACAGTTACTAATTACCTGCTTGGAAATGTAGTCAGCAACCTAATCCAAGTTTCACAATATTAGAGTAACTTGATTACTTACCGTTACTTTTGGATTACGTCAACACCAAATATGCAAATATAAACAAGAGATATATCAATAAGGAGTAAGAAGCACTTTTTTCCTTCGACTATTATGGATTACAGTCGCCTCTTTGTATCCTGATTATGTAACTCATTTACATGTAATCCATTACTCCCCCAAGACCGTAAATGTGTTACAGTTGCCCTCAAAATATTGATAGAAATGGTCAATTGTGACATTTCTTTAAGACGTGGTTATATAAATATAAACTACCATCCATTTATTTGTTATGCTCTTTGTTTTTTTTTTATTGGTACACATTACGACTAGGCTTGGGGAGTAATGGATTACATATAACGTGAGTATAAAGTGTAATCCATTACAGTTACAGAAAAAAAGTATAATAAAAATGGGGATTATTTAGCAGTATTACAATTTTAAAATGTTTTTATTGACTAAAATCATTTAATTTACTTCAATTTCCATTTTCTTTTTAAAGATTACATTGTTGTGTTGTCTTACACAAAATACTCTTTTCTCTTTAATTATTTGCATATTAAGTGTTCGGTAATAGAAACTAATCAAGTCACTTTAATGTTGTGATATCCCGATTAGGTTACTGACTACATTTTTTAACGGTTTAACTGGTTTTCAGTGAGAGAGGAAATGAATGTATACATAAGATGTCAGCCGCAGTAGGTGTGGGATTGTGATTTAAAGCCAGTTTGGAGGACGTTTGTTCATCAGTTTAGGGTTTGGATTAGAAGAACGTTTGCTGTAGAGTAAATAGTTTAATTAATGCTTTATGTGAGGTTATAGATACATTTGGGAAGCCTAATAAGTCACCTGATATGCATTGATAATTACATTAATGTACTGTGACATGTAAATGTTGCTTTATGTTTGATAGGAGACCAAGGTTATTATTATATTTTAAGAAATGGTGTTTGGTACAGACGCCGACAAGTATTGCTTCACTTTCTTTACACCACTATCTTTTCTTTTAATGATAATAACTTTATCTGTATAGCACATTTTATACAAGAAATGCAGCTCCAAGTGCTTTACAGCAAATAAAACATTAACAGTTTTTTTTTATATATAACTGTCATTTCTCTTGAGAATAAGTACATTGAGTTTCTTTTTTTTTAAAAAGAGTTTATGTACAAGGAAATGTATTAGTAAAACTATTACATATAGCACATTTTATACAAAAATCACAAATAAATACCATTAACTTAGTTTTCTTTATATATAACGTCATTTGCTCCAGGAATATTTAGTACTATTTAGTTATTTCGTTGTTTCTTTAGAAGGACGTTATGTACAAGGAATTAGTAAAACTATACATATAGCACATTTATACAAAAATGCAGCAAATAAAACCATAACTTAGTTTTCTTTATATATAACTGTCATTTTGCTCCAGGAATATTTAGTCACTTATTTGAGTTATTTCTGTTGTTTCTTTAGAAGGACGTTTATGTACAAGGAAATTTATAGTAAAACATTACATATAGCACATTTTATACAAGAAATGCACAAATAAATACCATTAACTTAGTTTTCTTTATATATAACGTCATTTGCTCCTATGAATATTTAGTCACTTATTGAGTTATTCTGTTGTTTCTTAGAAGGACGTTTATGTACAAGGAATGTATTAGTAAACTATTACATATAGCACATTTTATACAAGAAATGCAGCAAATAAATACCATTAACTTTAGTTTTTCTTTTATATATAACTGTCATTTTGCTCCTTGATGAATATTTTAGTCACTTATTTTGAGTTATTTCTGTTGTTTCTTTAGAAGGACGTTTATGTACAAGGAATTAGTAAAACTATTACATATAGCACATTTTATACAAGAAATGCAGCAAATAAATACCATTAACTTTAGTTTTTCTTTTATATGTATGTTTTGCTGGGTAATTAGTAATTTTAAGTAACCCTCAAAAACCCTTATTAAGAAAAAAAAAAAAAAAAAAAAATAAAACCCCCCAGCGCGGATGTAGATTTTATTTTGAAAGTTCCACCGGAAGCCGCGCTCTCCCCTCCCCTCCGGTAGCCTAACACCAGCTGTGATGTTAGCCTGTTGGTATCATCGGACGCTTCTCCCACTTCCCTGCTAATTGCCTCAAGCTCGCCCCCCCCACCCCCCTTTTTTTCACCCCCTCCCTCCCAGACCAACCCCCCACCCCCCACCCACCAAACCATGGCCTCGGAGCCCTCGGGACCCCCTCTGTCGTCCCAACATGACGGTAAAGTTGTGGCGTGTTTTTTTGTGATTTCGCTGCTGCGAGCCAGCGGCCTCCGGTTAGCATCCTCTGGGCGACGTGTCACTGGCCGCTGGACTCGAACTCGCGTTTCTCGACTGCGAAAGGGAGTTTAATTAAAGCGTTATAAAGCTGTGTGTTGAGAGGAATCCTAAAATCAGCGAGCTATTGGTTGTTTTTGTTTTTTTCATTGCTGTTTAGCCTTGTTAGCGTTGGTTAGCTTGTGGCTAACTATAAGTGTATCTAAAGGTCGCCACTAGCCTCTGCTAGCAGGGGCCTTGTCAGTCTCATATGGATCCCCATCAGTGTGTGTGTGTGTGTGTGTGTGTGTGTGTGTGTGTGTGTGTGTGTCACTATGGACCACAACACAGGAGTCACCATCCTGCTGGAGGTTTCTCAAGCAGGGGTCCGGGGACGGTGCTGGGGCTCCTGCAGGGACACACACACACACACACACATTGTGCTTGTTTATTAAAGTGAATGCACATTTAATTTTGTTTTCTGGTGGTTTTGTTTTAATGTTAAAGTCCCCAGCCTCCTGGAGGAGAAGTGTGGTTAGTCTTCAGGTGTGAGTGGAGGTGACACATGCAGGTGTTGCACAGATGCAGATGTTTTGTTGTTGTTTGTTCTCCCTTTTTTTTAAGAGCCTGGAAACAAAAGATGAACTGCTGTTAAATGTGTTTTTCTCCAATATTTAGGTTTGAAAATAACCAGTTGACACCGTCTTATTTTGCAGATGTCAGCAAACATATGTTGGTGCAGTTTGTTTTCGCTCACTGATATCCAGCTTTTAGTTTACAGATCTTTCCACGTGCATCCCCGAGGCTGGAGTAAGATCCAACATTCGTCCCGAGGTTTGAACTGCTTGGATGGAAACTTGAGAGAGAGAGCCACAAAATAATGTGATTTACTGTTTGGCTGCTCTTTACAGTTCTTCCGCTCCATCGTTTGAATGAGGCGATGAGAGTGTCGGCGTTAATCTGTCGACCCCTTTCTCGATTATTTGATAAGAAAACGGTGAAATGGTCTTTTTTTTTTTTTTTAGCCATGTAGGATTAAAGAAAACAGAATATTCACATATGAGAAGCTGAAATCAGAGAGTTTGGACTCGAAAGCGATTCATAGATTGTGAATTAATTTAATAGCTGACATCGATCAATTTTCAGGAGTGCTATAATCTCATCCACCAAAGCCCCAACGTGTTTTCCAATCCCTTATGTCGACTCCTCTTGCTTCAGTATAGAAAACTAACATGAACAATGTATAGATTTGGTGGCTGTTTCGATCAGTATTTGAAAATGGAGCGTGTCGTGATGGTTTTTGTAATCCAGGTTATGAGGATGCCTTCGGTTATTGATCTGGATTGTGTTTTAGAAATATCTACTGAGGCTTTTAAGGGAGCTGCTGATTTAGTTAAACTCTCATATGTAGAATTATCTGAAAGATAAGACTGTTGATTTATAGATTACTGTACCAGTTTCTATTTATTTTCCTGTAATTATATCTCTGTTAATTGTTTTAAATATTTGCTTGTGCTGTTCTGTGTGAACGAGGGCTGTAAGGAAATATTGATACTTGAATATAATGATATTTTATGTAAATTAGATTTCTTTTAAATCACAATATATTGAACAGTAACCTCTGTGATACATATCGTGTCACTAAAATAAAAAGTTGGTCTTCTTTATCACGTGATAATCCAGTAAATGTCAGATTTTATACAACAACTGCTCAGAAGTAAAGTCAGTTCTTGATGCGCAGGTTTCTGCTTTGACCCTGTTTATACGTCATATTCTCTAATTATCTCTAAACCCTCTTTAACTTCTATGTTTGTTTCCCAGACTACTTTAATTTGTTAACTCAGCGCACTGATTCTAGATGCTGCCACGTTTTGTGTGACTGCTGGAAAGCACAGTTAAGATTGAGCTTAATTGATTTAATTTGCATCTGAGTTGAATTGGTGTTGATTGTCCGGTTGTTAAATTACAGGCTTTTGTTTACGTAGAGATTCGTGTTTGTTTACACGATCGCAGACAAGCGTGACAAGTCAGTAAAAGTTTGTTTGGGTGGCGACTATTATTATTTATCTTTTTTGGTGTTATATTAAGTGCAAAAGGTCTGAACATGCTCTTATGCTGAAAGTCCCCCAGGAAGAACACGTGTGAATGTATGTTGAGCTTATGTGGTTGTGGAATTTAGAGTTTGTTCAGCTATCACATGATCCGTCCTCGCTGCTTGTAGCTAGTAAATGTTTCCATTTGTCTGTCTGTGTTTGAAGATATCGTTGTCTCTCTCTCTCTCTCTCTCTCTCTCCTCGCTCTGCTGTTTTTTAATGAGAGAGGAAATGAATGTATACATAAGATGTCAGCCGCAGTAGGTGTGGGATTGTGATTTAAAGCCAGTTTGGAGGACGTTTGTTCATCAGTTTAGGGTTTGGATTAGAAGAACGTTTGCTGTAGAGTAAATAGTTTAATTAATGCTTTATGTGAGGTTATAGATACATTTGGGAAGCCTAATAAGTCACCTGATATGCATTGATAATTACATTAATGTACTGTGACATGTAAATGTTGCTTTATGTTTGATAGGAGATCAAGGTTATTATTATATTTTAGGTTATTTTAGCTTTATGATGCCCCGGCCTATAAATCTTGTTCTCCAGATTTAAGAAATGGTGTTTGGTACAGACGCCGACAAGTATTGCTTCACTTTCTTTACACCACTATCTTTTCTGATAATGTAAATAACTTTATTTGTATAGCACATTTTATACAAGAAATGCAGCAAATAAATACCATTAACTTTAGTTTTTCTTTTATATATAACTGTCATTTTGCTCCTTGAGGAATATTTTAGTCACTTATTTTGAGTTATTTCTGTTGTTTCTTTAGAAGGACGTTTATGTACAAGGAAATGTATTAGTAAAACTATTGGTAATGGCGAATATGTTGGCGTAGTGCGTGGAAGGAAGATGACAAGGCAAGGCATAATTACTTTTTCACTAGACACACGCCACAAATAGACATTGCTTCCGTGATTGTTTAGTCTATAAAATGTGAAAAATGCCCAAGCTTACATCTTCAAATGTCTTGTTTTGCCCCCAAAAATGATCTAATACCAAAAGATATTTAGTTTCCTATCATCTGCAGCATATCCTCGTGTTTCAGAAGCATGTTTGACATTATTATTGTTATTTTATTAGAGTTTTTTGTGTCCTTCCTTATAATACAATTGCAACTGAAGCAATACGATGAATGAAAGTTGTGTTTCTCTTTCTTTGCGTCATCCAGAGGTGCTCCAGCAGCGAGTGGCCGCCCTGGAGCAGGAGAGGGCAGAGTTCATCAAACTCAAGCAGCAGCTGGAGGCCGAGTTCAACCAGAAACGAGCCAAGTTCAAAGAGCTCTACCTGTCCAAGGAAGGTGAGAATCCCAAACTAGAGCGAGCTCATTGGAATTGGCACACTGTAGCTTCCTTTGCTAGATTAATAATTAACGGGATAGGCAATAAGGTCTTGGGAAGGAAGGAAGTCTCTATTTGAAATACTCATAATGCACATAATGCACATAATGCATACAACTATACAGTAACACAATACTCAAGCATTGTCTGTTGTCGTTTTCCTTTCCCCCTTCTCCTTTCTGTTCTTGCACATTTGCCTCCTCCATCATTTATGTCATATTTGATCCTTTTTTTTTACCCCCCCGCCAGAGGAGCTCAAGAGGCAGACTGCGGCGCTGGAGGGCGCCCAGGCCGAGCTCAGCTCCATCCAGGACCAGCTGGCTCAGGCCCGCTCCGAGATCGAGACCATCAAAGCGGTGGCCACCGTGTCGGAAAACACCAAGCAGGAGGCCATCGACCAGGTCCGCAGCCAGTGGCAGGAGGAGGTGGCCTCGCTGCAAGCCATCATGAAAGGTAGACTGAGCTGCTGTTACATGAACAGCGCAGTGAAAAACTATTTCAGATTAACTGTATTGGTATCATGTAAGGAAGAACATGGTGCTAAATATTAAATATGGTGTGGAAATTTGACTAAATGCCCTGTGGGTGTAACGGTACACAAAATTCCCGGTTCTGTTTGAACCTCCGTTATGGGGACACGGTTCGGTACGTTTTCAGTACAGTAGGGAAAACAAAAAGATGTTTACATTTATACATTTATTTAGAAAAATGGGGTTATAGACCAATTATCAGCCTGGTCCATCATCAGAGCTGATATTTTTTGTTTTTTTTATTGCTGATAAAATTGTTTTTCATCATCTATTTATTAGTTGATATATATTTTGTATTAATAATACGAATCTGTAAAGTACTGAAACTAGTAAAGTTATTAAATAAATGTAGTGGAGTAGACGTATAAAGTAGCCTAAAATGGACATACGCAAGTAAAGTACCTCAAAACTGGACTTTACAGCATTGGTCTATTTTTGTCTTATAAAAATAGACCAATGCTAGTTATACTATCGTAAATGACACAGAAATACCCGACTTCAGTGAACCCACTGAGCCTGACTAACCCGGCTAACTGACTAACACGCTACAGCTGAAAGGAAACAACCGGTGTACTACCAAAACTTTCCGGGTAAAACTTAGTCGACATACTATAAATACGTTATTTTGGTAGACTGAAAACGTCCTGTACCAAACGGCTCGGGACGACTAACCCTTACTGCTCAGGTTGTCATGATACCAGATGCAATACTAGTATAAAAACAAATTATTCTAGACACGCAAAATAAAATAATATATGAAAATTTACAAAATGCTGGTACAGAAAAGGTCACTAACCACATATTATACATCTGTTTTCTTCTGTATTTTAAATACAATTGAATGTATAATTAACAGATCAAATGTTTTATTTGGAACGAAGAGAGCAGAGAATTGGCAGAGTGAAGGAAGAAGACACAGTGATTCAGTTGTAAACCACCAAAAACAGACAAAGCAGCAGTGCTTTTTATTATAAGTACATAAAATATCCTAAGCTTTTGATGCTAGACTAAATAATTGGTTGTATATTCTTGGTTTCCTCTTTCTCTCGCCCCACAGAAACAGTGCGTGAGTATGAGGTCCAGTTCCACCAGCGCCTGGACCAGGAGCGAGCCCAGTGGAACCAGTACCGGGATGCAGTGGAGAGGGAACTGGGTGAGCTGAGACGCCGTCTCTCCGAGGGCCAGGAGGAGGAGAACCTGGAGGATGAAATGAAAAAAGTAGGCTTCATTTTTCTCCTTCTTACGGTTGGATTTTACTCTTATCTCGTCTGCTGTATGTGTGCGTCGCTTATATGAAGCACTGAACTCCACCACCGTACTATTTAGTTATAGTTTATGTTTTACAGAAAGGAAAAAGAGTTGTTAAGTTACTCTTTAGGTTTTATCTCTTGCAGCCTCAGTTCCTATATTATGTAAAAGTAAATGAAGCGTGTAAAATGATTGTAATTTGTGCAGCTGTACACATGTATGCATGTTTAATGAGGATGTGTAAAACCTTCGTAAAGGCCCAGGAGGATGCAGAGAAGCTGCGTTCGGTGGTGATGCCGATGGAGAAGGAGATCGCGGCCCTCAAAGCCAAGCTGACTACAGCCGAGGACCGGGTGAAGGAACTGGAGGCCTCGAAGGTTAGTCAGCACTAAACCAATGACTCAGCTGGGGAAAAGGAAAAGGATGTTAACTGGGCGTGATGTTGACCAGGCATGGCAGCTGCCCTTTTTCTAAGTCAACTGTAAAATGTTTCCTGATATTGGAAGTAGAAAACCTTTCTACTCCTTCAGACGTTCAGCACTTAAAGTAGCTTTTACATCAGAAGGGAAAAGATCTTAGATTTGTGCTACGGTTATATTAATGACGCATTTTGTGCCTCGTTTGAGATGAGCCTGGCCTCCGCATCAATTACGCCAGTTAGATTTCTGTCTGACTTAATGCCGACTTGCTCTGACGCAGAGCATGAAGGTGGAGTGGAGCGAGCAAAGAGCAAAAGGATTTGGGGTTTTTTAAAAGTCTGAGCGACTCCTTATCTCTTCCAGGTGTTATCACTCCTCCTGGTTTTCCTTTTGTTTCCTGCTTTGGCTTTTATTATTGTGAAACAGGTATTTAAAGTTGGAATATGTGTTAACTGGAGTATTTGATACTAAGCTGAATGTCCGTGGGCAAGTAATTTAACATTAGCTGACATACAAATCCTGGCTGGAACAACAAGTTAGTGTTGTGTTGCTCGGTCTGATCCACATTGTTTCCCATTGACAGTCAGGGTCGAGTACAAACACTGGATTCATTTTCAGTGCACACGCAGAAGTGGTTACAGCACTGTACAATATTATATCATATATTAAATGATATATATATGTGTATATATATATATATATACATATATATATGTATAAATATTTTAGTGTCAGTAACACCAGCTGAAGGTGTGAAAAGTGGCTTTTTAATGTTGGAAAGGGGTTTTCAAAGATAAGGATGGTTGTGGTTGTAGCTTGACTTTGTCGGTTACATTGCAGTCAACCACATTACTTCTATTATGTTCCTATGACATGAGAATACAGATGGACAGAGGAGACGATTTCATGTTTGTTGTGATACTTTTGAGAACTCATAGATTTCAGCGATTTACAGCCCACAACTTTTGTTTCAGTCTCAGGTCTCTCATCAACTTTGTTTCCTGCAGGAAGCCCCCTTTTTTTCCAGATCAAAGGCTCAAATATAAACATTGTACGCTACCTGCACAGCAATCAACAGCAGACAGACACCGTTAGCAACTAGCTGGTGAAGAAAGTGGAGCGTTTGGCAACTAAAGAGCCAGATATTTCTTTCTTTTTTCTATTTTCTATACAGTATATATAGTTATATTGCAATATAATGCATATTTTTAACGTTCTTCTTATTATTTGTTCTATTTCTTTAATGTCTTGTGAGCACCTTGAGCTACTGTGATGAAGCAAATTTCCTTCCCGGAGATCAGTAAAGTATTTCTGATTCTAAAGAGCCAGATATTTCCCTCGAGTTAGTGGAGACCAAAGTAGAGCTAAAAGGAGATTGAAAACAGTTTCTATTGTTGCTCTATGTCTGCTTGGTGTGTAAGTAGGCAACTGTTTGCCACAGCAACTGTATAAGGTGATTTTATGTGAATGTGTTTTTTATTACAGCGTGTTGTGCTGCCCCCTAGTGGCCAAAATACTGACTAATAATCTCCAAGTTGTCTCTCCCTCTGCTCGCCACAGAGGAGCAGCCTTTCTTTCTGAGATACATTTTAAGCTCGACAGCAAATAAAACAAGGTTGCAATGTTTCTCACTTTCTTTCGCAGGTTAAGGAGCTCAATCACGTTCTCGAGGCGGAGAAGTCGTGTCGTACGGACCTGGAGATGTACGTGGCCGTGTTGAACACTCAGAAATCTGTCCTGCAGGAAGACGCGGAGAAACTACGGAAAGAGCTCCACGAAGGTACTTTGTTATACTGTTTATGAAAGTAGAAGAAACAGTGACATGGTTGGATACAAGTAGAGCTGAACAGAAGAATGATTTGTGAAGTCTTTGTTACTATGGACGTAACTGAGTCCCTTTTTAATGCTTCATTTCTCAGGACAGAAACTTTTCCCTTTTAACTAACACTGCTGTCTACACCTGCTCCGATACATGCTTGTCTCACTAACATTGCTTCTATCTGTGGTTATTGTTAAGTTCTTTGACAGTTTAAAAAAAAAAAAAAAGAGGAATACAGAAAATAGTATGACTAGATTAGAAGTGATGGCAATCAATGAGACAAAATGTACAACAACAATAATAGTAACAGCAATAATTATGATTATAACAGCATCAATACAAGCAAAAATGTAAGGTGTGTGTGTGTGTGTGTGTGTCTGTGTCTGTGTGTGTGTGTGTGTTACAGTGATAAATCAGCAACTAAATGGTCTTTGTGGAAGAAAAATTCCTTCAGGGCCAATTTTGTGGCTGATTCAGATGAGTTTTATTTACTGCGCGTTGGAGACAGAAGTTCACAACAAAGCTGTAGATTTCTCTCTATCAAGAGTGAGTTTCTGGCCAGACTTATTTACAGGGTTACAGGAAAGAATCAGGCTTAACAAAAGGTGAGGGCCAGGGGCTTTTCCCTTTCCTCTAAAATACAAAAGCAGGTACTTGAATCAGTGTTTAATCAATGACGATTAGTTTGTCTCAGTACAGAATTCAAGAAAAGATTTAATTCAAGACTATATCAAACATCTTTAAGCATCTTTTGTTAGATTTAACAGAGGAACAGCTATTTTGCCAAATGGGAAAAACTATTCCATAATTTAGTAACCTTAAAAACGTCAAACATTTACCTGCCGGTGAGAAATTCAGGAGGATGAAGATCTGAAGATTGACGAGTACGAATTAACCTGTGAAAATACTTGAAAATAGGTCTTGAACTGCTTCAGAATATCCCCTTTACATTAATTTATCTTATAAATAAAGACACATATTTGAAAAACTCTGAACTGAATTAGGTGCAACCATATAACCATCATATTATATATACTTGTACTCACGGGGAAGGCTGTAGAGAGAAATACAGCACTGTCCAGATCCTTCATTTAGTGATAAAGATCAGTAAGATAATGGGGTTATTTACATTATTAAAGCACCTTTTTTTAAATATAAGCCACTGTGAAGTATGACTTTCTGTATGTGTGTGAAAGTTGGCCCCTTTACAAACTATAGACACATTAACATCCACTGTTCTGTTACCGTTTCAGGCCCAAAAACCTTTTCTACGAGTTTGCGACACCCTCAACCTTTTCCTCTCTCTCTTCTCTCTCTTGCTGCTGTTCGGTGTCTCAGTCTGTCACAAGCTGGAGTTGGAGCGACAGCAGCACAACCAGCTGAAACACACGTGGCAGCGGGCCAACGACCAGTTCCTGGAGTCCCAGCGGCTCCTCATGAGGGACATGCAGAGGATAGAGAGCGTGCTGTCGTCAGAACAGCTCCGCCAGGTGGAGGAGATGAAGAAAAAAGATCAGGTATGCACACACAGACCTTCAGTTTCTGCTCTGGAGGAGACTTTTTTTTTTTTTTTTTTTACAGTTCATGGAAATATGTGAGTGTTTCAGTGTTCAGTCAGCAGTTTGAGCCAGTGGTTTGACGGATAATTTAGTTCCATCTTTCCAACTGAGACATGTAATCTTGTTAGCAATAATACATTTAATGCGTTGAGCTGCCGTGTGATTGGAAGAGGGGGGGAGAGGTCACCCAGAAATGAGACGAATGGATGGATGGATGGATGGGTTAGAAACAGATGCTGAGGCAGAGGGTTAGCTTCTTCATTACCTCTGACTTTAAGAACTTAACAAAGCAGAAAATGATGAAGTTAATCATCAGTTGGCAGTGTGGATCCAGGTTGGATGGAGTCAGTAGTGAGTCAGATCATTTGGCTCAGCTCGGCAATAAGAGCCGATAATTCAGCCAAATATAGCAATGCTTTGACCTATAATTGGTATTTATACACATATATCACTTAAATTATTCAATGTGATTATGCTAAGCTGTATAATTTCCAGAACATAATTATACATGTGTACTGAACCTTTTATTCATATTAAAATATTAAATCTTAATGTTATTACCAAAGTGAGACATTTCTGGATCCTCGTATTATTCTTAATTTATTTTACATCTGGTTGTTGCCTCTTGGCCAGGTTGCCATTGTAAATGAGAATTGGTTCTCAAATGACTTATGTGGTTAAATATAGGTAGAAGATATAGATGTTGTAGTCATGATAATAATGATACTTTTATTATATATAGTGCTTTAAAAGGTACTCAAAGACACTTCACATGGTAACAAAAGACAATAACAGAAACTGCAATAGAATTATCAGTAAGAAATAATAAACTACTATTATTGTAATAATTATTATGCTGTAAAGGTTGAATTTATGGCATATGATTTTACATTAATTGGCCCCCTGAGAGTAAATTTAGTAGATGGAACAATTATGTGACCTTTTTTTTTTACTCCATCCTAGGAGGAGGATGAAATAGAGAGGCTGAGCCAAGTGAAGGAGCTGCACGAGGAGGATGTGGGAGACAACACCGAGCCTTTGGAGGATTTATTCCTCGGGCTGAGCGTCGAGGAGGTACGAGCATCATGTAACGCGATATGTCCCTCGGAGAGAACAGAGCAGGCTATTATCGTCTTACGTCATATTATATTCCCTTTTGAGTAACGCGATCTTCAAACAGGCAACATGGCGCCTTCACTTTTGTCCTTGTGTATTGTAGCAGACATTAACTGACGCTGCTTTAGCTGCTGAAAACGGTCGTTATTTTGTATTTGTTTAAAGTTTTCAGCAGCAGAGATTTCATACATTGTTTTCGCTGTTGAATCATAAGCAGCTGAGTGACGCATGAAAATCAAGTTGAGATTTTCTTTTCAATATCAATTAAAGCTGAAGTGTTTCTTAAGCTTAAGAAAATGTATAATTTGTCTCATCTTGACATTCAGTGTGACAAATGATGTTTTAAAAATGATTCAGATTCATCCTGGAATTCCTGTTACCTGTTTACCAAGACTTCTCAGAAAGGCAAACACACAGTCGAATATTACTGTTTTATATAACTGTATATCCTTATCTACATATATACGGATTGAGCTGGATATTAATCCTACATTGGTCCCCCCCGGCTAAATTTAAGAATCAGGCTGATTAATTGTGATTGGAGGTGCAGGCTGAGGGTGGCCGTGATCTTTGATTAATTGCCTGAGCAATCAGCGATTTGACTGTTGGATGCTCGATTAGATTTCTTGCAGCCTGGGCAGGTCCACTTTCTGATTTCCCTCGTGGTTTTCGTCCCAAAGATCCGTTAACCGATCCAGTTTTAATATTAAAGTAGTATTTTAAACATGTTAAACTGCACTATGGTAGATATTAAAGCATAGTATCTGCATCCTCCAGCCAGCTGCTATTTCTTACTTCAGTTCATAGCAGACAAAGTAACACTACTTTTCTCTTTTTGTCCACATTGGTGCAGTACCTTTTGATAAAAGTAAAATATGTGACAAAGCATTATAATGAAGAACTGTAGTGCTTTTCTCACTGAAGATGAAAATTGTGATGCAAAAATGATCATACCCACTAATTGTGAATCATATTATAATAATTGTAATATGATTTGTTTTCACCAAAACACATCGTTTGTATCCTTGAGATCTAACTAATGTGTTGAATGCATTTATTTCTTCATACAACATTTCAAATCCAACTTATTTTGAAACTTTGATTGTTATATTGGACGTTTAATCGCTTGAAGTCTTCTTCTTTCCCTGCTTTTGTTGGTATTCTTGGTGCATTATCGCCACCTGTAGATTGGTAAGTAGTGTAAAACCTTTGGTCCGTTAGCCCTTTGCTGCATCGTCGTCCCCCCTCTTCTTCCCACCTTCCCATCTCTCTTTGGCTGCTCCTATCAAATAAAGGCAATAAAACCACAGATTATTTGTCTCATCTCGAAGCATTAGTGAAATATAAAAGGAATCTTTTGTCTCTCTTTTTTCTGACGTTGAAGAAAAACCTTACTTTTGGTTTTCCTTCTCTCTCTTTCAGCCTCACGCCAACCACAGCGCCCACGGCTCTATGCACTCCTTAGACACTGATGTGGTCGCGGGAGGCCCCATGGACCCCTACAAGGATAACCTGCGGAGAGTTCAGTCAACAGACAGCCTCGGCTCCTCGCTGTCCGTCCAGCAGGGACTCGGCGGCCACAACCACAAAGCCAAGTCAGCCAGCCACTTGGACGAGTCGGACTTTGGGCCCTTGGTGGGGGCTGACTGCGGAGTGACAGACAGTAGTTTTGGCGAAACTTCGTCCATCAGCTCCATCAAGCTGACGGCGAGTCATTTCCTGCTGACTAAAGACCAGGAGAAGGCCATCAAGGCCATGACGCCCGAGCAGGAGGAGACGGCGTCGCTGCTTTCCAGCATCTCCCACGCCCCCGAGAACGCCTACTTACCGCCAGCAGGCTACAGACTCGTCAGCGACAGCGAGTGGAACCTGCTCCAGCAAGAGGTGCAACCCCCGAGAAGTTTTAATAGTTTGGATACAGCGCTGCGGTTACATATAGTGCTTATTAGGGATCTTTAATGAATGATTGACTGATGATTAATTAAATGATCGAGTTCTTGGAGGAATTAAAAAAAAACTTCAGATCAGATTTGACCGCACTTTCCCTCATACATCACCTCAAATCTTTTATTTTTATTTCGTTCCTAGTGTTTGTTTTAGATTCAGTTTAGTTTCAGTTAATTTTAGTTAAATTAGTATTACATTAGTTTTAGTTTTTTTTGCCTCTTCAGGCTTATTGTGTCGACAAATTTGACCAAATTCACAAGGTACTCGAGTACTCATGCCCATCCTTAGTGGTTATGAGAACTTTGTAAGGTTTTCCTGTGATTTTAGGATGATTACTTCATGGGAATATACACTGCCCGTCCCCAAAAAAGGTTGCACACTCTAATATTTCGTTGGACCGCCTTTAGCTTTGAGTACGGCACGCATTCGCTGGGGCAACATTTCGATAAGCTTCTGCAATGTCACAACATTTATTTCCGTCCAGAGTTGCATTAGTTTTCCGGCAAGATCTTGTATTGATGATTGGAGGGTCGCACCGCTGCGCAAACTCTTCTCCAGCACATCCAAAAGATTCTCTGTGGTGGCCAATCCATGTGTGAAAAGGATGTCTCATGCTCCCTGAACTCATTCACAATGTGAGCCTGATGAATCCTTGGAATATGCCCGTGCCATCAGGGAAGAAAAGCTCCACTGATGTTAAGACCTGGTCATTCAGTATATTCAGGTAGTCAGCTGACCTCATTCTTTGGGGACACAACGTTGCTGAACCTAGACCTGACCAACTGCAGCAACCCCAGATCATAACACTGCCCACACAGGCTTGTACGGTAGGCACTAGGCATGATGGGTGCATCACTTCATCCGCCTCTCTTCTTACCCCGATGCGCCCATCACTCTGGAACAGGGTAAATCTGGATTCATCAGACCACATCCAAAGTCCAATCTTCATGCTCCCTAGCAAATTGAAGCCTTTTTTTCCCAATTAGCCTCTCTGATCAGTGGTTTTCTTATGATACACGGCTCCCAATCTCTTGAGTTCCCTTCGCATTGTGTGTGTGGAAATGCTCTTTCTTTCACTATTGAACATAGCAGTGAGTTCTACTGTTGATTTCTTACGATATGATTTCACCAAACATTTAAGTGATAGCCAATCACGATCATTCAAGAGTTTTTTCCGACCACATTTCTTCCTCAAAGATGATGGTTCACCACTATCCTTCCAGGTTTTAATAAGGCGTTGGACAGTTCTTAACCCGATTTTAGTAGTTTCAGCAATCCTTAGTTGTTTTCTTTTCTTAAATATTTTTAGGAGAACAGAAGTTTGTAAAAAAAAAAAAAAAAGTAATTCTCACAGAATCATTTGATTTTGATTGATTTGATTTGCATTATTATTCAGCATATCCTCTTCATAGGTCTTACGTGACGTTGTTACAGTGTGCAGTGTTAGGGAAGGAAAATCCATCACATGCAGCCATTTCTGCTCATTATTTTGTTGTTAAATTAACTGGATTATAACGTTTAATCGATCTTCTGTACATCACGCTCCACTTGTTGAGTGCCTCTCTGAAATCGGCCCTGCTGCTCTAATTTGGGCCTCGGAGATCTGCTCTGTATATCTGATGTAGACATTTGTTGAACTGATTTTGCACTCTGCTTCGTTCAGATAGTCTAAAATGTATTTTCCCACACAGCAGAAACAACAATCTTATCGGGACAGTTATTAGGAATAAGTTGCTGCAGATGAAAAGTCGGACAGATTACTTTAGTAACAGCAATTTAGGGTCTGACAACAGTTACATGGAGGGTATGATGAGGTCTGGAGAAGGTGTCTTTGTTTCAGTATGCAATATTCTTTACTTTATGACCGCACTAGTGCACGGCTGGAGTTATTTTTCCCAAGAAGCAGGACCAGATTTTGGCAAGAATTCCCAACACATACTGGGATGTCAAATTCCTTGTATTCAGTCCTAGTGCTTGGGGAAAAGGAACACTACATTTCATTCGTTCATGATCTTTTTAATAAATTGTTGCTGAAATATAGTTTTAAAAGGTCTTTCTCAAGTTTTAAAGAAGCGTTAACCCAGATATTCCATATATATTTGCTGTAAGGCATTACGTTAACAAATGGTTACTATTAAGTGTTTCATGGTTTTCTTGTTGGTCCGTCATTAGGTGAAAAATGCTGGCAGGAAGCTCGGCCGACGTTGCGATATGTGCTCCAACTACGAGAAGCAGCTGCAGGCCATCCAAGGACAAGAGGCTGAGACAAGAGATCAGGTTTGCTGCTTTCCTTTTTTGCTAGTAAGAATCTTTGCCAACAGTAGACGACAGATGTTTTTTAGAAGCGTGGTATAGTGGTTGAAAATGTTTCTCCATCTCGTGGTCTTCCAGGTGAAGAAACTGCAGGTGATGCTGCGTCAGGCCAACGATCAGCTGGAGAGGACGATGACCGAGAAACAGAGTTTGGAAGATTCGGTCAAAGTAGGCAACGAGGAAACCGCTGCTAAGGTAACATCAGAGTAATGAAAATGAAATAATTGTGTTGATTTTTCCCCCCCCTTAAGATATCTAGTTTAGTGTTTGATATAAAACTGACAGGGTGGTTTTAAAGCTGTTTTTGAAGGACTCTCAGTACGTCAAATTAAATTCGATAGCAGAGAATAATGACTTGAGGTAGAAGAGAACCTTTTTGTTTATTATTTGAGCTGCTTTCTACAGTATGTGTTTGTTCTGTTTCGCTGTATTAAATTCCTCATGAACACACACTGTTCGCACAGTGCTTCGGGGGATGGAGACAGGAAGTGTAATGTTGTTGCTGTGGATTCAGTCGAGATACTTGAGCCCCATTTTTAAAGCCTGTTTTTACCTTTTGGCACCATTAAAAGTATGCTGAATAGGCTATTGGCAGCTCCTGTTTGCACTGTACCCATGGATACACAGACAACTGTCACTGGACTACTGATACTGAAGAAAACTTATAAACGAGATGATTCTATGGCCACTGCTGCGGTGTCTCTTAAGGCAGATTCATGGACCTTTTTTCCCAACAGACAATCTGAGATCATGATATCCTCAGAGAGTTTAAGTCAGGGGATCTCAACCTTTTGTTAACTTCTGATTGTTAAAACATTTCTGACGTCCACATTTCCAAATAAATGAGGAAAAATAAACTGGGCTGTGAAAGGGTTTCAGCACATTCAACACACCGACTGCTTTCAGCTCAGCGTCTCTGCTTGCCATTATGAATCAAAATTTAATGTATTCAGGATCATATTTCCTCTCCACAAGGTTTGGAGCTTTAACCGGCGCAGGGTTGTCGCCCACATCACTTTTTTGTTTCATTTTAATGGGATTTTTATTTATTTATATGAATTCTTGAGCACATTTAAATGTATAAATAACTAGCTTTACTAAACAAAAAAAGTGTTGCCCACTAGATGGCGCTTAAAGTCACGCTGAATCTATGTGGGCCGAATCAGCAGGCCAAACTTTAATAAATAACTTCCTGCTGTTTCCAGACCACTAACATGCACCTATTCCTTTCAACGTCCACAGTATCTTTACCTTATTTCTCTCTCTCCACGCCCCCTCTCCAACTCTCCCACGCCTCCCCAGGGGGTCCTCTCAGGTTGAAAACCTCTGAGAAAGAACTGACTCATATTTCCTCGTGCGATCAAAGAAATATTTTAAATAATTCAAGCATGAATGCTGTTACAGCTCCTCACATCTAGCTTGTTAGTTAAACACAGAGTTTCTAGGTCATGAAACCTGGTCCTGATTGGTCCTAATGTTCATTATACCTTCTGTCTGTTACATCTTAATCATTTGTTGCATGGAGTCAAGTACAGTATTATATTAAGAATAATGTTTCAAAAGTAGTGAAGGTGTTGAATTCCTGTTTCAGAGTGTGCAAGAAAACAGGCATTATCTTTTTGTAGGTGCATTACCGAAAGTGTAGCTTTGCACCAGCAACATTGAGGTTTTTTGTTTTTGCTGGTTGGGTATTTTTGATGATTTACCACACTGGAAGGAGAGCTGCAGAGTAGGAGGGGGTGTTGTTGGTGATTGAGCAGTGCAATGAAAACGCTCAACGGTGCACCCATACTCTAACTACAGTTTGTGTTAATGTATCTTAAGAGGCCTCTCCAACATTCACACAAACCCCCTTTATGCTTGATTTGTTTGTTTGTTTGCTGTCTTACATTCTTTGACCAGTTGATGCGTCTAAATGCCCAGTGATAATACGGTTTTATTCCAACTGCAACTAATGATTATTTTCAATATCAGTTATTTTCCCACTTTAAAATCCCAGAACTTAAGCTGAAATAGCTTTTTTTCTGAAAGTCTGAAACAAAGATATTCAGTTTACTATCATTAATACAAAGAAAAGTAGCAAATCCTCACATTTGACAAGCTGAAACCAGAGAATATTTGACATTTTTTTCAAGCAAAAATGTACATTCATTGAAATTCCCTTATTAATGTATATATATTAATGGTATCTATATTGATTGATTAAGATGTCACTATGAGCTTTCTGGTTAAGTACAGACAGATTCATCCTGCCAGATACAATAAAACCAATAAATCAGTGCATAAAAACATGAAGTATATAGATAACAATTAAGATGTCACTGTGCTCTATACGTGCACTCCCATCAATCCTCTCTTTATTCAACAACAGAAGGTTACCAGGGCAACAGCCGCATGACTCATCCTCTTTCCTACCGGTCTGACCAAACTAATGCCTGCGGCATCACATTTTTTATTCAGCAGACCTGTGGGTGCGATGAAGAGCAGGATGTAGTAGAGCAGAGTCATAAACCGCTCATACATCTGGGTTGCTTCAATTTCACGCCGCTGTGACCGCAAATGACAATTTGGTATAGAATTATTTGTTGATGGTTTGCAGGATTATTTTGAGGTATTGCTACTTAATACTTGATATTAGAGACATTATTGTTAGATGTAAACACAGGTAGGGCTGCAGCTAATTTTTATTTTTTTCATTACTGACTATCCTGCTAATTATTTTCTCGATTCGGTGTCAGAATATAGTGAGAAATTACAAATTGTTACTGTTAAAGCCCTACAACATCCTCAGATGTGTTGTTTTATTGAACTAATGGTACAAAATCCAAATATATTCAATTTAATATCACATAAGACAAAGAAATGTAGAAAATGCTCACATCTGAGATGCTGAAATCTGTGAATTTTTGGCATTTCATGTCGTGTTGTACTACTGTTGTGTTTATAACTATGTCAAATGTGGTTCTCATGTAGTAAATTGTGGCCAAAAAAAGCACCATATTGGTTCTGTGGTGTCACAATATGAACTACATTAAGGGGCCCTGTTCACAAACCTCAGCTTTATTTTAGACTGACGTCGCAGCTGTGGCGAAAACTGCGTCTGAAACCGTTTGAAAGCCAGCATGGTCAGCATGTTACTGCAACTGCTGATTGGTGCTGCATAGTAGCTCCCAAGCTGTAGTATTTGCCTTTCATATCTACTTGTCGACAGTGTAGTTCATTTTAAAATGAATCTTTATGGTGTATTGTATAAAATGACCACAGCGTAAGCATAAGCGTGAACTTTACATTTTTTTACTGTATGCAAAATGTATATTCAGTGTTTCTAACTGTAGTTTTAAGACTTTTGAAGACTTTCTCTTGCCTTAGTGATGTTTTTTTTCTGTGTTTTAGGTGTCCGCCCTCCTGCAAAGAGTCCAGGAGTCAGAAACGCTGCTCAGCACACTACAACAGGCCTTCAGTGACGCTAAGAGGAACACGCAGGAACAGATGGTGAGCAGGATATTCTTTCGTTAGCCCCGTGTTACTTGTTCTTGCCAGCTGTGCTTGGATGTCTACTTCTTTCTAATGTCAGAGTCTCCTAATGCTGGCATGACTTTGGCCCTTCAAAATAAGCAGTTCAGTTTATTGTTTTGACATCGGGCTCTAGTGTGGTTATCAGACGTGTAGCCAAAGTGACTTGCAGCTCATGGATACTGCCTGTTAGTGTTTTGGATTTTACTTCTCTCTGTCTCTGTGGCAATAACGTCACTGTTCCTCTCCACCACAAATATTTGCTGACACAATGAAGCTCTTGGCTGCAGGAATTTGTACTTGCAAAAATGGCATTAAATATGTCCAAAAGTTGCTCGTCAACCGCAACAGAGATGTAGAGATTTTACAGCACAAACGTTCACACGGATTGATAAGAAAGGTTAGTGTTACAGTGTAACATCTAAGTAAGAAGGTTTTGTCCAACCAACAGTCACAAACAAAACAAAAACAAAAAAAGATATTTAATCTTCTAATCTAGAAAATCTTCACATTTTTGCAGCATAGTGTAATATTTCTCGCTTATCCAAGTTGTTATCTATTAACTTGTGTGAGTGTTTTGAAGTTTAGTTTAAACCTAAAAGAAGAAAAACATTTTTGGAAGTAAAATGTAACTCTTGCGTAACATCATTTTTTCTCCCTACCACAAATATTTGCTGACAGGTTGGAGCTCTTTGCTGCTGCATTGTTCATCCACCACACAATAGAAATGTACAGATTTGTACACTGTACATCACTGCAAACATTCCCATATGCTTTGCTAAGTAATGTAAGTAGACTTTTTCTAGCTGATCGTCCAATTATGAGGGGGAAAAGAGGAAGAAGTGAATGAGACTGAAACATTCTCAATAATGAGTGTGCAGCTGCAAGCTGTATCATACCACATGCTGGAGTGTGCCTTGAAAGTCTCTGCAAACAAACTCTTCTGCCAGAACAATGACACGTTCCTTTTTGCTGCATGTGGCTTTGATTTAAAGAAATATGGGTCTGAATATGGTCATGTATTAAGTCTTAATGTCATAACACCTAGCAAAAATTATAGCTTTTGCATATAGAGTCAGCTGGAGTGTGGCTTTAAAAGTAGACGCTGATCGCTGAGTCACTCTTCACCATGTGTTGAAATGGGCCCGGTTCCATATGACAGACAAACTGACACCTTATGAGATGGAGTGATTTATTTTGTTTGTTTGTTCCAGGCGGTGCTGGTGAAGTCGAGGGAGCAGGTGGCAGATGAGCTCAGCCGACTACAGAGAGATAACGACAGCCTGCAGGGAAAACACAGGCTGCACATAGAACTACAGCAACAAGAGGACTTCCAGATGCCCAATACTGTGCAAGTAAGCCCAAATCAAACTCAGGATCAGCATCAAGTGTCTGTCAAGTTTAATTGTACTGTTAAGTATGGTAACCGAGCATTGAATGTTTTGTCAAATGCATAGTCTTGTTTGTTTATTCTTTTATCCAATAGTTCCAGATTAAAATGGCCAATTTTAGAATGTATTTTATTTTGGTGACGTTCTTGTAGAGCTAAGTAATGTATTGAAAAAGTATTGTTTCTGTTATCAGTATTGAAATTGTGTTGGCACTAGTTTAAAGAAAACACCCTGCTCTTATCATTAGATTGAACTGACAACAGAGTAGATGATTGGAAAAAAATAATACAATAAGATAATAAATCAAAGGTGAAGATAAGATCAGTGATAAAGTTCTGTAAAATCAAGATGTACTCACAGTGAGGGGATATCTTGTCTAAATACTAATCTGATAAAGTACCATGCATTCAAGTCTCGTACATTATTATTATCCATCATTATTATTGACACATTAATGTGTGAGTAGCATTCAGTTGTGGTGGTTGGTCAAGGTGGACCTAATTTTAAAGTATAGGTTCACTGGGAGATTTGTCTTTAAGGTGTTTTAAGTAGAAGTGTTGGGGGACAAAATCCACAGTCCTATGGCAAAAATGAACTCTCTAACTACTTTATTTGGTTTATTCTGTGCCAGTGCATCAGATTTGTATGTGTGTTATGTGTGCTCATGAATGCTTACGGACTGACCCACTTACAGTAGATAATTGGCTTGAAATCTTCAAAGAGATTCATGAGATGGAAAGACTGACTCTTCTGTTGAGATTGAGAAATTACTCAAAATGGAGAAGACATTTGCTGGAATAAGAAATGTGGTTGATGGCTTTTTCCCTGTCATCCCCACTGTCAAACATTTGCCTTCTTTTTGCTGTAAACTAAACATGGAAACTTGCATACAACATTTGTAGTGCTGTTTAAAGTCCCCTTCCTTCTGTAATCCTGAATCTGAAGTTGATATATGAATGTTATGGAAGTGCCACCTGGCAACAATGTACATCTGTTGTCAAGAAGATCCAATAAAGTCTTAGTGTTAAAAAAATATATACAAAGTAACTGAAGCTGTAAAATAAAAAGTACAATATTTACCTCCAAGAAGTGTTAAAATAGAAGTCTAAAGTATCATATATTAATACTAGTAAATACTTAGTTACAAATACCTACAATTGTTCTTAAGTACAGGACTTGACTAAATCGATTTGATTTTGATTCTTTAGGTCACAATATGATTCGATTTCGATTCGATATTGATTTATTTGCTGCGATATCGATTCAGAAATAAGTAGAATTACACAAATAATTCACCTGTTGATCATTTTAAAATAATTGCTGACTTCAACGACTCCAAAACTGCTGTGTTTACCTGTGTACACCTTCGGGATGGCGACTTCCACCATGTGTTTGCATGTTGGTATGGCGTACCGTGGTTCGAGTGTGTATACCATCTTCTTAACACCCCCGTTTTCCACGACACTGTACGGTCGTAGGTCCTTACATATGAAGACGGCCACACGCGGGCAGAGTTTGGCGGCAGTTTGCAAAGGAAGGACCTTACTTTTGTTCCGGGTTTACACTGGAATCCAAAATGACTCCAAATGTCTGCTTTTAAAGTTGAAGGCGCTGGTTTAACACTGCTGCTACCTGCTTCGGTTGCCATGTTGTTGTTGTGTGGTCCAGTGCGGCCTCCGTCCGTAAAACTCAAATCACACAAAGGTGTTGCTCACCGCCCCCGCTGGCCAGGGGCTTGAATCGATTCAGAGGGTTTTTATGAATTGATATTGAATTGGGAAAAAATAAATTGCAATGCATTGATGAATCGATATTTTTACCCACCCCTAATGGTCTTCCTCTGTGAATGGAGCACACAGTGTATTGAAAGTTAGAAAGCAGCATCGAAAGGCCCAGAAAAGATGAACTTTGAGTTGTGATTAATAATGAAGAATGCACTTTAAGGCTCCAATTGCATTTGCATGTTTTGGGTTCATACGAGGAGATGCTTCTGGGTGCGCACCATTTGTCACCGAACAGCCAGCTGCTCTCGGTAGACAGAGTCTGCACTTAATTTTAAAACTGTCACAGCTTTAGCAGTCATGTCCCCACATAGACAGTGGGGAAACTGACACCAAATTATAGAAAAAATAATCCCAGCAGTGTAACGGTCAGAAGATAATTGCCTCTGTGGAAACACCTTTGAGGCTCAACTGGCTCATTATCAGTGATTAATGGCACCACTGCTATATTCTGAGCTTCCTGATAAAGATAACTATTTTTTCTTTTTTTTTTTTTACAACTGTGTGCTGTCCTCCCTCAAACACACACCTCCTCCCACACTGTTACTCTTGGCCTCTTGCTGAATTATGATCTGGCAGTATATCTGGCAGCAGAGTGGGCCTGTGCTTTAGTGGAGGTGGAGTAGCACCGATGATCCAGTGACATTTACAGCTTGTTGGTGGTTAAACAAGCCTGTGACATAACATTTAAATCTGTATTTACTGTATAAAGATACTAAACATCATGTTAATATGATGCAGATACAGATATTTTTATATGCATTACTGGATTACTTCTTGATTTCTTAGTTACAACTGACATTAAATTTAACTGCCAGTCCTGTGTAGGTTTTATTTATTCATGCATACATGGAGAAATGTGTGTTTCAGAATTATTAGAGATCAGCATCTCTTTATACAACTTACCCAACTTTATGTGGTCATTTACAGTAAAGTTATTGCCATAATTTAAACAAATTCAAAACAATGCAAAGGGTTGTTTTGGTGTTGTTTCAGATACCAGTGAGACATGAGATACGATCCAGGAGGGCCAGTTTGAGTAACAGATTCATGAGTCTTAATCTTTCTAAGAAGAAACATTGCACAACAGTTAATAATACTCTAAGACAGGATTTTACAAATTGTTGCGTTGCCAGGTTGACGTTATCATATATTATTATATTATATATTATTATTATCATTAAAAAAAAATTGAGGGCTATGTCTAATGTTTTCAGTCTACCATTCTAGATTTTTAAAGGTCCAATGTGTAACATTTAAGAGGATCTACTAGCAGAAATGGAATAAAATATTCATAGGTATGTTTTCATTAGTGTATAATCACCTGAAAATAAGAATTGTTGTGTTTTTATTACCTTAGAATGAGCTGTTTTTATCTACAGAGGTCCTCTTCTATGGAGAATGTTAACAAATCAAACACTGCCTCTAGATGGGGCCTTTTGTGAGTTTCAAGGCCACTGTAGTTTCTCCTATATGCTTGGAAGGTGAGCAGTATTCAGTTGGTTTCAATCTGCAACTTCAGTGCTAGATACCAATGAATCCTACACACTGGCCTTTCAGGATTAATAAAGACAATCAATCACTAATATTTTTGTCAAACTCTATCAGTATAAATGCAGAAATATTTGGCTATACAACTCATATAGTGTAATAGATTTTTATTTTAGTTTACACCATATGAATATAGAGGTGTATGTCATCTGCATACAACTTGATATTTAAAGAAAGAAAGTCAAAGCCATCTGCAAACTCCTTCCATATTTAGCTTTATCTTTGCCAAATTGCGTTATATTATGATGATTCCCCTACATTGATGCCTGTAATGTAGTTTAATTCTTCCTCAGGAGCTACAAGGCCTGGTATTGCGGTTGCGTGAGGACCTGGTGGCGTTACGGACGTCTGCCGACCACATGGAGGAGAAGCTGAAAGCTGAGATTCTGTTTCTGAAGGAGCAGATCCAGGCAGAGCAGTGTCTGAAGGAGAACCTGGAGGACACTCTGCAGCTAGAGATCGAAGGCTGTAAGGAGGAGATAGGTAAAACTCAGTCACTCTCAATGTTTCGTCGTTTACTAACCATTGATCAGCTATACGGTAGATAACTAACCAATCATTTTTCAACTCACAGCTTGTGTGGGGATGTAGCCAGCATAGATGGCGTATTTTTCCTTTTCTGGATTCTTTTCTTTACATTCTCCTCTGTTTCTGCTTTTGTTTCTTCTCCACTGATCACTCTCATTCAGACATCTTGGAAGGTATGACAAACACTTTGAACGAGCCCACTTTAACTGTTTGTATGTGTGTTAATGGTGTAGCTGTCAGACTAATAACTGTAGTGACCCTACAACATAATGCTTTCCCTCACACGTTTTTGGAACAACTGAAATGTGAATTAATAGTAATTATATCAAGAATGTTTGTATATCCTTTTGATAAGTAACACTGTTGGACAGCTTAAAATAATATGTGTGCACTGTGTTGTTGTTTACTCAAAGGACTACAGTCACTTGTTTAGAGCTTTAGCTTGCTGGTCACCTTTTCAAAGTTGGTGTCAAAGTCTTCTCTGTTTGTGATTAATTGTTGTGTCTGGTCTAACATTAACACAATGTTTAAACTAGGGCTGCAGTGACAACTCTTTTACATTTATTTTAATCAAATTATAACTTTGCCTGTGAAATGTCAGGGTTCTGAGATCCCTGGGATCAGCAGGTCTCGAAAAGCCTTAAAAAGAATTTAATTCAGTTTTCTGTAAAGATGCAACGTTATTTAATTAATATTTAAAGGTCATTTTACACCGCAGGGTTATATAATGAAATTCAAAATGCCTTAGAAGGTATTAAAATTATGGAGCATCTTACATTTAATTTACTATTAATTTACAAAAATCTTGTATGTATTATTTTCTCTTGCTTGCTGTAGACAGTAATGTTAGTTATAAAATGTCTGTATCCTCTTGTTGGCTCCCAAGAGATGTTACACATTTATTAACTAAAAGTGGGATTATTGCTCACATAAAATGCATGTTAAACATGTTTGGATAACTGAAAGGTTCATCTTCATATTTAATGCTAAAACATGAGCATTGACACCTGACAGATCTACTGGAGACACAGACAGGACTTTTACCACTTCCCTTAAACTTTTAAGTGGCCAGTGAACTGAAAAAATCAATGTAGCTATTAAATGTTTCATGTTTCTTTCAAAGTGTTGTTTGTGTAGTTCAACCCTGGCTTGAAGGATATGTTCGTGTATTAGCTTTTAGGTTTTGTCGTGTAGATCTCTGTTTCACACAGGGCAAACACACACAGCAGCTTTCAGCAAAGCAGCTTTCCCATCATTAAAGCTGCATTATTGAGGAACTGCCAAGTAATTTTCAAGGGACCACGTAATGAATCCAGAGAGAATATATGGGCTTTGAGATTCAAATAAGCACTGTGTACAGTATGATGCTCTAATGATGTCTCCTTCCCGCAGCATCTTTCTCCAGTCTGAAGACGGAGCTGGAGCGAATAAAAGCAGAGAAGGAACAGGTACTCTTTAATATCCTGCAGTATTACACCTTAGTGAGGAAACCGTCACGTACAGAGCTTTCTCTTATGTGCATGTGACTCATTTTGTCAAAAGACTGTTAAGACACTTCGATTGTGTCTGGAGATGTCACAATCAAGTTGTTTTGCCCAATATTTTTACATTAACAACTAAAAATATAGTCTTTAAAATAAATAAGTAAATAAATAAATAAAAATAAAGGACATATATTGTGAAAGTTTATTAAAGCATTTGTTTACCCAATAGAAAAAACTCAGTGTCACTGTAACTGATGATGATGATGATGATGATGATGATAATTGTGTAATACCGTATGCTGTTATATTGTGAAACCGTGATTTTATCGGTTATTGTTTATTTATTATTATTTTACCTCATTGCTAAAAGATGTAGAGTAGCGACTCTATGCATTGTGGGATTATTACCAGAAACTTTACATGCTTGAATGAATCTTTTGTGGCATTGTGTAAATGTCTGAGGACACTATATAGAGCAAGATTTCACACTTAGAATAAAACGTACAGTAAACATAGTGCACTAAATAGTAAATAGAGTGATTTTGGACACAGCTAAACAAAATTAGTGACTAGCTTGTGAACATAGCGAAGTATTTATCAGGTCCAGAGCCAGATATTTCCCTCAGGAGTTTTTGAAAACCAAAAATTAAGAGGAATAGTGAATATTTGACTCAGAAATACAAAAACACAACTCCAAATGAATGATAATGCTGCTCTGTGCCTGCTGGATGTGTAAAGTGGCAACTGTATGCTAACACATTCTACATATCAATATAAGGTGATACATTAATAAGTCAAACATTGCTGGTTCTGCCCCCTAGTGACCAAAAAAATCAACAAATGCGGCTTTAATATTGACAATCTGCCACAGTTTCTTTTTGATGCTACCACTGGGGGGCAGCAAAGTTAGACATTTTCAAATCATGCACATACAGGCTTGAAAAAAAAAAAACCTTTAATGTCTCCTGACCATATAGATCGGTTCATCCCTAATCGCAACAACACTGCTGTAATAATCTCTTCTTTATTTGATTTGCAGTGCTGTGTATTATTGATATATACTCCTACAATGTCTGTCGTTGATTTAGTTGCAGAGCAGTCTGGCGGAGAAGACTGAAACACTGGAGAGCCTCCAGGGCCTGAGGATCACACTGGAGCATCAGCTCAAAGAGCTCACCACTGCAAAGGTGAGACACATTTACCTGTAGGCCTCCCACACCAAAGTCTACTCAAAATGTGAGCGTAGCAGATCCTTCAAGGTTCAGTGTATAATATTTCCTTATGTATATTAAGAGCTGCTAGATGAAGTTGAGACGTGCAAGAGAGAGCCTGTATGTACAGTATGTAAATATTTTAAAGCTTTTTAGGAAATCCAAAGCCGCTTGTGAACTGCTGTGATGACACTAAACTATTCATTCAGCCAGTAAGGTGCAGTCTACATAATTTTAAATTATTCAGTAAATGTTTCGGTTAAATATTTATCTCAGTTCATCTGTAATGTTGATTTATTTTTTTTTATTGCAGTTTATTGGCTCCATTTAGCCTCTCTAATTGACTTCATCTGTGTGTGTGTGTGTGTGTGTGTGTGTGTGTGTGTGTGTGTGTGTGTGTGTGTGTGTGTGTGTGTGTGTGTGTGTGTGTGTGTGTGTGTGTGTGTGTTTTCACTTTTGCAGAGTGCACTAGAGAGTCAGGTCTTTGATGAGAGAGACAAAGCCCAGAGACTGCAAACGGAGCTGGATGTCAGCGAGCAGGTTCAGAAGGACTTTGTCAAACTTTCTCAGACCCTTCAGGTAAGGAGGAGTTCACCGTTTATGGACAGAATTCTGTACAAAACAATGGACCCAAAGCAGCAAAGAATTGATCCTACTAACAGGTTTTGTTTGTGTATCTTGATGTAGCTTCTTCCCCTGTGCCATAGAGCTCCATTGTTGTCATCAATGAGCAGCTTTGTTGCACTGGGTCACATGTGCACACACTCACACACACTGTGGTTTGTTTTGAGTCAGTCCCACAAACACCGACCTGCTGCTCCAAACACTCACTACAGCACCAAATGTGGATTTAATACGCTGCAGAAAATAGTCCCCAACCAATGTGCTGTATGCTAAAAACTACACTGAGCAGCTATCTGGTTATTAAGCCTTTCTAAAGAAAATTAACTGTATATATTAAGGTCTTCAGTAGGAACAAATAGGCTTTAGAAATTTAGAAATGACAAAGTATTAATAAATGGACTAATGTTTTTGTATTCTCAGGGGATTTGTTGACTGTAAGAAATATATAGAATATTATCGGCCTTATCCTTTATGTGCATCAGTAGAAGATTATGCTGGTTATAACTTTAGTCTTGTTGGGACTCGATTTTTAAGCTTATATTGAATTAAAACATAAGCATTTAAAATATAAACATTTAGGTTTAGCTTCATTTAAGGCTAAAATGTAGTTTAATAGTGTTGACAGCATTGTGGAGCTGCAACTAATGAGTCTTTTCATCATCAAGTGATCTGCTATTAATCGAGATTTAACGATCATAGTGATCGTTTAGTCTATAAAATGTAAAGAAAAAATAAAAAAACACGAAGGTGACGTATTGAAAAGTCTTATTTGTCCAAGCGACAGTTCAAAACTCAGATATATTCAGTTCATGATGATATAAAACAGTCAAGAGCAGAAGATACGTGTAAAAGATGATCAAAATAGACCAATAAAAACTTTTTATTTGACCTTAATTGAACCCTTTTGACTGTTTATATATAAATTTCTTCAAATGTGAGAGTAATTCAACGAGAGAACATGCCCTGCCGTCATGTTTGTGTAGAATTAAATGATATTGATGCCCTCTGCAGATGGCACATCCTCTGACAGCTCATTTCCTCTGGACGCCTGTCGCTAACTAGGAGGGGGAAAAAAAATCTGCTGACCCTGTAGTTGGTGCAACACGTCCAAATAGTTTAACCCTCGAAGGTCAAGTTGTTAGAGAACTGGAATAAAGATTAACTCGCAGGAAGCAGGATCATTCTTGACATCGTCACAAAGAGTCCAGGCTGAACTTGATTCTACTTGGCAAGAGGAGAGCGTCGGTCCCTGTAGGGTGTTGTCTCCTCACGCCACATCCAAACTGTTAACTTATTAGAACATGTGGTGATATTTTGCCTTTGTGAATATGGTAACTGTATTTGTGACTCTTTTATTGTTGCTCGGGACGAAGAAAGATACAACAGAAAGGTTGTTTATCCTGCATTTAAGGTGGAATTATAAATCAGAGTCTGTTTTCGAGGTCGTGTGGAGGGCTACTGCTTATGTGTGTATTGTTTTGTTAATAAACATAATCTGTTGGTGTGGAGTTAGAAAGAAGAGAGGTCTGTAGTCTGCTCATCGTCTCTGCTTGAGGCTCACCAGAAACTCAGACTGCACTGGCGGCGGTCCAGTTGCATTGTGGGTAACGTAGGCGCCAGGTTTTGATAAGGATCAAGAATACGTGGAAGAAAAAACCCCCAATATGTCTGGTTCTGCTGCATCGATTTTAACTGTCCATCGTGAGTCCAACAGTGTTTATAGGAGTGCAATGCTAAATCTCTTTACAACGGATTGAATTAAGGAAAGGATGGAGAGTATCCGTACACTGGATTAAAGCTCGCTTAACCTTAATGGACTGAAAGAAAGCATTATTTTTTACTTTAAATTAATCAATACATATTTTGTCCGCAGGTACAGTTGGAGCGAATACGACAGGCAGACTCTTTGGATCGGATCAAAGTCATCCTCAATGACACCAACTTGACTGACATCAACCAGCTTCCAGAGACATGATACCACTGAATGAAAACTTCAGTTTCATTCCCCCTCTTTTCTCTTATCACTGGCCCAATAACATTATTGATCTGACCCTTCCCTGATCCCCCCCCTTCCCTGCCCCTACCCCCCACACCCCCCATACCCCCCATAACCACAGAGGAAGAGCTTGGAGGGACAAGGGGCAGACACGGCATGAGGAGCCTTTTGTGTACATTAAGAGTCTTGGATGGATAGAATAATGAAGAAGAACACTACTAAACAAAAATGTAAATAACTAAATGTGCGACTGTGGACGGAGGGAGTGGATGGAAGTCTCTGTGTCTTGTTTCTACTGTAGATATGACTGTCTGTATTAGCTCAACCAAAAAAGGTTTGTCGTCTCCTAAAGCACTTTTCATCTGCAACTTCTCTTTCCAGGTAAATAGAAAACAATTTGATGCATAACTTTTCTCCGTCTGTTTTTAAAGCGGTTGATAATCGCTTCCTCGTTCCAACCGCTTGTTCTTTCCAGGTGTTTTTGTTTTTCCCCCGCTTCCCCTTCCCTCTTTTTCTTGCTGTTTTATCTCTGACATTTTCCACCTTGTTCTGGTCATTTCACCCTGTGATAAAGACACGATGAAGGAAGTTCATGGAAAATACTTGCACATAACTGGGATGAAAAAAAAAGGAACACAACACAATTTTGAGCAATACCCTCCATTTCTTAAACATCCTCTACTGTTCTCTCGCTTCGTTCTTGTTCTTAACGTCTGATAGAAGCCTTTTTTTTTTTTTTTTGGTTTTGTTTGTTGAAGCTGCAGAAAGACAAAACAGTGAAGAAACATTCAGTCATGTTCAATGTTTTTTTTTTTCTACTTTCACACTCGTTTCTAGATTGTCAGGGAAGCCATAGAAACACTAGTTAACCCAGTTCATGACAGGTATAGAAATGGTTAGGTGAGGAGAAAAGTGAAGGTGTTAATGGAAGATAATAGATTTTAATACACACTTTGCTCCCTTAATTGATTGCATTTTTGAATTGACTTTGGTTGGACTTTCTTTATGTGATTCTAAAGCTCTTAAATTACAGTGGGAGACTTTTAAATGAGTTATAATGGAAGAGCACACTGTCACTATCACAGTAGCAGTAGCTGGAAGAGGGGGGTGTCTTATGCAAGGACACTTCTGACTGGTGGGAGAAATACTAGCCTCTAACTAACAAACCACACTGCTGGAGATTTAGTGTGTTAAATCCCAACTAAAGGACAGCTGACTTTTCATATTTATAGTGTGTGTCTGCGAGTAATGAAACAGTCCATCCATCACTACGACAAACTGAATCTGTGAAGCTACTGACGGATTTGATTTATGTAGCCTTAAAGCGTCGGTGATCTTTTTTTAGACGTGTTGTGAAAACATTAGTAAAAAACAGGAACGGCTAGACGGAACATGCAACTGAGGCAGCGAGGTCGCTAAAAAAAGCGGTAGTAGAATTAGGTGACAAGAATAAAGCTGCAAGTATGCTTAAAAAGAACAGCTTGTCAGATGGTTCGGACAGCTTCAGGAACCTCCTCCCCCGAAACCTTTTTCCGATTTTGGATTAGGGTGAGCTGCGAATCCCACATTCACGCCCGCTTCATGTTGTAATTGTGGTCAGACGTGTGGAAGTGAGAAAGGAAGTCAGGATTTGAACTTATTTACTCCTAAAAAGTCACAAACCCTTAATATGTGCGCCGTTCTCCTCCTATTTAAACTCTTACCTCTCTGCCCTTTCTACACGAGGGTTTCCATCCACCAGTTCTTATGCACATTTATAATTTGTACGTAAAAACCTGAGTGGAATAGTGAATTGAATATAGCATGCGACCTAAACGTCCACTGTAGAGAAGGAAAATAGCGTCAGATCTTTGCGGAGTGATCAGAAAACCGTAACATGAAACTAACATAAATGCAACATATTTCCATTATGTTGTCAACATTTTTATTTTTTTATTTTTTACCACCATTTGAGGTTTGACTGGTTGACCGCCCTTCTACCTGTCATCTCGTTGCACGCTCTTCTGGAGCCTTAGCGCCACCTACTGCTCATCTCCTAATAATCGCGTAACAGTAGTGAATGGAAAAGTGTATACATTTGCATTTTGCAGATTCGATTAAGATTTGCGCTACATTTGGATGAAAAAAACAGACGGATTTTCACTTCCTTTTTTAATGTAGCTATAAACACTTTTTGATCTCTGACGTGGTCGGACAACACAACGTACAGAACCAGTTCTTTTCTTTGTCTCAATCCTTAGAGGTTGATTTAAACACCTCGGCATGCTTCATGTCATCTGACCACATCGAAAGGCGAAAGTGAATGAATTTGCAGATTGGCTAAACTCAAAATTGTCTTTTTTTTTTTATTCTTGACACAAAAATCTTACTAAAATGGATATTTTTAGGTGGTGTTTCCTCGAATTCGTGGTTTCACTTGGTCGTTTGCATGAAAAGTGAAGTTGTGTGAGGAATGGAAAAAAGAGAGTTTGAGTGAGAAAAGGTCAAACACGCAGATTGAAAGGGGGTTCCAGACGCTGTTAGACGATCCGACAAGCGCTTCTTTGGAAGCATACCGAGGCCTTAATTCACACTGAAAACGAAACAATTGCACTGTTTAATAATCCGTATTTAATCCAGGCAGTTTGATTTAGGAGTAGAGAAGATGGGGGAGGCAGGATTACACAGGTGGCGTTCATTAAGCTGCTTCACAGGAACTCATTAGTGGTTTGAGGTGTAAGACAGCGCATGATCCTTCATCAGTCTAAGCACGTGGCTTTGTGTACTGTGTCAGGTTTTATTGTATTTTTGAGTAATTTAGGCGACCACAAGTTATTACACAACCGAAGAGGTAGCACTATCATCAGCTGCTACACGCCCCCACATCTGTAACGTTCAGGCTGCCGCGGTATCGCTCTGCGGTGATGATGATGTCAAAGTGAGCCCAGAGGAATGTGATTTGAGTGATGAGACTGTCACAACAGGACCAGAGAGATTGCACCTATCATCTTTTCCGGTGTGCGGACAGAGAAAATATATGATTTTGAGTACCTCCATACATGTTTTTTAAAAACCATTGCAGTCATGTTCCACTTGGAATAAAGATCATGACTCAATGTTCTGCACTCACTTGAAATGGTTGCACACAGAAATATGGAAAATATGATGCTGAATGAATTTTCCTCCATCGTTAAAAAAAAAAAAAAAACTTCCTCGAATGGAGGAAGGGATACAGTACACAACATATAAACATGCATACTGCAGCATTTTCTGGTTTAAGGACATTATTCACTGTGTTTTTTTGTTGTTTTTTTTGACTTGCATGTATTGCATTTCCTTGTGTTGCATATGTCTATACTGTAGATATCTTGAGTTGATATTTATGATAGAGTCATGCAATGTGTTACGAGATAATGTGGATGTGTGGGCGAGCCAGCCTGAGTTGCACTGACAGAAAAACTGTATGTCTTTTGGCTTGTATGATTGTGGGCTGATACTGAGAACTTTAAAGTAGACATTTTATAGTGTGAATTCTGGACATTATCTTCTCTGAAAGGCCTTATTGCATTATTGGCTTGGTGTGTTTGAATTCTACTGTTGACATTTAGTGTCCCTTCTAATTTAATAACGTCTATTACCGTAACAAATTTGGCCCATATGGCGTTAATATGAGGATTCCTCAGCGGTCATCACACAGTTCACTAATTCGTTTCTTTTGGTTTAGCAGTTGATTTTTATTGAATAATTTCTGATCTAACGTTTGCTGGATTATTTGAAAAAAAATGTACATTGGATCCCAAAAATGATTGATGTTAAAAATGAAGTGGATGTTTGAATTTGTGGTCAGACATACAGGATGGTCTGAAAGCTCACACTGTGTACTACCTACTACTGTAAAACTTCAATTAACAACCTTTTTATTTGCTTCAGTCACTGAATTCAAGTCTGCTTATATTCGGGTCAGCTTGAGTAAGAAAAGGTCAAACCCCGCCCGTTTGAACACAACCCAAAAAGTTGCATAAATTGTCGGTTTGCAGCCTCATTTTGACAAAAGTTTAAACATTAATATTCGTGTAGGCGATCTAAGCAGCTTAGAATTCGCTCAAGTGGACTTACATCCGAAGAATTTCTATAAAATCCAGACCGGGTGTCTTATTAAGACCAGAACATGTAGCCACACCAGGCTAGTAAAGGGGACCTGCGTCTAATTGAGACCCTGCTTTTAATTGAAGTTTTACAGCACTTATACTTTTGTATGAATAGAAAGTAATGTCAAATAAAGCACTCAAATTGAAGCATTAGATATAATTATTTGTGCTTTTTGAGGAGTATGACTTGTGGAAAATGTGCTTTTTTTTGTAATTATTTTTAATTTTAACTCTTTATAGTGATTGAAAACTGAAATTCCACAATCTCACATTTACAATAATCTGGTTTCCATTAAGTCACGATGTTAAAAACATTCAACTGACAGCAAAGAGCAACATGTTTTCATTCAACCTTTTTTTTTTTTTTTAAAGATTCTTTTTGATTTTGCACTTTAATGGTAATTAATATTTTTGTTACCACTGGATACTGACTCGAGTGCACAGTTTGAGCTTTCAGAGGCAGTTTTTAATCATTCCTTTTAACTGTGATGAATCAAAGCGTTGTTATCATATGTGTTTTACACAAGATATGTACATGGGTTAGAGCGATATTCTCGTTTGCTGACTGATATTTAGCAAAAATAAAATGGCATCCAGTTTGATTGAGTTTCTACTTCTTTTTTTAATGATTAATAAATCAGCTCCAAGAGTCGCAGTCTGTTCCACCAACAATAGTTATATACGCATGGGTTTCAGCAGAGATATAAATGCTGTTTCACAACAACAAGAATAAAATCTCAACTTCTTGAATGCTTTTATTTTACGTATAATCTTCAGTGGCTTTTATGCGAAACCACTGGCTTTGCACATGCAGGTGCACTAAATCCCCTCCAAAGATGTTCTCCAAAATGCTCTTTTGGAAGATTTAGGCTGGAAATCTCATGAATTTCATGAATGACAGGATATGTTTTAAAAACAATTTTGGATATTGACAGATATTACAATATCATTTATTATTAGTGGGAAGGATGCTTTTGGTATTAAAAGTGTCATTTTTACAAAAAAATACAAGCTATTTGAATCATGACGATGTGAAATTTGATTTTGATAATATTTCATTTAATAGACCTTTTTCACAGCAGCCGTTTTGACATAGGGTAGGGTAAACACAGGTGTTACCAATGATACTGCTCAATAGCAACACCCTGACAAATGACTTTATTATCTATTATAATATTATTTATTTTATTTATATTATATATTATTTATCTATTATAATAATAGTTAATTTACTATTATATATATTACAGATAAAACACATTTTTTTCACACCTAATTTTATTGTTTTGTTTATTTTTTTAGATTACTTTTGCATTGTTTGTCAGAATCAGTGTAGCTGCGAGGCGTCAATGCGCCTGTTGACCTGTGGGGGCAGCACTCGCTCTCAGCGCTGTGTAATCCCGCCGCTTTAACTTTCCACGAAGAAAAAAAAAAAAAAAAGCGACTCGTACGATAGAGAGAGGGAGGAAAAAAAAAAAAAAAAAAAACTCCTGTTTACAACAACACAATGGAGCCAAAACGATCAAATATCACCTGCAAGCGTGTTTTATTGACTGGATTTACGTTATGTGTTGTGTTAGGTAAGTGTTGAGGCTCAACTCGGGTTTAATTTCAGTCTGGAAATGTTTGATTTTGAGCTCATTATCTGAGGTGGGGGGGGGGGATATTAGCTTGCTGTACGGGAGACACCTTAACATCTGTTCACGGTCCCGTTCATTAATGCTCCTTTTTGTTCGGAACTCGTAGCTGGAGACGACGTTTACCTCGACCGAAAACCTTTTTGTTTTCCTTGTGAGCGTTTGCTAGAGTCTTCCGTGTTCACACATCGATGTAATAATAGGTAATGTGTTTAGGGATAGTTAAATTGACTAAAATCTGAATGGGGTTTGGTACAGAGCGGTGGCTGCCGCCCTTGCTTGGAAGGTGATGGTGGGACAAACCCGTGCAACAGAGAGGCTAACCAGTTAAAAGAGGTTACTATTTAACTGGAAGAAAGGCTGCTGGGTGTGTTGCATGTATGCCGATTTAAAGAGAGTATGTTAGTGATATATAAAATGTCTCAAAGTGTGTGCTATCGTGGAGGTACTTTCGGCGATACACAAAGCCACATTAAAATGCCAGGTTTGTGAATAAGAGTGTCGTTAGGCGTGAGTCTCTGCGGTAGCTACGTGTCCTCCAGGGGGATAGAGGATTTGGAGCACCACCAGGTTTACAGTAAATGTCTAGCACGATGTATTATTAGTATTAACTCACAATTACTGTGTTTTATTCACTGTTTTTTTTTTTTTTTGCTTTATTAAAACGGTGCCAACGCATCAGCTCCTGACTCACTACCTTGACTAGCTCCCAAAAAAAAAAAAAAAGCTTAGATAACATCTCATTTCCTTGTTGGCTACTGTACACAACCCCCTTCAGCTCATGCGTGATCAAATGTAGATTTGTATGTATGTCGGATACTGTAGAAGTAGCTCTACATTAATCTGGTTATTTAGGAAGGGCGTGCATAAAATCTGAATTATTTAATCCAGCAGATGCAAAAGGTCACCAGTTGCTAATTAATTTCCTGTTTATTACTGGGCAGCTTGAAGCAAATAAAGAAAAAGTATAAAAAGGCAACAATAGGGCTGCGAAATTAATCAAAATAAGTCACAATATGGTGCAATATCCAAATTGCAGAAGCTGAAAATGTGATGCAGAAATGATCTTTAACACTAGTAGTGAATCATCAAGCAGCCGCAATATCTGTTGAAATAATCTCAATATTATAATAATTATATTTTTTACCAATATCGTGCAGCCTTACGTAACAGCTACCAAACTTTGCCTTTTTAAAATTATGAATGGCAGCATCCTGTACTCTGCTCTGAATCTCAGACTAATAACTTCTGACAGGATATGGATAACACAACGCTTCCTTCCGTTTCGTAAATGCTGTGAAATGATCTTCAACAGATTACTGAGTGGCCACTGTCAGAACAGTTTTTTTTTTTTATGCAAAGTATTCCCTGGAGTCTGAATCTGTGTCTCAGTGCATTAGACAGAATTTGGTTTAATCGCTGTGCAAAGTGCAGAAGACAGAGCCTATCTATGCGCTGGCCGACTCTAATAGATCCTCTTATTGTGGGAGCAGACGTGGATTATCATGTGACTGTGTGTTGGATAGGTTGTGACTTTTTTTTTTATTATTATTTATTAATCAGTAAGCAGTCAGAACTTTACATTTATAAACGGAGTTATAGTTAGAGAGATGTTTTGGTTTCTGTGTGCTGTACAGTGTTTGTTGTAGTCTCTTCTTCTTACAGTGGCTGGACACAGAAACATGAAAGCCTGAATGATATAATACAATACAATGAAAAACAGATCAGTTATCACGTTAAAAATGTTTAAGATGACAGATTGTTGTGTTTATAATTCAAAATATATCCACGTCTCACAGTCACGAAATTAAAACTAAAGCCGAAATAAACTCGGGTCAGCTCATTTACATCGTCCAGGGTCTGACCTCTATTGTTTAGTCTGTATTGCACTACACAATGGTATGTACGCACGTAGCACACAGCAGGCCAGTTAAGAGTAAACAAGAAGTACTAAAAATAACAAGCAAAAGCAAAAAAAAAAAACAATGAGAAAGTTTAGGAAGCATTAAATTAAATGTATATTTATTTGTGGGAAATAATTCAGTAATCTGCAGACACATCGACACTGAAACAGCCTGAAACCTCAGTTTATTGGTACAATAACTTAATGCCTTTTATATAAGGGAACTGATTTAAGGGCACATATTAAACAAGTTTAAGGATATGAATTATTAACTTTGTGTGCACCTTTCTCTGCTTGATACTCGCCAGACAGGTTACCACTGTGTCAGAGAGCTGTTCATTCACCTCTTCACAGTTTAATGATCAACTGATTATCAAAACTGTCCATCAACTGATCACATAAAGTCATTTTTTTTTAAAAGCAAAAATGCCAAAAACTGACTGAACAGACCGAATCTTTTCAGCTTGAATCTGGTTTTAAGTTGCTCTCCATCAAAGTTGAACCATCTCAACTTTTGCTGCAATGCAACGTCATCCTGCAAGGAGCTGTGTTGTTTCTGTGTGACATGTTTCTACAGCCCAGAAGGGACAAACCAAACCAAACACTGGCTCCAGATTTGCGTTTTTTTTGCGGCCACCATAGTTTCTCTTCTGCGCTTTGAAGGGCAGGGTGAAGCGATCTGCAACTACGCCACTAAATGCCATTAAATTAATGTAAAATTCAATTGTATGTTCATAACAAAACACTGAATATCTTATATTTCACCAGTTCGGTTCCACTTCCTTTTTCACCTTATTTTAGAGTTCACACCATTGACTGTATATGTAATTCATTCACACACACACACACATACACACACACACACCTACACCCCTCGTACTGCACACACGCCGGCTTGCTCTGCCCCGCCTCTTTCTGTTTCTCTGCCCCAGCATGTGTCTGCTCGGTTGACTTTTCACTATGTCAGCAGTATGTTTTATAAAGTGTTGTTCTCTTCATTTGCAGACCTGTATTTGATAAGTGAACACACAATGAAATAATGGCCAAATTAAGTTATTCCTCTTTTTTCCAGGGGGTGTTCCCAGACCTCACAATTTAAACTTATTTTTATTTTTTATCCCCTCCATTTTTTTAACAGTCACAAAACCTGCATCAGCAATCGACATATACGCCGACCCTGAAGTGATCATACAGAACGGCACCGCAGGAATCCTTCGATGCACCTTTAAGTCGAACGAAGTGGTCAGCAGCTCCGCCTCAATGACCTGGAGTTTTCAGTCGAATCAGCCCGACAATCAGTTCTCCAAAGCGCCATATACGGTAAGTCCTCGCCGGCCGTCGTATATCCGCTCTGGGAAGATTTCCCACAGCTCCAGGATGTTTTCCTGCGATTGTTTTATCTTCCCTGACACTTGAAGAAAGGCTTCAGCTGCTCATTGTGATGGCATGGTTTCAAAAACACACTAGGTTACAGTTTGATTTCAGTCTCAGCGCCAGGCATTTATTTATACTGTATATTAGATACAAGACACTTTTAAATTGTTTATTTAATTTGTGTGTTCTTCTCATGCTCACTCCCACTTTCACCTTGTGTCACTAGAGCTTTGTGTGTTTGTCCGGTTTGTTTTCACGTGAACTTCTTGTTTGTTTTCATTTATTTATCTTCATTCCCTATCATAATTTTATCTCCATTGTGTGTTTTAGTATTCCTGCTTTTCTCATTCTTGTAGCTCTCTGACAAAACAAACATTTAACACTGGGGTTCAGATGAGGGCTACAGTGTTTATACAGCGAGTACATTTCTGCTAAAATGATTCATGAAGCTGGTGATTAGCACAAATGTCCTTTTCAAACAATCAAGATTTATTGTGAAGTGCTAAAACTGTCTCAGTCGGCCACAGTGTGCGTAATTAATTGCACATATGCCTGTGATTCTATTAGTGTATACTAATCTGACACGCTTAAGGGAGTTGCTGTCTGCACAATATTTAATAAAGCAATAACAGTAGGCACTTGTTTAAATGAGCTTAAAGTGACATATACATTTTTTTTTTTTTTTGTGTTATAGTCATAGCTAAACCATAAACGGTTAATCCTAGAGAGTGCGTTGTATTATGTATCGAGAAAGTTTGTGGGGCATGGAGGGCTGCGGATCATGTCTCGTCCTTTATGTTTACAGATCAGTCAGGCTGGGCGGGGGCCTTACCTGTCTGCTGTGATCTCCTGCAAACATAATGACATAGCCGTGGGGTTTTTAGATTGATGAGTAGTCGTGCCAGAACAGATGCACGCAAGCCAACATCTAAAGTACGTCCACACTAAACTAAGCCTGTTAAATTTGTAAGCACATCTTTTTTCTCTCCGTTTCAGCACCTCCTCTTCAAAACAAAGAGTTTATGAATCTTAAAATGTCAGCTTTGTGTGTCACTGTCTACACGTTTGTGATCAGACGACAGTGTGATTAATAATAATAAATACACACACACACACACACACAGTGCAGCAGCTTTGTGACTGCTGGTTGTGGACAAAACTAAACATTAGAGGACGTCACCTTGGGCTTTGGGTAACAGTGGTCAACATTTTCCACCATTTTCGGGACCAAACAACTAATTGATGAATCAAGAAAATTATCAATTGATAAGATACAGAGGGTATAGAAGGTGTTGTAACCCTAACCCCTGTCAAGCCACTTGTTTGGCAATAAAGTTTGTCCTAACTCTTCTGTTTGTGCTAATGCAACACAAATTAGACTCATTAGTGCGGCGTTTGGAGATGGTAATAAACAAGTGTTTGCCAGCGGAGGCAGGGCGTTTCGGGGGCTGACACAAACAGATCTTCAGTAGAGCACTTCCCTACTTGTGACCTGCAACAGCCAGATGTTTTGAAAAGTTAATAAGCATGGTCCGACCTCATGAGAAAATGTTTATTTGTGAAAGATATGATTGCCGGTGTCCCTATCCCATCCATAAACGTCTTTCCGCGATCCGTACTGCACATGTGCAGCTGTCGACAGAGATGAGAAGGAAGCGGGATGGATCACTCCTTAGCTTCTTCCATACGCTATAAGTTTACTTATTTAGTCATATATCACATTTCTGTGTGTTGGGCCACTTGGAGGTTGCTCCTGGGCTGTCGTTTTTACACGATAAAGATGTTTCAGACTTTTAACTGGCGTAATGTAGTAGTCGAGCTGAACAAATACTGTCAGGTTTTGATAATGTGGGTGTTTTGAGAGTTTAGTACGATATCAGGAACATAAACAGGATTCACTCTTCCTGTTACTGTAATGTGAAAGTAATATGAAACTGCTGAACAAAGTTAACCTCAGACTACAGGAAACAATTCATTATAATAGTAATTGTCCTTTTTAGAGCGGTGTTTACTCAGCTGATACAGCTAATAAAAACAAGGCCATGGCTTCACAAAAACTCCGGCTTCTGTCTCCATTTGTTAAACCAGAGCCAGCGTGGTGTTTTATTTTTAACCATGGCACCCTCAGCAAAGGCAGGTGTTTGAAAGAAGAAATCATAATCTTTCATTTTCCAACCAAACAGAAGGTCTGCCACGTTAACCGACTTGTGAGCGTCGCAGTGACTCTGCTAGGTGTGTGCGTCATTCAGAGAAAGATACAGAAAGTCAGATTGAGAGGAGATAAAGGACATGTTATTCTATTTGTCTGTTGTCTGTTTGACTTGATTATGTGCTTCGTCGTTGTCCTGTAGCGACAGCAGTTGCGGTTAAATGTCAGAGTGTTTTTAGTTTTAGGAATGAGGAAACAATTCTACAAATGTTTGAGATGAAGTTGGCTCGTAGATGTGCTCCATGTGTTTTGATTTGATCATTGCAGTGTTGCTCATAAAAGCTGTATATTGTCACCAATGCTTTAGACCTTTGGCATGTCAGAGCAGGAAACGCACTCAGATTTGAATAGTAAAATGAAGGCTGGCTGAATTTCCTTTAGCCGCTTCCTGGCCTGATTGTTCTGCCTCTGAATTTGTGGAAGAATGAAATTTATATTTTTATTGGGTTGTGCAAATCATTTGAGTCTAAAATTAAACAAGCTTGTGGACCGGAAGGTCGGAGTTCAATCCCCTGGACCGGCAAGATAAATTTGGGAAAGACAAAGGCAGCACTTGCCTCATTCCCAGCACTGAGGTGCCCTTGAGCAAAGACGTTAACCCCAGCCGCTCCTGTGGAGCTGCTCAGTGGCAGCAGATCAGACTATTCCTGAAAAAGAGAGCAATGCTCTCAGTGAAACTCCTCCAAACACAAATTTAGAAGGTTACAGCTGTTATTCTAATGTGTCAGATGCTTAATGAACTTTTAAGTAAATATAAGCATCGGATTAGATTTGAAAATTGAAATGAAAGGTCTGGGATTGGGATCAGGGCCAAAAAAAACTTGATTGGCTCTTTTATATTAGGTATCATAAAAGCATCAAATCCTCACATTTTTTAGTTTTTTTTGTTTGTATCAAAATAGTTGAGTAATCGACTAGTCGTTGTCGCAATAATAAAATATATAATAGATTAATATGACATAATACATTAAAGTAATTTATCATTGTAATACAAAAATCAATTCTCAAAGCCATCAAAGAAAGTTTAAGAGATATATACACGCAGTCTAACCCGATTTTCCTTTCTCTTTGTAGATTTTCTACTTTTCCCATGGGAAAGGATTCCCGGGAATACCCGAGTTCAAAGAAAGAGTGCAGTTTATTGGAGACATAAACAAAAGGGATGCCTCAATACAGCTGAGTCCGGTTCAGTTCAGCGACAACGGCACCTTCTTCTGTGACGTGAAGAACCCACCGGACGTACAGGGAACACCGGCTCGAATAGAACTCAGGGTCGTTCTGAAAGGTGAGTCCGCAGGTGTCTTTTTTTTATTATGAAGGATTTCTGATGAAAAGATAAAAATCTGTTTAAGCTCTAGGAAGATTGTGATTGCACAAGATGCTTATTTAACTGTACCCGCAGCCTTGGCCAAACACTTGTGAGTTGTATTCACCCACTCACTGACTCTCTGCACACGCTGTAGATACTCATGCTGATTGGACAGTATGCGCTGTCTGCCTCATTGTGCTGAAGCCGTCATGTCTCCAGGCAAAGAGATGACTTTTCTCTGTCAGTGTGGCTCCCAAGGTTTATAATTTGGTTGGCTATGATCGAATGTAATTGACTGGAGAGGTGCCAATTTGGACACAGCCTAGTTAAAACCTGGATTTAATCATAGATTATCATAAAATGCTGCTGCAACAAGCATTAAACCTAGTTTTAAACCAAACAGGATTACCTTTAAACCTTCTTTAAATCTCACTTTAGTCATCTCTAAACCTAGTTCATCTCCTCACATAACCAAATGTTGAATGTGAAAAACTGCAGGCTAGAAAGTAAACACAGGATCTCAGGCTACAGGTCAATTATAGTTATTTTATTCTGGGTTGGGAACACTTCACCGTGGCATGCTGGGAGGAATGCACACAGCGCATGAGTGACTTTCCTTCGAACAAGATAGTAAAATGATTGCTTACTTTGGTTACCTCGCTGTGTTTGAGGTGTGACGGCAGTGGAACCGGTTGCCTGTGTGCAAGATCTTCATGGAATCAGCGTTTTGCCGTCTGCAGTATTTAAAACTTTCTCCACTGCATAAAAAAAGTGCTGCGCTTGTTATGTACAAGATAAGCTAAAGATGGATACTCTACCAGAGGGAAACTGTTGTGCAGTCGAAGTATAGATGCCAAAAGCAAAGCTGGAGCAGCACTAACATCGTTGATGCTTTACAATAAAAGCATCTGTCTGACTTCCTGTAGAAAGCTTGTAATGTGAAACAAGAGCATCAGGAAGGGATGGTTTTGAGTTACAGCTCTAGGGGAGCACGCTGACGATCTACTCGAAGAAAACCCACAGAGATTGACAAGCTGTCTGCGCTAATTAAATGCAGCTACAAAACATATTTTAGCCACCTAACAAAAGGATCCACCTTTAAAAAAATCTTTCGAATATTTTCACCCCTTTACCTTACTGTCAGACTGCCCTTTATGACGGGGAACTGAAGCCGTTATATATCCACCTACTCTCTCTTCAAAGCCACCAGACTCCATCGACAAAAACAGTGATTTTACCTCGCTGAACGCAGGAGTTGCTGGTCTACTGCTGCCTCAGTCGGTTAGTTTGTTTGCGTTATCGTGTCACTTCGGTGAACTTACCCTTTAGAAAACATCAAAGTCTGAACTTTGCGGGGTAAAATGAAAGTTCCCGTCTGCTTCATCAAACTGGGGGGCGTGCCGACCGGCATCTACACCAACTATGGATAAGTACCTCATACGAACCCCACTAATGACTAAACCATCCTTTTAAACTGGAATGAACTGTTGCTGGTGTAGCTCTCCCATTAAGTTGTCTGGAGTGTTGCAGCTTCACGTTAAACATCTCCACTCCCATGCTCGGCAGCGCATTGGCAGATCTGGTAAAGCCGACATATAAAAGCCGTTCCAGCAGGTGCATTCGTGTTATTTTGTTTTTCAGTTACATGAAGCCCACATGTGCATGTGGCGGCTTGTTATCTTTTGGCTCAGGCAGTGGTTGCCCCACCCTCCAGGTGGGAATTTGTTCTACATCTAGCATTTACATTTTGGAAGGGATGCAGTGCCAAAATAAAAGCCATTTGTGTTTATTTTAGCTCTTACAAAGAGAGTTTTCTTGAACACACAAAGCTGTTGTTACTGCTGGATGGTACAAGGTACAGTATCAGTGACACTCCCAGCTGTGCATTGAACCTGAACTTAAAACTAAACTGAGTCAAGTTTCATCTATAGGAACATTATTTACACATCGTGTAGAGAGAAACTGAGAAACTCAATTGAAAGTGCTGATGTGGGGCTTTCACACAGTATCTCATTTAACTAATAACATGTAGCTAATAATTAATATTTACTATATATATATATATATATATATATATATATATATATATATATATATATATATATATATATATATATATATACATATATATATATATATATATATATATACATATATATATATATATTTACAATGCCAGACAAACTGAGTGGTATAAAACACTTTACAGTATTTAGACTGTATTATAGTTATATTTCTTACATTTTTCTGTTGCATTTGTGTTTTTTACAATCCTGAATTGTTCTATTATGGTATTTTGATTAATTATTTCTAAAGATTTGTAAAATTTTATAGTCTTTGGTAGTCATTCTTGCATTTTGGGTTTCTGACAGCTTTTATAGTTTGTTAAATTGGCAAAATCACGATTGAGACTTAAACACAAATGTGGGGTAAGGACCGTTCTGGAGTCCAGAGAGTTTTAAACACAGTTTTCGTCTTTTATATTTTAATCCTAACTGTGTGTGTTTGTGTGTGTTTGTGTCGTGTGCAGAATCTCTCCCTGCGAGCAACACCACCATTATAGTCGGAACAGTCTGTGGTGCTTTGGTTCTGCTCGTCCTCATCGCCATAGCTGCCTGCGTTGTCATGAGGATGCTTCACAGCCGCCATGATTATGAAGGGTGAGTGTTTTCCACGAGTATTACCGGTTTACCGATTGCTGACCATAACACGGTGTATGGTAATACGACACAATAAGACCCCGTTTCCAAAATAACAAATAGACTTTACTTTAAACTCCACCATGTAGTTATAACAACTCATAATGTAGTTGTCAACAGCTGTAACGTCCTATGGGCAACAATACATGTATAAAGAGATAATGAATGACTATATAGTAAAACACAGTGTTAATATAAGTGGTATAATATGCATAGGAGAAGTTTTAATTAATAAATACTGAAAATGCCCTTTATATCTGCGTACAGCTACATTATAGTGTGTTATTAAATGTTTATATACTGCTTATAAATGCTAAACCAGGGGGATTGAAGTCGAGTGTTACCAGAATATATATATATATATATATAAATGAATCTTGTATTGAGAAGATGTTTGATGTTTAAATGAAAGGTGAGTTTCTCCGGTGGGTTTTTGCTGGTTTCCTAAATGTTTTAATTCCAGTTGTTTTTTTTTACTCCAGAGATTTAATCATCAGACCGTAACACCTCGCTAACTCTTTCTGCATGGGAAGGAGGGTTTCACTCTCTCTGTGTGTTGACTTGTGGGGGGTAAAAGCTGTTTGTTTTTGGGCTGTGATCTGATCTTCTTACTAATTATTCATATGTTTGTTAAAGACGTAGTCACAAACTAGACTTTTCCTTCGTATGTTTGAGGTAGTTTGACCATGTCTACCTCGCATGCTCCAGCCACACTCTCTACAGTCTCTTCATCTCAATGAGATAACCACATATTGACCCGATGAATGTGAGAAATTGAAAGCGCTAAGATTTATTCTGAAGTCGCTCCTGTTTGGCTGTTGGATGGTTTGAGCCTGTGAGCTGAAGTTGCTAGTTGTCTTTGGGGTTGCTGTTTTGCACTGGTGCCAGTCACTTTCCTCCATTACTGCGTGTTAACACAACTAATTTCACTTTCTATTAACATCATTGATTATCTTGTTGTCAGCATGTTGTCTTGTCATTGTTAAGCATCCTTTGCCACTAACACTCGACTAACCTCATCTGTGTTCTTCATCACCAGTTTTGTTTTTTGTTTGGTCAACAGAAATGTTTCGAGGCGTCACGTTGACACAGTTCGGTCACCTTGAAATGTTAGAACAATATAAAGTGTCTTTACTGGAGGTGCACTGATGATTTGTTAGATTTTTATGTTTTATAATCGTGGAGTGAATAGTTGAATGGATGGACTGATGCAAGTATTGCTCCATCTGCATCTAACAACTATTTTCATTAGCGATTATTCTATATTAATAAATTATTTGTTTGTTCTGTGAAACTTAAAATAGAAAGACATTAACATTATAATTTCCCAAAACTCAAGGTGAAGTCTTAACTTGTTTTTTGTTGTTTAACCAACAGTCCAAAACCCGAACAAATTTAGTTTACAACAGGGCTGCACTCGACTAAAGAAGATATGATATGAGTTTAATTATTTAAATATATATATTTTAACAGCTGCCTGTTAAATGCTAACAGAAAAAGTGGTAATGATTCTGAATGTGTCAGAACAACCAACAAGGAGACTGAACATTTAGTTCACTTGTTTCAACACAGCGTAACATCACACAAGCCTCGTTGGTAAAAGCACAGAATAAACAACTTCCAACTTCACTTAAATACTGGCTTGACTCCCTGTGTTACAAGAGAAAAGGTCCATGTTGCAACAATCCCCTGATACTTTAGTCCCTACTAGTACTTTGTTTTTGTTTTTCTGTGAGTATCCGACTAATAGAAAAGCACATCGACTGAGACATCAACTAACGATTCATTCCACTATTAGAGGGCAGCCGTAGTTTACAAGGATGTAGAACAGAAAAACAGTCACCGCAATGCAAGAGCAGGGAATATTTGGCATCTTAAAACAAACTTTAATGATTTATTGATTATCAAAATAGTTGCCCATTAATTTTCTCTCAATGAACTAAGTGATTTGAGTTATTATTGCAGCTCTAGTGAAGACAGTAGAATAGTTTTATTTGTGTTGCACGGAGCACAGAGTTTGTAGTTACACATAAAACCCTTGATGAGGTAGAAAACTAATAAATAAATATAAATTATCTAGTTTTATGTGAACAAATGCATCTAGTAGTCAAACAAGGAGAGCTTTTTTTTTATGATTTGTACTCCTTTTGAACTTTAAATATCATCGGTGCACCTCTAGTCTCCTCTGCTTTCAGTATCTCTGCCAAAACACTGGGATCTGCCATGCACTTTGTTCCAGTGTTTCATGCTCATCTCTCATTGTTTTATTTTTGTCTTGTGCTCCATTATTTGTTTGTTTGTCTCCATTTGACTGTGCACCAATGGTTGCTCAACACCATGGCAAATCGTAACCCTAAAAATAGATGTACGTCCTTGGAAAGCGTGAGCTCTCAGGCTCCGAAGCCACGAAAGAAGGTGGAGTCCAGCCTGGACGGCTCCAGGTCTACCAGTCCCTCGGGTCCACTACAGGTAGGAGCTGGGGGACAGAAAAATCCACTGGCTGCCACCATTTACTGGGAAACTGTCGCATTTATGTTGTTTGTCCAAAAGAAATACTCTGCATCCTTATTCCTGCACACTGATTCATGGAAATATACAGTATTTGCTTCTGATCTGTCTTAAAAACCTCAATATGAGTTCAGTAATATTCATTTATGTCACATTTGTCAAAAAACAAACCCAAACAAACAAACTGCAACAGTATAAACAAGTAGAATTAAAGAAAAAAACAAGTCAAAACCACCTGAAAAATTATTGTTCATGACTGAAAACAACAGTTTGACTTTGGCTTTAATGTCTATATGCTAATTGTCAAGTTACAGCAGGTTAGCTTAGCTTAGCACAAAGACTGTAAACAGAGGGAAACGGCTAGCCTGGCTCTGTCAAATGGTAATAAAATCTTTCTAAGATCACTAATTAATGTATCTCATTTGTTTAATCTGTCCAACATCCAGCGTGGAAAAACGTCTCTGGAGAAGGACGATAAATTAAACCACCTTCGTGGACAATTAAGTTGTATTATAATAATTTAAAATATTTATAATCTTATCCAAGGAGGGAACCTTTTTACTCTCACGGTTTATTTTCAGTTTGTTAAAAACTATCGTCAGTGTATTAAACTTTGAGTCCTGTGTAATGAATCAGGCTGTTGGATTACGTTGTATAAAAACCTATGAAACTGCATGAAAATAAATTTTTTTTGGAGAAGGGAGAGAGAGTTTCTTTTTTCACTTTGAGTACTTACTACTTACTTAATTATCAAAATACATCAACTAATCAATTAATTGACCAAATGGTTTCAGCTCCACTTTTTAAATAATCACCTGTGTGCATGTTTTCCAACTTGTTGGTTAATCACTAAACTCTTTCAGGACATAAAAATATAACAAATCTGCCACTCAGAAGTTCTACTGGACCAAAATACTTATTATGGGCTTGTGATGTTTAAAATTGATGTAGTGGTGCTTTGTTTCCTGTTTACTGACTTTTCTTCCTTTTTCTTTATTATGTTCCAGGGCCCGGTGATATACGCCCAGTTGGATCACTCAGGCAGCAAAAACTCATTCCATAAGATGGAGCCAGTGGTCTACGCTGACATTCGTAAAAACTGAAGAGTAACTGGGGACCAAAAAAAAGAAATAAAACACAGTAATGTATCAGACCTCTCTATCAGCTGCTCTTGGGAAGGGTGGGAATATTTCAACAGGGACAGAAATTGGTGCAGTTTTCTTTCTATCCATCTCTTGTCCTCTGAAAGCATGACGTTATATGATAAAGTGATGTCTCCATGTGCTTTATTGTAAAGACAAAAAAAGAGGAACACTCTAGTGGACACAACATTACTCCAGCAGTCATCAGGATTGTTCTCGGAAAAAAAAAAAATCTGAATGCCTTCATAGATATCATTCCACATGTAAGAATATTTTATTTTAATCACGAAAAGCTTTGTGCCTACAAAAGGTCCTGCAGGTTGTTGCATCAGCTGAACTTAATTCAACACCAACTGCTACATTTTAACCTTCGTTTCCTACTTAACTCACCACTTAAGCTACTAATATCTCAACAAAGTCGACTAATCAAAGCATCAACGCAGAAACTAACATGACTAACTAGCAACATAAAGGGAGAGATTTAAAAACAAATAGTATCCTATCATGTGAACTAGCTAATATATGTTTGAACACGTTTGTCTGATCACCTCCGTTATTTATCACCAAACTATAGTTGTGTCAATGCCTCCTGTGAATGCAACATAAACTCACACCTCGCCTAATCCCAGTGACTGTCCTGCACAATGCAGAGTGTGCATGTTCAGTATCAACTTCAGTGTAAAGGGATGCTGTCTGTCACAAGGTGCTACCGTAATCAGTTAATTTAATATCAAAGAAAAGTTGAGCTGGACAGACACTGTATGATTTTATTAATTGGCCTTTCTGTTACACTCAACGTAAACACAGAAAACCGAATCAGTTCCAACGCAAACGAATATTAATTTGTGCAATTCAGAAGTTTATCTCTATCGCAGCTCAGTCTCAGTTAATACTACAGTCATCCACGACGTGTAAATTACTGATCTGAGACAGCCAACCAATCGTCTGACAGTCAGACTGTTGAAGCAGTCAATCAGAGGTTGTGACTCCTCAAAATTAACATCAGATGACTGACTGCCTGTCTGATTTTTAAAAGTAGCCAGAGGAGACCAGTTTGGGGTTAAAGGGGAAAGTGAGGTTACCAGACTTCTCTGCTTGTGGCTCGAGGCTCCATTAGACGCTGTGAGCGTAACACACCTGAACCTCAGACCTAAAGGAGCGTTCCATCTACCTCGAAAGTCCGAAGTCTGAGCTGGGAATGCCATTACACCGGAGTTGGACTGCAATCCTAGAAGTTGTAGAAGCTGTACTTTGCTCATACATTCCAGTCGCAATGTCCGAGAGTTCATATGGAATGCACCGAAACAGTGGGTGGCCGAGTTGCGTTGTGGGTAATGTAGGCGCCAGGTATTGAAGAAAGAATAATGCGTCAAATAGTGTACTGTACGGTGTCTGTCCAGCTTTACACTTTTAAGTTATGTCTTAACTCTTAAGGCTACGTTTTAACTAATGTTTCTGTTTCCATAAATCCTAAAAATGACATTCCAAGTGAGCTTCGTTTTGAGTTTACACACAGCTGGTGCAACAGGCTGCTGCTGACGCTCCCTCCGCTGGCCACTCCCATTGTGATCTTGTTTTGTAAGGGCGTATAACGTAGACTTTACATTGCCTTTCGGTATCTTTGCATGCAGTTATGATGACACCTACACTCTTAAATTTGGTGGTACTCAGATAGTTGTAAGAGAAGAAGCTGTCTGACGTTGTATTACTGTGAATGCTCCGTGGAGTTCTGGCATGTTTTGTGGTACCTTTTTTTTTTTTTTTTTTTAAATAAACTGCCTCCCGTTTGTTTTTTTCACCTCAGAGGAACATCTTTAACAAGCTCTACCAGGTTTTTTTTTTAAACAAATTCTGGGTGCTCTAAGTGTCGATGTTTGTTTTCATTTTATTTTTAAAAAGTGAATATGAACACAGGCAATGCAACCCAGGTAGAGTTTTGTGTTCTGCATCACACTTTAAGACGTTTTTCTGCCTGTTTCGAGGTGTGATGTGAATTTAAAAAAAAATAGTTTGCTGCTAGTGGTGATTACCTGGGCAGTTTTCAGCTTAGTTATGAGTAATTTTCAAACGTGCATGTTAAAACCAAATGTTCAACTGAGGTGAAATATCTCCTATGAAAACGGGGAGCTCTCAAATGCGAAATACACTGTTTGCATGCAATTTACTAACATAACACTCATTATTATGAAAATATCCATCCTTTTTTTTCCATCTATGTATTGTGTAAAGCTCTTTTTTTCCCAAAACTAATGGGCCAAATATATTAGGTAAGTTCTTTTCAGATGCTTTTAAGCTTTAAAATGCATTCCAAATTTTTGTTAATTTTCTTTTGTCTTGAAAACATTTAAAAGCCAAATTCTATGTTCTAATTTTCTTCGGTGACCTATGAGAATGATATTTGTGTTCAGTCTAAAATGCCTTCAGCTTCCGCTCGTGATTCCGAATGCAGTAAGTTTCCATGTTGACCAGTATTTGTATATATTTCTTGCTCATGTAAGATATAGTGCTGTTTACTGTAACTCATTCCAGTGTGGTATGGCTGTGGATGTCTTTCCAGAGAAGGAGAGTAGTTTGCTGTAGAGGTCTAGAAAGTTGGTGGCTTTTTTCTCTCTCTTCTTTTAGTCTTAATTATTTGTCACCGTACACTCAAATGTATACAGTGCCTGCAGGAAGTGTTGAGCCTGTCAGTTCAAAATGGCTTCAGTTAAGTTTTCTTTGGTCAAAAGTGTGCACAGAAAAAACACAATTAATGTGACGTTTTTTGAGTTTTAAGGCTATGTCTGCTTCGGTGCCACATGTTATATCTATTGCTTGAAAGTAAAAGAAATCACTTGATGATATCGTTAAACTTTCAGTAACTTATTTCTTTGGTCTCTTGTTAACGGTTGCAGTTACAAAGCAACATTATCCGGCTCTTTAGCTGCTTAATGCTCAAATTAGTTCACCAGACGGTCTCTAACTGTGTCTTTTTAGCTGAAAACGACACTGTGAGAACAGTAAAGTGGTCCAGACGGTTAAACAAACACTATAAAGCTCTGTAAAGCAGAGGGGAGCTGCAGGGTCACCAATACTTTGACATATTTGTCATATATCTTCTCATTTTATAAGAATATAAATACAGATTCTAGCCGCTTTAAAGACATCCAAGATGGTTCTAAGCAGGGTCGATTGTATCATTGTGAATGTCGCTGATAATGTAGATATATATTGCCTTTATTTAGCCAGTTTCAATGCTGTGCTCTCAATATGTACCTTACAAGACTAAAAGTCTGTAACTGTAATGGCTGTAAGCTCATTACGCACCAGAAAACACCATCAGTGGGTAGAATAGACTGAAACGTTATTGTCCCACCAATGAAACCGATAAACAATAAAACGTGCGTCACAATAAGGGAGAAAACTTTCACTCCTCTTGGATTTTCTTTAGCCTTCAGCCACAACAAAACACGTGTGTTTGTTAAATGTGAGCTCTGCTGCTTGTAACCGTCTCCAACAGCGATGTCACAGTGTACTGACACACCCCGGAGTACACGTCTGCATCACGGCAGCGAGGTGATAAGTTAAACCACCGGAGGTCAGTAACAAGTTGCTCTTTAACATGCCAACATTGGGTGTCTTGGCTTAACAATTTTGCGAGCATTTAGTATGTTCGCAATAATAATAATAATAATAATAATAATAATAATAATAATAAGCTGGCAGGAATTCAGCTGTTTTAGAGGAAATGTAGATAGAAGTGATCCGGATTCACCCTCTCATCCTTTGGAGACCATGAATGTGTTTAATTATAAATAACTGACATGACTGCGTAACTCTGGCCACTATTATGTTTACTGTAATGTTATTATTCAACCATCTCCTCTCCTGACTTAACCTAGAAGTCCTTCAGAGTTATTTCAGTTGTTTTTTTTTTACACTTTAACTTATTTCAAACTGTCCCTACGCGGGAGCTTGAGTACTTATTTACTCAGAGCGTGTTTTCATTTATAACTACCTTCTGAAAAATATTAATTCAATCCATTTTGACTGTGGCTGTGACACCACTCAATGCAGGCACTGTAGTCTTCCAGATTTGTTTTCTTATCTTCAATGTAAAAGTCTTTTCTGTTGGTTTCTGTTGGTTTGTTTTGTTTTAGTAGTTAGCATGAATTTCAATGTATTCACCAAGTCAAAAAAGAAAAAAGAAAACCACCTGTATGATACTGACGAACCTTTTACTGCTGGTCGCTTTGCTCCTAATTGTGACTTGTTGCAGTGTTTAGTGCTGTTGTAGAAATTGTGATGTAAACTATAAATTATGAAAGATTTCCAGCTTGACCAAGCTTCTACGCTAAAACGTTTGGTGTGTTGGTGTCTTTAAAAAGTTGTGAGTGAATGCAGGTTGCAGAGTTCACTCCACTCCTGACGAGTCTTAAAGTGCGTGCTTAGTGTTTCTCGATGGTAAATAGTTGTGTGTTATTTGAGATTTGTTTGGTATGTTATGTTGTAAAATCTGCACTATGTCTTGCATATCAAAGACAACAAATTCCCTGTGATTTTATTTTTTATTTTTTTTTATTTTCGTTTCATCTCGGAATGACCTTTGGCCTCTGTTTAACGTCTTTAAAACTGGAATGTTGTACATTTAGTGCCTTTTACATTTCATCAGCTAACTTGAACATCTGCTCCAAATAGAAAATATAAGATTCATTTATTTTCCTTTTATTGTACGTATTTTTTTATACACATAATATCGCCTCTGTATCCACTGTTCAAATTTTATATAAAACCTATTCCTGGCCAATTACATGTGTGTTTGTTCTGATTTATTATATTCTCACCGAAACCTGAGAAATTCCTGTTTGATTCAGTTTTTTCCTATAAATAAGACAAAGACACAAATATTAAGCTATTAAATCATAATTAATGGTGAAACAAAGATACTAGCAGTGACTTTATATTCATATTTGTTGTCACAGGAGGATTTTTCCCTGTTATGTGATCATATTTTCTCTTCTACATTAGCTTACAACCAAAGAAGTAGAGGTCAAATTACATTGGCCAAATTGTAAAGAATGACAGGAAAGAGGACATACGTCAGATAAAGACTAATTTATTAAGCTTTGCTGATCTTCCCGGGTTCCACACATTAAAAAACAAAGCACCAATACAATCATCAGTATCAATAAATGCTTTAAAAACCCACTTAGAAACAAAATCAAGGAAAGAATGCATCAAACAAGCAGCTTAATGACAACTAATTACAACAAGCACTCATCCAATCATCTAACACTGATTGATATCTAGTTCCATTCTGCAGAATTAAATGCTTCTTTCTTTAATAACGGCTATTATAGATCAATAAAAACAGTATTATTCAGATGCCAAATGTTTTATTTACATTTTAAAATTGTTTTGGCCCCAATAAGAATAATAATTAAATTATTAAAACTTCCATTTAAAGGTGATTCCACACTTTTTGAACAGTAGTGAACGTTTTAAAGGGTCAAAAGATAACTAACCAACAGGAAGTTATATGTCCATACTATCCTGTACCAAGTGTAGATAAAAAGTGCGTTGTAATGTCTTATGCAGTTAGACCAGAGGCATCATTATGTCTGCTGCATTTTGGCGTGTTATTGTATCGTTGACAGCAGAGGCATGAAGTGTGGAGAAAGAGGGAACAAGGGAAACCGGAATCGAACCGAGGACGTTGTAATTACATGTTAGACCACTTAAAGCTCACCCTGGCGCCACCCAGGCTGTTTTTATTTTACAGCAAGTGTGTGAGAGAGTCAGCAAACTGTCACTTCCTACGTTCTTCTTTTATGTTTTACAGCAGAGGTTCCCCCGAGTTTTATTGTCCGACGTCCTCCAGCGGCCCCGTCGGAACCCAGCTACAGCTACACTGACAGCACTCGTTACTTGGTTGATTAAAACTATATATACATATAAAAGTATATAATAGTGGATGCAACAATGATTCTTTCATACAGTTAAATAAATGTTTTGGTCTGTTCGGTGAAAGAAGTACTTAAATCTTTAGAAATACTCTGTTCTAGCATCACTATACTTAGGAAAGAAATACTTATTATAATCATTTTATAATAATGTCTACTATAATATGAGATTAATGCATTAATGTGTACTTCTGTGTTGCAGCTGATAAATATAGGGATAACTTTTTGTCCCAGGGATCAATTAACGTACATCATATTTTATATGCTGATTGTATTTTATATCAATAATAAGTAAATATTTATAAGTATTTGCCTTCCAATATGTAGTGGAGTAGAAGTATAAAGTAGTGTTGTTATTTCTCCTGGAGTAAAAGTAACGTTACAATTCCTGCATTTGAAATTCTACTTTTAAACAGAAGGTATTACGAACAAAATGTGCTTTAAAGATCCCGTCCAGACATGTGACACGACATATTGAGACACAGACACGGTGCAAATAGTCAGCCTGGAACAAGAATGTGTGTCTGACATGTTTTTTCCACATTAAAATCATTAAATTATCATCTACTCTTTCGACCTCACAGAATCTTTGAATATGCAAATTATGTTGATTTCTGTAGTTTTTCTATGATGTCACAAATCATGCTCGTAAGGCCCCGCCCCTGAAAAACGATCTCAAATGTTCAATGAGCGCAGACGAATATAAAAACATCCTTTTAGTGTCAAACATCATTCAAACATCCACACTGTAGGAACAAGGAGATAAACTTAAAGTACTTATTATGTCTAATAATTATGGAGCGTTCAAAGTCCACAAGATAACAAAGATATATCGGGACTTCAGGGACTTTCCTGTTGGTTATAAATAAATACACGATGACCTCACCGGACCTTTAATCTGTAACAGTGCGTCATATTTATTGAGTGCTTATATGTACGCAGGTAAATTAATGTAGTGGGGTTTAAAAGTACAATATTTACATTGATAGATTGACTTGTTGAAGAAATCTGAGGCACTCAAGAAGGTAGCCTTAAATATCTCTTCAGGCCTTCATCAGGCCAAATACAAAACCTTTGGGCTGTTTCTTATACCTGCTGGCAAGTAGTCACACCAGACTCAACAGAGGAAACCACACATCAGAAATCCCACACATTGTCAGAATAAAGCAGCGACAGATAAATAGAGACAACTATATACAAAACATCTTAAAACCTCTTTAATATGTCACTTTTACTGCATCTGGGTGTATTTTTAAAGTGCCGTGGTCCGCCTCTTTTTCAGCGTAGAGCCACGGAGTACTGAGGGTTTCCAGTTCTTCAGGTTATTATATATATATATATATATATATGTGTGTGTGTGTGTGTGTGTGTGTGTGTGTGTGTGCATAAAAAACAAAACAAACACAAGTATAAAGAAGCATACAAGTACCTCAAAGTAAAAGGAGTAAATGTACTTCCACCTCTGCCATTAACACAGCAGTGAGCGAGTCAGACCACTGGGAAACAAAATCAGCAGCATGAAACAATAACTGTTGCATTGTGGGAGTGTGAGCAGCAGGAGGCAGAGTTGATCTAACTGACATTGAACACATCAGTCATTTGTATAATGTAACACACACACACACTCCCTTCCCTCTGATTAATGGAATAACATCAGCGCTGCTCTCTCCCTCCGGGAAACAAATATCTGGGAAAAAAAAAAAAATCCCTCCTCACGCCCGTCAGTGATAGTGTTGACGCTGTGCTGCAAGGGAAAGGAAACCAAAAAAAAAAAAAAAGGGTCTGGGAATCCCGGTAAATAAAAGGGGACGATCCCCCCGGGGGCGGGGGGGAGGAGGTGTGCATCATGTGGTGAGAGCTGTGAGAGCTTTATTTGTAATATGATGCTGTAAAATGCTCTCTGTGTGTGTGTGTGTGTGTGTGTGTGTGTGTGACATGACACCACTGATAAAACATATTGAGGATGAGAGGATGGTGAATGTGAAACTAAACCTGCAGTGAATGTACAGGACACCACAGAAGAATAAGAAGAGAACAGGTAAGCACTATAATCTTTATTCTTTTTCACCTGTTTTTATACACGTCAGCAGCGAGTATTGTAGTACTTTAAAGTACTCTTTTGAGGTACTTTTACTAAATTTCAGAGGGAAACTGCTTTATTTTGACTGATTTGATGTTTAAATCAGTTTATTCTTGGTTTTTTGGTAAAACTCAAGGCCCACTTACTAGATTCTTTTTCCCAGGGCTTTCAACCACATCACACTGTCTTCATCAGCTTTGCATCCGAAGCAGTTTTAAGACTTCTCACCAGTGTCGTCTTACATAAAAAGCATCTAAGTTCAGCTCCGTTATCGGAAATTGTAACAACTCAAACTCTGCTTACTCGCTTTTGCTGGAGCTTTCGACCATATCACACTGTCTTCATCAGCAGATGAGCTTAGGAATTGCATCAGCAGTGTTTTCTTTAGGAGATCTCTCCCATGTCGTCTCAAATGAAAAGCATCAGCTTTTCAGTTTTCAGTTTTGACATCAAAATTGTGACGACTCGAAGTCTGCTCACTAGCTTTAAAAGGAGCTTTCAACCATATTACTCAGCCTTCATCAGCACACGGAGAACATCTTCTTGTAAAGTATATAAATGAGTTTAAATTAGCTCCATTTTGACCAAATACAACTGTAAAATCCTAATTACTCATTAATAACCATCATAAGGGACAATGAGTACTTTAACTTGTGATACATTAAGAGCATTTTGTTGATAATACCTCTGTTTGAAATATTTTCCAAGAGAAGGAATTTAAAAATTTAGTGTCTTTGACGACACTCGTAGCTTTCTGAAGAGCCGCTGTGAAGCTCAGCGTGGTCGGCTCTGGCCGCTGCCACCTCGGAAGTCCTGACTCCGGCCGGCTCCTGGCTAATGCAAACACAAGGTTGGCTGAATGAAGCCTGGTTACTGAGAACAGCTGCCTGTCAAAGCATCCACCTATCACTCAAAGCGACCACGGCTTTAATTTTGCATCAATTTAAGCCTCAATATAATTTAAACAGGAGAGTTATTTAAGAATTCCCCCCACTTACAGATGTCAAGAACGGAGTATTTAGTTATAGACACCGAATGTCTTTTATGTACCAGGCTGTAGATGTTCCTGCTGTAAAGTTGGGAACTTTAACATGGGGTCTTGTGGAGATTGATCACTTCTGGAGCCAGCCCCCAAGAGTCCGTTTGAGGAACTGTTGTTACTACCGCTTTGTGTATCACCCGCAGTAGATGGCGGTCGGCGCAAACCCCAGTTCAGGGGAAGCAAACAGGAGTACCGGCATGGAAGCTAACCAATGAACCATATGTGGATGTGAGCGGCAGCAACATGTGTTAGTCATCTGAAAAAAAAAAAATTAATATCAGCTATATTTAGAATCTTTTCACCACGAAACTGAAGCTTTAGATCTATTTATGGTCTCTCCAAAGCCATGAGACGACATCACTTCGCGCTTCCTGTCAGAAAGGACGGTGTGACAAAGTAAAGCACCGAAAATACTCTCTCTCTCTATAGCATACACATAAACTGATATTAATGGGTTTGTTTTATATTTTGTTTTATTTGTTCTACATTTTATTTACTGGTAATTATTTGGTTTCTATGTGTTGTTTCAGTTTCACTATGTGAAGAACTTTGGCCTCCATGTTTGTGTGAAAGGTGTCGTATAAATAATGTTGAGTTGCATTGAGGTAATATCTCTTTAAGTAGAAGACTTCTTCCACCACCACATATTGCAAGCATATTAATACATTAACTCCAACCTACCAGAAAACGAAAACCACTTTATATACGTGCTGCCCAAACCTGTGAAAACGATACTAAAATGTTCATGTTCTTCACAGTTAAGCAACTAAACGAAACCAGTAGTTAAGAGACAAGAAAAGACTGAGAATCTCAATATGAAATTAACAAGATTTTCGATTGCTTATTATACATTATTTTACTTTGTGAACTAGAATCTTTAAAAACAAGCCCAAAAATAGTCTGTAGATACCGCCAAAATAAAAGGTGATTTTCTTCCTCCTGCTTTAAATGTACACAGTACAGTCAACCACTGTCACAGGTTCACTGCCTTGCTCAAGAGCAGTTACCACTAGAAGGAGGAGAAAGTTTTACTCATTCACTTTCCCAGCTTGTCGAGACATTCAGACAGTCGTACAGTCATTTAAAACTAAACTGACCTTACTCATAATTGCAGAGTTGTTTGTTTACAGTACGGCGAGCCAGAGAGAAGCCACATGACAAATCAGACTCACTCCCACAGTCCTGAAAAGGATGTGTGAGTTTTCAACACCCACCCACACGTATCTGATGGGCGGACAGATCTTTCCAAAGCCATCAATAACTTCTGCTGATGTTTTTTGTTTCTCTCTGGGTGGAGAGATATGGAGCATCAACACATTTCTCTCTTTTTATCCATAAAAGGTTGCTTTAAAAAAAAAAAGACATTAAAATAATAAACATATGGAGAACTCAGTGTGCTTTGAACTTTAAGCTTTGTGGTGAAGCACATTAAAATGCCTCAAATTCCAAATGGAGATTGGTGTGTGAGAACATCCAAGAAAGAAAAACGTCCAAACCTTAGGATTAATAGAGGGTAGTTTTAGAGGAGGAGGGTTGTGTCTTCTTGAAGTGGAGCATAAAACTGGACTTCCCAACCCCCTTATAAGGCATTTCCCTGAGAACAGTGGGAGGGGGGGGGAGAGGGCTAAGCGATGCAGGATATTCTCACAGGATGTGATGGCTGGACAGCAGCCGGAGCCGTGAAATGTGGAGGGAAGAGTCAGCTGAGAGAAGCTCTTCGGCTTGCGGTGTTTGCTTGGTTACTATCGATCTGTGAGTGGGTGGGTGTGTGCGCTGAGGATGTGAAATCAACATGGTCAGGAGGCACTGCGAAAATTAGTCATCAGCTGAAAGTGAGGTAAATGTTCTCCAAAAAAGCATGTTGTTCTTGCATGTTGTTTGGTTTTTGGAAGCCTTGGACTAGACTGTGAGAGCAGATGCTGCTTGTAGGAGTGTGTGTATGTGTGTGTGTGTGCATGGTTACTAATTGCAGTGGTGGAATAAGTACTCAGATCTTTAAAGTACCGATACAACAATGTAAAAATAACTCCTTTACAAGAAAAGGTCCTGCATTCACAGTAGAAGTCTTACCAGTTACTAGTTTGTAGAGAAGATTTTACATGTAAAACATATGATGTAAGTACATATTTAAGATAAAATCTCTATGTTCACATTGTATTTTTACTACTTTTACTCAAGTAAAGGGTCTAAACACTTCATCTTCTTCAAGCACATTTGTGCATTAATCTGCCTGAAAGGAAATTTGATATAAAAATATAATTGAACAAGATGTAAAACCAGCAGTTAAAAGGCAGGAGGAGGATGAAATGCTGTATGATCGATGTGAAATGATGCCAAGAATTTTGATAACATCATAAAAATATTTCACTTTCTTAAGTAGAGTCTTTAAATATAGTCTGTAGACTATGATACCGCCAAAATAAATGATTCCTGGTCCTCCTGCTTCAAATTTACAGCTCCAATAAAAAAGGGTAAAAATATTATTTGCAGAATGTACTTAAAGTATCAAAAGAACTGATTTATTATTATATATATCACATTATTAGATTGTTAATTCTGATGCATGAAGCAGTATTTTACTGTTGTAGCAGCTCCAGGTGGAGCTAGTTTGAACTACTTTATTAGTTAGTTTAGATCATTTGTTCCCAACTTCAAAATGTCACATGGTCGTGAGATAAACAAAACAAACACTGTTTGTTACACAGTATTTATTAACTTCTTTGGGGCTCAAACATTTAGATGTTTAGAGACATCAGACACTTTAACTTGAACGCACTTGAACTGCTTTTTTGTAGGAAAGAAGGTTGGAAACTACTGGTTTAACTTTTAACAACGCATTGTATTCATGAGATGATTATGTTTTTAATGTAATATCTCAATCTGAAAAAATAACTTTAGCTCTAAAATAAATTTGGAGAAGTGGAAATACTCAAATTATACTGCAGTACAACACTTTGAAGGTCTTGCTTTAGAAAGAGTGTGTAGCTTTCTGGCTTCTGATTAACGACTACAATGTTTTATCAGATTGTAAATGTCTAAAAGTGTTCTACAACTGACTCTGTGAGATAAACTTTGTGGCTGATTTTTAAAGAGTTTATTGAACAAAAATTAGTTTAACATTTCTATCTAACAAATCTACGTGCTTCAGTAGCTCTAAATGAATCTTCATCGGCTCAGAGTTGGTGCAAACATCACATGAGAGCGCTGTGGTGAATGTCTGCAAGAGCAAATGTGTGGTTATGTGATGTCTTACATGTGAGTCGAGGGAAGATTTCACATGAACTAAACTAAACTTTTGTCATTTTTAACACTTGAGTGAACAGTAGGTGAGTTCTTCAGAGCACCAACTGCTCAACGTTTCTAATTTAAAATACCTTGCTGGGTGTTTTTGCAGTCCAATTTAGTTTCAGCTAAATTTCCACGTCCTTACCATCCCCATGGGTACTTACCATTGCTGCAATGCTAATTACTCCCACATTGTCTCCCCTGCAAGTCTACATGTTGTTTTGTTTTGTTCAGGGGAACCTATCAGGAAATATTTAAGTTTCCGTAAAATAACGAGGCACAGACCTTGTGTCTCGTAAAGGATGACTCATCAAGGCCCGACAAAACAATATCAGCCTTTTCTGTTTCCAAACAATAACCTACAGTACAGAATTTATTACATTTACTCAGAACTCACCGAAACCTTTTGAGCTGCATTTGCTTAGTCATTCTTTCTCAGTAGTACCAGTTCTGCAGCTAAATGCATGTAGTACAGTATAAAAGAGAAATGTCAGAGAATACAAGTAACAAAAAGCCCCTTCTGTATCACAGGGCATAAATAGAACTGTCATAGGTCCACATGTCACACAGTAGGTAGGAGGACTTCCCTCTTCCTTCCCTTTTCTAGTCATATCACCTAGAGCTTCCTGCATTCATGTGTTTCGAACTCTCCCTCTGCTGCAGCACCATGGCCACCTTCCAGCTGCTCTTCCCGCTGTTGGTCAGCTGCGTGGCGGCATCCGCACATCCTCCCCGCCACCTCCCTCCATGCCAAGTTGTAAGTAAAGCCTGATAAACAGACACACACACACACACACACACGCACACACATTTTGTAGTGGTATTTCAATTAAAATGCATCTTCTAGGCACATTCTTCACATTTCCAGTGAGATAAATACTGAATATTTTATGTTTTTTTTTCATCTGTTGTTAGTTTATTTTCACGGGTTGCCCGCGGCAACTGAGATCCATCAGGTGCTTGAGGTATTTCTGAGATTATCTACAGGCGGATGATTTATTTGAAAGATTTGAACCTGAGCAGATCTGGTTTATTATCTTTAAACTCTTGAACTGTGCTGCCGTCAGACCTTCAGGCTTTTAATATTTGGACAGTGAAACATTTTTTGTCTTCTCTGGAAGAAAAGTGTTAATGCTGCAGAGGTCACTTATCAGTCGAGCTTGTCAGTGTGTAGATAGACTGCACAATCTTTTCCTCTCAGTTTCTGGTGAATCAGTTTTGACTTCTCATGCAGTCATTTGACTTGTTTATAAACCTGAAAATGTTACATGCATCATTTCACATGTTCTGGAAAATCTTCTTTTTCTCAGTAAAGAGTTTTAATGACTATTATTTGAAACACTGCTGTGTGTAGCAGTTGGTAATCAGTTCTCTCTGTCATTTCTTGTAATCTTTGTAGGTGTTATGCTATCTGATAAAAGCATAAAATAGCCTAAATTAATTGTAATAATTTCGAAAAACAAAAAAGGTCCCTGACCAGAGCGACATTCATAGTTGGTGCTTTAAACCCCGAGGCCACTAGTTCCCACAGTGGGTACTACTGCACCCTGGGGAACCTTAAAGACGAGCCAAAGGTGCCATAAAACTTTCCCTTTCCCACCCCACATCGAAACAGAAGAATCAGAAGAAAAAAAATTCAGTAATTAAATTAAAATTCCAGTTAAATGTGTAATTATTGGCAGCTATGATTGGTAACGACAGCTCATTGGTTGGCAGTTGTCATAGTAACACAACAGGCTTTATGGTGCACAAGTTTTCCAGGTGGACATCAGTCAAAACAAGGGATGGACATGAAAAATAAAACCTTTAAAGTGTTTTAGTATAAAATCCTCTTTGTGTTACTTGTAGGAAACTGTGAGTGTCTGGTGAGAAAGTGTGTAACTTTTGAGGATAGTTTGTCTAACTCAAGACTCATGTTACCTTCAGGCTGAACATAAGAATGCATTTTTTTAAACAATAAAAGGATTCATATGTGGATTTTGTTCCACTAGAGGCATGTTAGGAAGGGATCACTTCAGGTCCAGCATGGAGAGGAGGAACGATTACAGCAACCATTAACTGTTTCAATGTACATACGGGCACGTCAGTATTATCCAGAAAGTGCTTCTCTTCTGTGTGCCAGCTTGTTTTTGACATGTACCATTTCCTGTGAGTTTAATCAATCAGAGCAATCCCCTGTGCGAAAAGTATGTACCAAACTAGTAGCAGGTTTATTCTCAGTGGAACAAGTTGCCTTTGATTTTTTATTTATTATACAAAAAACTAAATATATCGCAACTAGTTTTGCAATTTTCACGTTGTCTCGCTAGTTAATTGCAAAAAAAATGCCACTTTAAGCCACAACAATCCCAAAACAAGCCTGTGTAATATTTGAAAATATATGAAATAGCGAGTTTTGCATTCCGACATGAATCATATCTCATTGTCTTATGTGATGTTATATTTATATTTGATCTTGAATGGTAGAATTTCATTTTCTATTGCCTGTTGCATTGTATTGAAATGCAAGATTTCCTGCTAATCAGCACTCAGATTGTAAACCCATTGGCAAATAAGCACAGAGCGAATCTGATGAACACCATGTGAAATGTGGAATTCGCTCCTTTCTGTTTTGTTTTTATGTAATAAATGAAAAATGTCTGTATTATATTAGATAAACTTGTTTTAAATTTCAAATCCCATCTCATTGTGGCTAAATGTGATGTGAACTGCCACACACTGTATCAGATGTTATACACACACAAAGGCTTATGGACTCATGTTTTTAATGATGAGACTTTCTTAAAAATATGCCTGATGTGGTCCTCAATGCCTGGCAAGAGATACAAGCTGTTCTGCCCTCCAGCAGTTCTCGAATAAATCAATGTGTTTGTTTACGGCTGGCTTGTAAGCAACGAGAAATGTCACTTTCAGGCTACCACAAATATGCCAAGAAGCTAAATGTACTCTGCTCTCCAAAAGAAAGCAGAGAAGGAGACAGTTTTATGAGCTGTTTTTGGACGAGGGGGGGGCGTCTGGCCACATGGTTTCAATTATAAACTACACTTAATAACTTAAAATATTTTAATCTATTAAGGGAAAAGGGAGAGAAGATGACGAAAACCATGGGTTGGTAATAAAGGTGTGGGGGTGTATTTTCTTTAAGCTGAACCATCTTTAAAAGCTGTTTTTTGGTTTAAAAAACGTGAGCAATGCAAGAGATATCATTAGTCATTAAATAGCAGTTAATGTTTTGAGTTAATTTAAAGAGAAAAAAACATTGTAAAAAGTTTTTTGTCATTAGAACAACTCACCACCATAAACCTTTAGAGGACTGTGCTGCTGCCAAGAACGTGCCCTAGATACACTGACTCATAAATCGACCCTCCACGTACGCTTTAAACATTCGGTCTGTATTGTGTCATGGTCAGGCAATTTGGCAGTTTGCCGACATAATCAGACTTGTGTGTTTGTCTTTGTTCATAGGTCCAGATGGATGTGTTTTGCAACGATCTGAGCCTCAGAAGTGCCCCAGTGAACCTTCCTCACGGCGTCCAAATGCTGGACCTTTCTCGGAACCAGGTGCAAAATCTCACCCAGGAAACTCTGGCGTACCACACCGGCTTCCATCATCTGAATCTTCACTCCAATAAGATCCACTTCATCCAGCCGGGACTCTTCAAAGACATGACTGATCTTAAAGTCCTGGATCTGTCCAAGAATCATCTGAATGTTTTTGCCCTCTCCAAAATCAACATTGGGCCTCTTACAGCTGTAGAGTCGCTTGATCTTTCAAGCAATGGGCTGTACACAGGAATGTCTGATTATTTCCTGGCTGATTCTCCATCGCTGGCAAACCTTTCTCTCGGCAGCAACAGCATCACCAAAATAGCACAAGATACTTTCAGAGGATCCCAGTCCTTGACAAAAATAAGTCTCCACAATAACGTCATCTTGGAGATTGAAGACGGAGCTTTTGAGTCCTTAAATCGTCTGTCTGAACTCGATTTGTCCAAGAACTCAATCACGTGCATCACAGACTTCAATTTACGCAACTTAAAAATTTTCAATCTCAGCAAGAACAGCTTGGAGCTTTTCCAAAGCACAAGATCAAAGGATCCCCACAAACTTATCAGTCTTGATCTGAGTGAAAACAAAATGCATTACTTTCCTCTTCTCCCCATAAACAACAAGCTCGAATACCTGGACGTTTCACGAAACCAACTTCAGAGCATCAACGTCACAGGAAATCCTGAAAATAGGACAAACGTTTATTTTTATGAGCTGAGATACCTAGACATGAGTTACAACCAACTGAAGAGCATACCAGAGTCCTTTTTTTACTGCATGGGATTCCTTGAGGTCCTGAATGTGAGCAACAACTGTATCAGCTCGTTTTCTATCACTAATCCACGTCTTCTACAGACAGTGAAGATTATTAATCTCAGCTATAACTCACTGCAGACTCTCACATTTGGGGAAAACACTCTGCAAGCACTGGAAGAGCTCTTCTTACAAGGAAACGACCTCACAACCTTGGACTATCAAATGTTTCAAAGACTTCCAAATATCAGACACCTGCACCTGCAGCAGAATAACCTGGAAATCTGCACCTCGGACCAAAACCACCAGAATCCTCCAGATTGTGTCTCCTTTTCTTCCATTACAAACTTGCAGTTCCTGATCCTCTCTGAAAACAATCTGAGGACTCTGCCTGCAAATGTGTTTGCCAACACCCCTTTGAAGTTACTGGACTTGTCCCAGAACCCGGGCTTAGACATGGACAAAGACTCCCTCTCTGGTCTGGAGCATTCCCTGGTTCACCTTCTCCTGAGGGAAAACAACATTTCCAGCCTAAACACAGACTTATTGTCACTGAAGAGTCTCAGACACATTGACCTGTCCACCAACCAGTTGACCGCTCTACCTATGTGGAACAAAGAGTTCTCCATTGAGTCACTAAACCTGCAGCACAACAACCTGGTCACCCTGGAGTACAACACCATGATCGCTCTGGAGCACTCGCTAAAGACCCTCTACATGGGCTCCAACCCTCTGAGCTGCTGCAGCAACCTCGGCTTCCTCCACATGGTCCAGCACTCGACTGTGGTGGTTCCCGACATCGAGACTGTGACCTGCATTCACGAGGAATATTCAGAACCGGTTAACATCGAGAAGGTGACCCAGGAAATGTGTCACAGACCACGCATCCAGAACTACATTATTGCTGTTGTACTGACGGCGTTACTTATGATAATCGTGCTGGGGCTGCTGGTTAAATGTTGCCACTCAAGGAAACGAAAACACCACCGAAGCTTTAGCGCGTAATGTGAATGGACAGCGCAGAGCCATGAAGCAGTTCATATTGGGGACTTTTAACCAGAGACAGTGGAAAAACATGAATGTAGTGTCTGTGATGTTACCCAAAGTCTTCTGAAGGGACAATTAAAGGCCTTGTTTGGGGTTTATCACTTCCATATTTGCTGGAAGAGATGGAATAAATCCAAATTCGAGATGGGACATGCAAGAGACAACCACAATGGCTGACTGAGGTTGAGACATCTCAATCAAGAAAACACGAGCCATAACATCCCCTAAATGAAGACTAATACATACATACACTTTCAAAAGAGAAGAAAGAGAAGCTCGGACTTTTTAAATGGACTTCTAAAAGTTTCTTGCATTCAGCATCTAGTAGCCATTTCAGGAACCACAACTTTAGAGCCTAATGGTTAAGCAGGACTTTCTGCTTGGTTTTAACATCAAGCGACTTGCTAATCATCAGTTTTTTTGAATGTAAAATGGAAAAATCCACATTTAAACACTTCAACAGTTTTGACAACTTGCTCCACTAACAGACCCGACTGAAATGCAAACAATAAAATGTTAAAGGAATAGAAGTTTGACTTTTTAGGAAATACACTTATTCGCCTTCTTGCTGAAAGTAAGCTAAATATGAAGCTACGGGCAGCAGCCACCTTAGCTTAGCTTAGCATAAAGACTGTAAACAAGGGGAAACAGCTAGCGTAGCACTGTCCAAAGGTAACAAAGTCCGCCTACCGACACCAATAAACACATTATATCTTGTTTGTTTAAGTTGCATGCACTAACTCAGTAACTCCAGGAAGTCACTGCACCCCGCCAAAGAAATAGTCCGGCACCAAATAAGATATAAAAAAGATAAAACTCACTTAAAATGAGTGTGTTTTATCGGTGTTGGTAGGCATATGTACTTTCTTACTTTTGAAAAGCACTAAGCCAGCTGTTTCCAGTCTTCATACTAAGCTAAGCTAACTGGCTGCTGGCTGTAGCTGGTACCTTCTCATCTAACTTTCAGCAAGAAAGCAAATAAGTAGATTTAAAGGACCAGTGTGTAGCGTTTAGTGGTTCCCCTTCCAAGCAATGCCCCTATCTACAATGCCCCAACTGGTTTTTCTGTTCTGGGCTACATGGCGGCCTCCATGTAAGGTGACCCGTGGTAAAGTAACAAAAAACATTATTCTTATATTTCAGGTGATTATACACTAATGAAAACTATGAATATTATATTCCATCTCTGCCAATAGATCCTCCTTAATGTTACACACTGGTCCTTTCAGGTTTGAACGAGGTGTTCTCCAACGCGAAGATAAATCTGTGAGTGAGACAGAAAGATAAATCAGATTTAGTGTTGACACTGGAACAAAGTCAGATGTCTTCACTCAGTGACGTTCAGTGTAAGACTATCTGAGGGTGGAATTTTCCAGTAAGCTAAAAATAAAGAACACTACAAAAGGTCATAAAACAAAATGCTCTATTCATGGATGATGAAGTATGATAACATGAAGTTGTTTAAGAGTCATCTGAGATGACTCTCCACTGAGTTTTTTATGAAGTAATCCCTTTACCCTTTATGTAGTTTGCACTTTAAATGTTCTTTTGTGTGACTGTATCTTGTTCTGTGACTGTTAACACTAATGAATGAATATTGTTTTTTATTATAAAAACCAAGCTGGACATTTTAAACTGTATGTTTTCTGTATTGATCCCAAGCCTGCGGTGCTCCTTATTTTGGACACAAAATCAATTAATTTGATATGAAAATGGGGAAGAAGTAAAATGAAGTGAAGAAGTGGACTAAGCACTGAAAATTAACAACTGTGACACTCTGATATAGAAGTACAATAAATGTACTGTATTTTTTTTCTAAATGAAGAAATTAAATCCGGCGCTGTAATGTGGTGGGCTACACTGGGATCCACAGTTTCATACGATTTTAATGTGTTTTATCCTAAAATTATTATTATTATTATGATATTACTATTGTTATTATGTACAAGTCAAGTTGATTTGTAACTTTTCTCATCCTGTGATGTTATTTTAATGTAATGTAAGCAATATTTTGTACCAAATGAATTTTCTACACTTAAACCCTGTGTGAGACATTATTTGTGTAATTTTAAAGTTTCTTTCCTCCTCATTTACCAGCTAAGACCTTCAACTACAGTCTAACTACAGTCACCACTTCTAAATCCCTTTCGATGTGCATCATTCAGCAGTGTTCTGCAAGCTTGAATTTTTTTCCCAGGATGGCGAAGGCATGACATCCCAGCTAGCAGGGAAATGTTCCCACAACACTGAATAACATTGGCTACCACGGAAAACATTTTAAGAATGTCAGGGCATGATGTTCAAATAATGTTATCACTAAACATTATTCTTCCTTTAAGAAGAATATTCAGGGTATTAAATACAAACTTCCTGCTGAAAACATTAGTAGAACATCTCAGAATGTTTTTAGAACCACATTTTTTTTACCTGGGATAGTGAGGAATAAGGAATAAGGATAAAGTAAGACGTCACTCAAAATGCTGAATAATGTAGATGTCTCTATGTACCTGAAGTCAAGCAGTTAGTTAAGTGACAATGTGAAAATACTACTGGCCCATTGTAGTTAAATACTGTTTATAACACAGGACGTTTATCCTTTGCTGGCCACTTTAAAACAATCTAGGGCCAAAATGAAGAGTATATCCACTTCCCCAGGCACCACTACACCGCTCCTCTTATCTGTAGATATTTGGAGTTTAAAGGAGTTTGTCTCGTTGCCTGCAGTTAAAGACAGATGATGGTAACATTTTATTAAATGTGGTGGTACATGCAACTGACATTTCTTGCTGTTTTCTTATGTTCAGAACTTAAATGACCAGTCAATTAGTTAATTAGTCAAAGGAAATTAATCAAACCAAATAATCTCTGGTTCTGATTATACTTTTTCCTTTTAGTGGTCTGTGATGGTGAACGTATTGACTACATGGTCACTAATATTCAGATTAAATGATGATGATGAAATAACTGCTGGCTGCAGACTTACACTTATTTATTTGTGTATCAACAGAGGATGTTCTTCCATGTTGTAGTTTCACTTTGTAATGGTGCATTTGGGAGGGAAATTTTTCAACTTACCACCACAAAGTTTCTGAGCCGTTTATGAGCCGTGGTGTTTAAATCAACACATCATAAACATGGAAATCAACCAGATTAATGCTAATCATATTAATATAACTTCCCCTTATCTGCCATAATGTGTATATATGATTCTCACATCATAAAACTCAAACAGGCTGACAACCTTTTTTTTGCATTTAACAGAGGCTGTGGCATTAAACTGTATTTGTATTAACCTTTAATGCAGTTTACTGACTTTAATAAGACAGTACAGATGTAAACTAATGCACACAAGAAATAAAACTATTTAAAAAACAATAAAATACATGTAAGACAATGACAAATAAAGTAGATAAGAGGTTCTCTTTCACCCAGAGCTGCGGCTTTTAATTTGATAGTTTTGACCCTTTTTCCTGCCTTTCTGTGTTTATGTTTGGATTAAGGCTTTAAGATTGAGAAAGTTCTGTTGAGCACAAGAAGCTTTATACTAACTGTCTAATGAAAGCCTTTTTTATACCGTCTGTGAGTCAGACTCTCCATCCCCTCCTGCCCCCAGGAGAGAGTTATTGAAGCTCATTTACCATCCAGGGTGGTACAGGAAGTTGTCCGCAGGCCGTCGGCTGTTTTGCGTCAAAGGGGAGAAAGCCCCTTTGTCACTTCAGAGACGGACATGAGAGTCTCACTGAGGTTTGAGAAAAATATTCAGCTAGCTTTTGTCTTAATAATGAAGCATCTTGTTGGTTTGCACTTTAATTTGTAGCGTGGCACCAACATTAACACGTCAGTGGGTGTTTGTGTTTGATTTAAATACTGCCCTGAAGCTGTTTAAACACCGTGAAGCTGTTTAAAGAAGAAGATGCTGTTTAACTTGAACTCTGAAGAAGCTCCTCCATGCTGTGAAGCACGTATTTGCTTCAATAATAAATATAGTTTTGTCTATATATTTTTGTTGGGATTACATAAATAAATAAATACATAAAAGATAATGTCAGACTTTGACGCATGAGAAAGGTTTTTTCCAGTCACACATTCGAAAGACACCAGCTCTTGTTTCAGTGGATCAACGATATTCTTTCTGGTTGGAGTTATAATTGAGAATTTGCTTATTTAATGGTTGCTCTGTGGAGTTTGAAGGGACAGGAAACCCCAGAAGTAATCTACATCCTTTTTATCTCAAATCTAGAGCTGTCTAGACTGTGTTTATGTGGGTGAGAGTTGTGTTTACCTTAATTAACAAGTGCAGCCCTTCTGCTGCTCCCAAGTTACATAACTGATGACCTTAAGTTCTGTATCCTGTTCTGTGTCCCACAAATGAATCCCTTTGATCCGAGGCCGCCTGGCACCTTGGAAGATACTGGAATTTCATACTGATGTTACTGTAACACCACTTGTGCTCTGGTAAAAGTAAAAGTACTCAACTTCTTTACTCGAGTGAAAGTGAAATGTACTCAGAGTATAAAAGCACTCTCCCGGTTTCTCTTCTCTCTTCCCCGGGTCAGTTCGATGAGCAGCTGTGATTGGTGCGACCGGATCCAGGACTTTGAACGGGAGGGGGACCAGAGCAAATAAAACATGAGCTCGCAGATTCTAGCCAGCCAACTTTAAACTATAAATGATTTAGTCGTTTAATTTAAAGGACTTGTTGATCTGTCGGGAGGAAATAGCATGACGTAAATCCTTTAAATGCTGTTCCTGCAGCCGATCTCAGACAACGCTGGTTTCTCTTAACCCTGCAAACCGTCTTTTCCAAACTTTAACCAGGAGGTTTTTGTACATAAACTTGACCATAGTGGTGCACTGCAAAAAAAATGAATCTTAAGAAAGTAAAACAGTCTTGTTTCTGGGAAATATGTCTAATTTTTTTCTTGTCTAAAAAGAAAAATAAACTTATCAGGCATGTTTGGCATTAAAAAAGTAATTTGTTTCAAGAAAATATATCAAACTTTGTCTTAATAAGATATTTCAGCTTTTATTGAGCTCAATTTAATTAGTTACAACAATGGTTTGCATAATATCCCAGCAGAGGAACAAGATTATTTTCCTTATTTCAAGACTAACGTCTCAGTTTAAGAGAAAGTCGTCTCGTCCCAGTGGTGGAAATGAAGCAGTTGTTTTAGTTTTTCATTGTTTTAATAAAAAAGGTTCTGGTGCTTTAATTTAAGACAAAGTCACTTGTGTTTGTACAAATTCTTAAATTCAGCTCAATAAAGTGACAAAAGTACTTGAGAAAGCAACAAGAAAGTCTATCTTAATAACTGAGTTTCCATTTCCTGTAATAAGCACAACTCGTGTACATTTTTTTATTGGTTTTTCTAGGTTTACGGCCCATTACAGTTACTAGATTTTTATCGCTGTTTTAAAAATTCTAGCCAAACAAAACTTGTCTTACCCCACTGGCAGATTGTTTTGCTCAACACAAGAAAATCAGATTATATTTAAGAACATTTAACTCGTTGTTAAAGTACAAATACCTCAGTACTCGAGTAAATGTAGTCATTCCACCACTTAATCATAAATTAAATGACTGACACGCTACTACGGTTCCAAGGAAATCTACTGGGCGATCAAATGAGACTACTACACTCTAACTTTATTTATTTTTCTAGCTTGGTATCACCTCTCCAGGGCAAAGTGAAAAATAGACAATAGTGGAAGCTTCTCTTCCTCAGGGAGAGGTGGGGTCATGATGGTTCAGCCTCTGAAGGGAAACTGTGTCCCAGTTCAGGTCTACATGTATACAGAGCCCTACCAGCCGCCGCAGCTGTACCACCCCGCCAAACGGCATCCTTTCCTTTCAAAGACTTTTCCTGTTCTTTTGTAAAATTCCACCATGTTTTTTTCTTGTTTATGAGATGAGCGCAGATAGAATCAGCGGAGGCCTAAGGGAAGTGTTTGTGGGTCCTTAATTGGAAGCAGACCTCACTCACTTTTCCTCTTTCTCTGTGAGCGGGCACTGAGTCATAAATGAATCTTTAACCTGTATTTATCATAGTTTAGTCACGCTGAGATCAAAAGAAAGTTGTTTAATAAGGGACTGACCAACGCAGCAGCAGGTCCGTCACACATTCAGGAGAGAAGAAAGTGAGAAGAAAGAGATTTGTCGTGAACACCTGCCGGAAACAAAGAGAAATATGGAGGGAAAAAAAGGCCGGGGAAGGGAGGTACAATTTAAATATACAGATTTTTGTTTCAAACAAACCTGAACGATAACCTGACTCTGGTTGGTTAAACAGAACCCTTGAAAAGTGTAACCAGTGGGCTTTCTGCGTTGTGTTAGTGATAGAGAAGACGGCGGGATCTTTTTATGGCTGATGACCTCACCTTTTTATTCTGCTAAACAAATAGAGAAACAGCCCGCTCCAGCTCATACACAAAGAAAACAAATATCTATAGCTTAGTTTTTAAGGGACAGTTTGTTGAAATCAGTGAAATGAGGGGTGAAGACGTTCTAACAATGTAAAATAGTGGGATGGTTTAGGATTACGAATGGGCTAAAACAAATGACACCCACCTCTCTCCTACAGGGGAGTTGTAGCCTAAAAAAGGGGAGAGGGGAGGGGACCACAGAAGAAGAAATAAACGAGGGGGGGCTCTGAAGGTCAACACAAACGCATTCTGGAGCTAAACTATAACCGGATACATTTTGTGTATTTATAACAAGAGGCACACGTGAACCTGTTACTGAAGCACAGCAGTGGTCTGAGGTTAATGCAGGTACAATGTTGAAAATACATACTAAAGAAAAAAGAACAATTACTCAAGTAATGTTTAATAAATTACTCAAATCACAAATTTCTGTTGATTTTAATAATTTATTAAGGTGTTATTTCTCCTGCAAATATAAACGTTAATGTTAAAGTTGGTCGTCGTAACTATAGCTACAAGATCAGTTTATGATATGACATTTTTTATACCGTATCATCTCTTGGATCACCAAAGTCGCTGTGATTCATCATCTGGGAACCACGAATGTCATCGTAATCCATCCAATAGTTAGCTGAGATATTTGGATCCGGACCGAAACGGTGGACCAGACAACCGGTCTCCACAGCCGCTCTGCGACCACGAAAAATAAAATTATATTCCGTTATTTTTCCATTAGTTTATTCATTTGGTGTCTAGTCAAAGCATTGAGGGTTGGAGTTGTGTTGAAAGAGGTTGAACTTGTGACCTGAGTATTTCTTAACTCCTGGCCTTGTTTTCAGAGTGTTCTGTGGGTTGACGGGGAGACACTGGAGACCAATACGTCAAAATCATGACAAATAAAACCAAAACTATCTGCTACATCAGTGGTTGCCAACCTTTTCCCCTAAAGGGACCCCTCTTCTATCATTGAATATAATATGAAATATTCATAAGATATGTCAGTTAGTCAGGGGTCGTCGGTTTACTCAACAATAATAATACAGGACTACAGATAATTAACCCAAACAGTGAACTGCAGGAATGAATAATATGAGCAATTTGGATACATTTTGAGCAGATTATTTCCTGTGAGATGAGTTTTCTTGATAATTTGAGGGAAGTTTTTATACAATTATGTCCATTTTTTTGTTTTTTTAAATACCTACATGTACACTGTGCTCAGCTCATCAGCTTTGTTTGTTTTAACTGCGTACTTATGAGGCCATTTATCAAAGAGTGAAGGCCCTGTGAGTATAACTTGTGTTCAGGTCTTCAGAGTTCAGATCTAAACTTTAAAAGTTTGATTTAGTTTCCTTCACAGAAATGAACAAACTGCTTTACTATATACATATATTTTAAGTTTTCTTTCTTCAAAATCATGACCTCAAAGCCAGAAAATCATTTTTTGTTGTGATTTTTTGGGGAACCGTCCCTTTAAAGATCAGTAAACAATGAGGTTAACCTTCTGAGAGTTAAATATTCACAATCCTTTTGTTTGCAAACTTTTGTTAAATAAACTCATCAGCATGTGCGTGGACAATAAAAAGGGAAATCTGGCATGATATCGTGTTTGTCTCACAGCCGTATGCCCGAGATCCTGACCCGCTCGTAAAACAAACAGCCCGACTCCGAACTAAATCGACTGTCAAACACAATGTTCTTGGAAAAACCTCAAAGCAATTAGAGTAAATATGCCCCTTTATTTTTTCTCTCTTACAGAAACAGCAGATGCAGGATGTACGATACCATTGTCCTTGAGTGTGTGTCCTGTTTGCGTTTTGTTTGCTGCCCTCCTCTATGTTTCTACACACACGTCAAGAACAGCAGCTGTTGAGCGGTCCAACAACTCGAGATACAACAACAACAACAGAAGGTTTAATGTAGAATACACATTGATATTCCATCAAACTCATGTAACTACAGGGAATTAAACACACGCAGCTCAACTCTGACCTTTCCCATGGTCCTTGGCGATAAATCGGGATAGTGAGCGCTGTGTGGGAGCGCTGGGATTACTGTGGATGAATAATAGGATGCTGTCTGCTCTCAGTTTGCCAGTCAGCGAACCTGGAGATCACGGAGGAAGGCACAGCCGATCTCTCACACACACACACACACACACACACACACACACACACACACACACACACACACACACACACACACACGCAGGTCAGCACGCACATCCATCTCCACGAGGTACGCCCAGAGACGGGTTCCTGACTTGAAACAGATGGAAATGAGACTGAATCATCGTCACTCACATGTTTACATTAGCATTGTCTGGTCTGACTTTTAGACATGCTAGTGGCATTGTTCACAGCAGACCCTCAGCACATGGAGAAACACTGTATCATGCTAGATTCTGTTCTCCTTTCACATGCTGAAGAGCTCTGGGCACTCACTCATTACTAATAATAACATTACTTTTCCCAGTAACTAGAAGTGTAACTAATTACTAACACATTTCATTAAAATTACTTTCGTTTTTACCCTCCTCCTGATTTGAAATCCGACAATCCAATCACATCTTTGGATAAATTTTTGTAATAGTGGAGGAAACTAGCTTAGAAGATGGAAAATATTCACATTACTTTGATTTTAAGAAACAAAACTGGATTGTAATTGTCGCAAGTCCAAGAATTTTGGAGAGAAGGGGCACACAGTTTTGTGGGGAGTAGCAGAAAAGTAATATAATTAGTGGTGTAACTACATTTACTGTTGGCAGGGAGTAATAAGTAAAGTAATAATGTTACTTTTGCAAAGATTAATGAGTAATAAATTGCATTTGTTGATTAACTAGCCCAACACTTGTTCCAAATTGGCTTGGGGCTGGAATCGTCCACATCTACATTCAAGTGCTACAAAAAAGTGCAATATTCTGATAATATTACCATTAATAACACCATACTTAACAAAAAATGTTTTATATCATCATTTTATATTATCTTTGTTGTTCACGGAGAAACAACGACAACAAATGAAGGCCCGAAACCTGCCATCATGTCACAGGCTGCAGGGAAAAGCTTGGAATAAATAAAATTAATCTTTTAAAAACAGGGTGTGAAGTACAGGGGAGTGAGAGGGGGGTTGGCTCCTCTTAATAAGACAGTAACATGCTATTTTTGCCATGCATTTCTATTATTCTATATCTTCATCATCATGAATTATGTGTAAACTACTGATGCATGATTTGTGCGTGAGGGTGATTCATCCTTAATTCACTTCTATAAAGATACTGCTATTATTGAAATCGCCTTTGAAGCGTGGCAGCAAAATATCATTAAATATAAATTAGAAAATATTACAAAATATCAGAAAATATACATAAAATAAACATTCGTAGTCCCAGTTAGTCCTTGTGCTGAAACGCAATCATTCATTTCTCTACTCAGGAGTCAAACAAACCAAAGCCGTGGTAAAGTTTGTATCATTTGAACATTGTTGGACACATTTCTTATAATCTAAGAACGCCATTAAACAAAATATATCACATAAATTCAGCATTTTTAGACACTTTAATGTGGAAATGTTACATATTATATCTTTAAGGAACCTGAACTCAGGTTTCTCAAGTCCAACAAAGAAGATTTTTTTTTTTAAACACTGAAACAAGTTTAAGGCTGTGGCTCTACACTAAACCACAATGACTCACAGAACTCTCCGATTACTTAAAACTGATCAATTACAATGAAGAACAATTGTGGCTCTTGTGAACCCTGTGAAGCACCGAGTATAATGACCCTCCTGTGGAGAAGCATTTCCTGATAGCTTTATTTAAATAAATCGGTGTTTGGTTGAGTACAGACTACCCTTTCCAGTACTTTCTAGATGAACCCTGTGAGCTTTCCAAGCAGGACTGAAGGACTCACCCTGACTACGGGGCAAAAAGAACAGAAATCATGTAAACTCAAGCTAAAGGAATGCTGCTCTGGCCCCAGTGATAAATGAGACATGTTGGAGGAAACTCCTATCGAGCCTGTTACACCCTTAATCTTTGACAACAATGCAAACAGACCACCAAACACACTGTCTCTTTGGTGCATTTCATCGAAAGGTCATCTACTGAACGTCCACTCTCTCAGTAAAAAACAGCTGGACTTGTTTGGTTTTGAGGATGTTTCATCACTCATCGAAAATCTTTCATCAGCTCTACTGAACCACTGATGAAGCCACTGATGAAGCAGCCCCTCCAGGTAGTTGCGAATTCATGCTAACCAATTCCCTGCGGATTCTGCACGCCACCTCAACTTTTCTGCAAATCACAGAAGTCCCCTGTGCCAAAATGTTGCCAAAACCGAGTAGTTTGATGCCTTTTTTTGCAAAAGCTCCTGTGAAATCAGGCATTTTAGGCTGAAGGGACTGATTAAGACTCTCAGATGAGAGCATAAATGACTAAATGTCTTTATAACTCAAAAACTGTGTAACCTGGGCTCCCTTCTCTTGCATGTATTGATCTTTGGCACACTGCAACGTCAAATAGCTCCTTTTTAAAAGATAATTTAACAAACAAACCACCAAATCCAATTCAACAGTGAGGACAGCTCACAGAGTTCAACACCAAAAAAGGAAATGCCCCTGCAATAAAGACTGGGGAATAACTGGGTGAAGCCAGTGGAAGCTATCACAGACCAGTCTGCTCTACTTGAGTCCAGTCCCAGACTCTAGTTGTTTTTCCAACAACTTGTCTCAGACATTTGCTCTCCGACTTGGCCTTTGGTCTCTTTTTTTTTTTTTTTCTGAATTAACTTCCTCCTTCAAAACAAAAGCATTGATGAAGTGTGCTTTTTAGAAAACGGGTACTTATGTAATTCAAAATCCATGTACAAAGGGCAGTGACGTTGGCTGTCTAGTAACCATGGTTAGGTAAGCTAAAGGGCCAGAGTAGAAATGTTTATTTATAAGTCAGACAGACATTACATGGCATGTTAGACTGCCTCTCAGTATTTGGTAACATCCTTCAGTGTTTAATTCAATGCCATGTCTGAATTTAACAGAGTCCTATAATAACTTTAGTCCCTCCGAAATTGATAATCTTGTCGATAGTGCTGCAGGCTCACTACGAAGAACATTAGATTCTATCGCGCCTATAAAAAGGAAATTATTAAAACATAGGAGACTAGCACCGTGGTACAACCACCAAACCCGCCAATTAAAGCAAATAGCTAGGAAATCTGAAAGGAAATGGCGCTCTTCCAAATTATCAGAATATCACTCAATTTGGCAAGATAATCTTAAAATTTATAGAAAGACCCTCCGTAACACCAGAGGAGCCTATTACTCAGCACTAATAGAAGAAAATAAGAATAACCCTAGGTTCCTCTTCAGCACTGTAGAGTCACAGCTCTATCGAGCCACATATCCCCATAAACTTAAGTAGCAATGACTTTATGAGCTTCTTTTATAATAAAATTATTACTATTAGAGAGAAAATTAATCACCAACTGCCATCAACAGTTATCAGTGGCTCTCCAAGTTCAGGAACTTTAACTAATGATATATATTTAGACTGTTTTTCTGCTATCGATCTTCATCAGTTAACCAATAATTTCTATGAAGCCATCAACCTGTCTGTTAGACCCGATCCCAACTAGGCTGCTTAAAGAAGTCGTACCCTTAATGGCACTTCACGGATATGATTAATCTTTCTTTATTATCAGGATATGTACCACAGTCCTTTAAAGTAGCTGTAATAAACCCCTTCTTAAAAGCCCCTCTTGACCCAGGGGTTTTAGCCAACTATAGACCGATCTCTAACCTCCCCTTCCTCTCTAAGATTCTGGAGAAAGTAGTCGCCAAAGAGTTGTGTGACTTTTTACATAATAGTTTATTTGAGGATTTTCAGTCAGGATTTAGAGTTCATCATAGCACAGAGACAGCTCTGGTTAAAGTTAATAATGACCTTTTGATTGCTTCAGACAATGGCTTGTCTCTGTACTTGTATTATTAGATCTTAGTGCTGCATTTGACACCATTGACCATAATATTCTTTTACAGAGACTTGAGCATCAAATTGGCATTAAAGGAACCGCACTAAGCTGGTTTAAGTCATATTTATCAGACTGTTCGCAGTTTGTACATGTTAACGATGAATCTTCAATAAATACTACAGTTAGTCATGGAGTTCCACAAGGTTCTGTACTTGGACCAATACTATTTACTTTATATATGCTCCCTTTAGGCAACATTATTAGGAATCACTCCATTAACTTTCACTGTTATGCAGATGATACGCAGTTATATCTATCAATCAAGCCCGATGAAATTAATCAATTATCTAAATTACAAACATGTCTTAAGGACATAAAATCCTGGATGAGCTGCAATTTTCTGATGTTAAACTCAGAAAAAAACGAAATTCTTGTACTTGGCCCCAAAAACCTTAGAGACTCACTGTCTAAAGATATAGTTACTCTAGATGGCATTAACTTGGCCTCTAGCACCACTGTCAGGAATCTTGGAGTTATCTTTGATCAGGATTTGTCATTTAATTCCCACTTAAAGCAGACCTCTAGGACCGCCTTCTTTCATTTACGTAATATTACAAAAATTAGACACATCCTATCACAAACAGATGCAGAAAAACCTATCCATGCATTTGTTACATCTAGGCTGGATTACTGCAACTCTTTATTATCAGGTTGCCCCAATAAGTCCATTAAAACGCTCCAATTAATTCAGAACGCTGCAGCACGAGTACTGACAGGAACTAGAAAAAGAGATCACATCTCTCCTGTACTAGCTTCTCTGCACTGGTTCCCTGTAAAATTTAGAATAGAATTTAAAATTCTCCTCCTCACCTATAAAGCTCTTCATGGTCAGGCCCCTTCATATCTTAAAGAGCTCATAGTACCATATTACCCCACTAGAACACTACGTTCTCTGAATGCTGGGCTACTTGTGGTTTCTATAGTCTCTAAAAGTAGAACAGGAGCCAGAGCCTTCAGTTACCAAGCTCCTCTCCTGTGGAACCAGCTTCCATTTGTGGTTCGGGAGGCAGACACCCTCACCACATTCAAGAGTAGGCTTAAGACATTCCTCTTTGATAAAGCTTATAGTTAGGGCTGGATCAGGTGAGTCCTGAACCATCCCTTAGTTATGCTGCTATAGCTGAACCATCTGTTAGTTATGCTGCTATAGGCCTAGACTATCAGGGGATTTCCCATGGTGCACTGAGCTCCTCTCTTCCTCTCTCTTTCTGCACTCATTCATGTCCCATTAATGCATGTTACTAACTTCACTTCTTCCCCGGAGTTCTTGTGCTTTCTCGTCTCGCAGGTTCTTATCGCTCCTGGTGGAACCTCCTGCCATAGTCCTGCTAGATTGCCATTGCTAATACTGTTGTTGCTGTGCGTCTGTCTGTCTGTCTGTCTGTCTTCCTTTTTCCTCTCACTCTCTCTGTCTCTCTCTCTCTCTCACCCCAACTGGTCGAGACAGACGACCACCCACCTAGAGCCGGAGGATCTGTCCTAGGTTTCTGCCTTTTAACAGGCAGTTTTTCCTTGCCCTTGTCGCCAAGTGCTTGCTCATGGTGGTACTGTTGGGTCTCTGTAAATAATGTTATAAAGAGTTCGGTCTAGACCTGCTCTTTTTGAAAAGTGTCCTGAGATAACATCTGTTATGAATTGCCGCTATACAAATAAAATTGAATTGAATTGAATGAATTGAATTGAATGTCCGACACAAACACACTCTTCACCCGATCGGTTCATCCTAATTTGAACAAGATCTTGCCCTGAAGCCAATAAACAAATGATTCTGCTGGCAACATAAGCGTGTTTGGTGTGGATACATAATTATGTGTTAGCCTGTTATCATAGCATGAATTACCACGTACAGATATGGCTGTTCACCTTGCTCCAAGTACTGACCTGTGTTTGGTGGCACTGGGTAAAACACGAGAGGTTATAAGCATTCAAACTTTCTTTGCAATCCAACAGATATGTGAGATATTTCACACTGAAAACATGGACTGAGTCTAGTTTCTCTGGCTAAATAACAGGGGTGATATATACTGATCCTCATCTGTGTTCCTTAGTCAGGTGAGTCAGCAGAGCAGGGTAAACTGTGTTATCCTGTGGGACTGTGGCAACATTATCCAAGCAGGGGTACAGGGTGGAGGGATGGTAAGTCAGCATGCGCCTAAACAGAGCCACATGTCTTTAGGTTGAGGCCAACCAATCAGACTCTGCAGGCTGGATATGAGCCCCCAGGAGCCCAGTGGATCACTTTCAGCATGAGGAGGAAAAGCGCCAGTGTGGAGCTGAACTCTACCAGGGAGTGTGCATTAAAAAGGTTTTTACAAGTGTGCAGAGCCAAGAGAAAAACCTCTCACACCACTGCACGGTGTCCTATAAACGTGAAACTTGGCTGGAATGTTTTTTTATAATGCGATAAATATGTTTTTATATTTGCCAGTAGGAGCCACCATAAACTCTAGAAAAGTTTTTTGGCTGCCTGATTGGATTTGAGGCCAAGTGTAAGTAGATATATAATGGTTAAACGTTGCCAAAAATTGCTCAGAACACTCTTATAAAACCTGATCCATGTCTCAAGAATCTGAAAATGTTATAGTTGGGCCGCAATGTAACCTGTAAAGTGGAAAAATCACAGGTTTGATACCAGCAACAGCAAAGACTCCTGTCAAACTGTCACTTAGAGTAAGTTACACTGTAAAACATTAAAAGGATGATATCTAATTTCTCCCGCTCTCACACTGAAACAATAACAGAAGACAAAGTTTGGTGACGTCGGCAAGTAGCCTGGGATCATGGGAGTTGATGTCTTCACCACCACTGCAGTCAGCTCCTCCCGGTTAGGATTCCTTCAGTGTTCATGGTTCAGGAGGTTTTTACCAGGAGCCGAATTATCATCAGAGGTCTCCTCCTCTCCAAAACACACAGACCCGCTGATTAAAACCATTAAAAACACTGAATAACGCAGTTCCACCTTAAAAATCAGCGTTTCTCCGATGCTGGTGGCCAGAAATGGCTCTTTTGATAGAAAAGGTAGCCGAGCCCTGACGTAAATATGACTTCTCATTGGGGAAAACTGACCAAAAAAGCAGCCCAAATTGTTGCATGCAGGCAGAAAAAAAACATTTATCCAAAAACATAATTTAGTAAACACTGATAATAGGGATAATTTGAGCTTCAGCTCTGTGAAACCGACATATGTGGTCAATTACTGTCCGCAACAGCAGTGAAATATTGGCACTGAAGCTCAGTTCCAGGTCACCTAACGCTCTGAGCTGCGAAGATACGCTCACACAAAGCTTTATTGCTGCCTACAAACATCCAACATGCTGTCAGTGTTCTGCTAACAGAAGACTCAAACCGCCATTAGCACACTTCTACAATCCTCAGGTTTAACCTCAGACACGACTATCTGTCCCATCCACGCCACGAACCGAAGGTGGGCTCAGCCTGTCAACACCACAGCACTCGTTCTCCACGAAGGGAAGCGTCTAAAGTTTCAGTGTCAAAGTGCTCCTTTGTATTGTAGGAAGTTGCCTTTAGAAGGAATTTCAGTAGAATTTCTTTTACAATAACTTCCTTCTTGCACCCACTAACTTGTAGAAGTATTCACACTGCTGGATAACAGAGCAAGAAATCAGTTAAAGGTTTTTTCTGTCCGTCCTGAATGTGAGGCTACCTACTGACAAAACGGTGAAGCAACAACCGGTGCATACGTGACATGTTCTACTCAGATGATTTATTGTGCAGATTAAATTTTTTTTTTCTCTCTCAACTAGTCATCTAGTTTGAAAAGGTATAAAAGAAATGCATAGTTTAAAACATACTATGCAAAAACGCAAATGCAAACTGTGAAATTCTCACAGCAAACTTTTCAACTGCAGAATATATCTTACAAAAAGAAAAAGGTACATTTTTTTTTTTTTACATTACAATTAACAGTAACACATCCTGTATGTTGGACCTTATCCTTCCTCCAGGACTCCTTTCTGGTTCTGTTTTATGTTCCTTGCAGCAAAATAAAATCTGCTCTTAAATCCTTATGGGATTGGTGTTGGAGGTTTATAAAGTTGAGTTTCAGTCAAAGGAAAATACTCCTCATCTGGTGGTCCAACCTTCAGGTCTTTAAAAGAAGACGTCCATCATCAAGGTGGGTAATTTTATACAAATATCTGAGTGACAAACCTCTGGACAACCAGTGTTTCTGAAATGACATACAGTGGCACAAAGCCAGCAAATTCAAAATAATCAATTTCATGAAGCTTCTTTGCAACATCCTGCAGGAACATTGTTAACATACTGGAACAATTAAGTCCTGTATGTTTGGAGAGACAGCTTTCCAACTGTCTGCAGCGGCACTACAACTAATCCTTTCACCTCGCTCCCACATTTTCACACACAGCGCTCCTCACTGGCAATACAAACCATATGTGCCATTAGTTGTGGGGAGGAAAAAATACTTATTATGAACAAACTAATATTTACAGAAAATAAGAGAAAAGCATTTTTTTGCTCTTGCACAATAAAAAGCAGCCAGAGAAGTCTTTTGTCCACGGGGTCTGAGGCCAAAAACAAATCATTAGTCTGCTTGTTCAAAGCCAAATCCCATCAGTGTCTCCAGCTACGGTTGGTCGGGGGGGCTTGCTGCCGTGGCCTCGTCGTTGCTGCTGTCCACCTCCTGCTCCATGGGGCTGTCCTCCTCCAGCTGCTGGCTGGTGTAGTTGGTGATTTCCAGGAAGCCGCTGGGCTCAACCACCACGTTGGACTGGCTGGAGTCCGGCAGGATGGAGTACTGAGGAATCACCTGCATGTGTTAGTCACACGTTTCAGTCAGTTCAATTTCCAGTAACGTAATAAAATGATGACTATAATGGTTTTTTTGTATTGTAGATATTAAATAGATGTTTCTGTTGTATCATTAAATTTCTTATTCTCCTCCTGATTGTTCCAGAGGAGGCGTCTAATTGCTGGTGTTTGAGGCTGTAAGTGTGAAACCTCTGGTGAGGAATTTAGGTAGTTTCCATCATTGGGAAATCAGTTATTCGCTTTATTAACAGGAGTTAATGTTAACATCGATACCAATGAGCTGACGAGCCACTATTGTTAATCTGCAATACGAACACTAATTAATTAGTATTGATTCACGCCACCAAGTATTAAAAAAACACAGGAACTCATTTGATGAGTACTTGCAAGTTAAATATATCAAATCCTCAACCAGAAGAGACATTGAAAGGTGACTATAAAGCCAACTGAAAATATACTTTTAAATAAACTTGTCATCAAAATATCCTATTAAAGTGTGAAGTGTGGGGGTTATAAACAGTGTGTGGGGGATTTTCTCTTTGATTTTTCCATGTTGGCTAATGAAGTTGGTCAATGTTTGTAATAGCAGTGATGAATGCTTTGTTTTTAGTTGTCTAGGGTCTATGGCTAAAAATGAACTGTTTAGTTAACTGAGGACTATTTATCTAATTTTCTACTCCCAGACTCTTACAATATCATTACATTACATTATTGTAAAGGTTTTATGTTCCTGTCTGTCCATCATGTCTATCTTGTCTATATCTTCTCTCTTTTTTTGTTACACTATTTCACCAATACATATTAAAAAACTAGGAACATTTAAAGTGATGGGTTCATAAAAACATCAAAAAAGGAATACATTTACAAATTGGACTACTTTTTTGTTTTTATTTAGAAAAAATAACCCTTTTTTCCTTCATATAAGTGAATTCTGTTTTAATAAAGAGGCGAATGTGTGAGGGAGCTGCAGTCGGTCGGTACCTCCAGCTCTGTGATTGATTGCATATCCATATCTTACCTCAATGACCTCCAGATCTTCTTTGCTCCTCTGTGCTGTGAGTCCCTGCATGCAGCTGAACTGCTGGGTCTTTGTGTGGGAATGATGCATGGAGGTCCCAGAGCTGCTGATGAACTGGCCAGAGTCCAGTGTGCCTGACACGGCCTGGACCTCCAAGGCTTTCCCCAGAGGGCCGCAGTCGCTGGACGAGTCCACCACCATGGGCTCCGTGCTCGGGTCGATCTCCGCCTCCATCATGGAGATCTTCAGGATGTCTGACACCGAGGGCTTGTCTCCCGAGGGCCCGGAGCTGGACTCTGGGATCAGTTTGGCGGTGGCCTCGCCGCTGCTGAAGACCGGCGTTGTATGGTGGGAACTGCCGAAGGTGATCTTGGTGACGGTGGCGCTCTGTGTGATGATTGGCTGCTGTGGTGAAGAGATATGATGGAGCAAAGATGGAAGAAATTGAAATTAAGAGAACTGTCAACTGTCAAAGTATTTATCCTGTTCACCACAATCATTAAAGATAAAACATAAAATATGTGATAACTTTTCATGGTTTTAAAATGTTTTGGTGTCTATAAACCACGGTCCAGAGAGTCGCAGACACAATTAAAATGTACATGTGCATGACTCCAAGGCAACATATTCAGGCTGCAAAAGACAATTATTTTTATTACAGCTATAAATAATTTTTAACCTAATTATCTGACCGACTTTAAGAATAAAATCGCAGTGACACAAAAGAGAAGAGAAAACAGTCAGAGTTAATATAACTATAAATCAATTTCTGACAGATCTTTTATTGCCTTTGACAGGAAAGGGGGGGGGACCCAGCACCATCACACAAACTGGTTCTGTCAGGGGCCTCAAGACACACTTGTTAAGACTGTGACAAAAGTCAGGGCAGGAGTTTCTGGGAACTACCTCAGGGCATTTATTTTCAGTTTGCATGAAGGTGTGTCTCTATTCTGCACCGAAATCAAAAGAAACAAACGCCCCGAGTTGTTTTATTTCCTGCTCCTGGCAGCGCTACCAGTGTTGGGTGTAAACACACTCACCTGGCTGGAGGGAGTCTTCTCGGTGCTGACGGGGTGGTGCGCCTGCAGCGGCGGAGGGTGAGACATAGGTGTGTGCAGGGGCCTGTGGTGGGACGTGGGCGCTTGTTGGAGCTTCGGGAGCTGCGGCGTCACCAGGGGTTTGGTTGGTGGGCCCGGGCTTGTGACCTTTGCCCCGGTTTGTGCTGGTGCAGTCAGGGGTCTGTCTTTGGGGCTCTGGGTTAAGGCCTGGGGTTTGGGCTGAATCTGCTCTCGTAGTTTCGGGAGTTTCTTTGTCAGAGGAGGAGTGGAGGGGAAGGCAGAAGAGGAAGAGGAAGGTTGGCTGATTTGTGGTTTGCTCTGCAGTTGCGGTGGTGGCGGCGGTGGCAGCGGTGGCGGCTGGGTGGAGGCGGAGCTGTTCCGGCTCTGCTCGGCCTCTGCCTGGCTCAAGGGAGGCGGCTGCGTGCTAACGGAGTGGGTGGTTTGCTTAACGGGGTCTGAAGCCGGTTGGCTGGAGCGGTAAAACAAGCCCGTCTGGGGGTCCAAAGTGTCGCCTTCCATCTCGCCCACCTCTAACACAGTCTCAGTTTTACCATGGCTGTCAGAGGGCTGAAACACAGTCGTAAGAAGAAGCCTGACTGAGCGATGTTATCAAGAGGAGGACGACACTTTACCCATCCTCACTGAGGCAGGAAAACAACATGACATTAAAAGGTGAAACACAAGCAGTTAAAATGATCAAATATTCAAGTTTTCAGATGAAAATTAGGCCTTGGAGGAAACTGGCTGAAGTTCTTAGGAGCCAGAATGACCTGATGAGTGATAAACTAAGGATTTATTTCTTTTTAAAATGTCATTTTTAACGATTAAAACCAGAACTCTGGAGTTGATTCTACAAATCTATCCAAAAAATCTGAATGAAACATTTAAATGAACATTAATTAATGTTTATGTATTACACAAGTGTTGACCACACAGACGCTATTACAGCGTTTCTGTTTAATATTTATATCCATCTGTTAATATAATGACATTCGAAGTGTGGGACGATGGACATTACTTAACAAGTCCATTATGTAAATGTGCCAGATTCAGCTAAACAGGCTAATTTACATCTGCAGTCCCTGGCAGGTTGATGGCATAAAAGAATAAATATCAGGGCTAATGATGTGAGTCAAAACACTAAAAACACATTAATATAAAGTGTATAAATTATCTTAGAGGTCATTCCACTACGGAAGCACATTGCATTCACTGTAATTACGAGATAAGATAAAAAAAAAAGGAAACGTCTGTAAATCCTCTCTCAGTTACGGAAGCGCATTGCATGTCAGCTTTTCTGTTGCCACGGTAACGACGTCACATGGCAAAACGTAACAAAGCCGTCGTAAATAAACCACGTTTTTAAATTTACTCATAGACATATATATTGCAGCGACCCTGCAGTAATGTTCTGTTATAATGTCAAATGTTCTTTGAGTTAATGACATGTTTGGGATTGAATGAGTAGGTAGGGGGGGGTGCGAGTGTGGGGGCGAGGTGCGAGAGTGCATGTGCGTGTGTGTGAGCAAGCCTGGGGTGAGCAATAAATTCCAGCAATAAATGTTGGGTTGCTGAATAACATTTTGTCATCTTTTCAACACGTCCTGGCGGCTGCATAGAGATCAGGATCTCGCAATTACGTCAGAATGCAATGCGCTTCCTTATTCCACCCACATTTCCGCCCGAAAAACATGTAGTTTATTATTTTATTTCACAGTGACATTTCTGTGTTTCCCTGTGAAGTCCGCGGGCAGGCAATAAAAGCATAAAAGCATCGAATGTACAAGCAACAAATCACCTACAATTAGTTTCTCACTTAGCTTCAGCGGTAACCCACAGACTCCTCTCTGGAACAGCGTTCACTTAAACTTCAGTAAACTCGACTGAAGGAATAGTTCCTATGAAAACTGTATGGTGTGTGTGCGCTGTGGATTATCCAGAGTGGTTTGTGGCTGCTCACATGGTTCACATAAAAAAATGCAAGGATGTGAGCACCACAAAGAAATTTCCACCCACCTCCATTGTATTAGGAGGGGAGGCAGAAATCTCAAAACCTGTTAACATAAATCTGGATCTTTAAATACCAGAAGTGAGGAAGAAATGGGTGTTCTCTCTGTACTCTCTATTCTGATATATCAGAACATCTACAGTGCTGCTCTTTAGTTTCCTCACCACGTGGCTGACGTGCGACGCTGCAGCTGCGGAGGAGACAGCAACCGGTTTGGTTACCACGGTGACCTGGCTGATGCTGCTTTTGTACGGCTTCCCCAGCTGCTGGCTGGAGGACATGACCACGTCATCATCCTCTGAGGACACCCCCACTCTGCTGACTTTACCTGGCAGGGGAACCACAGTCATGCTGTCAGATTAGCATATTAAATACTTACAATCTCCACACACACACACACACACACACACACACACACAGTATGCGTTTTTTTCTGTAAAATAATCAAAAAGAGAACTGTGTTTCACAGTGTCATATATTTTTAGTTTGAGGTTTAGTTTCTTCCACTGAAATTCTGCCAGTCAAAACAGGAAGTGCTCAGTGGTGGTGATGTCATTCAGTGTGTATTTCAGTGGTACAAATACATTTACTCCGCGTCTAGAGTGACGTAAAAGTCACAAGGTTAGCGGTGGGAACGATACGGTGAAGTGACCTGAATGATCTGGATCAACATTCGTCACCAGGTCACGTCGGCCAAAGTGATGCTTACACATTACTTCAACACTAATTATAATCCAGTGATGTACATATTCTAAAATGAGCCATTATGCAATATATTATAATTACTTTTGGTACTTTGAATATATTTTGATACCTTTAAGGTTTTGAATGCAGTTTTTACACTATGGTAATGCTACTGCTACTTAAAGCTTCAGTTACTTGTTGAAAAATACCCTTTTCTCATATTTGCTTGCTGAAACTTTCACTATATCCTGAAAGTAGTACCGGAGAAAAATCTGGTTCCTCTGGCTCCTCATAGTTCTCCGAATGGCATTTGCAAGAATCCACCACAGCTGAATAAAAACAACCAATCAGAACCAAAACAGGTCCCAAAGCGTCCGTGTTTGATGACTTGGGAATGAGACTCAACAATCATTTTTTAGTGAGTTACCAACTGCAGCTTTAAGTAAAAGATCTGGGTACTTCTTCCACCACTGGTATACTGTATAGGGATAGCAGCAGACTGGAGAGGCGTACCTGCTGTGACGTACTCAGTGCTGGGCTCAGCCTCTGAGGTGGAGGGTCTGGGGGACTCCGGGCTGGGCTTCTTCTCCTGGGCTAGCTGGATGGGCACGGCCATCTGGCTCAGGTCGATGGTGTGCTGTCTGGGTTTGGACTCTCCCTTCTCCTTCACTGTTCAGAGGGAAAAACACTCAAATGTTCAGATCAGTCAGAAATTCTCCCTTTTAAAAGCTCATATTGACCAATTTGTTCCAATTGTTTCTAATTTGGTGTCCTTTTATTTGGTGTTAAGCTACTACTAATGAAACTCAACACTTCTCGCCTGTGTTTCACATCAAAAGTCTACCGTGAAAGGTGAGGATTACACCTTTTGACCCAGTGGAAGGTTTTTATAAAGTGAAACATCTGTGGAGGAAGTGTTGAGTTTCACTAATGCCAGCTTAACAGTGATTTAAAAAAAAAAACGTAGTAAAAGTAGAAGTAACTGTCCGTTCCCTGTCAAAGTGTCCATTCTCGTTCAGCAGATATGCAATTTATAATGATAAAGATGGCAGATTTAACACTCAAAATGATCTAAAATTACAACTGTCGCCAATACATTTTATCAGCTGTAGCTAACTAGCTAATAAAGCTAACATGCCGTGTCTGGTTACACTTGCTAAGCTATGATTGGACAGTTGCTGCTTGGGGGAGGGGTTTAGCAAACTGTAAAGTTACAACAATATTACTGTTAAAATTTGAAACTTAAAGCAGCAGAGTGTGAGATTTAAGGGACTGGTTCTCTGTGCAACTGAGGTAAAAAAAGGCAGCTATTTCCACTGTTTTTTTTTTAATTGCCCTGTACTGTTTAACATTGGGCAATATAACCATTAAGAGGTTGAGCTGCTCTGGCTTTTTGCAGTAAATCACATTTATCGTTTTAGGGACTTTACAGCCGGAAGTAGGTGAATGTCATCAGCTCTTCTGTGACGCATTTCCAATGAACAACTCTAAAATTGTTCCTGCATTCAAATATTCCGTGGGAATCTCTGTCGCTGGTACCCATCAACCCAGTTCCACAGGTTTGTAGCCCATTGAACTTAATGTGAGAGCAAAGCTTCAGGTGAAAAACTGAATTACTGTTGGCTGATTAGCTTTTTAGGTCGTTTTTCACGATCAGCAGCTTCTGAAAGGCCGTTTGACTGTAGGCTTTCAATAAAAGTTAAAATCTGCTGTGCAAGAGGAAAAGTGTGGGGGCGACAAAAGGCCTGTAGGCATGTGTACAGCTGATTCAAGTCACATCTGCCGCCCCTCTGCTTTCAGCTTATGTCTGCAGCCTGACATAAAGGCTCACCTGTTGTTTGCTGCAGCTCGAGCAGGGCTTTGATGGTGGAAGTGGCGGACTGGGATTCCCCGCCAGACACCTCCTGGTAGATAATAGTCGGGCTGGACTCCACAGACACTTCCTGCTCTGTCCAATCCTGCTCTCTGGAGGACACCACATGCACTACAGGCTGAGGTTCTGAGGAATAACGGGAACAATGTGGGACAGTTTTAAATTTCTGAAGAAAGGCCTCGTGCATTGGGTTAAACGTATAATATAACTACTATTAACTATAACTAATATTCCGATATAGGCAAAAACACACCCAGAGGCATCAAGCGGTAACAGCTGATCTTATAAAAGGGGAACGGGAAGTATACCTTGAGCACTTCCATGGGAAGCCTCGCCAGTTGAGCTGCCCGACTCGTCCTTTGTGGACCCGTCCTGGCCCGAGGTCTGACCCTGCACGATCTCTGCTGAGCGGGTCACCTGCTGCAGCGTCTCGGTGACCAGCTGCCTGGTCTGTTCGCTCACCACCGCCGTCTGGAAAACTGGCTTTGGCTTGATGAGAACCTGGAAGGACACCAAAGGAACATACGGTGTCCTGTAAAGCAGCGGTACCTAACCTTTTTAACTGGTTCCCCCCACAGCGACCTCAAGTTCCCCTCCATCAACACCAACCACGGTGCCCTTTGAACTGATTTTAAAGTGGATGTTATTTCATATTATCAATTACATAGAAGTGGATATTGTTACAATATTTATTTCATACAGGTCATAGTGATCCACGAATTGTCCATGTTTGGGCTAAGTCTCTTTTTTCCAGTAGGTTTGCATTCATACCACCTCCTGTGGGGAATGCGAATCAGTACTATCCAGTACTTTTAGGGCTTTATTCCACTTCTCCACTTGCTTGTTAACAAACTCAGGTTTTGAGACGATTCTTGTGCAATCGGCTCATCATATCTATTAAATTATTAGTTATCAACGCATGTTTTTGGAAAAACAATTCACCAGCCAAAATAATACATTTTGTGTCACATACATTGTACTTTTATGCAGTAGAGAGTCTCAGCATAGTTTGTTTTCTTACATTTACACTCCACTGTGACGGATAGCCTTCTGAGATTTACACGCCAAATGAAAAAAAATCTTCCCGCATTTGGTGCTTAAGATGTGTTAATTTCTGACCCCGATGGTTATTATGAGAATAAAAAAATAATATAAGCTTCACACCAATTTGTAATCCTACTCGTGTTAACTTTCCTCCAAAACACAAATATATGGACACAAATTAATTTCTTTAAATCAGAAACTACAGAAGTACCCCCGGGGTAATAGCTCTGGATAGGACTCGCTGCTATAAAGTAGATGGTATGATGATACTGGCTGAAGATATTATTAATACGGGTTTCTTATTTCCGTCAGCTTTGTTGTATGTTTCAGTCGATCAATTTAAACTGTTTTAATATTAGAGCTATGGGAGAAAGGTCTCGTAAACAGGGGCCATTTCCATCACTTAGACTAAACACTTAGATAAAATTAAAGGTGATTTTCAGATCGCTGTTGCAGTTTGTGGTTTGTGATGATTACTGTGGGTGTTTAAAACAGTACTACGCCTGACTCATTGACCTCAATTTCCCCATGATAACTGAAAACAGAAACTAAATTGACGCTATATTTAAACTGGAGTTTGATATCGAAACAATGACATACTTTTTGTGAATGGACATGAAGAAGTCAGCAGAATCTTGTTGCTGTAATAATTTTTTTTTTTTTCTTATGACAAGACTCAAAGCAAACAGATATTTTATCCTTTTATAGATATTTTCCTTCATCGCTCCTACTGTGCAAGGTATTCAAGCAAGCAGAAATCACCTTGAAATAATTACCATGATGGAATTTACCTTCACAGAATATAATCTGACACCTGTGCATTAAATTCAAATTCCCCAAGAAGATTGGTGAAGCTCTGGGCAGTCTGTTATCACTTTAGTTACCACTTGTGTGCATTTCACTCAAAACACTTTCATATCCCACATTAGGACTTCTTGGTAATTGTCAGAAATAAATTATTTTCTTCAGAACCAATTCTGTTGTGTTAAGCAAACATGAAAAGAAATCCCCTGAAACTGAAAAGCACCTACATTAGTTGCTGGTTTCGTCAAATAGGACCCATTATACGCCAGCTTCCGATAATGGGGCTGCGCTGGGCACCGTTGAGAGATTATTCACGGAGGTCATATCTTGTTTTGCTAAGCCAAAGATACATTTCCACCTCCAGCTGACAGTTAAGATATTTTCTACTCTATTTGATTGAATATAAATAAAAAAATCAAACCAAATAGACCAGATTAATGGAGGATCTTTCTCATGTGACCACAGAGGGATCAGCCCAAATGTCCATTCTCATTCTGCTGTTTTTTAAAGTATCAAAGCCAGCAGAGTGATTAAAACTGGACCCACCGAGAGGTTGCACGGAAACGTATCACCTGACTGTGCAGTTCCCCTTAACTCTTTTTTAACCTCTTTCAGCTCATTAGTTTGGTTTTAAACCCTTGGTTCAGGTCTCATCAGCGGGGTCGGATCTACAGGAGCAGCTGCAGCCCCTAAAGAAATGCCTTTTCCACCCCGGATGCCCCCGCAGTTTGGTGTCAAAAAGCTGTCAAATTTCACACATGAATTTCAAAGAATTATATGTTAGAAAACCAAAGTTGACAAATATAATTTGATCTGATGTTGCCATATTTTAGTGCTAGGCTTAAGTTAAATGACAAAAGACACATAGTTGGGAAAATGTCTGAGGGTTTGGGAAATTTAGATTTCTATTCAATGTGCCACAATAATGTGATACACTGAGTTAAAATATCCTCATTAGGGAGCTTTTCCGAGCAAATACTGATATATGTGGAAAAACCCAACAGACAAACAGGCACACATGGGACGCTGCCCTTTCTGTCCCCTCGTATTCCATCGTCCTTTTGTTGAATTGAGGTGAGAGACGAGTGAGAGTTTCAGTTTCAGTCGAAACTCCACGGTGGCAGAGAAACCCCACCACCAGCTAGTTTTGGCCATGTTATCTGCAGTGCGACAGAGACACACCAGCGCTCAAGTATAAATGCTCTGATAGACCCCGCTGTGCACAACCTCCCCAGCACCAAACGGCAGATACACAAAGTTAGCAACGAGCTGAACACAGTGGAGCATTTATCAAACGAATGAGCCAGATATTTCTTTCTAAGGTTTCTTTATAAAAAGGTGCTAATATGTTAACGTTGTGTCTCCAGCTTGCTCTGCTGCCCGCACGTGGCCCAACAAACCCAATGAACGCAGGTTTTTATATTTTGGGTCAGAAACACGATCCCTGTTGCAGGAGACAAACACTGTAGCCTGCAGCTGTTTGACCCAGAATAGGTCACTCTCAGTCTGCCCAGCTCACTGATAACATTTAAGACTCATTTCTCTCCCTGAATGTGGGAAGTAAATGAAGGAAGAGGACAAGTCAGTGTTAAAGCCCTGGTATACATTTATCAGGCGAGAGTATTGGGGTTTTTTTTTTCTCCTCGGTTTGAACTGATGCATGTTTGTTTTAATTACAAGATCGAACTTCTCCAGAAAGCATCCAGTGTAGGGGTCATCAGATTAGTGACTGAATGAAACTCAGTGGAGAGAAGAAGTCTCCTTCTCGAGAAGACTAAAATTGTTCTCATTTTCAGAGAAAGAAACTTTTGTCTTATTTGTCATTTTTTCCCTGCAATTAAAAAAGGGCTCTTTTGTAATGACCTACACACCGTTGTGGTACTTGATGTCAGTCAGCAGGTCATGAGAACATCCACTTGATGTTTGTGATCAACCACGTGATAACCTCACTGGCCTGTGGCTAACCAGTTAATGTTAACAGCAGTTTAATTTCAAGCCTTAAAGCCACTCTGTCTGCCTGGAAAAAGGACTCTAGAAGTAAGAAAGTGCATGTCTCACCTGTGTCTTGCCCTGCTGGCCGTAGACGATCTTGGTTGGGATGATCTTGGTGGCGGTGGACTGGGATCCAGAGCTCATGCCTTTGGGTTGGGTGACGATCATCTTGGTGATGGGTCTGGAGGCCGTGATGATCGCTGGTTTGGTCCCCTGAACAGCCTGCAGGCCCTTCTCACCCTGAGGTAGACACAGAGTCTGGTATGACCATCACAGTTCATATTAAATTCAAACCAAAGTTTCATCACACAAGGCAACAAAATACATGAAAACAGGACATTGGAAACAAAGGCAAAATGCAGAACTGTTCTCAAACATTTCAAGACATGAAAAACCTAATTTAAAGCAGAAGTTCTACATCTTGATAGAGCCAGGCTAGTTGTTTCCAGTCTTTGTGCTAGGCTAAGCTAACCCTGATGCTGGCTATAGCTTTATATTTAAGAAACAGCTGTAAGAGTGGAATCAATATAAACATCTAACTCTGCAACAGAAAGCAAATAAGCTACCAAACATTCATACAATCAGAATAATTTTGAAGATTACTACATTTATTTACAGCCTTTAATCTACTATAGTATGGGCCCGATCACGGTATTATGTTATACCCTAATAGCCGCCACTGTCTGTCCGTGGGAAGAATGTACACACCAGAGTCTGATCATTAAAAGCTGTCTTTTTGCTGTCCACTTTTAATGTGAAATTACTTTTCTCTGACTCTTATTTCTCCAACTGTCTCTCATCTGCCCAGTGTAACACAGGCTGTGTATGTACTTCTATAGATACCGTCCAAGTCTAAATCTACGTTACTTTCTCCGTTTATCATTAGATCTGTAATGTTCCCAGAGCCCATGGTGGTGTTATCTTTGGGCCAACAGTCCAAGAGTAAGAAAACTAGAAAAAAATCCCCTCATTTTCTCTCCATACATACGCTACAAAATAAATATATGTCAAAGCTCACAGACAAACTCTCTCCACTATCTTTGGAGCGATTACTGATAATCAATGAATCATCTCAACCACAGTGTTTTAAAAAATCGTAGAGTGGTGTTTGACTGACCCCAGCGTTTAAAAGTGTGGTGACGACATTCTTGCCAGGCAGTCCTTGGATGGTCGCTCCCTTTCCAGTGGTTTTCTGAACCACGATGACATTCGGCTTGGAGGTCATGGGGATGGTGGTGATCTTAGTCGTCGTGCCTGTAGCAGGGGGAAGAGAATATCTGATCTTAACAAAACTGCACAGATGATGTTAAAATCGCAGTATTAAATAGACCCAGTCCGGGTGGGTCGCTGACTCACCAGAGACGATGTTGCTGCTGATGATCTTCCCACCCAGAGTGGCCAGAGACTTTGGCACCACTGTGATGATGCTGCCGCTGGTGGTCTTGACGTAAGTGGTCCCACCACTGGAGGCGGATATTCTGGCGCCGATGCTGGGGCTAACAGTGGGTCTCGTGTAGGTGGTCTGGGTAGCTGCGTACAAAAAACATAGTGTTACTATCTAATAACTGTGCCTGGGTATCAAACTGTATTTACTTTTAGCCATGTGTGCTATTCTATTATAATTTACTGGATTTGATTTGGTTTAATAGGACGTAAGCTGCCATGATGGTTAGATGGACTCACCTGTGGGCTGAGTGACCAGTTTGGTGGTCATTATGGCGCCGTTGCTACTGACAACCATGATGGGGGACGAGCTGCTGCTGGACAAAGCCACTGATGAAGGCTTGGGCAGGATTTTGCTTGGCTGAACCTGCTGAGTGATTATTTTAACCCCTGTGGAGGAAAGAAATAAATAATTACATGATTTTATTATTTTTCTGCAAGAACGGCCATGTTGTGTATGTTTTAAAAGGCTGCTGCACTGAGGGTCCCTTGTGGTCCATGTAATGTTTAAGATTAATATTTGAACAAGAAAGATGGAAAAATAAACGTTTTATCTGCTTACTTATCAGCATATATCACAAATTACTTATGTTTGGTTTTATTATTTTTAAATAAAACAGAACATCCAGAAAATTGTATATAATAATAATAATAAAGGATAATGAAAGAAAGAGCAGAAGAAATAAAGAATGGGATAAAGATAAATGTAATAAGGAAAGAAAAAGACAAATAAAGCGCTCTAGAGAGGCAGAGAGGCTTACCGGACTCTTGTTTGATCTGGATGGTGGGTTTTGAGCCAGGTGAGCTGGTGGTGGTCTGGGTCTGGCTGACACTAGAAGATCCTAAAGATGAGCCCTGCTGCAGCTGTTTGGGTGACTGCTGTTTGGGGAACTGGGCCAAGATCTGAGCAGGAGACCCCACCAGGGTCTTAGGTGAAGGAAGTCTGGCCGAAGCCACCTTCACGCCAGCTGAAGCGGCGCCTGCAACAGTGAGAAGTGACGGTGAGACTTTAATGGTGACCAAACAGCTCTCCCTCATGTCTACTGTCGTACTAACACAGATAGCTGCTAACATTTGAACAGGAATTCAGTGATACAAAAAGTCAAAAGCGACGTAAAACAGTATCATTAAGATTATTTTACATGCGGTTGTGTCTGGATATTACTTTTGCTAACACTGTATGTAGTCATGCATATAATCGGTCCTCTGCTGTAGAGCTGAAACAACAATAAGTATATAAAATGTCAGTAAAGACAACATCTATGTTAGTGCAGAGGAAGGACTTACATGTTGAGACAGTTGACATGACCACTGAAGGAGTCGAGGAGACCACCGTGGTCACTGCGACGGTGTTGGCGTTGGAGGAGGGGCTGGAGCTGGCCGGGAAGACCACCGTCTGTTTCTGGGTTTGCGCGTTCAGCATGGAGGCGGAGCCCAGCTTCGACAGCGCGGCATTGTTGTGAGTGTGGGACTTGGACAGGATGTTGGGCACAAAGTTGGAGCTGGGAGAAGTTGTCACGATGATCACCTGAATGGAGAGGAAGCATTTTAAACCTCAAGTGTTGTGAAGAGAGATGTGTTAAGGAAGAATAGTGAGGAGCACGTGAATATGTGCCACTCACCTTCTGTGTGGTGGTGTTGGTGGTCTGGATCGTGGGCTTGGTGAAGGTAATCTTGACGGGGGACAGGTGGGGCGGCAGCGAGTTGGCGATGCTCTGCATGATGTTGCTCATCTTGGGGCTGCCGCTCACCGGCACCGTGATGTTCTTGGATACCTGCGGGGACACCTTGGTGACCTCTTTTAGCATCACCGGCGACGAGCTGGACGAGTTGGTCCGCCTCCGCTTGCGAGGCTTCTCGTCCTCATCGGAACAGCTCACACCTGTTAGGGAAACGGAGGACGGAAATTCAGGATATCGCAGGAGTGATAATTTACTTGATTAAAGGGAATATTTTCAGATTGTTAAAGTATTAAACTCCTAAATTCTAGTAGCTCATATTCAGTTGCAATAGCTGGTTTCAACCAGTAGAGGGAGTTCGCTATGCATATTTACAGCAACATATGTAGAATTCAAATTACAATATCAATAACTGGACCTGAATCAATTAACAACACTACTAAATACAATATACACAGGTTTTCAGCTGTACCCAAAGTGGTTTGGGGGCTTTAACCAGCTTTGTATCATTACAATGTGTGTAGTATGTGCAAATAAACAACGTTTAACTTCCCTCCATGTTGCCTGAACCCAGAGATGCTGCTGTTTAGCCTCTCTCGATCTGTCCGTGGCTCTAGGGTTGTTGGTCGAACTACCGATGGTACTTCCGAAATTTTTGCATGCCCGCCTACACGAACAGTCGGATCGAGAGAGGCAAAAGTCCGCCACGAAACGACTTTTGCCGGCAAAAGAGTTGGGAGATCTGGTTGCGGGTAACATGGGAGGGAAGGTAAACATTGTTCATTTACATACACTACTCACATTGTAATGATACCAAACTTGTCAAAAATCTGCAAAGTTTAACTGACTAATTCTTCTTTGGTCTATAAAACATCAGAAAATAGTAAAAGTGAATATAATATAGTTCTATGAATCAGGTAATCTCAATAATCTTAACTGTAAAACTGGTGTTCAAACTACAACGAATTACATCTTCAGTGTTAATAATGTGCAGACACACTCCCATCTTTCTATTTCTCATTCCCTGTCGCACTCTGCTCATACCAGCTGTTTAACATGCACTCATCGACAGCAGATGCTTGTTGGAATTGTCAAATTTAATCCGACAGCTCTTAAGAGATGCTATGTTTAGGAACTTTAAATCCCAGCCGGTGCGGCCCCTCAGATCCTCTGCCACGAGTCTGCTGGTAGTTCCAAAGTGCAGCACTAAAACCTCTGGTGAGACGGCTTTTAGCTTTTATGCTCCGAGCCGCTGGAACAACCTGCCGCGGGATCTGAGAACGTCTGGAAGTGTTGAAACCTTTAAATGTAAACTTAAAACCTACCTCTTCAGTCTGGCTTATAACTGAGAGTGGTTTATAGACATTACGTACTGTATTCACTTATTTTAAACGTATTATGCTGTAATTTATCTTATCGGTTACTTTATTTCCTTTTTTAACCATCTTACTGACTTTAATCGTTTTTTGTACTTTTCTCTAGCTTTTATTAAATGTCATTTTATTGTATTTTATCTTTGTTTTGTTTTATTAAAACTTATTTCATTTATTTATTTCTGAGTCCTTTGTCCTGTGGAAAGGATAAGCCATCATGCACTGTAAAAAGGAATTGTTTCCATCATGGCTTTAGTTCTTGTTCCAGACACAAGAATGGTGTTAAAATCACTTATAATTAAGTAAACAAGCCTTGTAGTGCCCCCTTCAGGCTGATCTGTGCATTTTCTAAATTAAAAGCTAAATTTAAACCCTCTGAGAACAAATCATTCATTGAGGATATATGTAATATGAATATTACAATATGAACGTCATACTTTTGACGAGTCGGAGTAACTTTCCATTCCAAGGCAAAAGACTGCATTCCTAAACTTCTGCTATATTATGTGTGAATTAAAGTGATGCTATGAATAACTCGACTCTTATATAACGTTATTCACATGAGTATTCTTGGAAAACAGACATTTTTAAAACCAAAAACGATGAAGAAAACTCACTGCAATCAAAAATGGAGGTTTTAACAGTGTGTTTTTGTGCACGGTACATTACTGTGTTGTTGTGTACAGTGTAAAGTTTGAGAGTTGTATTTTTATGAATGTCTTATGGTGACAATTAAGTTTTCTAATTCATATTCTTGAAGAGCAACACAACACCCCCGTTTTAGCTCTCCATGCTGCCACCAGCTGATGTCTGTTTTCATACAGTATGTGTTGATATCGACCAGATTTTCTTTGGGCTAGAGGACAGGACTACCTGACTGCTTGCAATGAACATTACTGACCTTTGAAGAAGAATAGGGGCATAGTAACTATTACAGTGTCAGTAGACACAAACAGGAAACAAGAAAAAAAGAGATAATATGCCACAAAGGTCCCTGTTTGGAAACAAACCAGGGATGTTGCCCTTCTGTGGTATTTAACAACTAGGCCAGACGCCCCCACCATGAACACCATTAATTATCAAATTACTCTTCTAGTTTCTGTACCAAACTAAATAACAGTGTGTCAAAGGAATCGTTTGACATTTTGGGAAACACGCTTATTAACTCGCTTGCAAAGAAGACTTCCCCCGAGACTTCACATAATGTTGCTTTCACACAGCAGGTTTTTTAATTTATTTTATATATCTCGATTTGATTTTGAGAATAAATTTAGCCGCATTACCATTCCACTTGGCAATATCTTCAATATTCACACTGAAAGAACTAATCAAAAGGTTGAATGTCAGACAACTCATTCTACTGTAGTGTTGGGTTGTAACATGCCGGGATTCACTCACATGGATCCTCACTCACTGAACGTACTACACACAGTGAACATGTCGTGAGCTCTGAGTGATACTCAGTCACTCAAGTACACTCCTCTCCCTCTCCTTCATGTCTTGAAGTAGTATCAAATAACTGATTTAATAATGAGCAGTATGCAATATGAAAAAAGTAGTGGCTGAGATCTCAGATCCTTTCACTGTGAGAGAACGGTGCAGTAACTCATTCAGTGAACGTATATCAGACTCAGATCCTCTCATAGACTGAACTCTCAACTGTGTAGGGAAACTATATCTGCTGTGCATAATAGGGTAGGACTTGAGCTTTCAGTTTGCATACTACATTCTCAACTCACTGGCTTATCCTTCACAGCTGAGTTTCAGTTCAAAGTGGGACTACGCAGTCGGAGCTCATGAAGAAATCTTTTGAATCAAAAATTCCTAGTGCCTCAGTAAAAGAACTACCGTGCCCGTCACTATTCCTCTGATAATACTTCCGTAATTGACAGTAAACCCCCCCCCATTTTGCTTTTACTCATACACAAATAACCTGACGAAGCATTTATCTCCAGCATGTAATTCAACTTATACTTTGTCTGTTTTATTTACCTTTCTATATCTGGCATCTGGTTTTAGTTAAGCGTTCCCTACATTCCTTCTATCAACCGTAAATGGGCAAGATTGATTGGATGTTGCTGACACTCACTTTTTACGTAGACGGTGCTCCCGCTGGGCAGCACCACCACGTTGGAGGAAGGACTGGGTGGTCGTGGTGATTTCACAGTTGCCCCTATGGTGCCGCTGGTGGCTGTGGCGCTGGTGGAGGTGCAGGTGGTGCTCGTGTAGGAGTAACATACAACCACTGCAGGGAGGAAATTAATGTGTGTCATTCACTGTCTGTTATATAATATAAATATCTGTTTCAATACGCTCTTAGTTGGATGTTAAGTGACGCTGTCCCACCTTCTTTGTTTCCGGTTTCAGCTGGCAACAGAAGGGAGGCATTCTGATTGGCTGTGGCACTGGCCACAGCATTAGCAGTCACAGTAAAGGCTGTTTGAGGGACCAGCCTCGGCATCAAAGGAACAAGCCGGCGTCCTTCAATGGACCATTCAGACGAGCTGTTAGGACCTGACATGCTGAAAAAGATAAAAACGTTCAGTACAAAGACATTTATATCTACAATTCCAGTTATGAGTCTATGGGAAACAATCTCACACTTGGTAAAGTAGACCTAGCCTACCTAGTTTGAAGGACAGATAGAGATACAAATTTACAATAACAAACACAGATATTTTACTCGACAGTTTTTTCTTGTCTGTGTTGGTGAATTCAGGATTTATTTCAACCAAACCAACACTGACGCTTGTTGGAACAGATGGTTTTGGGGAGTTTTATTTCGTTTCAGTCCAGTTTTAAGTGTGTTGTTACGATTACCTGCTAGGTAAAATGGCTGGTTTTGTCAATGACTGGCCACAGTGCCCGTTGTTTTGGTCTGAGATGCTGTGCTCCAGCGCAACATCTAGTGGCAGGTGACTTTTGTATAGAAAACCTTTAACACTACTGCCAGAGCATATGAGGCCATGATTGGGGAAATTATAATTAACTGTGTCCCTCCTGCCTTCCATTCATTTCCATACACTCTGAAAATCAGCACTCACTCACATTGACTAGGTTTACATGCACAAAATATTCCCGTTTTTACCCTTCTTCAGAGAAAAACTATATTCCTACTAAGCTGTATACATGGCAATTGAAAATGAATATTCCAGTAATCAAAAGATGATTTTTCCACCGGTGGCAAACACAGCCTCCCTCCTTCATTCATTAAACCACCTTCTCAAAAAAGGTTGGAGCTGCAACACTTGCACACATCCAGAAACCTATAAGTCATTCATAATGTTTAAAAGTTGCTGTGTTTCTCCTTCTGTCTAGAAATGTGGGCTTTTCTTTTGTGCATTCATCTCTCCTCAAGCCGTGCAAACCGTTGGCTAGTTGGTTTGTTAACAAACACAAAGCTGACTGTAAACAGGCAGGCTGTGTGTCGCAAACTGCGGTAAAAAACCCCAACTGAGACGCATATGCCAAATGATCTGTATCCAGGACCAAAGAATGTTCCTAAAACCTGAATAATATTGGCATATCCCACATCTTAATCGGAAAATGCCTCATTCGGAATAAGGCCTAGTTAGGAATATCCACATTTTATTTACTTGTTGTTGCTGAAATGAACATGCTGGGAAATGGACACATAATTCCTTTGCTTATTCCATTTGTTTCTCCTCATACAGTAAGGTGCTGCACATGCCGAATGACACTCCTACAGGCTCTGGACAGTTATATACTTACTGATATGCGATGGTGGTGAGGCGTTCATCGTTGACCGCCCTGCGTACTTCTGCACGGTGGCGCTCTGTTGAGATACTGGGAGGACGGGGAAGGGGGGGGGTGAACAAAAGGGCACAGCACATGTTATATAAAGAAAAGTTTGTGCGCAACAATTGGAGAAATTGTTTCTCTCAATCATAATGTTTTAGAATATGTGGGAAATAATTACCCAAGGATTTTAGTGAGTTCTCCCAGCAGATCCTTCTTGTCCTTTGTCAGGTCTCCTTGGGCTCGCAGGGCACTGATAACCCCGGCATAAGCCTCCAGCTCTGGGAAACAGAAGCACGCATGTTTATGGCCGACCTTTTTCAATCTGATAAACTCAAATAGAAACTTTTTTGGCTGATTAAGAGTCTTTTTTCCAGCTGAGTTTCATAAAATGCTGTATACATTAATGGGCCTATGTTTTGCACTACCTTACCCAGTTTACGGAGAATTCTTTTGCACTCATCCCTGCCCAGGTCGAGGATGGTGGGCCATACCACCGGCATGGTCCCAGCCAGCACCGGTTTCTCCAGCTGAATCATGGGCTGGGTGGAGAGTAAACAATAATGCAAGTTTAATATTAACATTTAAGCATAAACCACACTGCTGCCTGCTGATGTGCTCCCAGGTGCTGCTCTGTGTGTTTTAAGAGCTTCACAGACAACATCATTAATTCTGATCATTTAAAGTAAGATGAGGTCCAAAGTATGAAAGCAAAGTTTCCGAAGTGGACATTTATCAAATGCTCCTGCTTTGTTTGTTAATAAAGTTGTTGTGCTGATGTCCAAAAGATAATTAGGTAATGATATATTAAAGTTACATCAATATACATAAGAAATTTAAACTAATTAATCACTTCTGAGCTATAGACTTCACCAGAACAGTCTGACTGACGAGATAATTATCTATCATACTGCATGATGAGTGGAATAAAACCCAGTGTGGGTTCCTTCACAAATTTAAATTAAGTGTACTCAAGTTGAACTGAATGAAATATTCCCTATAAAGAAGCTTCTCTCTCAGACGAACTGCTGTGAGTAATTACTGCGCTAATTAGCAGCACTCATGCATTCATGCAGCTTTTGTGCAAAACACAGATAAAGAGACATAAAGGTACCTTGTTGAGATGTTGTGGGTGGGAAGTGAAAAGCGAATGAATGTTGTGGCACTGATGTTAGATCATTTTTATTATTGCATACGACTGCAGGGATAATTATTGTTCATTTTTGAGGAACAGGTCAGCTTCAGTAACAACAACATGCACGTTTATGATTAACACTGCCTTTAAATTAAATGATGTAAATGAACTCTGTCTCTGTTTGTTTATTGGAGAAAAAGTCCAGATGAGCTCTTTAAACATTTATATTATAAAAAGGATTTCTTTTTTAAAGTTCTCTTCTGAATAAGAAATGAAATTGTAAATAGGAGCTCATAAAGATACCCTGAAGGCATCAATTGTACCTTCCCATGAAGTAAACAAACCAACGCTTGGCCACAACAACCGGGATGTAGTTAAAGGAAAGAAATAACAATTGCACTATATTCCACGCCAACAACAAATCCCCTGAAACAACCAAAACCAACAATGTGTTAGTCCATCTATTGAAAACTTCTGACTTCTCTACAATGGCTGTATACTCTGTCCCAACACGGTCAATTCTTTAAAATACAATAATAATCACAAAAAAAAAGAGGTAATTTTTACTAAAACAGATGGTCACTGTAGTGTTTTTCAAGTAAGACTGACTGAAAGTAATCTACAGTGGCCTGCTGATGTGTTTTAATGGTTTTTTTTAGACAACAAGGGAGCACTCTGGCTTAGAGGGAGAAGCTATAACCGACTTAAGTTACACAGACAATACATGTCAGTGGGATCAATCCAGTGTTGGTTTTGGACTTTACATGGAATTTGTATAATAAGAACAACACAGTATGTCACTAGACGTATACGTTAAATGATGATGATGCCGCCAAACTTCATTCACAAAATCCAGCAATTTAATATTCGCTTGTTGTTGGCCAGGTCTGCAGGGTTCCCACTCTTATTAAATAATAAATAAGATTCCAGGACCTTTTTCCAGGAGTTTTTTTGTGACAATACAGGACAGCACTTGCTTATAAACAGTCACATAAGCAGCATTTTTTGGGGCAAATTGACTACATTAATTTGGCCACAGCCCATGAGTAGTAGGTAGATTTACTTTCATTACACACACAGTTAATATAGATATAGACTCAATGCTTAAAGTCAGTTCTTATTTGCATCAGGGGTAAAAAAAAAAAATACAAAACTTTCCAGGACACCAGATTATTTACATTTATTTGGCCATTTTAATCCATTTAAAACTAGTCTCTACATGTCCAGTTTTTCTGTATCTGCTGGGTTATATACAGAATATAATCCACCAGACTCCTGTGTGTCTCTAACTGTTTACATCGACCAGTACCGCCCACCACTGGGCATCTGAGTAACTACAAACACTGTGGGCGTACAAGGCCAACCACACACAAAAGTGGACTTTTCATTTGATTCAAATGCTGAGTAAAGAACAGTTTATACGCCGAATGTAAGAGAAGGCTTTAATGATTGCAAACCAGTGCGTTTAACCTACCAGCTTCCGACATTTGAGCACAAACAAACAACAACAACAACAACACCCTGTTTTTCTGGGTCAAATTCTGTGGACACACGGAGCGAGCTGCGTCTACGCACCAAAAGCGTTCACTCTCATCACGACAAAACGCACAAAAACGTTAAAATACACCCGGTAAAACGTTCAGAGCCACGGGCAAGGGGGCAGGGGACAAGGCAGGGGAGGGGGGGTGCACCTTCAACACAACAACATTAAGTTACATTGCGGTTCAACGCGCAGTGAAAGCTCTTACCATCCGTTAGCAGGGCAACTTCAGGGCCTTGGTGTACTCCGAGATGCAAACAAACATGGCTGGTAATAACACATTTAGCTCATCTACCGCATTGTGTAGGTGTTGTCCGATAAATCGCAGCAAAGAAAACAAAAGCTGAGCTCCTAAACCAAGCCCAATACCCCCCCCCCCCTAAGAGATGTACGGGTGTTTATGTTTGCTGCTAACTTAGCTTTCGGCTGGCCTTTTGGGTGTATATGTGGTGTTTCTTCTTTGTGTGGTGTTTGAGGGTTCTTCTTCTTCTGGGCAAGGCGCAGTGCTGCCCCCTACAGGTGGATAACAACAGGACAGATAATAAAATACACTTAAGATGATAATAAAATAGAAATAGGTAAACACTGGGGGGGGGGGCTCTGGAGAGATGGATTTATGGCAGCTATAGGAGCTGATTTTCAGAATCAGAATTAGGTTTATTGCCAAGTAAGTTGTCTTGGTGAATTGGTGCATAAAGTATTAAAATCACACAAAAATAAAGTACTTTTTAAAATATAAATAAAGATAAGGATAAGGATAGAAAGATCCAAAACTGTACAGGAAACAGGAGTGCATGAATGTAATGAATAATAGAGATAATAAACTCAAAATCTTTATATATATATATATATATTTAGTGCTTTTAGTGTGTTGTTTCTATTAGCTATCGAAAACCTTAATACCTTGAAAGGTGCTCTATAAATAAAATATAAACACTGGAACTTTTTTTTTATTATATTGTTCATGTATTGTGTGTATTGTAACTATCAGTTGTGGAAGCACTCATTTATATATAGGCTATACTATATGTATACTACAACAACAATGTAATAGTATGCATTTAAAAGTACAGAATTATTATAAGCAACACATACTTAAAGTATTAATTTCATAACTCATGCATTCAAAATGTTACTTTAAAGTATAAGCATCAAAACATGCTGCCGACAACTAAAATATACTATTTTATACGACCAAAAGTCCTATTAATAGATACAAGTATATTAATTGATTATAATTAACCATCCTGCAGGTTTTGTGGATTGTATTCTGTATTATTATTCTGAATCTACAAACTAACTAAAGTTTGAAGTAGCAGAAAAAGGAAATACTCAAGTAAATTCTTGAGTATTTATCTTTTTCTATCTTTTCTATTGTTGTATTTTATTCTATTGTATTTTAATGTACCTGGCTGATTAAGTCTATCTATCTATCTATCTATCTATCTATCTATCTATCTATCTATCTATCTATCTATCTATCTATCTATCTATCTATCTAAAGTACAAAGTAAAGTGCAGTGTTTGGGTAAATTGTGACAGTTTAGCGAAGTACGAGGAGCTCCTGAACGCATCGGGATGGAAGGTGGGTTTTTCTCCTCTCTTTTTTTTTTTTTTTTACTCTTTTGGGAAGAGAGGGGGGGGCAAAGTATTTCCTTTTTCCATTTGCATCACACTGTCGAGCAAAAAAAAAAAAACAGCCCAAAATGTGCCGTGCAGAAATGTGTGCAGATTAAAGTGAACAGACCTGGAAGAGGATGCTACAGAAAACTGCTCCCAAATCAGCCCTTAGTGTTGGAAATAAGAGTTCACTTCGGATCCAGCAGCCAAAGTTTGACGCAATTCTTCCCCGGGGGGACATCAGGAATAGGCTGGATTGTCACCATGGAAGTATTTCATGAGGAAAAAGTAGAGCTATATCCTCTATAATCTGGATTTGGGGGCAATCTGAGGAGGAAGTTTGGGGGAAAAAAACAAACATTTTAAATGCAAGTTGTGTGCAGTAGTTCACGGTTTTCCAGATGTCTCTGCTGATGCAAACAGCGGCTGCTTATTGAAACACATTCACACCCCAAAGAGGAAAGAAAAAAGGAGCATATTTCTTCTTTTATTGCAACTTTAAGCTTTATTAACGTCGCTGGGAATGACTGTAAGAGCAATTTGGGATTTTCCAGCAAGCGTTTCCATTAAAATAACTGGGTTTTAAACTCTATATGCTGGATGTAACGACTCGTCGACGTTTTCTGGACATGGACGGACACCGAGGACACAATATAAAGGAGCCGCTTTAATAAATAAGAGCCAGGCGTTATGATGAAAATGTTATTCGGGTGAAGTCCTCGGAAAACTCGTAAGGGAAGCTCAATGAGTGGCACACAGTCAACACTCACTGACAGGTAGGTTAAATGCTCTCCCCCCCCTCAAACTGCTAATCTTTGCTATTAATTTTAATTTTGCTCACCATTTATCAAGTTTAAAATGGTTTTCGGAGTCTGTTTATGAATGGAAAGACAACTAACTGCATCACACCAAACTCCATTTAAAAAACTTCTAATTAAAGGTGATGTTCCTTGTTGGAAACGTACATAACTAGCAGAACGTATTCAAAGATGTTTTACGTTTTAGTTTGGTGTTCTGGTGCATTCGGCAAACAACTGATTTAACAAATAGAGACCAAAGTTTCTACAATTACAGTTTTATTCAATAAAAGTCGCCCTCTTCACGTCGCGTTGAGCTGGGAAACAACGGCCTCTGGGACCGGTAGGGGATATACTTTAAAAGTTGAGTTTTAGTAAACTTAAAAGTGCTTGGTGTACTGGAGGGTAGCCGAACTGGATAAAAACATTTGATAATATCTGTGAAAACTTAAATTATCTGTTACAATAAACATCTACCTGGGGAAAGCTATGGTAATTTTAAATGTATGGATTTCTCAACGGAGTTCGTAAAAGTGTTCTCACTACAAAAAACCACAAAACGAAACATAACGGGCCTCGGGTTTTCCTTTTTTTTTTTTTTTTCACTTGGTAATGTAATTGGTCTTGAGTGTTGATGACAAGCCCCCCTTCATAACCAGCAGGGTGCATTTTTCCTGGAATGAGTCATTCTTTACTTGTGGCCCCTATAAAGGTTAACTTACTGCAGCACATTTTTTCTCTTCATACCCTCCAGTACAGGATGCTGAAGTGCACAGACCTGTCTTCTGGCAAATGTTTTGTCCCAGATACCCGAGTCTGAGACAATTTCCTTGTTGTCTGGCTTGGCTGAACGCGGACTGATTGAAACATCTCTGTGTAAACATGTACGTTAGTATTTATACAGTGAAACAGTCCCATAATTTGCTGGAGGGTCCTTAAATTCCCCGGAGGGACCTATGGTGATTCAGCAGTTTCAGGGACACTAGAGTCACACTATCTTATCTGTGACTGCAACTGGCTGCAGCAGGAAACACAAACCACAGCTAAAAGTCACATTAATCTGTGCACATCAATATAAATTTGATTAAATAATCATATGACTTCCCCTTTATTGACCACAGTAAACACAGGCTTGTCTTAAGGAAAAGCAAATAGAAGTGCAGCAGCTCTGGAGGGTTGTAAGTTTCCCACCTGAAACATGTTGTGCCATTTCTGTAAGAACCGTATAAGGTGAATTGTTTTTTTGAAAGGTTAAGCATTTACTTTTCAGATTCCATCCCACATAAGTCACTTGTGTATTTTTACACTTGGTAATCAGGAGTTTCCTCTGAGGAAACGCCAAAACAAAGGCACACATGACTGCCTCGGAAAGTCAAACAAAGTCATTTGATTTCTTGACCTTCAGCCTGCAGCGAGGACTGAGCCATTCGTCTTTTTTTTTTTTTTTTTTTTACAAGAACGGGTCTCTTTTATGTAGTTTAGATTCGCTGTAATGTTTCCATCACAAATTCCACATAAAGTCCATATACAGTTTCAAATCCTAACAGACTGTGGAAGTGGAAATCATTACGTACACCAAAGAATGGACTTAAAGGGAAAATCTAATGAAAACCAAAGCACAATGTATAGTTTGTAAAATGACAGAAATTACAACAGGTTAAAGGACAAATTCAGCATTTTGGGGGAAATACACATTTTTGCCCTCGTTCTGTGAGTCAGATGAGGAGCACAGAGCTGGTGTCAGGACATAGTTAGCATAGCTTAGCATAAAAACTGGAAGCTCTGCCTCTAAAGTTAACTCATGAACCGTCTTTGTTAGTTTTATCTTTGCAGAAGCAGAAATTTGGAAATGACAATTTGTGGTTTTAGAAGGAGTTATTTATGTGCAGCGTCTTTGTCTTTAGTGTGTGACACTGAACATGTACACATGTGAATTTACCACACCATCCTTAAAGGTCCAGTGTGTAGAATTTAATGGCTATAGCGATGACTTTGCAGATTGCAACCAACCATTATATATAGTGAAGAGAGAAGACGTATCTTCAACATGTATTCTGTGTAATGGCCAGCAGGGGGCAGCTCCATTGGCTGCAAAAAGAAGCCACTAGTGTTGAGTCTTATGGAGAAATTACACAACTTCTCACTTGATTTATGAGCTCAGTAAACAGTTTTCTAATGAGTTTATGGTCTCAATCTCTGTTTTCAAGTCTTCTTTCATACAGCATGATGTTCATTTAGTAAATTATGGTCCCATTTAAAGTCATTCTCAGTGAGTCTGTCCAGCTCAACGCACCAAACTCAGATCAAACTGTCAAACTAGGCAGTGCAGAATCAAGATTCTGTCTGACTATTTTTCACCTGAAATCCTTTGAAACACATTTTAGTGTACTGTTTATCTGTGATGCAATACGTTTGTGTGTGACCAGACGAGCCGCCATTGTTTCCTGCTACAGATAAGTTGAAACTACGCAGCCAATGAGAGCCGATCAACTCGCAGTACATCGCCACCGCTGGCTGTATTTTAACTCTAGGTTTAAAATCGGTGCTAGGAGAAACTATGGTGGCTGTGAAACCTGTGAAAAATGCCTTATCTATAGAGCCAGTGTTTGTTTTGGTTAACTGTTACACTCTGGACATTTAAACTGAAGAAAAATATGTCCACTGTACTTTACATATTACCCATTAATTACACTGTAGCTGAGCTGTAATCTGTGCAGATTGCTCTGTGAATGTACAGATTAAAGTACAGTTGTTTTACTTGCAAATTAGTTAACATCAGTTGAACGTGATTGCTGCCATCTGATTTTCTCGTACTGGTTTCGAATACATGCCTAAGAGATTTTAACCCTCCTGCAATGACAGCTGGAGAGAGAGGACTCAGGTACATGCTTTTGTGACGAGGGGATTTAGTTTAATTATCTAAACAACACACGTGTCTGTGGATTTTGAAGGTTATTCCTGAAGCCTGTGCTACCGGGGGAAAAAAAGGGGTTCAGTTGCCTGGCGACGTTTGTACCAACTCCAGCAGTGGTTAGGTCACTTCTTGGCCATCGTTCAAGGGTTTCTCAGTGAGAAGAATTCAGTTTGAGAAGACTGCTAGGTTTGTGATATTTTACTGTGTGGATGTGGCAACCCCCAGCGTGGGACATGTTCTCCTGTCTGCCTTCCCTCAAGAGAAAGACTAAAAGCACCCTTTTTTTTTTTACTGAAGAACACTGCATAGGTCTTGTTGGGCTCACAGCACTAACAACTAGTAACTTAAGGCCCAGTACAGTTCCCTAGAGGCTGGGTAGCAGCAGGTCTTTAAAGGAAGAGTTCACAGTCTTACAGTTTATTACAACTTGGGGTTTATTTTCGTAGCTCTGGCCATTGCTTTTATCAGTTCTGTACTCACCACTATAATAGCTGAGTTCTTGGAACATGACAACATTGATAAAAATAGGTCCAACGGGGGAACAAACACAAGCAGGAAGATAATCAGACAGGGTTTAAACAAGCATCAGGTTAGTCAAACCTATTTGGAAGAGGAACCAAAAGCAAACTTACAAATAATTAAACAATAAACTCATTGTTATCCATCATAGTTTATTGACTGACTCTGGATCAAGTTTGATCTACCCTGCTTGCTGTAGTTGTGTGATTACATGGTTTTTCTGTGTAACTATAGAAATTATTAGCATGACATTACAGGTGAGCTCGACACTTTTCTCCCATGCTCTTTTTTTTTTGTGGGCACAGCTTACATGTAGACTATAAAAGGTCCTGTTTCACAAATGATTATCAGATTACTTTGGAAGTTCTGTGCTGTTCTAAACATGTGCATGCACTGGAAGAAAGTGAAGCATATCAGAATGAATGTGCATATCGTAGCTGGCGTGTTACAAATTTGGTGAAATGAGGTCCTGCTGTTGAACTGCACCTACAGGGTGTGTGCAGAGGTCAGTTCCAGGATCAGTTCAGTAGCTGAATGTGTAAATCAGGACCTAATCTATGCAGACGCAAATACATGTAAATCTGGCCCACAGAGACATCAGGGAGACAGTGGGATGTAGCCAGGAGGAGGTAGTTTACTTCGTCTTTGAGTTTGACAATTCAGAACAGGTATTAACATTAACAGACAAAACATCTATGATTCATTTGAAGCACATCTTAGAGTTGCAAACAGTCTAAATTATGGCTCTTCCTCCCCTTGTTGGAATGAGATAAGAGTTTCTTTCAGCCGTCCTCTTCACTTTGGACTGGAAGGGTGATGCTTGGATTCAGGGTGTATCATCAACATAAATGCCAGCAGGCTGTGGACCAGCTCTTTTGCTCTTTGTTACGCAGTTTTGCTGATCTGTGTGTTTTCCCGCCCGCCGACCTCCCCCCCCCACCCTCCACCCTCTGACGGGAAGTGGTGACATCACTGTTAAACAATGTCTGGCGGGGCCACCAGGCCACTGTCCCTTCCTGACTGACACTGCTGCTGGCGACACATCACTGTACCATGGCCCACCAACCAGACGGAGCCCACTGTCATGCTACTGCACATACCGTATAACACTCAAAGATTACTGCTACACTGTGTACATGTTTATACAGCTGTATCATTGCAGGATGCTCCCTAAATAGCATCTATAGTTTGTGTATTCTGGATTTATTTAAAATAATAATTGCAGATGTGAGATTTTATTTTCATCATTTCAATATTATTTCACCATTCGTGCCCATGGAGAAAGTAAGTGCATTCAGAAGTTGGATGTTGCAGCCTGATGTTGGTCTCTAGCTCTTGATTGCTTCAAATTACAGTCCCAGTGAGATTCTGGATGACCACCATTGATGGTCTGTAATAGCTGGATTTCCACTGAATTAAATGTAACTCTTCAGAAGTTAAGATATTTTTGGTTTTTATATGTTATTATTGGGGTAGCGTTGTTTTGCGCACCACACCCTTAACTTCAAGGTAACATTAAAGTTCCCCTCCACTGTAAAATCTGTTTATCTTCTTGTTCCTACAGTGTGATGTTTGAGCTTCACTGTGCAGAACGATGTACGTACAGAGTTTGACACTAGAAGGATGTTTTCACATTCATCTGTTGAAAGTGGGAAGTTTGGGATGAGTTGCATACTGGTCCAGCATGCAAGTTATACAAGTGTGATAGACACTTAAAGCCACCAGTGCACATACGCTGAGAATGGCAGTGAAGTAGGAGACATCTTGTGTCTAGCAGGAAAACTTTATAAATTAACAAAATAGGACTGCCCAATTAATAATTATCAAAATCGCATGAAGGTAAAATGTGTGACAAAACAGCATTTAAATTAAGTACTGTGGTGCTCAAGAGACGTCCTGGCCTAAAAAATCTTTTTCTCCACACTTAAAAAAACATGTTTCTTTGATGATCATCACAATTAAAAAAAAAAAAAGATAAGTTAAATTGTAATTTGTGAAGCAAAAATGGCAATTCCTGCTCTATTTTCAAATCATATTGCAATCTCAAAATCTCTCAAAAGAATATTAATATTATGTTTTACCATAGAACAAAAAAAACGGCATATTTATAGATTCCATATTTTTTTTAATGAGATAGAAGGAGTAGATACCTTTTTTTTATTATATTGTGGAAAGAAACTTTCTTTGGGTCTGGAGTGGATCTTTTTCTGTACATTATGACTGTACCTTGAAATAGAACACTATTGAAGTGTCTGAACTACCCACTCAATGGGAATGGGACTTGAATGAGCATGTACAAAAAATTTGTCTGTGGCTTTTCTACATTTAGACTGTTGTATATTGTATCAGTAAAGACAAACAAAGCTTTATCATGACAAATGACCAAAGATCAGGCGGGCCAAAGAACATATGTTGTGTGCAGTGAGCAGTCCCAGCCATTCACGCTGAGATGTAACAATTCCAATACATTTACTGATGAATGATTCAGACTTTTAACTGTCTCTAAGGGATTTGCTGTCAGGGTTTTAGACAGAACACTGCTGGTTAATGAACATACAGTATTTATATTTAATTATGGGATAAATGAGCCTACAAAAATGTGCTCCAAAGGGGATTTAAACTATGTGTTGTCAAGTTATCAATATAATCTTGATTTATGAGCACGAGGAGCTTATCTATGTATCATCTGGTCTTTGAAAATAAACCCTATATTTATATTATACACTTTTCTGTATGCCATGATATGATCTTTATCAGTCAGCTTGTATAAGGCTTTAAGTTTTCATACACGGGCTCTATCATACAAACAGTCAATGTTGAGCTGCGTGATTAGATCATTCCTTGGAGTTCACAGGCTTATATTAAATTTGGATGTTTGTGGTGATACAGTGGTGGGAACCAAGTGATGTCAGATGCAAATACGCAATGAATCATTAATGGAACAGACATTAAAATATTCACTGTGGAAACCTCAAATTATTAACCAGTGAAGTTATTGTTTACTTAAAGGATAAGTCTAGTGAATTGATTGTGTTTGTGTCCAAAACCTGATATATTCCTCTGTGCCGTAGAGCTCAATAGTTGTCCAAAAACTATTAAAAGCACTTAAATGAGCCACATTGGATTAAATATTTACTACGGGTCGCCAAAGCTTCATGGGGGGTCACAAGGCCTTCTTGTTTTTAAGACGTATAAGAAACCTTTAAAATATACACAGTAGGCGTATATCTCAGCATTTGTCAAGTGTTAAAAAATACATAATACACACAGAGAAGTGTATAAAAATTTCCCTAAAAATTCATCCAAATCACTCCTTTTACACAAACTTCTTGCAGTTGTTGTTCACTATTTGAGTTCACTGTACAGTTTTGAATATAATATGAAATATTAGTCCCCAACAAATGCACAATTTACTCCTGTTTGAGTGATATTTGTGTAAAACTACTGTGCCCGTGCTGTTTTAAAGTTATTAAAGTCATTAAAGTGCTGCATGGCCTGTTTTTAAAGATTTACCTCTTCAGTAGACTTTGAGCTGTGAGCCACAGACAGTCAGAAGGTAAAAGTGACAGGCTTGAGAGCAGGAAAAAAAGTGTTGCAACCTCTTGCTTGGTACACATTTGTCTTTTATTTAGCTGATGACACTTTGGCACTCCAGCCTTTTTCAAGAATCAACAATCATAGTAAGACAAAGACACAGGAATCTTATATAGGCCACACCCTAGTTAAACATCTGATGGTGATTAGACAATCATGTTATACCATTAGAGTGAGTAACAAAACAATGGAGAGGCCGTCAGCCAATCAGAACTCCAAACAACAGGTGCCAAAGCCAATCAAATAGCTTCAAACTAAATGACAAAAAACATGGTTCATATCACATATAGAGATTTAAATTACACATATAGTTTCTCAAAAGGGTTAAAAATACATCGATTTTGAATTGATTTCTAATAGGTATGCAGAGAAAGTTAAACATCAGCTCCAGATCATATAAGAAATATCTAATAAATAAATTTTTTATGAAATAAAAATACATTACAAAAAACAGGCTAACATGTTGGTTTTGGTCTAGTCATGGGGTTTTGCAGAATATTGTCCAGGGAAAGTGCAAGTTCGCAGTATGTTTTAAACAAATTAAAGATGCCGTTTTAATGATGGCAAGTATTCTCCTTTCCCATCACAAACACATATGAAATTAATTTTGCATGGCTCTCAGTAGGCTATTTGTCTAATTTATGTTGTTGGTTGGTGGATAAGTTCCAAGTGCAGCATCCTAACTGAAAGGTCTTCATCTAAACCACTGGAGTCTCGTTGTTTCCTACTGTTTAATACTGGTGCATTCATTTAGATCAACAAACAACTGCATCGACTGACTGGGAAAAGTTTAATTGTTATATTATATTGTTATATAAGACCGTAAGAAAGTTAATCTGATGTCTGGATTTGCTGAGTCATGTTTCTAGTCTATGTTGTTCACTCGTAACTTGTGCTTTTGTGCAGTATTGCCCTTGAATAAACTTAAAGATGTAAAAACATAACCTCTTAATTCTTCATATTGCGCACTGATCTATGTGGATTTGAAAAGGAATAGAGAAAACAGTGGTTGTGTGGTTTGGTTTCAGCTTCAGCTTCAGCCGAATCAACAGTTGTTAAGGCATAAATCGTGCTGTATTTAACTATATCTTCCTGCATTTATAATAAACATTAAGATCAACTGTGTGTGGAGTTTTAGCTTCTTTCTCAGTGGCCCCTTTGTCTCCTCTGGAGTCTCTGGAGTCCTTTGCTGTTATCATCCCAGAGGAACTGTTTGGTATTTTTGGCATCTGAGGCACAAGTAGATTGCTGCGCGTTTTTTTTTTTTTGTTTCTCGCTCCTTTGATAACTGCAGTGAGGAAGTAAAGAGAGTCTGAACAAATTTGCCAGCAGACATGTATCCCAGCCGAGTGACACTAATACAAAAACTCAATTAATGGTTCCCTTTTATCGTGGTGCCAGTTAATTTTTCACAGGAGCACTTTTCCTTTTGTAATCCTGGGTTGGTGAACTCCAAAACCAGATTTTAAAGATCTACAGAGGCAGGCCATGTCGCCGCACTGCTGGTAACTTGGCAAGCGAAATTCTTAGCATAGCCTGAAGATTTATATTAGTATTTATATAGTATTTGCAGCTAATATTAGCTTATTACATATATATATTGGTATTGGCATATAGGCGTTATTATATAGGTATTGGCTACTGTTTGTTGGCTGATAAGTAACAAGAAATGTCACTACCGAAATGTCAAAAACCTGTTTGAGGTCATTTAGAAACTGCGGTTTTTTATTTTATTTTATATAGTTAAATAGTTTATCCACCAGAGCACTTAAGTTTATTTTACAACTGTACAATGTCCTGATCGTGTACATATTTTAGTCCTGATTCTTTAAACGTATGTAACATTTCTGCATAACAATATAAAAGAACGACTAAACCTATGCCACCTATAGGCTATATTTTGATATAATAACATGTAGTTGCATGTAGTTAGGAACACACTGGATTCGATTTTAGATGTTGAGATTTCTCTCAGCTATAGCTAGCCAGCAAAAAAGGCAAATGTTATGATATCAGTCGTGGTATCAAGACATCATTTAATTTCACTAAAGGTAATATGCATTGTTTCGCACTGTTTATACCCTACCTCGGAAATTTAAATGATAAAAAAATTATATAATTTGATAAAGAAAACATAAGAGAAAATGTATTTTGTATTTTTCAGACATAGTTTGTCTTCACTCTCATTTATACATTTAATTCCTGCCACCCTCTAAACTTCATGAGTATCTTCAACCCCCTTTGGCAAATAGATACATTTATTTTCTTTCACCCATAAACCTTTTCCATTGGGGTGCAGTCATACTGCAATCAATCTTTGTGATAAAGATGTCCAGGTGTCTTGGTAAAGTTTTTCTCACCTAGTTTGTCTTAATGAATCTGAAGCTGAAAGCTGAAATCCTCTCTCTTATCCAGTACTTAGCTACCACCCACTGAGCAGGATGCAATCTGTCCTTGTCTCGCCATGTCTTATCAACCGCTAATCTCTTCCAACCACAGCAAGGAGGCACCCTCAGTGGGCCCTCCAATCTCAGAGAAAAAGACAAGGTTACCCCAGTAATACAATAAAAAAAATTTTTGTGCTTGTAATTGTGACAGTTGTGTCTAGAAAAGTGGAATGAGGTTCAACTATTTCGTCTGGTTCATTTTACCAAAGCTCAAAACAAAGAAAAATATTATTTTTATTCTGTCTTCTATTTGTCTGAATCTGATATCCCAGGATTTCATATTTTTTTGCACCATGAGGTTAGTTTGTTCACACACTCTCGCAGCTATAAGTTGAAATGTCCTCCGCCCTGTCTTCCCTCAAAGACACTTGTGCACCTCCTCCTTCCCGTCTCCCTCCTCTGTTTCTTTCCCAGCCTTCTCCCTCATTCAGGAAACTGGAGCCGAGCCAAAAACCCTAGTCTCCGTTTCCGGGAATCTGTCCCATAGAGCCACAGTATAGTAAGTTGGCGCTGACGTGGGAGCCATTGTTAAAAGCCCAGGGCCCCCATTGTCCAAGGGAGGAACAGCAGCACAAACAAAAACCCCTCTTGTGGAACGAGTAGGAGGAGCTGTAGGGGGGGCGGACACGGAGAGGGGAACCTCTGCTATTAATATATGAACTACCACCATCAGGTTCACCTCCCACAAGGGATAAGGATTTTAAATCAGTTAAACAAATACCAAGAAAGAGGGAGTACACGGAGCCTGCTGAGGCGTTTTATTGTCATTTAATTAAAAATTAGACATCAACAACTTTGCCTTTTCCCTTTGATAGCGTGGGCATGATTGGAGAACACTGGTTGTCTAATGAAAGGCGTCATTTATAATGGGTGGCTGTACGCTGCATGAGTGGCAAAGAGGGTTTTTGTCCACATCAGAAGATAAATAATAACTATATGTGGCATTAAAAAGTACATGAATTGTATGTTACATCCTACCATTCTCGTTTGTGATTCAGTTCACCATTGTGAAGAAACTCATCCAACTTCACTCAACTTCTTCTTCAGTCATGTCAACGTATTAAAGAAACATTATGTAAGATGTGTAAGATTACACAACGCAAGACATAGCAAGCCAGCTAATATTACATACTAGTCCAACATCAAGAAGGTCAGCTCGCCGTCTGTCTGCAGCCTTTTATTTCACAAAGCTCTCGCCAACGACTAAAAATCAGTCCCAGATTTACTCTGTCTCTTCTCTCTCTGATTCTCTTATATCCTCCTCTGTCAACCTGTTTGGTCTCTGTGCCTCTGCTATGTCCATAGAATTTGCTGAGCCCGGTTACATTTCCTGACCGCCCCGGGCTCCGGTTCTGGCATGAGCTGCTGTGCTGCCAGAGAGGAAGTAAACACTCCACTGGTGCTCGTCCAGGGCAGGACAGCTTAGCTCAATTAACAGTTACTTTAATGTCCATCAAGAAAATCTGTAAATTTGAGTTGAGCTGGAGAATGTTGGAGGGAAGACCAGAAAACCTTTTCTCCATAAAATATGATCCAGTTTCACCAAAATCAGTGACAAAGTGACTACTGCAGTAAAGCACTTGATCCAACCGGGATCCAACAACTCAGTGTATCATCAAAGTGACTTTAAGCTGTTATTTTAGGAAATAAAAGTTACACAATTTTGCTTTAACCAGGTTTATAACTTTATCGCCTGTATCTTTGACTCATGTCAAAGTGTCCTTGGGCAAAATACTGAACCCCTGAAGTTGTGCCATCAGTGTGTGTGAATGTGATAAGTTAGTTTCTGATGAGCAGTTGGCACCTTGCATTGTAATGTCTGCCATCAATGTATGAATGTGACATGTAGTGTAAAGTGGTTACAGACATTTCCATTAATATCTCATCATACTTCTAAGACCTCACTGTACTTCACATTTGTCTGTTGACATAATTATCTACACTTGGGGTTCATAATTGTTACACGATATTGTACGTTTTAATTCTCTCTTTTTTTAAATCTTATAAATCAGCTGGTGTGTCTTTAATAATTTAAGATGTATTTATTTCTTTTGACACTCTGGAGGTTGTTTTTAAGGGTTCTCACTTTGCTCTTTGTCTCTTTAGGACCCCAAGCATTCTCAACAAGGACCCCACAGACAAGAAACGTAAAAATGAGAAATCCTCAGTCTCCCTCAAACATGAGTTTGACCCCACAGGTAAAAGACACACACACATTTATTTCTGTGCTCTGATTTTGGTGCCTGATTTTCAATGATGTTTCTTTAATATGCTGCAGCATTTCTTCTGTGAAGTATGTTAAAGCCCCGACAAGGAGCTTTCATTTTGTGTTGATTCTGGGGGCCAGTGTAATGTTTGTCTCACCGATGGTCTTGTTTGTTAATGTAGGTCATAAAGAGGCATCAGCATTCAATTAAGACGGTTTCATAACCAGTTAAAAACTCGTAGGTAGGTTTTGGTGTGAAGGTTCAGTTGTAAATGTTAAGTGTAAGTGACTTGACTTCACATAGGGATAAAAATGTTTTCTTAACTCTTTATTGGTTTATAACTTTACAATCTAAACATGCACAGCAACACATTGCATTCAGAATGATTGTTGAGACATTGGGTTCAAACTTAGAGCTGAAATGATTAGTTGCTTATTCGAATGACAGAAAATGTATTTGCAATAATTTGAGTTATTGTTCAAGCCACCCATTTTCCAGGTCCAGCTTCTCAAATGGGAAGATGTGCTGCTTCTCTTTGTTTTATATCAAAGCATACTTAATATATTTGGGCTTTGGACTGTTTGTCGGACAAAAAAAGTAATTTAAATATGTCACATTAGGCTATAGCAAAATGATAGGCATTCTTTACCATTACCATCAATAATGACAATAGTTATTAGACATAATTGAATTTACAGCCTTGAGTTCAGTGGGTAAACTTTGATATAAATGACATTTTTAATTGTTCTTCTGTACTCTTGAATAAAGTTATCTCTTCATCCGCCATTCATTTGCTTTAAGATACAAAGTGTCCCATAGTCTATACGGCAGGAGCTGGTGAAAGGGAGAACAGCGATGGTATGGTTGTAGGCAGAGCTCAGAAACAAGTTGTTAAGGTGGTTGCCTGGGCTGCAGGGTTGACATTAATCCTTCCTGCCCTTTTCTTCACCCTGGAGTCTTGAGGCTCCTTCATGGAGGCCAGAAGACAACCAATTATCCACTCAGGAGAAGGAAAAGGAAAAGGGAGATAGTGAGTCGATAAACTTCCTCAGTAGCAACAGGAAGAACATCCCTGATGCAGCTTTTTTGATCTAGCAGATGGTTGTTGCAGATTTCAGGGTGTTGATGAGTGTAGGAATATGAATGACTCAGCTGAGTTTACAAATGGAGGCACTAGTTTCAGAGTCACAAGGACTTGGCAGATTCAAACGGGTACTGTTAGCTGTGCTCCTGGCAAACAGTCATGGGATTTCCCAAACTGTCAATAGAACAGAAAACGGGGTGTTAATAGATATAAATAGGTTAGGTATCCTGTGGAATTTCTGACCACTAGCAGCACTATGGAGCAATGATTTTTATGAGGGGATTATCAGGGGAGGATTCACAAAAGACTTGAGTAACTTTTGAGGCTGCTGAACCTGCACACATAAGACAAAAAAGGTCATTTCTGCATGTATTCAAAGGTCCAGTGTGTATTGAATTGAATATAATTTGATTCTCCATTAGTGGGGAATAAAACGAATAGAGGAATCATTATGTTTTTGTTACCTCAGAATGAGACGTTTTTATCTGCAGAGGGATCGGGTTCTCTTCTACAGAGTCCGCCATGTTGATCCGCCATGTTTCTAGAGTAGCCCAGAAGGGACAAACCAAACACTGGCTGTAGATAGGGCCTTTTGCGCTTTTTGCGCCTTTTGCAGCCGCCAAAGTTACTACTTCTACGGAGTTGCAATTTGCCCACTACATCATAGATGCCGCTAAATCCTACCCACTGGACCTTTAAATAAAGTAATATGCAAATGTCAGACATCAGAGTACATTATATGCAGACAGATGGCACAAACAGTACAATACCTGACATTCACCACGAGGAGTTCACCAGGAGATGAAACTGCAAAACAACATAAAACCTACAGCAGTTACAGACTGGAGAGAAAACAGCTCCATGTGCCCAGAAGAATGAGGGAGAGTGCACAGTTAAAGCTCCCCCAAATGAATAATTAATATATATTTATACTATTGATATATAAGCAGAAGAGTTAGAACTAGAATAACTTCTCTTTTAAATCAAACACTTTAAGATAAGAGTGGAAAGTATTGTAGTATTGTTCTTGGAACTGCATATTTAACATTTTTTGACTAAAACGTTGCTTAACCACAATGCTACTTCAGTATACTTAAGGACAAATATTAATGGGAACACTACAGAAAATTCAGATGAACATTTAATCGCTTTTGATCGAAGTTCAATTCGTGGTGCTATCACCATTCTTTGTGAATTGGCCCCTCAGTGTTAATGCTTCTCGGCTGTAGGTGGCGGTAACACATGCAAAAGGGTATTTACGCACTCGTAAAGGCAGTGAAGAAGATTGAAAGGTAGTAAACATGGGGGTAAACATTGCACAATTTAAAGATATTGAAAAAATATTCCATAGCATTGTTTATTATTAGGACTATTTTCTGTTACAGTAATAGGAGATACTTTGAGAAATTGAGAAGTCAGTTTCCTAAAATTGTTTGCCTTGGGCTATAATGGTGACAACAATACATCAATCATAATGAATTTATTTATTTATCTCAGTTTTACCGTGATTTACATCGTTTGTTTGCATAATTTTAATATATTTGCTCATTTAAGTGTTTTATATGTGTTTTAATGAAGTGTTTCGTTTTTGATATGGCTTTTTTTTATAGTCTATACACATTTCTGCTCAAACTTACACAGAAAGTGTTATTTTAAATAAAGCATTATTATGATTATATTGCCATAGAAAGGATATAAAAGAGACAAGAGGGGACAAAGATCTCTTGTTGGCGTGTCCAGTTTTTGTTGGAAAGAAAGCAGATTTCTATTTAAAAACCTTCTCTGCTTCAGTCTCTTGATTTGTCACTTCCTGTGTGGAGAATTTTTCCCACAAGTGACCAGGCGTTCTGTGCCCGAATTTCTTTTTAGGCAAATAGTACAAAAGTATGAGACTAAACTTCCTCCATTAGTTACTTTTGTTAATACTTTTTAGTAACTTCCACTGGCAGCAGTATGTGGAATATAAAAATATATTCATATGGGACATGTTAGGACAAAAAGCTTATTTTACTAACATTGGTGCTGTGAAGTGTAATGTAATGTGTTTGTGTGCTGTTTTATGTGTGTGCAAATGACAGGTCTTGTCCAGCGGTGTGTGATAATCCAGAGAGATGAAAATGGCTTTGGGCTGACCGTAAGTGGAGACAACCCTGTGTTTGTGCAGCTGGTTAAAGAAGGTAAGTAAGGCTCCGACTCACACGCACGCACACACACACACACACACACACACACACACACACACACACACACACACACACACTAACACACGTTTGTCTTTCTATACTTGTGAGCCTCATTGACATAATGTATGCCCCTAGCCCCTAAAATTAACTACCACAACTACATGCCTGATCCCCATCCCTAATCTAAATCTCATTCTAACCATAGCCTTAAAATCAAAGTCTTAACCTTCAAACAACCCTTTAAGTTAAAATGTTCTCACAGTACAGAAAATTCCTCGCTACGATGGTTTGAAACTGACCTCAGTCTGACCTCGTTCGCGGTCCAGAGAGCACACACACTTGTAGAAGTAACATCTCTGACTCTGTTCTGTCTTTTGTGTCACAGATGGAGCTGCAATGCGAGCTGGTGTTCAGACAGGAGACAGGATCATTAAGGTGAGACTCCTTCCCTGGATCAGTCTGTCTGCAAATTACAGAGTACAGATTCAAATCCAGGCCTCTTTTTGTTGTAATACTTTTAATTGAATGAGGTCTGTATCAGATTAGTGCATTCCTGTGTAAAGATATGTAAATTAACTAAATTAAATGACAAAAAATGCCTTGAAAAAACCCAACAAGAGGTGATGGACTCAATTTCCAATAGCCAATATTATCATATTAATATATATTCATGTCCTGAGAAATGCAAAAAGCCCAATCTAGAACCAGTGGTTTGTCCGTCCTGAGCTACTGTAGAAACGTGGCAGTTCAACATGACGGACAGCTCATTCTAGGGTAACACAAACACAACAGGTCTTATCTTCAGGTGATTATACACTAATGAAAACATACCTATGAATATTATATTTCTATTTCTGCCAATAGATCCTCCTAAATGTTACACACTGGACCTTCAAGTGCTCTGCCAGAGGGTCTCAGACTGGATACGAGCTGTTTAGGGGTTAAAACAGGGAACAGACACAGTTGAACTGTAGAGTGACACAAATACAGTTGTGACTAGAAAATATAATAATAACTCAATGTTTCAGGTGATTAGAGGTCAAGCCTGGTCATTTTCTATATTTTTGTGATAGTCAAAAAAAATCCCACGATAAAACCAAAACTGAATGTGTATCCAAACCCTGATATGGCTCATTTCTGTGTTCCACGGAGCTCTGCAGTCCAAAATAACTATTTAAATTAAGATCAGTGAGCCAGAACGTTGCGCTGGGTCACGTCCTCCTTGACATGTTTTTGGAAGAGATGAAGGCTTTTAAATAACAGCAGAGAGTCACAGACGGGGTTGCAAAGTCAGAAGGTATCGGGAGATGGACTAACACATTGTTGGTTTTGGTGATTTCATGGGATTGTTGACAGTAACAAAAATATAGAATAACGTCACTCTTATCCTTTCAGCAGTATGCCACGGTCAGCTGTTTTATCCCATTGCTTTTTGTTTTCTGACAGGTTAATGGGACCTTAGTTACACATTCAAACCACATAGAGGTTGTGAAGCTCATAAAATGTAAGTATGCACTTCTAATTACATCTTCAGTATGCTGTGACACATTTGAATTTCAGTGATTTTAATGGCATATTAAGAGTATAATGTTACCTAGTTTCTGTTGGGGTGTTTTAAACTTCAAGGTTTTACTGCTTGCAGCCACTTTTTTTGTTACTGGAGCAATGAAATACACATTTCTGCTGACTGTGATGAAACAAAACCTGCCTGCAAACATACAACTCTTTGAGTCTTAGCTATGAAGACTTGTGGAGAATAAATATTGAGATTTAATTTAGGGAAGTCAGCGGTTTTCCTATTCACTTGTGTGTACAGCTGGCTTGGACAAGACATATAAGTCATGACACAATATATCAGCATTATGGTAATATTTTGTTCTTTTTCGTTCCTTTTATGTGGTCAAATGTTTCTCTGACGGAGCTCCTTGTCTCAGCTGTTTTCAGTGATCAGATCTTCACGGTGTCTTTCTTTCCACCCTCCCTTCATTCCTTTCCCATGACTCTTCTCTGGCAGCGGGTTCCTATGTGGCTCTGACAGTGCTGGGGAGGCCTCCGGGGCTTCGTCAGATCCCCCTGGAGGAGGGAGAGGAGAAAGAGAAGGAGGAAGGGGCAGAGGTCAGTCCACCCTCCTCTCTCTCAGCTCCACACTCACCTGCGCTGCCAGGTGGGGAGCAATGCGGCCCCGTGACCGGCAGCACGTCCTGCAGCCCCCAGGACCACATCGCCTCCTCTCTGCCTGATGGGGTAAGAATATATATACATTTATCTCTTTAATAAAAGATGGGAACACATCACGGTACTTAGCACTTACTAATAGGTCGAGGTGGTGCACAGATAAATAATAAAACCTGACACTTTGTGATGAGATACAGACACTCAAAGTCGGATTTTGTTGTTAAAATCGAACTAAACTTTCTCAAACCCAGAGAACTCTGTGACATAGTATGTTAAAATCCCATAAACATATACATTCAAGTTTTCCTGAAAGTGGGAACAAATGCAAACCTCCTCATTCTAACAACAACTGGAGTAACACATATTACTATCTCTTACTTATATTACTATATTATTACTACAGTATCTTCCTTATTTAGTTTTTATTGAAGTGAGTAAAGAGTTTGATATATGGATACAGGGTTCCAACTACAGGGGAGCCAGGGGGAGCTTGGCTCCTCTTAAAAGGACACAAGCTCTTAATCATTGTGGATCTTGTGTAAAATTAGGCTATTATTTATGTATTATTCATACATGAGGATGATTCATCACTGATTCACCGATATAAAAATACCAGTAAGGTTAAATTAACTTTGCAAAAGGACTGCGTTTGTGCTATGACTTTGTGCCAGCAGGAAAATGAAGCCTGGTATGTTAAGGTCAATATCATGGTTGGCTGTTCCTTATAGGAGTACTGTAGGAACATTATCTGGGCTTTGTCATGATAAGCTTACTCCAGAATAATGTGTATTTGAACAGATTAGAATATAACATCAGAGTTTGTAATGTTTTCCAGCGGTGTAATGTGACACGTAGCTCTTCTATAAAGCTGTTTTCAAGTGAAGCCTCTTTATTATGTTTCTGTTTAAACTTCTTTTCTACATTCTGGATGGGAAACGCAGCCCGAGTAGTCGACAGGAGGTTTTTCAGTTTATAAGTTGGTATTCGTGAGTGAAATCTAATTTTAAAGGAGTCCTGCAGAGTTCCTGCTGTGTACAGTTATACAGAAATATATAAGAATCATGAATGAATTCCACATTTATTCCTTAATAATATTCTCTTACTCCATAAACACATGTAAATGTAGTTTCACAGAACTGTGGCTGAGCAATTTAAAGGTGTGGGAGAGAAGTGTCCTTATTTTCCTTATTATTTGGTCACTTTGTTTTTACGTGGAGTCTGCTGGATCTGAATCATCTGCAGTGCTCCGAAATGATGTTATTTTTAACTGTGATAAGGTTCATGATATGCGCGGCTTATCTGGCTGGTACAACCCACACAGCTCATTATTTTTAATTAGCTCCATGGTCTCAGTCCATTACTGCCTGCTTTTACCAAAACTGCTGCGCTGTGTCAATGATTTGTCCTCTTTGTGACACTGAACATGTCAAACTAGAGACTGCGGTTTCATAAAATCTGGTGTCTGTGTAAATATTTTGGTAGATTTTTCAAATTTCTTTGCGCCGTGACTATGCCATTTTTCTTCCTCATTCACTTCTAAAATGTGGATTTAGAGACATGCAGAATCTATCATATAACATTGTTCTAATCATATACTCCATTACTCTGAAATCATCGCCGTTCCCCTTTTTGTTCCACTTTCAGTCTGATTAGTATCACTTCTCTCTTACACTATGTAGACCTAAAGCTCCTCACACTCACAGTTTTATGTTACAGGAATAATTTTGTAATGATGTGTTTTTCTGACTATTTTGCCTCAGTGTTTCCTCTTTTTCTCATCTTTTAGGCTGAGAACAAAACCATGCACAGTCAGAAGGCAGACAATCTGCACAAGATGCTAACCAGGGAGCAACAAGACCTACAGGTGAGTTTTTGAGGTATAAATTAAGCTTCAGCTCACCTGTCACTTCACACACACTTCACATTAACACAGGTCACTGCAGGCTCTTTAGTCCACTGGACCTTTGTTAATTCTAACTGATAAGAGGGTAAACTAATTCTTTCAGGTTGGAGCCACAGGGTCCAGGAGTAGTGACGCTGACGAGGGCAACAGTGGGGCTCCTCTGAGGGAACAGACCCCGTCCGCCCGGGGTGACAGCGGTAACGACGGGCCCTCGACCAACAATAACTCTGTGGGTATAATGTCATTTTACAGCAGTTAGTATGGTTAACCACATTACCCAGAAGCACTCTGTACTTACTTTTCAAGTGTATTTTTGTAGTGTTTGTTTTTCCAGCACTCATGATTTGTACTCATGTTCATTCCGTACATTTTTCTACACTTACTTATAGATACTGAAACAATTTTTTGATTAACTTATTAGTTGATAAACGTATTTTCTCTGTTTTATATCACTGTTAATTTAATATCTTTTGGGTTTTGGGCTGTTGGTCAGACAGAACAAACAATTTGAAGATGTGTCATTGGGCTATGGGAACTTGCAGTGGGAGGATTTCACTATTTTCTGACACTTTACAATCAATTAATCAAAAAATAATGAAGAAATTACTCTATAATTTATAAGCAGATGGCCTAGGTTTCGAAAATTCTCAGCTTCAATGTCAACATTATTCTTTTACTATTTTGGGACAGTGTGTTTTATCTAAAACAACAAAAAACTAATTTACCATGGATTACGTGCTGCTGTTGACCAGGGGACAGAGTAACCACGATCTGATGTTAAATACAACAGGAAGCCGCTCTGGGAATACTGCTTACCCAGACTCCTTTGTAATAACAATCGTTTTTTTATCACAACTTCTATAAATAGGTACGAAATGGTCGTACTTTCCAATCTCTGGGGATTTCCCAGTATTCAGCCCTAGACTAAACAATCAATTTGGCTTAAGTGTTGTGTTGTTCTGCGTGTGTATTAATCTGTTCGTGGTTCTGTCTGTGTGTATTAGATGCACAGCAGCCCCCTCCCAGAGAGTCCTGGCAAAAGAGAGACGCCCTGTCAGAGCCCGGACGTCAGCCGCAAAGACGGCATCAACTTCTGCTCGTCGCCCGACGCTGAGGACCCCCCTGACACAGTAATATACGCTCTCTCAGAAGTTTCATGTTTTTATTCCTTTTGGTTTTGTAAAATCTTTACCATCAAGCTAAAGTAAACATTTCCGTGGATGTATCACTCAGGACTGCAGTGCTCAGTGCATTGTTGGTAGCTCTCCCTACCTCCTCCACCCCCAGATCATCGGAGCAGAAGATGAATACTTTGGCTCTCAGCAAGAGCAGGTATCTAAAGAAGAGTTTCTAAGCAACTGATAGACTAATCTGACTTTTATGAACATTTAAATATAAAAAAAAGGAAACAGTAAGGTGTAGGAAGGCATTTTGATTTATTATTTTCATAAAAATACCTAAAAACAGCACGGATTTGTTATTTGTCTCCTTTCCAAAAAGTGTAATAAATGAATCTCTCTCTCTGTCAGATTAATGGAGAGTGCAGCTCTTTCCAGAATATAGACTTGCTGAAATCTCGGCCAGCTCACCTCGCAGTCTTTCTTCATCACGTTGTCTCACAGTTTGACCCTGCACCTTTGGTATATATCCAAACACACACACACACACACACACACACACACACACACACACACACACACACACACACACACACACACACACACACACACACACACACACTACTGCTATTCATTTGATCAGCATTCTTTGGGTTGATACCAATATGAAAAACGCAAATATGATCTACTTCTTCTGACCTTTCAAAGAGGAAAAAAAGATATGAGTAAGAGTAAATAGTATTTTAATAGAAATTAAAGTTGGCCATGGATCGATCCTTGTAGAACACCATCATTGACATGGAAAAGGTTTTTGATTAGATAATGTGTATTGTTTTGAGGCAGTAAATACATAGAATAATCTTGAACTTATATACTAAATGGGATAAGAAACTGCACACTGACAGCAACATAAAGCTCTCTGTCCTCTTCCCTCTGTTAGCTCTGTTATCTCTACGCTGACATGCACAAGCAAACCAGCTCCAAAGAAAGCCGGCGCTTCTTTATTGAATTCCACTCATTCTTTATGGATCGAACAGCAGTAAGTCGTTCTCTTGCTTTTTTCTTTCACAGTCAGTTTCTTTACTCTTGGACCATATTTTTGACTAGTTTGTATATTTGTTGATTTAACTCTCAGTCTTTTTTGTTGTCTTTCCCAGAATCTTAAAGTACCCCTGCCAGACACAATAGCAGCTGAATTGGGTAAGGGGCGGAAAGGGACTAAAATACATCTCAGATTTCTTCAATGAACTGACTTAAAATACCACAGAAACATCATATTTCATAATTTAAAGCTAAATCACTATTAGACTGAGATCCATATATGTTATTGTCCCTGCTTTCGTAATTTGTTTCAGAAATGCAGTCATTCCATTTAACTTGTGATAAGATATTGACTGTGTTTGGTGTGTGTGTTTGTGTGTGTGTCTGCACAGAGAAGCGGAGGCTGGAGTTAATCCCTGAGGAGGTCTGCAAACAGTACACGCAGCTGTTACAGGACACACTTCTACCAGACCTGCACAAGAACCTGGAAGACTTCAGGTAACAGTCACACAACTGTATAATACAGTAAGAAAGTAATATCTCTATATGTTGCCCTGTGAATGAGTCTTTGTGTTTCTGTGCATGCAGACAGAAGCGCAGTATGGGTCTAACTCTGGCCGAAGATGAGCTGTCTAAGCTGGACTTGGAGCAAGGAAAAGAGGCCTTGGAGAAGGAATGCTCCTGTGCTGAACACATCCTCTCCAAGATAGATGATATCCTGTGAGTCCCTGAGCACAGACAAACATGAAGGCATCATACATGTGTATATTCAGTTCCTGTATTTGTGTGTGATTGTGTATGTGCTAACACATAAGTTGCCTTTTGCAGGTTGGTGTCACAGCCCACAGAAGAGGAGAAGTGGTAAGGCCCCATAGCCAATGTGATATCGGTTTCACTTTCCGTTCATGTGTTTAACTGTTTAACCATTAACATGCAGTATAAAGGGTCTTCTTCATGCTTAAAGTTTGGTTGGTAAAGAATAATAATACTGTATTCTACTATTACTATCATTACTATTAGCTGTAGTAGTATTATGACTATAAATACATTATTGTATAATAAAGAAATGTGTAGTTGAGACCTACAGATTTATAAATATTGCACATACAGTAAATAACAACTGACTGTGTGTCTTGTCATGTTGCAGCCAAACAATGCAGTATGTGATTCTCACCTATATGAAGCACCTTGGGGTGAAAGTGAAGGAGCCTCGCAGCCTCGAACATAAACGGGCACGCATCAACTTCCTACCCAAGATTAAGGTCAGATCCCTTGTTCAGGAACCTATGACGTTATATACAGTTGTGCTCATAAGTTTACATACCCTGGCAGAATTTATGATTTATGATGATGTAAACTTTTGATCAGGGTCATTTGGGTAGTTTCTGTTGTCATTATGATTTAAAAAGACTAAACACAGTGTTTTGACAATAAATGGCTTCACCCAACCACTAACCATGACTGAAAGAAAAGTTTTTCTCTTATCATTCATATTCTCTGAAAAATTGCCAAAAAATCACAACTGCATATATATATAAAATGCGCAATTCAGTTACAGTTTGCTTAAAATCATTTCGTAAAATAATTACATTATTATCATGAAGTCAATTTCAAGTAAATATTTCAAATGCAAATATGTTGTTACCTTGACAAGCAGAAGACTATCAAGTCTGAGAAGGACGGTGAGGAGAAGGTGAAAAAGCCTCGGTTTCCCAACATCCTCGGCCCCCCTCGGCGTATCAGCAGAGTGGACTCCACCTCAGGTGAGGAGAAAATGCAACCAAACCCTTAAAAGTATTGTTTTAAAACACCACAGTTCCCACTACCTTGATTGCAGAGTGAGGCAACTGGTAAATTTTTTTAATAAAAGACCGTAAAATCAAAACAAAAATGCTATAAAATGAATTCTGTGCTGCATTTTTATGCATTTTCTACCCCTGTACATGTGTGTTTGTGTGCAGTCGGTAAGGCTGTGGAGATGAACAAGCAGCGGTCACCAAAGCAGCTCTCTCAGCCGGCCTTCGGCATACCTGAGCAGTCGGACTCATCTGCAGCGAATTCTGGACGGATCCGTGGAAATCAGTCCAGTGAGGGATCGGACACCAGCAGCCAATTTTTGCCTTCCACCACCTCCCCTACGCACAGCTCGCCCACCGGTCAGACTTCAGATACAAGTGGACAAGACTCAGACTCCAGTAAGATATACCTGTTTCTCTTCCTCACCTCATTTGACACCTCACTAAGCACTAAACCAAACCAAACAATTATTGGGAATATGACAGTAGTATCGTTGATCAGTGACTCTTTTGACTGAGCAGTTCAGTCAAGAGTGATTTTCTCCTCTCAGATTGTTCCATTAAATCAGTTTTAGAGGCCTGGAGAGAACAGTTTTAATATATTTTCTTAAGAAAGGAGCAACAATTAGAGAAAAGGTTGACAAAAAAACAGGTTGTGAATCACTGCCCTAGATAATACCACTATTAAGGAGGAGTATTAAATACAATAGGGTGTTAGCCACTATTACAACTTTTTTTCTTGAAATTGTACATTGTTCTTAAAATATTATAACCTTTTTTTGCTCAAAATATTTCAGCTTTTCACTGCAAAGAAATAAAAGTCAAAGGACAGTTTTTAATGAAAGACATTCCGGTACAAACTACTATAATTAAATCCTTTGCATTTTCTTTTAACCACGAACCAAAGACAAAAATTAAAATGTGAATATTTGAATGGGGTCTGAAATAACACAAATTATACCAGCTTTTCTATATTTCCTCAGTATTTTACTGCTCTTCTCTTCACTCTACAGATGTGTCTCCATTCTGCATCCAGCCCAGGCTGAGCGAGGGTCTGCAGTCTGGTGACCACCAGGAAGGCGTCTCCAGTCCGACTCAGTTTGACTTCAGCCCCTCCAACTTGGAGCAGTCACCGGAGGAAGACCAGGACACGTTCAGGTATTTACAGGGTTTTGGATTTTCTGGTAACAGTCTATATCCAAAGGGGACGCAAGAGAGAAGTTCGGGGTGCTGAGAGAAGTTAATAATGTCTTAAAGTACAGACAGAAGCCTACAACCCTACTTAAAAACCTTCATACTCAGCATACCTTCTTACTAAAGCAACAATAACCATTTTTATAGAAAAAAAAAAACAATAACTGTCACTTTGCTAAAGGAAATACTAACCAAAATATAATATACTGCAGACAAATACCCCAGTATATAATAGAAATAAAATACAGGTCATTTCCCCCTGTATGTTAGCTCTAATAACAACGTGGAGAGCACAAGAGAGGACATTAATGTAGGGCTGCAACTAACAATTATGTTCATTATTGATGACTGTGCTGCTTGTTTTTGATCCTTTTAGTGTATGAAATGTCAGAAAAATGCCCATCAGCCCGAGAATGTGTCTTTAAATTGCCTGGTTTGTCCGATCAACAACCAAAAACCCATAGATATTCAAATTTTTGTCACATGATAAAAATAAAAAGCTCCAAACATTTAAGAAACACACATTTTTTGGGGCATTTTTGCTTGAAAAAAGACTTAGCATGACGCATTATCCATCTCTATTAAGCCTCTCTCCCTCTTGTCTTTGTCCGGCAGCAGGATGGAGGTGCAGTGTGGGGTGTGTTCAGCTGACGTCCAGAGTGAAGACGATCAGGGAGGTGAGATAGAGTATGAAGAGGACCCTCTGAACTGGCAGAGTCTGGTCAGCCGAGGCGTTTTGGCCAGCTTAACGCCACAGGAGATCAAACGGCAGGAAGTCATCAATGGTGAGCCACCAACAGCTCACAGATTTCTGAGCGTGACATTAAAAAGATAAAATATAAATACAGTATGTCCTCTCATATGTCTGCGTCTGTCCACCTCCAGAGCTGTTCTACACTGAGCGCGCCCACTTGCGGACTCTGAAGGTGCTGGACGTTGTTTTCTACCAGAGGTTGAGCAGAGACGGTATCCTCCCCCCAGAAGACATCAAACACATCTTTATTAACCTGGAGGAAATCATTCAGCTGCATGGTAACACTACACACCCCTAACCTGCATGACACAAAGGGAGCATAAATCATGGAATAAGTGTGTTAATTGTTGCTGCATGTTATTCTCCTTTCCTGACTTTTTCCTTTAAATAGAATATGTGTGTGTGTGTTTATATATATTTATTTGAATAAATGGCCACATAAACCAGGATTAGGCTCAATTTACAAATGTATAGCTTCTATTATTGTACTGTTTCTTTGGAAAACACTGAGACAAAAACCTGTCACATAAGAGCATCATTCCCATCATGCTCTTGGTAAGTTTATGTTATATTAATATGACATGCTGCCAAACATTATGTGGCTACTGTCATTGTGCACATACATGGCGAGACTATTTCTGTGAACAGTTTTATAGTTGCAATGATATTTTTACAATTGTTATTCAAGCATATATTTCAAATATGTCTGTATTGTCAGTAACAACAGGCATGAGATGCTGAATGTTTGCATATCAGAATTTTCTTCTGACTCTGCTCCACAGTTTATGTAACAGAGCAGATGACAGCGATTGGGAAGAGGAGTGAGACATCGGTCATCGGTCCGATCGCAGATGATCTCCTGGCGTGGGTAAGACAAGTTTCAGTTTATGCAGGAGGCAGACGTATCTAGCCAACAAGTTGTATCAATAAGAACTTATTAAGGACTTTATTATGAAGGATTTTTTTCTTACTTATTGATGCTGAACCTAAAGGTTGCACTTGGATTGAAATGTCCATCCAATACAAGATTTACACTGCACGTGTGATGGGATGTAACAATTGATACTGTATGCATTTCAGTTGCTCTGGGTAAAAACAGTAAATACATTAAGTGTATTCTATGTTTGTGTGTTGATTCCAGTTCAGCGGGGAGGAAGAGGAGAAGATAAAGAGAGCAGTGGGAACTTTCTGTAGTAACCAGCCGTCTGCACTGGAGCTCATCAAGAGCCGGAAGAAGAAAGACCAGAGGTTCAATTTATTCATGCAGGTCAGCACAGTATTAATGAAGAGGAAGAGGTTTGTTCATTATGAGAGTGGAAGTGAATTGTGTAGCAAGACAGCAAGTTCAATCTTGACTCTTGGAAGTAGTATTTTGACAAAATAAACTTGGAGTCAACTTACAAGGTCTCTATCTACAGATGAAGCTTGCAAGTGGACCCTGAGTGAGAATTGTGTAATGTTGAATTTTTTAAATAAAATTTTAATACATAAACAGCAGATATAAAATAACTAATATTGTCACTGAATTCAAGTTTTGAATTAAAAAAGTATTCTAGTGCTTTTTATGTTAATGTTAATATTAGTATTGGTTTCCAGTCAACAGAAATCTTATTATAATTGCGTTGCATCACTTGTGGTCAACAGATGGGGAACTTCTATATGCTCATTTTGACTGTATGTAAGGTTCACCAGTCGTGTTTTTACTGATTTCCAACCACAGCAGTGTTTTTTTTTTAAAAAGTTAAGGAGATTTTCACTTTTATCTGATCGTACACACAAAACCTTCCTGCTGCAAGAAGACACAAAGCTCAGCAGGTTATAAAAACATAGTTAAACTGTATTTTTCAATACAAGTTGTAATTATATGTTAGATCTGTTTATTGTATGATATGTTAATCCCTATTGTCCGTCTTCAGAAAGCTGAGAGCAACCGTCTGTGTCGCAGGCTGCAGCTTAAAGACATCATTCCTGTAGAAATGCAGAGAGTCACCAAGTATCCACTCCTACTGGACAAGATTGCCAAGTACACAGGTATATTGGTAATAGATTGGATGATGAATGAGTTTTGGTTGTACATCAAGCAGCTGTTGGTTATGTTTCTTTATCTCCCCGCAGAAGATGGCGATGAGAGGGAGAAGGTGAAGAAAGCTGGAGAATGTTGCAAAAAGATCCTCAACCACGTCAACCAGGCTGTCAAAGAGGCTGAAAACAAACAGGTACAAAAAGTGATATTTAAGATTGCACTGGAGGTTTGGGTGTTTTCAGTAAATTCCCAGAGACTGAAAACCATTTAATGATTTGTGTTTTTTTCTCAACAGAGGTTACAGGATTATCAGAGGAGGTTAGACCTCTCATCGCTCAAACCTAGTGAAAACCCAATGATCCTGGAGCTGAAGGTGAGAAACCTTTTTATTGAGCTCGACATGAAGTCTCAGTGCAGCAGATTAAACAAACATTACTGCCCCTTCGATTGTCTTTGTATCATTTTCAGCTTATTAATGAAACAGTTTGTTGTTGTTTTTTATTGATTCTTGTCCTGCAGAATCTGGACCTGACCAAGAGGAAGATGGTGCACGAGGGACCTCTCTCCTGGAAAGTCAATAAAGACAAGACAATTGGTACACACGCACACACGCACACACACACACACACACACACAGACACACACCAGTATATGAGAATAACAAAACAAAACTTATGAATAAAGAGGAGGACGTGTAGATTTAAAAAAGTCCACTGTTGCATAAATAATTAGAGCAGGATGTTCATTTTGTTCACTTTTAGAAAGTTTGTGACTTAAATAATGGAAATCATTACAGTATTTACAGCCTTACCCTCCTATATATACACACTAGGGGTGCCCCCAAGATTTTAGTTGACTAGTGGTCATTAGTTAAAGCCATTAGTTGTTGCATGTTTATGATATTTATTATCCCAACTAATGGAAAGTGGGTTGACTACGACTCTTCTCATCGACTAACGGTTTCAGCCCTAATACACACACACATCCAGTGTTATATAACCAGTGTCTTCTTTCAGAGCTGTACACGATCCTCCTGGAGGATATCCTGGTTTTACTGCAGAAACAGGACGAGCGTTTGGTCCTCAAATTCCACGGCAAGAATCCTGCCAGCGCCGCCGACACCAAACACATCTTCAGCCCCATCATCAAACTCAACACCGTGTTGGTTCGCCCAGTGGCGACTGGTAAGAACTACACTCTCTCTCTGTTTGTGGTTTTGTATTTTGCATTTATTGTCATGTGTTTATCATGTTGATATGAGCACTTAGCACCACTGTACAGCCTCACAGAACTACTAGTGTCACTCTTAGCCTGGTGCTGTCTTATTGTTTTGTGCATATGTCAGTGTCTGTATTATGTTCATTAATTCCTGCTGTGCACAGTGTATTTTAAGTATTATATATGTATATTTAAGTATCATGTACTGCATCTAATAGTTTCATGCATGTCCTCATCAGACAACAAGTCTTTCTTCGTGCTGTCCATGTCTGAAAACGGGGCTCAGATCTACGAGCTGATGGCGCAGACGGTGTTCGATCAAAGAGCGTAAGTCTCGCACCACAAACTCGGCTGCATATAGTCTGCCTCCTCCGTCTCACCCTGCTGTCTCACCTCTGTTCATCCAGGTGGCAGTGTCTGATCACACAATGTGCTGAAGCCATGAAGGCCAAACCCCACAGCAACAGAGACACACCTTCGGCTCAGTCTGAGTGAGTCCACTAACACTTAATCACTGATATTGATTCTTTTATTTTTTTATTATTGTTTCTAATCTGAGGAGTGTGTTTCAGTGCTGAGCGGGATGCGATTGAAATCATCAAACATGGGATGCCCAAGGCGAGCAAAGATCCTAACAGCACATCGAGCGGAAGCATCAGTTCTTCAGGTTGGTGGTGAAACATTTAGTTTATTAGTCATTTAGTCAGAAATGTAATAAGTTGAAAACAATTTTGACCATCGGTTAGGTAATTTATCAAGCAACAATGCCATCATTCATTGGCACTGATTTTCTTCTTGTCTCTGTTTTATATCGTTCTAATCTGAATATCTTTGGGTTTTGGACTGTTGGTCAGACAGAAAAGGAAATTTTAAGACCTTAAACACAAACAAACAAAGTGTATGTCTTTCTATCTGCTTTACAAATACTGAATTAATAGAAAAATCTAATGAAAAATGACTGAATTGTTAGATTAGAGTAACTCAATACGTCCATTGGATCAGAGTTTGGTGTTCATCCAGAGAAAAACAAACTGTATCTCTATTGAATTTGAAGGTGACATACATAAAGCTTGTATTGCATTTAACATGTTACATAACATTAAAAACTACACTTTAAATTTGATATTCTAATGTACATAATCCTCATTTGACTCCCAGATAAAGACGCCGCCTCTTCTCCCGACATTCAAGCTCCACCGAGTATGAACCCGTTCGATGGCATGAAATCAGAAGACGAGGAAGAGGAGATGGCCGTAGCGGACAGGCAGGAGGATGAGGAGGAGGATGAAGAGGTGGATGAAGCAGAACTAGAGGCTTTCCTGGACGGGCAGCTGGCAGACACACTGCCCTTCCTGCAGCAAGGGTCACGTCAGGGCATCGCCATTGAAAACCAGGAGCACAACGCGTTCGGCTTACCCTCCTCCAAAGGGGAAGAGGCTCTCAGGACATGTAAGTTCCATGTTAAAGGGGCAGTTCACCCAAATTACATACACATATTTTCTTACCTCTAGTGGTATAAAGCCATGCAAGTTTTTTAGATATCTATTCTTGGCATCAGAAAATAACAAATTTTTCTCGCTCCTAGTGGCGATGCTGAAGCAGTCTCTTTTCAACCACATGATGAGCAGAGAGGCAGAGGAGGAGACAGAGAACAAGCAGAGTGGGGCCCCTGGGTGTCAGCTGAATGCCTCTCTGCCTGGGAGCCCTGAGGGGCCCTCTGCTGCGTGTGATGAGGGCAGAGCGTCTGCAAACTCACAGAAAGACAGCCATCAGCTCCCGTCAGGACCCTCAGGACTGTCAGAGACAGCTGAACGCAACGGTGAGGGCATCGCTTTCTGTTGGATCTTTGCTATTGACAGATTAAAGGAATAGTCCCACATTTTGGGCCCAGCCCATTGAGCTGCCCCCTGCTGGCCATTAGAAAGAATGCAGATTTATGACACTTTACAGACAGTGGCTGTTGTCAATGGCTTAATATTTAACAGACAAATTTGAGAGAGTTCAGTATCAGTATAAATCTATGCCTATTTTATCTATCCTTTATGAGTTTGCTCCTCCTCTCCATCCAGGTGGTTTTGTGGTTCTGGATTTTGTTGGGGGCTCCGAGGAGAGCAGCACCGATGATGATGGGGGAGTAGGAGGTGATGTGGGTATCGACATGAGGAAACTGCTGTCCTCCTCCTCACAGACAGGGGGCAGCGGAGGCCCAAACCTCAGCAGGCAGCTTATGACTCACCTGCGCCTCCTGCAGGCCGACCTGCAGTATCTGAAGGTAACTGCACATGTAACTGACAGCCTGTCTTTGTGAGCTGCTTTTACACACACACACACACACACACACACACACACACACACACACTCACACACACTCACACACACTCACAGAAGTAGCCAGAAGTAGTCGACCTCGACCTTGTGTAATAAACTAACTAATAATAAAGAATAACGGTCGTCTTCAGATACAGAGATGGTCTGATTTATGTTCAGAGCGTGACGAGTATATTTCTGCTCAAAAAGGCACAAAATTATTGTTTTTTTACTGGGTTTGCTGGTTGAATGCTGGGATAGAGATTCCATTCCCAGGAATTCTCGTCATAATCCGGTTGTGTTTCCTCCTGGGATTTTTACCGTATGTGTGAGGTGCCTTCTCGAAACCTCACGAACGCTACTGTCATAGCTAAATTGGTGTTATTATAGTACTATAACTGTTATGTGCTATAGTACTACTACTGTGCGGTAACTGTGAACTGTAGTTAGGACATAGATGCCCATATTACCACTCAGATGTAAAACTGGTGAGGATATGCTGGAAAAAAAGGGACTAAATGATTCTGTATTACGTTTTTTTCTCTCCTAACAGATATTTAAAGAGACAGTTCACCCTAAAATGAAAAAAGAATCACCCTTTCCTCTTACCTGTAGCGCTGTTTATCCATCTAAATTATTTCAGTGTGAGTTGCTGAGTTTTGGAACATCGGCCGTAGAGATGTCTGCCTTCTCTTGAATATTATGGAACCAGATGGCACTCGACTTCTGGTGCTCAAAATACCAGAAAAACACTAATTTAAACATTTAAAACTCAAAAGCAAATGTCTTTTTCCAAAAATCATGACCTAGTTAGAGACAGCCAACGTTCAGCTGCGCCTGCCAGGTGTAGTTTGGTAGACAGAAAATAGTTCCTACATAAAAGTGCTCACAACAAGTCAGGATTCAACTCACACCAAAACAATCTAGGTAGACAAATAGCACTACAGGTAAGAGGAAAAAGTGTATTTTTGAGATGAACTGTCCCTTTAAGGAAAATAACATAACCCCAGGAGGTGTGTGAAGTGTCTCCATATAAATCTACATCAAGAGAACATTTTCTCATATTGATTCCTTCACTGTGCAACACATTGTGTTTGCAATGTTTTGTTGTGCTTTCAGGAGGTGGAGATAAAGTACAACGAGCTGCGACAAACACACAGCGACCCGGCTACTGACTCAGACGACAACAATGGTTTGTTTCACTTCAGTCACTCGGAACAATCGACTGATGTTCATCCACATCCATCTTTTGTACATTTACAGTAAATCAATAAACACTCTGTTTGATATTTTTCAGATGGGATTCAGTGACGAAAGTCTTCCCGCTCTCTCCTTCGTATGAGCCAGGTTTCATTTTACTCCATGATTACTTTCTTCTGGAGGGATCCTTGACCATTTAACACTGATGTCGCCCAATAATGGAGGCCGAATGCCTGATCTGCCACTTCAGGCATTTGTGACAATCAGTGGAAGACGTCATTATTATAGGAATGTTCCACTATAAACTCAAAATCCTTCTCAGGAGAGACACTGTGGAATCACCTGAGGACAATTCAGTTGCTTTCTGCTATAATAATAATAATCAACTGCATAAATGATCTTAAACACTGGAGATATGACATGGAACAGGGCCAATGCATGTACAGCAGAGAAGCATTAAGAGATGAAAAGAGACTTGAAGACTCTGACAGTGACCACGCTGAGGATCTGGAAGGTTCAGGACTCACTGCTGTAAGCTTGATATAAAAGTCTGCAATAAGAGATAACCTCTAACTGTACATATTCAGCCCGGCATGCCACATAGTTGAACATACTTAAAGGTAGACTTCCTTATTTTGTAAAAGTTAAATGTTAAATGCCAAAATTGTACTCTCAATACACTGATTATGTTTTTAAATTTGGCAACACACAAGAGGCTGTCTTCAAAATGATTATTTTATGTTGTATGTCTTTAGCCTAGCTTAGTGTAAAACTGGAATTGAGGGTGAACAGCCAACCAGCACCTTTAGAGTTCACTTATTAAAATGTTGTGTCTTGTTTGTTTCATCCATACACAAACAAGAAATTTAAAAATGACTTTATGGATGGAGTTTATGGTTTTTCAGGGATTTTTGAAGTGCTGGACGGATGGATAAACTGTTGTCTGTCATAAAATAGTCCCACTAAAACCACAAATTGTTTTTACATTTATGTTTCTGTACGGATTATTGTTAATTAGTGAGCTTTAAAGGTGTTTTTAGGCAGAGCCAGGCTAACAATTTCCCTCTACTTCCACTCTTTGTGCTAAGCTAGGCTAATTAAGTCCTGATAGTGACGTCTCACTCTCAGAAAGAAAGCGAATAAGCATACTGTATGTTCTCAAGATTGTAAAGTAGTATTCTTTCAAGCACATGAATAATACCATTTAAATTTGGTTATAAGAGGCTTGTGTACGTGTTCAGGTTTAATAGACTTTACATCATTTATTTGGGAACTGACCACAAATATCCAATGAAAAACAGTCCTATTTTCAAAGATAAAAACACTTCCAGTACTGTTTATTAGTGTTCTTGGTTTGAATGTCTGAGCAAATAGCTTAAAAATTAAATAATGTTCAGCAGCTGACTTTAAAGTCCCTGATTTTCAAATTTCCTATAGCACTTGAATGTAGCATAATACAGCAAAGACACTTTGATCCAAGTCTGCCTACAGTTCACCAAATTTGAGCCAAATTAATACAACAGTACAGAAGGATGATAAGAACAGAACCTGTTTCAAAGAATCTACATTGGTCAAATGGAGTTTGGCACATATGCAGTAAGGAAACAGATTTGGAAAATACTGATTGGTTTGTTGTTCCAGTGAGTGCTGATAGTGAAATCTGTAGTCCTCTGTCATCTTCCCGGTAGGTAGAACGGCAAAACAACTACAGCTGTAAAATTAATTATTGACATTGTGTGTAACTGCTGGTGTCTTTCTGATGCTGAAATGCATCTAAGAGCACAAATACTCCATCAAATAGATCGTGTGCACATGTGAATTTATTGAATTGAACTTATTTGTATTCCCGGCCCTTTTTTTCCTTACTTCCACTGGCCTCCATGATAGTGTGCACAGTGCGGTGATTGACTAATCTGAGTGCTTTTGTACATCTTTAAACACTAAAAACGAGTCTCTGTAGTCCCCCGAAATATTGTGAGGAGGTTTTCTCCAAGATCACTTCAGCCTCTGCAACAGGCTCCTCATACAGGCTACAAAGAGTCACTCGTCAAACCTCTGCACTTCACTTCAGCGGTTGGATGCAAATATTTGTTCACATTATGGCTTCGATTTTTTAACGAAATAGATAAAAACAAATTAAAAAGAAAAGCCTGAAAAGTCAGTGTAGACTAAATAGATTGTTATGGACTGTTTTCAATGTAAAGGAATATAATGTACAATTATGACTGTATTTTAAAGGTTTTGTGTGTTGTTTTGTTTTTTTACACCATGCAATCATGTAATGTTTTAACACAAACTACTTAAAAAGAGGGTAAAGTATCCATGCAGCATTAATCTGTGTCATAAATGTTCCAAATGTTATATTTTATTACGTTGTTATTAACCCTGTTAACATGTTTGCTGATGAGAGCACAAATAGCTCCTCTTAGATGAGGAGATTTTAAGATGATCTGTTGTTAAAAATTAAGGAAAGACTGAAAAAGGTGTCATTTTATTTCATTTTGGGGAGCTGGGGTTTGATGTTGGCATCTTATTTATCTTAAATTTATATCCGTCTGGAGCTGGGACATGTCCACAAGTAGTATTAAAGGAACAATCCACGCTGAAATTAGCAGTAATCCCATCCCAAAAACTATTTTTAGAAAGTAATAATAAATAATTCTAAGCATCTACATCATCGTCCCTACTGGTTTTCCATCACAAGGTCCAAACTTTGGTCGGTATGATCGATTTAATTTGATGTGGTATTAAACATGCATTTATTTTTATTTATTTATCATTTAAATCTTTAATGATTATTAATTAATAGATTTTACTTGTTTAACCTGCAGAAACAGTGCTGTAGAATCAGACGTCCTTCTAGATTGACCAACAGTCTGTTATCATTGTTTTTGTGTGTTAAAGTTTAAAGGATAAGGCTGTTATTAGTCTATATTTTTATATATTCTCATGAAAAAAACAACAACATGTTAGTATCTCTGTGGTATTCAACCCTGAGAACTTTGGTTCCTACTGAACACATAAATCTTCCAAAAACAGGTCACAAATATATAATTTCTCCTCAGTCATACTCCTCAGTTGCGCACTCACACAGTGCATTTGTCGGGGACTATTTTCAGGATTTGGATACTTACACATTTGGTGTCCTAGTGCAGTGGTTCCCAACCTGGGGATCACCAGAGCCTAATGGGGGGTAATTTGGTTTGTTATGAACGGGAGAAATTATTTCTTGTTGGAATTAAATTCAGTTGCTGCGCGTGGGTCCAATCAACTACATGCCAATTTTTTTTTGCCAATTTTGTTTAGTTGAGATGATTGACAAGATGACAGAAGAACAAACAGATGTGGCTGTGGGTTGAATGAAAGTCGAGGACCAATTAGGGAACAAACTGCCACATTTACTTAAAGTTCATTCTAAAACTTTTTTCCATAGACGCTTTATTTTGACATAAACTCACAGCTTTCATAGAACGTCAACTCACATTTCAGTTCTTAACGGATGATTCTGTCACAACTGAAAACATACAGTGAACACAAGTTTGGTGGATTGAGGTAAAGTTAAAAATATGGCTGATAGCTACAAGAAAAGATGATTTATAAATCCTATCCTATAATAGATCTGGCATGAAAACATTATGGCAGCGGCATCAATCACACAAGCATCACAATCATTGGAACAAATCAGCTAAATCAAATAACACATCTGTCATATCTCAACACTGTTTCGCTGATTACTTAAGTAGGCTTGAGGATTCATTTAAGCCACACAGACAAACAAATGAGCTTTAGCTGAACTTTAAAAAAAAAAACAGATCAGTTTACAAAGCACACTCGGTAGACCGGAGTAAAAAAGAGAAAAGCAGCTTGACACATTGCCTTGTTTCTAGATGCAAAGCATTAAAGACGCTCTATTAAGTGTTGATGCAATACATTTTGATCATGAGTTAAACCACAAAAGTTTGATGGCTGATTTGACTCGGTGCTGTAGTAGAAGAATAAGCCTTTTTTTCACAGCAGACATATATAAATGTAATAATAATAAAAATAATTGAACTAATCTGTTTTTTGGAAACTTTATGGTGTATTTCCATTTGAACTGGGAAGTCGGAATTTCCAAGTTCCCAGTTGGAAACCAGTAAGGAACTGCCAACTAAGTGAAAGTTGTTTTTTTAGCACTTCTGTCCTTTGTTTTTCCTTAAATCAGTCATACACACTGTCTGTCTGCGGACATGTTTGTATGAGCAACATGCAGCGTAATGCGTTGTAATCAACTGGTATTGCTAACAATGGTCAACGGCTGACCTGGCTCGAGCTCGGTTTTCCAGCTTGGGTGTAATGTCAATCCCAGCTCGGACTTCGTACATCCCATCATGTGCGCAATTAAAGTAAAATCTCCTGTTTCTGGTTTGTACCATAAAGCAATCCTATGTAAACAGGCTTACTTATGTAGCACAGAGGCAGGGCACAAGCTCTGTAAGCCGTTCCTGCAAGAACTGCGAGGAGTTGAACTTCAATCCAGCTTTTGTGTGTTGATTTCTTTGAGTTTGTGGTTCTCTAGCCACTTTTTATACTTAGCCCTACTTTTCTTGTAGCCAAATCTGGCAATGTCCACCATGAACACCCAGGCCAGTCCGTACATAACCACGCCGCCGACCTTCATGATCAGCGTGGTCCTGGGTGAGGTGATCTCACAGTAAAACATCACCGTGCCCACTCCCACGCGCACAGTGGCAAACAGTAAAATAAAAAGGAGGTCCACCGCGTCGCCCAGCAGGCTGTCGTACAGGCCCAGCTGGCGGAGGAACCAGCGGGTCTGCAGCAGGGGGTTGGTGATCTCGCTGCCGAAGATAACTCCACAGGTCTCGCAGCCTGACACTCCCATGAGCAGAGCCAGCAGGATGCCCATGATGCTCGCAGCGTGGTGCGCCAGCATGACAGGGCCCTCCGTTTGGTTGAATACACACCAGCACATATCAAAGAAGAAGTAGCCGAGGCAGACAGCCAGGGCGAAGGTCTGGAGCTCGGTGTTTTCTGTGCCTGGAGGATAGATAGGAACAAGAAAGAGAGTTAAAAGCAATGTAAAACTGTCTGCTTCGTGCCATAAAGCGATTTCCTGTGTAAAACAGTGTTTGTTTGTTAGGATCCCACATAGCTGTGCCCTGAAGTACAGTTAGTCTTCCTGGAGTCCACAAATCAACACATTAAAAAACATTAAATCTCACAATCAACACGAACGACAAACATAAAACATATAGAAAAAAAATTAAATGTTTACACTTTTTGCCCATATAGTCTTTCAAATATGATGCAATGTGTTTCCTTATTTCCTTTTTAAACATTGATTTATGTGTTAATTTAGTCAATACCAGCGGTAAAGAATTCCATGTTTTCATTACTCTACATGCTACTGTGCATTTAAGTAAATTTGTGTTTGCCTTAGGGAGTAAACACAGACCTTCTGTTCCCTGTCAGTGGCATATGTATGGGGCTCTAAATTGTATTTTTATTGACTACACTCATATGATGGTGTTTAAGACCGTAAAACCTTCCATGTACGGTATGTGTTCATCACTTTAATGTTGGTGGAGCTGATTTTAATTACTTTATATACTGCTGTGTAGCTGAATCTGTTGTAGTGTATCATATTTCATTTGTAGTACAGAGTAGAAAGTACAATATTTACCTCTGAAATGTAGTTGAGTAGAAGTGTAAAGTAGCATAAAATGGAAATACTCAAGTAAAGGTCAACACTGTGTTTAAGTGCAGTACTAAATGTGTTTAGTTATTAGTTTATTAAAGGTTAAATGAATTGAATCCATTCAGACTGACACAAATTGTGCATTTCACTGTTCTAAACACAGTTTATTATTTAACCAAAACATCCATTTTAAAGTTTATAGTTTGTTGCTCTTGTGTGTCCATGCTGATCATCCATGTGGATTCAGCAGTAACAGGACTTTGTTACTGAGCTTCATTAACCCTCAGTGAGGACAGCAGGACACTATTAGAACCAGTCTTTATTTATAGTCCTTTCAAAGCACTCACAGAATGATTCACAATCAGAGGAGACACAAACAGTCTCACTAATTACAGCCTGTGTCTACATTGCTGATATAGAAGCTCAACATATAAAACAATTTAGCATTTTAAGTTGCATTTATAAATTTGAGTGAAGTTACTTTGGCATTTTAACTGTTTTTGTGCATATTGTTCATCACTGACCTGCATGTGTGAAGGGCCAGGGTCCGTCTATGAAGACGACATACGCTGTGAGCAGCACTATCAGGACCCCGTGGGACAAAGTGACCAGCCGACAGTTCCACTCGGGACTCCGGTGAGCGAAGGTGCAGCAGAACAACAGGTAGAGACAGAACCAGCCAATCAGGCTGCAGATCACCTCCAGTACTGGCATGGCTGTCTGTGTGGGACGACTGGAGTGAGTTCACCATACGACTCATATCACCATTGGCTAAATAAGAACCACATACAGCTTGTTGTGTGTTCACTTCATGTCAGTTTAAATGTCATTTGTATTTGATTTGAATATATAATTTGAATTAACAAAGGGCTCACATGAGGAGGTTAAAGGTCTTTAAAAGAGGTTTATTCTTAAATTAAAATGTTTGTATGTGACATTAATGTGTTTATTAATATGAGAGTGGAGGCGGTTGTAGAAACAGATATTAGATGGCAATGTATGGTAAAACAACCATAAACCCCATGCCTAACCCTATTCATAAGAGAAGTTACACTTATTGGCAAATGTAAAACATTACAAAATGTCCTAAAACAAGAGTAGCGGTCTTTGTTTTTGATAATTAGACTAATAATGCTAAATAAAATTTGCTATAACTTTGCTCCTTTAAGTGTAGAGTATGTCAATGAAGAGAAATGTACAAATCTTTGTTAACCATTCTCAATCTTTGATATGTAAACTGTCCTTTGGTCAGGTAGAAGTACTCAGATATTTTACTTTTACTTATAAAAGTAGTAATACTGCAGTGTAGAAATACTCTATTACAAGTAAAAGTCACAAAATATACTTAAAGTACAAAATGTCCTTATTTCTGTTTACAACTACATGCTATGAGCCATTTATTAAATATTTGTGTAGTACTTTATAGGGGTTCAAATAAAATGTCCAATAAATACTAATAGGAGCCAGAATTTTACTTTGGGTAAACAACATGATATAAAAAATAACAGTGAGTGCTTTTCTGCCCATGAGTGCTGGGTGACGTTAACCCGGTGCATTAGTGCTTTAATGACCCAAATTGAGCCAGAGTTGACCCAGTGACCTTTAGTTTTTTTAGTATGTTACACTATTACAAAACACATAACTGTCATGTGCAGCACTCCACGCTCACATACCGTACGTTACCTTGAGATGCTGACTCCTCTCAGTTGTCCTCAGATTCAGGATACATGAAGAAAACAACTCCAACGGTCGAACGCGGCCTCGGCCTCCATCAGTTTATGCTCCATAAAAGGCATGAAGACTAAAGCTCAGCACATTTTAAATGGACACATGTTCACCCCGTCAAGATGACAGAAATGCCATGTGCAGGCTACTATAGACAGTTAGTGGATCCTTTATCCCTTCCCTCTGGATCTCAGACCTGATCCTCTTAAAGGATTACAGTCTTTTCTGCAGATACCTGCTTTTAGACAGGACGGCTGGCGTGATTCTGCAGCTGAAAAACTAGAGTTTGCACATATACCCCATATCCGAATGTCTTTATATTGGCTACTAATGCAAACCAGAGCTGTGTAAATCCTGCTTTTGACTTTCTGGTCTAATTCCTTTAGGTTCTCTGGATGAAATAAAAGTTTCCAGGACTTCTTTCAAGCAGGAGAACACAAATATTGAATAAAATTCTTCTAGCTATGAAGCTGAAGTTCTGATGTCCTGTTATTTGAAGGAGAAAACATATACTTTGTACTACTTATAAACTGGTAATGTATAATAACACCAGTTATAATCCAGAAGTTATTGTGAAAGAGGATGAGGAGGGTGGTCGATATCCCAGAAACAACAGCCAGAATCGCTGGCGTAGTGAGCGGGACAGAAATACAAGATCTTACGACTACTGGACACAATCTGGTGTTACCTTTTAAACGTTATTTTCCAATTTACATTCAACCAATTTGCATGTGAAAGCTTGAATTGAAACTAAAACTGCATTGTGGAGAAGATAATGTAGACGTGGAGCTCTCCGCACGGTTCAATTACGTCAAGGATTGATCCTGGATCAGTGTGCCACCCTCCACTGCAGACACAGACATGATGTCTTTAAATATAATGAATAAATATGTGACTGAGGTATATGGGAGCACAGCAGTAATTGAGCGTATGCAGTTTACATGCAGGTAAGAAGTTTTCAGGTGTGACTCTGCATGCAACCTGTGAAGCGAAGGTAAGGTGCACGCAGCATTAACCCACTTCCAGAGTCGCTCTAATCTGACACAAGAGTAGATTATTGGTCAGTGGTGGACAGGTAAAGCAAGCACAGGTATGATTTAGTCCATGCAGTTCCATAGAAATATTTAACAGTCAGTAATATGTTTGGAAATAATATTTAAGTTGATGAAATTGAACGGTGCAGTCAACTCTAAATATAGCTTTTATGTAGGATAATGTAAAAAAAAGGGGTAATTTTAACATGTTAAATAGATAAAAGCTGTACTTCCCTGCCTAAATGAAAACCACATAATGAATATAGAATATTTTTTAATAAAAAAAGAGGGCATCTATGCACATGATACTGTAAATACTGAGAGACTTTAAATTCAATCAATTACAGTAAAGTTTGTTATCAAATTAAATTTGATTTAATGGGAAACGTAATGTAAGATGCATGTGTGTTTCAGGAGATATAAGACATCCATGTACAGTTGTCATGTTTAACAGGCGGCCCAGTGTTATTATGTTACGCAGTCCAGTCCAGAAGGTGGCGCAATGCTTCTGTAAGGTGAGTAAAACGGAGGGGAAGGAGAACCGTAAGAGAACATTTCTACTTCCTGGGTTAGCTGGGTTAACTAAAGATAAACACTTGATAATGACATTGAAATCTATTATTACTGTTTCAGCTGGTTCACACCAGTTTCTGTACAGCAGGAGTTAGTTCTTCATCCCGTGAAACACGTTATAAAACCCCGGTCCGACAGGAAGCAGAGGTAAGTTAACCCAAAGTCAGTGGCTGCATGTGGAAAAAGCGGAGAGAACACGAGGTGAAACTCCGTTCATATTACTGAGAATTTAATACTCCCATGAATATTGTCAAATTTATATATTTTTTAAAACATGTTTAGTTACCTTAATTGAATGATAAGGAGCCACTTTCTCATTCGGCTCGTATTATACATACAAAACATGACTTATCTTAGGATAATTTTAACATATTAGTCGTTTCACACGTTAGTTCTTCCATCGGTTTCATGCAGGTGTTAGCTAAAGTAACGTTAGGAGTTACAACGGGGCTCGCTGGGGCTGAGGTGGTTATAATTGACATTTAATTAAAATATAGACCTGCTTAATAACCCGAATTTACTAGTGGACCCCGACAAATATTTGAAGTCTTTTAAAGTCTTCTAGTATCATATGTTTCATTTTGAAAAAGGCTAAGGTAGCTTTATTGTCACAATAAGTGAACGGAATTTGGCGTTTTTACATTTTCTCTTCAACACACAATAAGCACAATCACAGGTGAAGCTTGCTGACACTAACTTAAAATTAAAGCTTTAATGTTTTTTTTAAATTCATTACCACACAAGATATAATTTTTTTATGATGCTGTACCACTATTTTTCAACATTTGTCTATTTGTACAATTAGTTTTACACTAATTTAACTTCATCTAACGACTGCAACTGCCATGGTGTATATAATTGAAAATGCGTAAGTAGTTTCTACTGATGTATTGTCATATATATGAAATGACTGGCATCTCATGTCATCATTACAGAAATTAAAGTGTTAAAATAGCCTTTCATTTGTGGGTTGTCTTCAGGCTGTGTTAAACTACTACCTGCTGTTCATTACAGCTATATATCCCTGTCTTCTGTCTCTCTACAGGATGGCTTTTCCTTGTGTGCGTCTGTGCAGTCGACACATGAGCATCGGGCTTCAAGTCTGTGGTTATGCGACACTCAGTAAAGCACCCAGACCCAGTCCCAGACCCCAGGAGAAAAGCGACACTGGACCAGTTTTTCAGTACGTCGGCCAGCACAGAAAGCCCAACCACAAAGTGTTCGTATGGGGCTTTAGCTTCACCGGTGCTCTGGGTATCCCCAGCTTTGTGGTGCCGGACAGCGGCAGGAAGAAACCCCGCAAATACCAGCTGACTCCTTACCGGCTGGATACCGCAGAGCAGGTGAAATCAACATCATTTTATTGAGCTTCACGGGTTAGGCTCTTTTAAAATACACAGTACATATCAGTGATTATTTCAAAAGGGTTTTAAATCAAATCAGATGTACTGGAAATTCTCACTATATGCTGACTGGCAGTGTTGTTCAACCAATATGAAACATGACATATATGTAATTTTGATCCTTAATTGATACGATTTCTTCAGAAAATTTTATGAGCAATACTTCCATTTTAATCATAATATAACATAAGTACACAGTTTTTATGGCATTATTGTTGTAGTTGGCTCAAATTATGTCTTAATCCCCATTTGGACAGGTTTTATTTCTTTTATGAGATTCTGGGTGATTTTAATATTATATTGTAAGGTAATCTTTTTCTTCTGTTGTAGATCTCTTCTGCTGCTTGCGGTTACGGCTTCACTCTCATCGCCTCCTCCACCAAAGATACGAGCAAGCTGTGGGGCATGGGCCTGAACAAGGACTCTCAACTGGGCTTCCAACGCTCGCAACACAGCCGCCGTAAGACAAAACCAGAATCACTGCTGCTCTCCACTCTGCTTAACTTACTTAAAAACTTGAAATTTAAAGCTGCACTAACCATTTTTTTGGACGCTGTTTTGGGTGCTAAAGTCCCCTGTGTAGACATTTATACTTTTATCCTTTTTATTGAATCTGTTGTGATCTTTAAGTATAGGATCGGATGTGCAGTCCGCAACTTGATTTGTTTAGTTATTTACCACACCTCTACGTTTTGTCATGTCTCTGCAGTTAAGGGCTATGAGTACGTGTTGGAGCCGTCCCCGGTCGCTCTGCCTCTCGCCGAGCCTCTGCAGACCAAAGTGGTTCAGGTTGCATGTGGCCGCGCTCACTCTCTGGTCCTCACCGACCAAGAGGGAGGTAAGACACTCACAAACTCGCATCTAGCTGCTGCACGCTTTGGTTAACTTGTATGGAAAGAAAATCACTGCTATAAATCAGTTAAGGCTTTTTTTTAGAGGAGACGTCGCAGCCGAGTGTTCGTCACAGGTTGTTGGCAGTGGAAGAACACCTGGTATTGTTGTTTTCAACCACCTGTCGCACTGTGAGTCCTCCACCCACCACTCAGTGAAAATGAATGATTATCACGCAGCTGGTAAATCGCATTTAAAAAGCCCATGAGGGTCTTGTTTACATTCAGCAAATTAGCATACAGATGTTGTTTTTCTATTTTATTTTTGGCTTTATTGGACAGTGAAAGTGAAGAGGCAGGGAGGAAACTGAAGAGAGAGAAAAGAGGGTATGACATGAGGGTGTTTGTATCCTTGCTGCCCTCAACATTGTATATTGTTCATGGGAATTTGATAATGTTTTTATGAATTCTATTAAAATTTGTTTTTGTCATGTTTTGGATATTTGCCAAATTGAAGAGTGTCATTCTTGTGTGTTTATGTACTTTACTGTAATGCATTAAATTACCAGATTTTTGACTGGAGTTTGGCTTGACAGCAGAGAATGATATGTCATGGCTCACTCACATTGCGCTCTAAAGCAGGGGTTTTCTTTCGAGTCAAGATCTATGGCAACTTGTGATACATTTCCAATACCTCCTCCAACTGCGTATTGTACAAAACAAGCCAAAAGAAGGAGGAGCTTAGAGGAGAGAGAGAGGTGGAAGGTTTCTGCTTTGTGTACGTTCAAATATCTTCCTGCAGCTTTAAGGTTTACATGTTCTGCCTGGTTGTTATTCAGCAGCATTTAATCACCAGGTTTCTGACTGGAGTTCGGCCTGCTGAGAGAGACTGTATCATCGGTAACCTATAGCGTGACTCAGTGAAGTCTGTCACTTTTAAAAGGAAAACTGTAGTGAGATGATCGCTGTAGGATTCAGTCAGTGTTAATAACAGGACGTGACTGCAGTAGCTTCTCAGACTCTCATATGGTTGCTAATTTATCAGCTCATTCCATCATTTCTGGCAAAAACTTTTCTCCCACAACACATATTAACTAAAGTCGCTGGGGAATAAAAGTAATCAAAATGTAATTTTATCTTTCAAATATTGCTTTGGGGCTTTTACTTTTACTGCAGTCTGGGACTAAATGAAGCTCAGTATGAGAATGAAACTTCAACATGTCACATGAAGAGATAAAAAAAGCTTATAGCAGTTGCCATATTCAGGGTTTTAAAAATCTATCCCTCACCACCTTCTCTCTGTTTTCTCTTTCTCTTCCAGTTTTCAGTATGGGCAACAATGCGTATGGGCAGTGCGGAAGGCGGATAGTTGAAGATGAAGTCTACAGGTGCGTCCTGATGCACTTTGCACACACAAACACAACAGTGTTGCTGCTTAGTCAGATATTTCAATTTCATTTTTTTCATACTTCGTTGATGTGTTTTCATGATTTGCTGCTTTTTTAAAAAGTTTGATTATACTTTAAAGTTTTATTTAGGTACATATAGTTTTGGCCGTCATCTCTATAGATTATGATATCATTGTGGAAATGTGGGAACATGGTGACTGGATGTAAACAAGCCATCAGTTTAGACAGATTCTTATTTAACCATTTTATTTGGAGGTCAAACTAAGTGAGCACATCCACAATAAGTAATAATCCCTCATTGTACAGGCGTGTGCAGCCATGTTCATGTCACATATCCTATAATAGTTTGGATAGTCATGGGACTCTTAAAAAGTACTGTGCATACACACTAAAGCGCTGTGTCCATTAAATAAGGTTCATTACCTTCACTTGGGATTTTTTTTTTTTTTTTTTAGACACTTCAGATATGTTGGACCCAGTCCTAATTTGAGCCCAACTGTATCCAAACATTTTTGACCTTAAAGGTCCAGTGTATTACATTTAGGAGGATCTTTTGGCATAGGTATGTTTTCATTTGTGTATAATCTTCTATGTTGAACCGTCATGTTTCTACAGTATCCCAAAACATGTTGTGGCCACTGTAGTTTCTCCTACACGCTTGGAAGGCGAGCAGTATTCAGTTGGATGCAATATGCAACTTCACCACTAGAAGTCCTTAAATCCTACACACTGGTCCCAGAAAAGGTCCAAAATATACTTGAACTTAAGGTTGGAGCTTCATTTGAGAGCATACGGTCGCTAACTTAGCTGCTCCTCAAGCATCAATTTATATTTGTAAATTTTAAAGACACCGTAGGCTGTGAGAGGTTGTTGAGAGAAGGATGTGACCTCTCTCGAAGATGGCTGCTGTCCTCGACTGATGGATCGGTTATTTCTGTGTCTCCTGTTCAAACAGCGGCAGTCACATCATTCACAAGATAGAAGGCTTCAGCTGCAGGGTCGTCCAGGTGAGTGCAGCCTTTGTCTGAGCTGTGATGACGGATGGTTTTTGGTTGTAGTAGTTCCCATTCCCCCTCCTGTACAGAACACCTCCCCAGTGTACACATTAGAATGTAATTTATTGCCACATCAATCACTTTTCCTCAGAACATTCAGTAAATGCCAAATTTGTCATCCTAACAGTTCATTTTTAACAAGCTTGTTTAATCTTACCGTTTGGAGGAAATTAGACTTGCAAATGTGCCTTAATATGACTTTCTGGAGTTGGTTGAGGTGATTAGATTTTGAATTACGTGTATTCAGATGGGATTTGATCACTGAGGATTCACATTTTGTGTGTTTTTTAGGTGGCATGTGGACAGGACCACAGCCTTTTCCTCACAGAGAAAGGAAAAGTGTTTGCGTGTGGATGGGGAGCAGATGGACAGACGGGTCAGTGCACTTCACGACAAAGTGACAATTTCTTGTATTGGGCACAGTCAGTCCCGACAGCCAGAGGAAAAATGTGTTCTCTACTCCACAGTAGACATTTCTGCGACAGTTCAATAACCACTAACTACAGTTTATGAAAGCGTAGTGAAACCACCTCAAACTAGTGCAGCACATTCTACGTCTTGGATTATTGTATTTATTTAATCAGGTAATCTCAGTCAGACAGTGTTTTTTTAGTACAGCAGAAAAACAGAGATGAGACACAAAACAACCAAGAAGTTATAGAGTATAAGAAATCAGGTTTTATCTTTGAAAATCTGCACAGACTGAACCATTCCAGCTTCAGAACCATTATATATTGATGGCAGGGCTATTGTTATTTTTTAAGATTTAATCCTGATCTTCTTCAGGCGTTCTCACCACCACCTTAAAGTGTTTTCATTTCAGTAGATGTGAGCAGCTCCTCCATTGAATCCTTTATTTTGCCACCAGCAAGAAATGATCTTGTGAAGTTAACAACAATCTCATAAATGCATGATATGTCAACATGGATAAAATACTAGGAGACTGGCTGAAATGGAAGCAAAAAGAAAACCAAATTGGAGCAGGAAAGTAGACTCGCTGCTGGCAGAGACGTAATATTGCCATTAACCAACTTAAGAGACCTCTAGAGCTCTTTTTAAGATGTGTTCTTAAGCTCTGTATCATTCTCCCTCGTCTTCCAGGTCTGGGACACCACAACGTCAGCCCCAGTCCGGTGGAGGTGGGAGGGGATCTTGCAGGGGTGGAGGTGCAGCAGATCAGCACGTACGGAGACTGCAGCCTGGCCGTGTCCAGAGACGGACACCTGTACGGATGGGGAAACTCTGAGTACCTGCAACTGTCTTCAGTCACTGAGGCCACGCAGGTGAGGAGAGCTGACGTCATCCAGCAGACAGAAGTGTGTGTGTGTGGGGGGGGCATCCATGCTGTGTGACCGCTCATGTGGCACAAAGAGTTGCTTGATGGCTCTGCTGGGTTCTATTTCCACCTGTCACTCACCTGTCCAGGCTGTCGAAAGGTCTTTCCCAAGCTGCTCAGTTCACAGCAGTTACTAGTCAGATACACACAATGTGATGTTTGAGCATTTTGAGTCATAAGCCTAAAACCTCTCTTACTTTTTTTCCTGTCACAGTTCCAAGTCAGAGTCATCAAACTCGCTCTTTTTAACTTCATGAACGCCACCTGTTCATGAGGAAGCGTCGCTCCTAAAATGTTTTTCATTAGCATAATCAACACGTCCTGAATTTGCCGTATTAGGCTGCCAGTTCTGCTCCATTTGTCGGTTTAATTCGCAAAAATGTCACCTACAAGTAAAAAGGACTTTACAGCGCCGAGCCTGAAGTCTGTAATATTAGTGGACCCCAGAACAATTAAAGTATTAATCACTCACTACAAAGCCATAGCAGAAATACCGGAAGTCTGACATTAGGTTGGATAATGGCATTGTGAGGTAACTGTTTTCATTTTATCCAACTTTATACATCTACTTCACTACATTTCACAGAAATATTGTACTTTTTACATTTATTAAGCAGCTTGAGTTACTTTGCCGATTAAATTCTTACATTAAAAACCATTTGAGGAGCTCATAAATACAATGCAGTGCTTTAATCCTAAACTAACCAGAAGTGTTTAAAGTACCTACAATTGGCTACACATTGACATATTAAGTAATAATATCCAGTAATACAAGGCTTTTTTAAATTAATATAACACTTATTGGAGTCCTTGTGTATAATTAGTGCTGATAATGCTTGTAGTTTTCCATCAGTAACAGTTTGAACGCAGGACGTCTACTTGTAATGGAGTGTTTTCAGACCCACATCACACTGAAAGAGGGAAGAGAATATTACTTTTATATGGCGCTGTTGTTAGCACGGTTGTTAGCCGTGCACTGGCAATCCTATGATGCCTTGTGTGTGGCAGCTCTGATCTCAAACGCATTACACAGTGGAATAACATGAGATTTACACCATTACCCAATCACAGGCTACTGACTGCAGAGGGTTTATCGAGCGTTGGTTATCATGTAAAAAGTTTCATATTTTTTAGAGCTGCAATATTTAAAGATAAAAAAAATGTAATCAAGTAATCCTCAACTATGTAACTATGAATTTATAACACATAGTAAGTGTATATAAATGTAATCTGGGCTGATTATAGTTACATATTAGTATTAATCTGATTTATATAATCCTGCCCAACGCAGTTTGTACAGTTTATAGATGAATAATTAATATTCTGAAACACAAGAGAAACAGCAGCAGTAATTCACCGTCACTGAGCTCTGGTTTATCTTTTTCTTCCAGATCAACTCTCCTCGACGTCTTCCTCTGAAAGGCTGTGGAAAGATTGTTCAGGCAGCGTGTGGAGGGACACAGGTGGCCGTTCTCAACGGTCAGTTCACCCAAATACACCCGACAAACAGCGTTCAGATACGGACACAGTGTGTTTGATATTGTAAGAGTGAATTAGATTTATTAGCTGAATTAAAGAGCCCTTAGGAATAAAGTTACGTGTTCTGAGCTGATAGCTTACTCTGGTTGAGTTTTTATCTACCAAACTCTTTAGGTTTCACTTTGGTGTCAGAGGTGTGACTCCTCACATGGCCTCTTGGTGGCATCACAGATCACACGACAGGAGGACTACCACCAACTGTTTCTGATGAACGTCTATGTAAGATAGGAGCTGGAGCCTTTTCTTTCCCAGAATCGCTCATGTTTTTTTTTTTTTTACCCCCCGTTAATGGTGTTTTAAATGAGAGCCGAGTCAACCAGCAGGCTAATTTCTGTCTCTGCAGACTTTTAATGGACTATTTTAAGGGAGCGATAATGTTCACAGCTATTCAAAAAAACCAGGGCTTGTATTTATCAAGCATCTCAGAGTCAGAAATTAGTCCTAATTGGCTTGAAATAATCAGTGACACATTTCTTTGGTACTTTTAGGCTTATAAGTTAACATTTTAGTCATTAATGATTTAATTAGGAAATCACTCCCGTGCTATAGTGCAGTACAGAACAATATAGATGTAGCACCATTTGAACTATTACACAATATAGGATATGTCATGCAGTGGATTTATTTGTATTTACATTTAGTCAATGTTTACTCACTGCCGACTATGGCTTTGGCATATTTTTGCATAATAACCTAGATAACTGAGTTATTATTTTGGCCAACATCCTCCTTTGTGTGTGAGATAAATAGTGAGTTGGGAGGATTCCTCTTCCTTGATCAAAATAAAATTAGCTTCATGAATATCTCCTTGGAAGTCCTAGTCTTCAGCATGAGGGATTTGGAGAATCTTGATGAATAACCGTCCTTATCGAAGATCATATGAAGACACATTTGTGTAATGAGGTCCACTACTTTGGTCCAGACTGAAATATCTCAGCAACTATTGGCCGGATTGATATCAACTTTTTTACAGCATGTTAGCATGCTGACGTTAGCGTTTAGCTCAGAGGGCACAGACAGATATACTTCAGACACAAAGGAAAGCCCTGTCTAGAGCCAGTGTGTGGTTTATGCAAGATAAATAGATTAAAACGTTCAAAGATAATAAAAACATACCTATGAATATTATCTTCTATTTCTGCCTGTAGAGCCTCCTGAATGTTACACACTGGACCTTTTTAAACCTTAAAATGATAATGTGCATGATATGATGATTAGTATGTAGTACATGCTGTATATAGAGTTAGTATGGATTTGGGCTGTGTCTTCTTTATTACTTCTATTTGTTTCACAGTGTCAGTGTATAAATGTCAACTCAAGTCTTTCTGTGTCTGTGAATCTTTTAGAAAAAGGAGAGGTGTTTGTTTGGGGATATGGCATTCTTGGAAAAGGCCCTAAACTATCCGAATCGGCGACCCCTGAGATGATTCCCTCCACACTGTTCGGACGCTCAGAGTTCAACCCCTCGGTCGCCGTCACCAGGATCAGGTGTGGCCTCAACCACTTTGCTGCAGTGACAGGTGAGAACGTTTGTCTCGCATCCCATCACTCCATCAAACACAAGGTTTACTGGGGCTACTTCACATGGTTGCTGCGTCAACGTTCAAACATCGGCTTCGTTCTCGTGAGCCTTTTTGTTTGCAGCAAGGATAAGAGATGGAAACATAAAACTCATGAACAGCAGAGTCATTCTGTCTCATCCAGTCTCAAGTGCTAAAAGTGAGGCAGCAATGTCTGGGGAAGCAGTTTACTGTTGAGTCAGGTAATTCAGTCTCTTTATGGCACTGAACAAAAAGTCTTCTCTTGTCTGCTTTTTATCTCTAATGCGCCCTGAAAGAACGTGCGTCGTCTCCCTGTGGAGTGAATGATGTGAACAGCGGAGGACTGACTGAATAAAACCTTTAAGCCACTTTTTATTAGTCAGCCTCAAACTTCTGGACCAGGGAACAAACAACAGGAAACTCAAAGACTGAAGTATTTGTACCACTTTGCCTTGAACTGGACATTTCCTTAAAGTCAGTGATTGTTTCTGTGGTTTTACACAGTGGTGGAAAAACGGTGCATTTACTCGAGTACCTTACTCCAGTAATGCTCCAACTAACAGTTATTTTTATTATATTATTATAATTCATAATTACTTAATTAATTAATTCTATTTTCTGAATTTTCGATGCCTTCCTTCATCATCTGAGATGTGAAAACATCAGATTTCCGTCTGATTCAAAAGTGCTTCATCCAACTTCTCAAACAGTCATCATCAGACTGCTGCCCGCGCTGTCCGGCATCACGCTGCCCTCCGTTAACTATCGCTGTTATCCACAGTCAGTTTTATGGTTTGTGGTCATTTTGAGACTCTAATGTTTAAACTCTGTGTACAATAATGCAGCCAAAAAAAAAAAAAAAAGTGCAAAGATTCAACTGACAAAATGCGAGTCGACTCATGACTCAAATCCTCAAGTGTTCGTGGGCGGCCCTAAATGAATTACATATTCAACCTCTGAAGACTGAGTGAATTCAATGAGTGAATAGATGATGCCATGGGTCGCCTTCCATTGAGTCTGCTACGTTGCATTGCCATGTTTCTACAGTAGCCCAGAACAGACAAACCAAACACTGGCTCTAGATAAGGGCTTAGTTTCTCCTCCACGCTTGGAGGGGAGAGATATTTACTGCCTGCTTCCAGTAAATCCTACAACTGGTCCTTTTTAAACAGCCATTATCCAGTTTGATCTTATTGTTATCTTTGTATATTATTATATATTGTAATTCAGTATTGACTAAAGGCCAGAAATCCCAAAAGTTTGCATCATGATCATAAATAAAAGTGCATAAATGCAAATAACCTGCTAATGCTCCTAAATGAGTTGACTGATCTTTTAGTACGCTACATGTTATTAATTAATTACACATTGAACACATCTTCATTGTCTTTGTGTGTGACACCTTCTCTCCTAATGTTTCTTTAAAAGTTGAAGATTTTATTATTTAGATTGTGTATTAACAAAGACAAGGAGTCGCTGGGATGAGGATAAGTTTAAAGGAAGCTTTGTCTCAAGATAAGCTATTGTTTAGACAGCACAGACTTTTTGTAGTAAGATATAGTTATACAGGAATATGGTTGTCATCATGTTTAATGTATTGTATATGTCTCAGAGGTGATCCCAGTAAGCGGTCTGACTGGACAGCGGTCTCATGTTTGATGGTTGTGTTGCAGATCAAGGCGAGCTCTTCGTTTGGGGGAAGAATGTGAGAGGTTGTTTGGGCATCGGGAAGAGAGACGACCAGTACTTCCCATGGCGAGTAAGACAACACCGACTCAATATTAGTCATGCAAACAAAAGAGTCAAAACCATGCAGCTGAAAGTTTGGAAGAACAAACGTTTTGTCTGACTTCTTTCTTTAAATCAAAGTTGTATGTATTTCCCTTGTTTCTTCATATGAATGTGGCAGAGAAAAGGAATATGTTGAATAAAACATTTTTCCTGTAGTTTCTAAGTAAATATATATATACTGTATGTTTCAGTATCAAAGTGAACATTTTCTGGGTGTGTGCAGGGTCTAAACAATCTCACGACCTGTATGTCCCCCGTTGAGATTTCTGATAAGTCTCACAGACTTACATTAGCACGTCTCTTCAAGACATTTAACAGGATTTGAAGGTGTAGGACTCGCACTGCTTCTCAGTGTTGCACAGTCTGCAATCCCTGGATCATTTTTTAGAAGGTGTAGACCATCACGGTGCAGAAAGTTCACTTTTTTCCCCTGGTTTTTCTGAAGTTTTTTAACAAGATTAGAAAAACTGGAGCTGATCCAAAGATTCTAAAGATCAACCATGTCTGATTTTACTCGCGCGTTCCTCCTCTCAGTCCTGTTTCTCTGTGGTTTTCCATCAGGTGACTGTTCCAGGTCAAGTGGTGGACGTAGCGTGCGGTGTTGACCACATGGTGGCGCTGGCGAAGTCCCTCCTGTGAGCTCCTGTGTTCCTCCGCAAGTGGATGAAAGGCTGGATGTTTGGCTGAGCCCGCCCCCCCCGTCCACCTCTCCCCGCTGACCCCGGGGCGCCTCAGGGAGCCGATTGGGGCCACGCTGGAGTCTTGAAGCCAGCTGCTCTCCACAGGCGACGGACCCTCGTGTCCCTCCGTCCTGCGGTGACGTCAAACAGAGTGCAGAGCAGTCGATTCTGACATAGCTCTCTTTATCCAGCATGAAGGTCGACTGAGAAAGATATTAAAGCGTAGTTTTGGTTTATTACGACTAGAGCTGAATCGATTCATGGATTTAGCCTAGTTCCAGCTAGTTTCTACAGTAATTACTTCAGTGAGTGCAATGAAATGTAATTATAATGATGGCCAAAACTATGAAAACAAGACCCAAGTTGTAATAAACCAAACAAGCTTCCCACCATAAAAGCACAGTCAGCTTTCAGGTGGTTAAAACTGTAAAAATTCTATGTTTTGTTTACTCTCACGTTGTTCTTTTGCCACAACACAAGGAAACTGAGAGGGACATGTGGTGAGCGAATGGAGTGATTCACTGTGGAATGAATGGACTCTCGGATGTTGTTGCACTAGGCAGGACTGTGAAATGTTTGTAAAAACATTTGAAAAGCCAGTGACAACATACACAATCCACAAAAAAAATGATTATCTCCCTGCCAACTGCAGATGCAGAGGTGAAAGCACTCTGCCAGGGAGAAAACAACATTTTAAGGAATCAATTTTACACCGTGAACTCGTGTCATCAGCAGTGCGTGCATGTTGTGCATATAGAGGCTGCAGAATGCTACCATCATGGATCATCCTGCTGACAGCTTGAGACTGTTGTTAAATCAAACGTGATGGAAAGATGTTTGCGTCGTATTCCCTTTCTGGATGTATAAATAACCCGCTTTTCCCACCTTAAATGTACAAAATTGCAATGGAGAATTTACTTTAATATACTATATGTAAATAAATCTATTTTTATTTACCACATCAGTTGTGTGTTAATAAATACAGAAATGGAAATGGAATATCACGTGTGTATCCCCTCCTACTCATACTGAGTGTACAGTGTACATTGTTTACAGTCATATTTTACATGAAGGATATCACCAAGTCAGCAGCTCTTTTTGTGGCTGCTACCGTTATAAAGGGAAGACAACTATTGATTAATAGATTAATAGAGTATGTGGGGGATTTCATCTTGTGGTATGGATTTAAATGACTTAAAGATTTAATGATAAATTGATTCCTCCTGAAAATGTCCATCCCAGACTCACTGCTGCACTGCAGTTATAGTTATAAAACAGAAACCTTTGGTACACGGTGCACCAGTTACAGTATAAAAAGTGATTAAATAATGTCTGCAGTGATCATTTCCTGAAATGTGTATACAAATGCCAATAAGTTAATAAAAACTTACTTCATACATTGTATTACTGCTCCGTTTTAACAACATAAAAATAGAATTTTATGAGTTGATTTTGTGATCTGTACCCGTAATAATGAGCACTGAAACTTATTTATAACTTATATGAGGTGGCTGTATTCTGAGGATTGAGCGTGTGATTAAATGTTGTGCACTCTGTGTGCAGGGAGCATTTTTGAAGATAAGAATTTAGCAGCAGTTTTGCACATTAAAGACTGTTGTGAAAACTGAGCAAAGCAATTCTAAAATACTGTAACAATGCAAATTCATTGCTGTAATCCTCAAGTCTTCAAATCTGTCCACAGGCAAGTATATAATTCAAGGTGGAGATAAGTTTTCAATAATAAATGCACGATGAATGATTACTTGGATTTAATTCGAGCACTTCGTTCAGGGATATTCCTCAACAGCCGAATTTGAACCCAAAGTACATAATAAATAAAGAAATGAATCCTCATTTTTTCAGTCATTTAAATCATTAACAGTTACTAGATTGTGCTTTGCGGTTGTCTGAAGCTGATCACGACCGTAGCCTCGACTATAATTCACTGACATCAACCTCTGACTGTACCAGCTGATGGAGAGTTTCATTCTTACAGTGCAATCACCCTGCTGCTGTTGTGCTGCACTCTCCCCATTGAGTTCCTGTATTTTGGGGCCATTCATCATTGTGACAACTCGAGGGACCTCCGAGGGTATGGAAATGTATTTATGACAAAACTACTGAGTGAGCATAAAACATCCGACCTGTGATCAATCTGCGAGGCGGGATGTGAGCGCACACAGGGCCCATTTGCAAGTACAACACAGGTTTGAGAGTGAAATCCAAATTTTATTCACAACTGTTTTCTCCTGCTGGTTTGTTACAGTCTTTGAGAAGTCTGCTCAGTCTGTCGGTCAGTGGATGTAGTTTGCTCAGTTTTTGTAAATGGATCTGCTGAAGTGAGCTCAATTGCTTCTAGGGTTTCATACATAGCAATTTTATGACTTTTTGTCTATGTCAGCGTAAACCTGCACACCTATTTTTGGCCACATGGGGGCGGCGAACAGCGGACGGTTGCTTATTTACACATCCATCCAATATTCACTCTTCCTTTAGCTCTGTTTTTGGTCTCCACCAACTGCAGAGGGAAATATTTGGTTCTTCAGCTGCTAATTGCTCCGCTATGTTCACCAGCTAGTCTCTAACTGAGTTTGCTTGCCGTTTGGGTCTGAGCAGGTAATGTACTGTGGGTTTTTTGCAGAAAACAATGCTGTAACGCTGTGGTCGAAGGCTAAACAATGAGCTGAAACTGTCCGTGATAATACTCTGTAGGTTTATTAATACAAGCGACCCCTTTAACAGTGTTGTTATATAAATACTGATTATAGCTGCTGTCAGTTAAAGCTGATTGATGAAGACCATGTGATGTGAAGCTCCAGAACTACTCATCGGTAAGTCATTGTTAAAGAATAAAGAGATGTTCACCTGCAGTTGAAAACAGAGCAGCATGTGATTTGGTTCAACTGGGCTCCAGATTTCAGGGAAAATGACTGGAAAGTTTGAGCTTTAATACCCAGAAATCACCAGTAAACTGTTTGTTAAGATTTGTGCGTGACATATGAAAATGTGTTGTTGCAATCAGCCTTTGTGTGGATGAAGCGCTGACTCACTGCTGTTAATCTCTTGCTCATAAAGTTTTGATTTGTCATGTCCGTGGGTGGAGATTTCCCACCGGTGACCTTGTAACACAGCAGACTGTAAATCGATCAAGCGGAGCGGAGTGATGCATTTAAATTAGCAGCGATGAGACGCTCTTCTGTTTGCAGCTCTACTTGAGTTCTGACTTGTTACTTTGATTGTTGTGAGTGGGAACAGAGAGGAGGAGAAGTAAAATGATTTAGTAAATGAACCTAAACGTAAAGAGTTAAAGGTCCAGAACGTAACATTTAGTAGGATCTGTTGTCAATAATGGAAAATAATATGCATAGGAATGTTTTCATCAGTGTATAATCACCTGAAAATGAGTATCGTTGCTTTTTCGTTACCTTTGAATGAGCTGTTTTTATCTACGGAGCGAGCGGGTCCTCTTCTACAGACTCCGCCATGTTGAATATATAGGTTGGCATGTTTATACAGTAGCCCAGTAGGGACAAACCAAACACTGGCTCTAAATAGGTGCATTTTTGCACGTTCTGCAGCCACAGTAGTTTCTCTTTCGTGCTTGAAGCAAGCTAGTTGTGATTTGCAATTACACCACTAGATGCCACTAAATCCCTCACCCTGGTCCTTTAAGAGGCTACAAAAGCAGATGCATTAACATCAATGTGGAGCCAATTTTAAATACTTTGTATACTACTGGGTAGATTAGTAGTATATCAATGCATCATTCTATAAGTATATGAAATGTTTTTTATTCAAAAAGTAACCTAAAATGTCAGATAAGTATAAAGTAGCATAGTAATAGTCTAGTAAAGTACGAATATATTAAAATAGTACTTAAGTAAATGAGTAAATGTAACCTTTATTTAAACATATGTGGAGGTACAATAATGGTGCACAAAAAACTACTTTGTAACTTTGTAATGAGAGCAAATGTATTCCATTACTTCCACTCTGCAGGACAGACAAGTCAGTGAGCCTCACAGTTGAGCTGTAGGAGATTATGTAAGGAGGAAGATGATCATGATGAGAGAAAACACTAACATACCATGTCCGCTCCTTTAACCCCGCTCTGCAGAGGGTTTCTGCAGCTGCACCAGCCCTCCTCCTCTTCCTCCTCCTCCTCCTGTGTCTGTGTGCTGAAGTGAGCTGAAGCAGAGAGAAGGTGGCGTGTGGAGGCTCTCGTGCAGGGCTACAAGGACCTGGCTGTTCTCTGCTTTGTTTACTCAGGTCAAATAATACAGACAACTGATATACCTGCAGTCTTCCCTGCTGTCGTCCATCTGCTGCAGGGTGGAGAGGAGGAAGGGTTTCAGCGCAGCCAAAGTCCAACGGTGAAGACACTCACATAAGGGACAGGTGTGTGCACTAAATGTGGTTTTTCACATGACGTTATGATTAACATTACATCATCTACGTGTATAAAACCCCACGAGCTGCCCCTAGAGGCTGCAGTTACACCTCACAAAAAGAAAGTGTTGGACAGAAGTTAGACTATACAGGGTGTCCACAGGGTCTTAAAATAATTTTAAAAAATCAGAATTTTTGGCCTTTAAAATGTCTAAAATATGATTCTGACTGAGTTGATTGGTTATCTAAATATTTGAAGTAGGAACAGACAAGATGGCCTCTGTACCCTGATTACTTCTTCAGTCTATGAGCATCAATTTACAAGCATCTAATGAGGCAACGCAGCCGGTATGAGTGAGTAAAAGATGACTTTTATGATTTTATTCTCAGGGTGGTGCTAATGGAAAGGGTTGATTCTCTGGGGAGCATGAACGTGCTCAGTAAATTTCACAGCCATCTGCCTGTTTTGTTTTTTTTTTTGTAAAGTTTGATCCAATGGTGGCTTTAGAGAAAAATAAGCTCATGGGGTCCCTGAAATCATTAGCAGTCATCCTCAGGGGACCAAGCGTTATAATATTCTTTTACCAATATTTTTAAGCAATATTTATCATAAAGAAAAAAGCAGTATTATTTTGCAAATCCTTATTTTCCTGCTTACAGCTCTTGTTGCATCACACCATTGAGAAGTGTTTTTTCACTTGTGGAAAACAAGTCCCCATTGAATTCCCAGAAACATCATTGCTGCTGTTCCAGCTTGGCAGGTTATTATAAGCACAAGACGACATCCTTCACTTCTAGTTTGTGTTGTCCTTGTTTTTCAGCTTGTGCCCACACCTTGTAAATCTCTGCTGTGTGTACTACTCTGTTCCTTTTCCACGTATACAGTACTCCTCACTACCTGGTGATACACCTGTATAGTGCCGATACATTTTTGCAATTTGTTAACTCAAAGATTATTTCTGTTTATGATTCAGATCCTTTACTTAGGTGAAAGTACTAACAATACACTGTAAAAATACTCTGTTACAAGTATTTAAAATGTTACTTAAAGCAGCAAGAAGAAACTTTCATTTTGTGTTGATTCTGGCGCCCCCTGTGGACAAAAAGGGTAGTGTTTCCAAGTTCATAAAATATGCTGTCACAATTACCCAGAGACCAAAGTAACACCTTCACCAATACTTGTTCTGTCCAATCGACAGTCCAAACCTCAAAAGTATTTCAAATGTATTTAAATTATTAAGTTTGCAAAACTGGGGCAAATTAGTTTTCTATTGCCTAACTGATTAATCGACATGTCAGCTGTACTTGTGTACACTGTTGGGTTCTTTCATTCAATAGTTCTCAAACTTTTTTCTAAAATGTCCCTCCTTTGAAATTTATTTTCATCCAAGTACCTCCTGACCTACGCAAAAAAACACTTGTGGTAGAGGATAATGTCGATATTAAGAGGTACAATCCAGCGCTGGGCCATCAGTGTCTGATTTATTAAACAACCTTGAAAGCACAATGTCCTGGGAGGGTTGCAGCCTGTTGAGGTAAATCTCATTAAAACATTCTTCCTGATACTAACAGTAGTTTTTGGCCCTGGTTTTGTTTTCTTTCTCATTGTTTTGCCGCTTTATTGCTTCTACATTTCAACCACAAATGCGTTTCCTTTATTTTTGTCTGTCATTTAGTATCGAAACGGGCTCACAGTGAACAAACATCATTGCCTTTCTTCTTCTTTTGTGAAAATAGGAATATCGAATATAAAATGTGGTTTATTTAACTTTATGCATGACTGATATCTTTCTAATTAACATTTTTAACAGATCTACCATAGCCACTGCTGTACTCTGTACAAAGAACCTCTAGGGGTACCCGCGCCCCCATTTGAGAAACAATGCTTTAATTTATAGCAAAGAAAGAATAAAGAATCATATTTTAGAAGTTTCTCATATGTTTTGCGTACAAAAATAAAAAAATATTTAACTTGTAAAGGAATTATTCACTAAAGCTGTCATTTAAATGTAAAGTAAAAAGTACAATATAATCGAAGTAGAAAGTGGCAATGTGCGAAAAAATATGTAAATATATGTAAAACATATATTCTAATCTCAAAGTGTCAAAACAAAAGCTGATTGAGAAATGTGATTCACAGTTAATCTCGAGGCTCTGACGACCAGACTGCGCAGAGATGTCACCAGTTTATTGATTAAAAGTACACACTGGGAGGAAATAACAGTGAGAGGACAATTCCTGTATCGAAGGAAAGACAGTAAAAATAACACACCGGTGAAAACTGAGCACTCAACAAGCTCAAAAAGAAAAAGCTTGTTTATTTTTATTTTTTTTTCACACAAGAAGCTCCAAATGAAAAGCTTTCAACTTCTCCTTCGAAATGGAATCAGAATAAATGTCACCTTCCTCGTGTTTTAACACTGATACACACAGGGTTTCTACTAATCACGTCCGATCAGAAGAAAGGTTGATAGGTGCAAGGTGTTGTGGGGGAAAAACAAGAGAAAGAGAAACATCACCAAATGCTTAAGACCAACAGAAATCTCCCCATCTGGACAGGATCCTTCTAAAGTAAATAGCCCTCCCCGTTTTCACATCAGTACAGCAGGCCTGTGGGGGTGGAACCTGCATTAAAGTGCAGACTGGGGCAGGGGAAGGGCAGCTTCAAGACCTAAATGGACACCAGGGCTCGGAGGGAAACGTTCCCGCCCCGTGTGAACCTTAGCTTATGTTTAGCACGCTTGCACTCAGTCATTATTCTAAACACATTGTCAAAGTGGCTCAGTAATTAATTACTATTGTAGATGCAAACATTTTCAGCATTGCATTTTATCATCAGGTCTTACTGCGGGGGTTCACACTGTGAGCAACATGATCAGCAGTTCATCGCAGTGACGTTTTATGTAGCGTCGCAACAGTTTTAATCCACGAGGAGAAAATTAAAGAGAAAACCACGAAATATCCATTTTACTTTTCTGTTTTCGGATTAAACAAATAAGGTATAATGTATTAGTTAGTAAAATGTATTGCCATTTTTATGAACTGTGCCCAGAGCCAGGCTGTTTACCCTTCTTTCCAGTATTTATGCTAAGCTAAGATAATTGCTTCCTGGCTCCAGGTTCATGCTTAACACACAAGGATGAGAGTGGTATCATCTGACTCTCAGCAATTATACAAAACGTCAAATTAAGCTCAACCTGGACTCCAGAATTACTGGATCTTCAGTAATACTGGGGTTGATGTTAAGTTATGAAGTTGGGCTACAACAAATGGTTATTTATGTGGCAGTTGATCTATATATATATATATATAAAAAACAAATTATGATTCTATAAACAACATTTTGTATTGCACTTGTAGTCTGTCCGACTAAATAAAGGATTTTAATAGATCTTTTCTATATAATCAATCTATACATTGTTGGTGACTAATCTCTATACTGTATATTTTAATCAATACAGTACAAAACCAAAGACAAAGACTCCACTGCCGTGTTAGCAGCTCTATTGCTCATTTTAATCTGATAGTGGCTGCTAACATGCTCATAATGTTAACATGCTGTTTACCCTGTTCAGTATCTTAGTGTTATTATGCTAACGTGCACATTTTTTACTGAAAACAAAAGCACAGCTGAGGCTGATGGGAATGTCATTCATTTTGAACGCATCTGACAGAAATCAAACCACAAATTCAAACTTTAACCTGCTGGTGGCGCTACATAAAAAGTCAGGGGATCATAAATGCTAACATCAGCACGCTTACATGCTCTCAATGACAACGCTATGCGAACATTAGCTAATTGCACACATTTGTAAATTTGTTGAGATATTTCAGTAAAAACCCAAAAGAGTCAGATTTATCCTCTGGGAACTTTTTAACATCCATACAAAATAATTTACCAGAGGCAAAATGTTTTAATCTGACCCAAAGGTATTCAACGAACAGTATAAAACTGAGTTAAATAAGTTTTTCAATTTCAGAAATTGTGTCATGAAAATGTTTTTTACTCAAATATCAAAATTGCCATAGATTAACTTTCTCTAGATTAAATAATCAATTAATAAACTAATCAGACTTTCAACCGCGACTCCACATAAATTGAGAAGAATCCATAAAAAAAAAGTTTGTTTAAAACTTTGTAGTCCCACTACAAAGATAAAATCCATCAATCATGTTGCTCACAGTGTGAATTACTTTTTAAAACACTAAAAATAATATTTCTTCATCAAGATCATCATGTTTTCACCAAACATCTGAATTTAACTTCTAAGTCTGAGGGACTCCCGACCAGTCAGATCATTGCTGTCATTAAAACATGTTTAACAGCCACTAAAAGCAAAAATAACCCATCATATTACTCAGCTAGGCAGTCTGTCATCGCTGGCTGTCTCAGAAATTGTCTCCTTCAATTGCACACAAGAATAGTATTTTGACAAAGGCATCGGTTTAGGCATTCAAACATCTTGGCACTGAGAAATGACCTGTGGAAAACAAAAAAGAAGAAAAAAAATATGGAGAGCTTGATATATATATATATTTTTCTTTCGTTTTTTTTTGAGAGTACATTCGTCATCCTTCCATGAGAGGAATTATGTAACTAATACAGTATGGTGCTCATGAGGGTCGGGGAGTGGGAAGAAGCAGCTTTAGAGAGGAGAAGAAACATATTCAGTCTGGTAAACTAATGCAACAACTACCAGAGCAGGCAGTGGAGGGCCCCGAGTGCCAAGGAAGGAGGGAGGGGCGGGGGTAAAGAAAATGACCGAGTAACAAAGGCATCCCTAACACACTGTCAAACTCCCCCTCCCTGCCGTACGCCACCCACGCTTTGTGGTTAAATCCCTTCCTTTCAGAGCCGATCCACAGTAGTCCACTAATAAGCTCTTGGCACTTTTTGGACATGATAAACGTTTGAACGAAATGACTTTGAAAACGGTCGTTTTCATCGTTTTTTTCCCTCCGGCTTCCTTCACTGCGCCGTGCTCTTGGTCCGCAGTGCTCCGATCACACTTTGGATGTTTTCTTCGGGAACCTGAAGAACACACAAGGTTTTATAACCCTCTGAAAGCGGCATTAACGGTTATTATCAGTGATTAATCGTAAAAAAAAGAAGCCCAAATAACGTCAACAAATTTCTCCAAAATCCCCAAATATAAAATGTATTTTAATGTATGACAAGAAAAAAATCTGGTAATTTTCAGAATTGAGAACCTGGAACCATCAAATGTTTAGCATTTGTGCTTGAAAAACGATTAGTTGGATATCAAAATAGTCATCAACTAATCGAACTGTTGTAGCTCTACAGCACATATACAGTATTTCAGGGGTCTGCAACTTTTTTGAAATGTCTAAGTTTAATTATGACATCACATCAATCTGTAATTTTACTTCATCCATGAAGGCGACATACGTAGCAACATTGCAATTATATACGAGAGCACTACAATAAGGCTGCAATCCTTATGAAAATATACACAGTTGAAATCACATAAACAGCCATGAGATGCTTAATAAAGACACAACTGCCAATGGCTGTGAAAGAGGTTGACGATGAGAGGGCGCCTGCAAACCTATTGCTAGTGTGCCATTGGTTTTGGTGCAGTGTTTAATCAAAATGAAAAGCACTGCGAGGTTTCTGTCTTACCAGGGCGTGGTCAAACTTGAAGGTACTAATGTAGTAAGCTGGAATGTCAGCCGTTGCCAGGGGTTCTGATATTTGAGCCACGATGCCGCACTCATCTGCAAAACATTATTTCCAAACGTTACTGGCTGTTATTAGTTTGTACATCATCACTTGAATGTGCACTGAGGTTTTACAGCAGTGTTTCCCAACAGCCTGATCGAATTGGACATTATTTACAATAGTAAAAGTCATCTTGGAATAGATCGTGGGTTTGGTATCTTTTGAGCGAGGCTCAATTTAAAAAAGCTGATGTCACATACTTCTATGAACCAATCAGGATTTAGGGATATTTAAATTAAAATATGATGATAGTTGGGGGCTTGTTTTTTTATATTACCTAGATTATTTGAGATGTAACTCTCATAAATGTACAGTATGTCATTTCAGCGGCGTGGGAGGCGCTCACACCAAAACAATAACACAAGATGACATTGTGAAGTAGCGTGGGATCATGGGAGTTTTCTTCTTTGTTAAACAACCACCATTGCTAATGGAAAATCTATCTGACGGCTGAAATCATGTTCACAGAGAGGTAATGTATTAAAGTTTTATTCATGTCTTCTTTCCTCACTCTCTCACTCTCTCTGTTATAGCAACTAGAAGCGAGCAAAGCAAGGTTACTAAAATTATGGATTTCTCTGGATTTGAACGTTGTTGGAAATAGTTGGGATAATGTAAGTACGAATCTTGATTAAATATATAATAATGATTTTTTAAAAATGTATTTAATGTTATAAAAAAATTAATAAAATTGTTTGTTTTCAGGTGACTTTAAAGGACCAGTGTGTTGGATTTAGTGGCATCTAGTGGTGAAGTTGCAAATTGCAGCCAACTGAATACTGCTCACTTTCCAAGTATTTAGGAGAAACTACGGTGACTGTTAAACTCCAGAAAAACACAATAGGCCTCTCTGTTGGTTTACAGATCTGAGAGTATTTCACTTTGACCAAATCATTTCTGCTTGCTCAAACTACTCTACAATCTTTCCACGTACCCCCCGAAGCACAAGCACCCCTGGTTGGGAATCACTGCAGTACAAGATCCAACACAGGAACCACACGTGTTAAACAAATACAAGCTCTGACATTACATGCTGCGAACATAAATAATGTGACATTCAAGATAATCCACCACAACAGCTTTTATGTGACATTTTCACAAACTGAAAATGTCATTTTAACAAGGTAAAAAAACAATTAAAAGTCACTTCCTATAGAAAGTTATACTCATGAATTGGCACAGAGCTTCGTCGCCAACTGTCAAAAACGACTATTGGCTACAACATGAAATTATACAGTTCTGTATTTTCTCTGTATATATTTACTGTGTTAGCTTGCTTGGATCAGACAGGCGGGCAGCGCCAATCAACACCAGCTGAACAGATTAGTCGCCAGATGCTTTCAGATTCAACACATCAGCTCTGATCCCGACAGATGAAAAAAGTTGTTTAATTTGTTGCCGTTGAGAGATGAAGTCACTGCAGGGTGAGAAATTCTCTAAAAGTAGGTTGGTAAGTTGGAATTCAGAGTTAGATGCTCAGTTTGTGAGTTTTGCATCTGTGCATCAATAATATGAGTATATTTTGTTATACTGATACTCGCATGCACTGTGTTTGGAGATGGGCTCACCTCTGATACTGTAACTGTTAATTTTGCCATCATGTGACCTGGTAGTAGCCATGCCAAACTAGCCTTTTTGCCACATGAAACTCACCAAATCCTAAAGGTTGTCCTCCAATACGAACCATTTTCCAAAGCTCACCAGAAGCACTCGTGAAGAGGACATTGTTTGGAAACCTTGAAGAGAACAAAGTACAAAGAAATGAACAGATTCATTTAAATACAACAGTTACAGGTATACAGCAAATATAATATACTACAAACTGAAGTCACAAGCACTTAAATGATCAGCTTGGAGTGAAAAATCATATCAAAGAGATTTTTATATTGATTGTTTCTACCAGAAATGCTCCTTTAGTCTATAAACCTCTGAGTGGGCTGACTGGGTGTGTATATTTAAACGCTAACCAACCTGTGATGCTAACTGTACAAGATGATTCACAACCTTTTTAAACTGTTTGTGACAACATGTAGACCTGGCTCAAGGTTAACCAGAGCTTCCTCTAAAAACGGGCTGTGTTGTTCAATTTCCGTCTACAACCTTTGAACAAAACTGCAGTTAAGGCAGCTGGGATGTGGGATTCTTTACCAATGAGTATCAGAGAGTGCAGTGACTCCTAAATAGACTTTTAAACATTTAAAATGCAGTGTCAAAACATTGTTGAAGGACAATCAGGTTTATAGTCATTGAGCTGCGAGATGCTGAATGTGGCCAGCGTTGGTACTGCGTCTTGGCTTGGTAATTTCTTCTACTGATGAATTGTATATCTCATGTGTTGAGTGTGCTGATGTTGTGCTCCTGAGTGGGAATTTAGTATTACTTTGCTGTGGTTTGTTGCGGGATGATTGTCATCCTTGGGTTTTGTACTTTTACTATTGATCTTTTATCTTTGTAACCAGCGCATTAGTGACCTCCGCCCAGAGACTACAGATGAAAATCAGCATACATGTATTATGCATTATCCCTGCTAAATAAAAGCTCAGATTTGTTATTTGTAGTACTGCAGAAAAACCATTTGGCATCTAAACTGACTGTTTTGCCATTTGCAGGTTAGGTTTTTAAGCCTTTCAACGTGCTACAGCTGACTACAGCTAATTAGCCATCCAGCCTAAAAACGGACATTAGCACTGCACTGGTGCATGTGTGTACAAATACAGTTGGTTTTATTGGAAATATGCTCAGAATTTCTCTGTATATATGGCTAGATAACCCTGGCATTCTGACTAATTAATGCACCGACAGGGGGCGCTATTATGCAATCAAAAATATACAGAGAGGAGAACAAAGGAAATGTGATTAACAGATCTGAGCTGTGATAAAAAGCATGCCATTTAATTTAAGTTGGACTTTGATGATGATGACGATAATGTTTCTCAGTCAAATGCATTGCAAGTATTGCCTCACTCTACTTTCAAAGCACTTCTTTGTTTTGCTCTAGTTAACAAATGGCAGACACCTGGCGCAGGTAACAGATACTATGCGAAGCTGCAGCAGGCGAAGCTAACTATTAACCATTTAGATTAACATCAGCAGGTGAATTCTGATTCTACTGTTCAGCCCGCTGAATAAGAGAGCCATTATAAAGTAGAGCAAAATGGGTGACCTATTCCTTTAAGGCAGCACATTACATAAACATGGGGACAAAGCTGACCTACATGCTGCAGTAGCAACATATGAACTTTAAAAACACAATGAAAGTTCGGTCCAATTAATATTTTACCTCCACATGGCTTAAAGACAGTACTGCCCCATATAAGGGATACCTCATTTATGAATGGACAATCTGATGCTAATCTGGTGGTAATAGAGGGGATCTGCAGCTGCTTAGGTTTCTTTACGGCCTTTCTGCTTAATTAGAGAGGATACTGTGAGAAAGAGGGGGACGCAGCAGAGAGTGAATGAGTCAGACTGAAACCCACTGTGACTTAAGCACATTGTATATACCCAACTGCTGTGCTATTGCTTAGCAACAAACTAATCACCCCCTCAACCAACAATCATAAATTTGTTTCCCCTGCATAAACATACTGTTTCTGAAAGGTCTTGACTGAAAGAAAACAACATCCTGAAAGAACAAGTGTGGTTAATTACACAGCAGCAATATAAATATGTTGTGTCACGAGGGCTTTCTTCTGCTCAACCTTTGAGTTGTCTGCTCGTCCATGACCAGAGAGATGTAGCCCTCGATCAGGGAGAAGGAGAAGAAGCGGATGTGGCTGGAGTCCTCGCTGGACGCTCCAGGCTCCTTTGGCCTGGAAAACAAGGCACAACACTCAGTGTGGTTGAAGCAGTGATGCTGAATTTCTATTCTCTCAAAACACTGTTTTTTAATTTCTACTGAACGAGTAAATCGTCTGCGATGTAAAACCAAAGCTCACGATATATATGTCCGATCGTCAAGTCCACGTCAATTAAATATTTCCCAAAGATGGTTTCTGTCTTTTTAAGGTAGTCCTTATTATGCTGACATAGTGTCAACCACTGCTAGCATGGCTAATAAAGATTGAACTCAAATAATGTAATTACAATTACTGCTACACGACATCTTTACAACAAGGTTATTTGGTACTGTAGATAAGCTCTTCGACACATTAGTGCAACCCTCATTAGATGCTGTCCATGTCTCCTCATTTTTCATACGAAATCTTTTCACTTTGAGCTCAGAGTTGTTTTGAAAGCTGCTCACACATTCCAAACAACACAAAACAGAAAAGGCCTTTGTCAGTATCCGTATTTCAAATAAGACGGGCTGATTCTTACCCTCCAGAGTAAAACATGACATCCATGAGCAGGGTGGCTACAGAGGGCAGTGTGTCTGGGTCCAGGCTGGTCACACAGAACATGTTGCTGGGACTAGATAAGGGGTGAATGATTGGACGGGGCACTGAAAAACAAAAATACATGAGAGTTTATAAGCAGCAGAATAGCAGAGAGCCATCCTAATATAAGGTCTATATGGAAATAATGAGCATTCAGTGTCATCATATTTGTGAACATTGCTGTCAAATGAAACCAACACGTAGGAGAAAAAGTCCTAAAAATGGAAAGTTTGAACCTCTGCAACCACTGATCAAACTCCATCTGCTAATGAAGCTCCAGAACAAGCTTATATTGACCTTGAGGTGAGGCCTTGAATACCTTTTCAGACTGTTATTTCAAACAGTGTTAGTTTTGATAAATAAGCAGTTCTTTATGTGCCAGTTCACTTTCACTTGAAGTAATTACAACAAAATTCCTGAATACATTTGCATTTATTTGTTTTGCCAACAGTAAAATGTGCAAAAGACAATGTGAATTTATTTTGTAGCTTATACTTATATGACTGATATATATCTATCAGAAGTTTTTTCCTATTATTATTATTATTATTATTATTATTATTATTGTTGAGGTACTTGTACGTTACTTATGTATGTATGTATGTATGTATGTATGTATGTATGTATGTATGTATGTATGTATGTATGTATGTATGTATGTATGTATGTATGTATCTCCACTGTATACTGGTTCACACTTTAACTCCCAGCTGTAACATTAAAGTAACACTTTCAGATAATGCATCACTATTTATAAGGGTCTTAATAATTTAAATGTGCAATCCTTTGACATTAACACGGCAATTATACTGTATACAGAGTATGATACACATATTTTTACATACTTCCTATGTTGTTATATATTGTAGTATTATGCACATGTTTTTACATACTTATTTCCTTGTGAATTTCTCTTTGTTTAGCAACTGGAGCAACTGATCGATAAACACGCATAGAACTGTTTGTTTGCACCTACCAAGTTTTGGCTTCACAAAACCATTGGTGACTCCCAGACTGTGAGCAGCAACAGTCTCCCCGTTGACCACCCGGAGCAAAGTGAATTCGGAAGACAGCGTGTGCATGACCATCGGCAGGTCTCGCTCCCGAACCTGAGGGCAAAAAAATGAATGAGGGGAGTTGAAAACAAACACAGTGAAGAATCTCTGTGAATGCTGTTTCTGTGTCTGAGAAAACATTGAAAGGGAAATCCCACATTCACACATCACTACAGTGAGTTATTTTATAGTTAAATGCTATAATTTACTTCTCTGTGTACCCACTCTCTTGCCTGGCGTCATCTACATTTATTTCTCTTAATGACTTCCTACAGCTTTCAATAATCTCCAGAAAATGGGCTTGGACTGTTTATACTCAGAGCAAAGAGGAGGAAATCTTGATACAGCAAGAGTTGTTATCTCAACACATCTTGTGGTTGCACTGTGAGTTTTATGGATGTGGAGAAAGTGGTGTATGTATCTGTGACTTTGAGGAGAAGAGTACATGCAGTACATCACTAAAGCTAGGCAGTACAGGAAGGCAAGTTTATCTGTACTGCACCGTGCAAACACAAAGGCAATTCAAAGTGGCACAGAAATTCTTCGTCATCCAAAATTTATACACAAAGACAAAAATCATTTAAATTATAACGGAATGAATGAAAGAATAATAGGCTTCAGTGCAGTAATAAACTGCCTCAAACTCAATCCAGGGAATAAAAGTACAGATGAGAAATTAATCAAAGTACCAGGAAAAGAGGAGAGTTTGAAAGCAGCTAATGCATTTTAGATCATCATCTAAAACAGCGACAGTATGATCATATCATCCTGCTTTGATTAAATCGCAATCCTTTTTTATCATCTGGTCCTCGTGGAACTGCTGTATGATTTGTATTGTGTGTATACGTGGAAACTAAAGGTCAAATGATCACCACAGATATTTAACTTAATCTTTGAGGGACCTATAAATATCTGCAGCAAAATTTATAGAAATTAAGTTATTAGTATTATATTAGTTTTGGAGCCATCTTGTCTTAGAGAAGGACATTTGTCAAACAGAAAGTCTGGTTTGAATATGATTGAATGGAAGAAAGGCTTCTCTGCTCGCGGGGAAAAAAAACACAAAAAAACACACAAAAATAAACAAAAATAAAAAATAAAAATCATATATTCACCGATTTTAAAGGGTTTTTTCCTGTTTCTTTTTTCTAATTTAGTTGCCATGCAGACCAGCACCTCACTATCAAATATAATGTCTTCTTTGTTGTCTCTGATACAAAGGTGATCTGTGGAGCTGGTCAAAGTAAGAAAGGGATAAAGTACATTTGGGTGTGACAGAGTGTTTCTTTACCGAGGCTGACAGCTGTTACTTGAATAGAATTTCTGTGTGTGTGTGTGTGTGTGTGTGTGTGTGTGTGTGTGTGTGTGTGTGTGTGTGTGTGTGTGTGTGTGTGTGGAGAGAGTAGAAGGTAAAGTTGCATGTGAGAAACCGGTGTGTAGGGGCTCTGAGCGGCTTGACTCAGTCAGGATATACTTAAGGCTCTCTTTAAATTAGTGCATTCAACATTTGGGTCAGGCTTTACCGCTTTATGTAACACAAAAGATCCTAACAGTGAAAAAAAAAAAAAAATACACACATCTTAAGCCGGTCTATCTTTTGGTCTCCTCAGAGATTCAGTAATGCAATCTGACACAGTGTGAGACAAGAACAGAGAGAGAAGATAGGTGGTGGTGGTGGGTGTGGGCGACAGGGTGAACGCAGCAGGTTTTTGCCTCTTTTTTTTATCCAATATACCAGTAATTGGGATTGTGGGTAGGAGCAGCCAGTGTGGAGACAGGAAACAGGCCTGAGTATGATACCTGGAATTCCAGCAAGAGGCTGAGCTGCTGATCCCCTTTACGTAACAGATTATCAACATCGACACAGGTTTTTTTTCTTTCATTTTCATAAACATGCCAGAGCTGCTCAGCAGACCTTGTTTTTCCACCAAAGCAAGGCAATAAAAAAACCCTCCCTGTGGACAGAAAGGCTTCGGTATGAGAGAGAGGATTTCTTCCTAAATCAAAAGGAAGTTTGGCTGTGGAAGGTACACTATATCCAACGTTATTGCTTTTTCATGTCGGGGCACTGTGTGGACATGAACAGTTGTGTTGCCAGTGGTTGCATAATAGACAAATAAATAATGTGACTCTAGCATGCTGTGAACCTGATCAATAATCAGACATGTATGATCAGCTTTCTAACTGCACCCAATGTAATGTTAACGCAATTTGAAATCATATTACACGCAATGAGTACATAAAACCATGTAGGGCTGCCCCCCTTATAGTCGACTTAACCGTTAGTCGAGGAGAAGAGTCTCAGTTGACGCACCTTTGGTTAGTCGGATAGTCGAAACTCACTGCGCCTTGTCACCAGGATGAAAGTATCAGAGGATTTTTGCAACAGGGACCATTTCTCTTGTTACACAGGGAGTCACTTATCGGTGCACTGTTGCATATGCTAACAGTACTAGCTGCTGTCACAGCCTCCAAGACCAACAGAGGCCAGCTGACTTACAGCGGCTCCGACCAGGACTAAGACTCTGGGTAAGAAGACAAGGCGGGTCCAGCTGCGAGGTGAAGTCGGAAGTTATTTATTCTGTGTTTTGAATGAGACAGGTGTGATGTTTACACTGTGTTGAAATAAATGAACCAAATTCAGTCTCCTATCTGGTTGTTCACATTCAGAACCCCCCCTAAAAAAATGTTGTTTTATATGTGGGTAAATGTGTGTTGTCGTTGTATGGTAGGACGGTCGCGAGGGAAGTTTTGATACTTTGGAATACCTGAGCCTACAGGGTGTTAACACACTAAAACACACATTATGGGTAGACTACACATTGCAAAAACCCTGTGAGCTTTCATATTCAAACGTTAGTAGGAATTTAGTTGGACTAGGATCAGATTCAACTGTCTCATCTGACACTGTTGTCCACTGAGTGTGTCAGACTGCTGTCAACCAAACAATGTTGATGTTGTTTCAAAGTAAAAAAATAAATAAACACTCCTGAAATGGTACAAAAGCAGTATTGGAAGGTTATTATGCACACTCACCAGAATGAAGTCCGTCTGATACGTCGACAGCATGAAAACAGAGATGTTGTGGTCGGCCAGCGGTGCAATGACTGATTTAGCAATTTTGGTGACTCCGATGGGCTGCGAATTGGAGGCGTTGCCGCCCCCTGACACCACGTTCAGGGCCAACCACGTGGCATCAGCAACACTGATGTGCTCTGACTGGGGCAACTCTGAGAATGAGAGACAGTCATGTCAAAAAGAGCGGCTGCAGCATTTCTGTCACAGATACCAATAGGCCTTGAGAAGAGGTGGCTTACACTGATTTAGCACTAGCTACTGTAAAAGAGGATATTGGGTTTGACACCACTGACTTCTTTCTTTCACTTATAGTGGATGTAACACACAGTTGTATTTATAATGTACAACAGTGATTTAAACTGCAGTCAGTTCATGAAACGTTTATCCTCCTTCTGATCACCCAATGTCTGCAGACTCTTTCCAGGAAAAAGGTTATGATACATTTCTGGACAGAATTAGAGATTAGATTAGAATACATTGAAAAGAAACTGGGAAGTTAGGGTGAGTAATGAGCATGTGTAATGGTTGTTCCTCATTTTTGATGAGTTCTAGTTCCTGTTTTTCGTCTTATATACACATTTTTAAAAATACTGCACTATTGCCAGTGCCTTTTTTATAAACTGGAATTATGTGAAATACAATATTACTCACAGCCTCTACTCTTGGTTGAGCAAAAGAAAATTACATTTTTTTAAACAAAATGGCCAATATTTGCTGGTTCTAGATTCTCAAATGTGAAGATTGCACGTATGATCAGCTTTCAATTGCATCCAATGCAATTTTGCAATTGGTATACCACTGTAAAACAAACCCCTTAAGGACATCCCTTTGGGTTCTGGGAGGTGGCTAAGGGCGTTTTATTTTATTTTCATCGACCATTAGTTCTCTGGTTCTTGACAAGCCGCCCTACAGAAGCTGAAAAGGTTCAAGCCCCCTCAATTTTTTGCAATCATTAACAATGATAGGGGAGCCAAAAGTACAAAAAAGTTTGGGAATCACTGTCATAGACTAAAACATTAGTTGATTAATCAAGAAAATATCAGCAGTCTCAGCCATAATGTAACTAATCGTTAGTTGGAGCACTAATAACAGTTACAAAGCCAGTTAAAATACGGTAACATCTGACAGCATCGCAGTAAGTGCACAAAAAGTCTTTAATCTCACAAGATCTCGTCTGAATTATTAGCCAAACTCAACTTCAATCTAGTTCAGTTAATCAAGAACGTCTAATATAAAGCAGGTTAAGCAGTATATTAACCTAACACTAACATTTAAAGCATGTTCGCCTTAATAAGTTACTGCCAATGTACTGGATTTTATAATAATTCTGAGACATTGTGATATTCACTTCAGTGTTTAGGCCTAATCGCCCCTTATAATGATGCATATGAACCTACTCTGTCCATATTGAAAGGTCCGAAAAATGTCTTTAGTCTCTTCTGGCAATTTTCAAGAATGGATCCAACATTGCAGGCTTGAGTTTCATTGCTGAGTTCACCAGAAAACAGGCACCAACACACCCAGCACCAGTCACCAGTAGAAAATACCTGCACCAGTTATGCAACACACAGCCTGTAGTCTCCAGGGTAACTAAGGAGGGTCACCCTGGAAAAGGGTGTGTAATGACATGGATTCAGCTTGGCCTCACATCCATAATGACAAAGTGTGCTCAAACACTGACAGCTGAAGAGAATCAGAGATTACACAATGTGATCTTTTCCTGCCGGATCTATGGTTGCCACAGTGACTTTAAAGATCCACAAAGAGAGGCCCACCTTTAAAGCCTTCCTCATCGACGATTATGGTGTAGTCCTCCGGAGTCTCTGTCAAACTGAAAAACTTGCATCTGAATAGGAGAGATAGAGAAAGAGAGGACAGATCAAAGTGGATACTGTATGTAAAAAGTTGGAGAAAAGCTCTGTGTTGGATATGGACGTCATTTCTCAAACCTGTCTGACAATAACTGTCTCCTCTAGCTCTGCTGCTCCCTCAAGCATTCATAACATACACATCAGATAGTCTGTTTGGAGAATTAAGGAGACAGTTTCATATGAAAAGATGCATCAATGAGATGTGCAGGGACCAACACAAGACCGCAACTTTGCCTGTAAATGTCTACTTTATCATTGTATATTGAATATGAGGCTCATAACTGAACCATCAGTAAAGCACAGCGCTGCTCTGCTCCCAATATAAACCTCCCCAAACGCTGTGAGAGGAATCTCAGTGATTGAGAGATGTTTTTAAATATGCAAACAAAGAGATACGACCTAAAAATATCACATATGTCAAGATTAATGATGTATTTTACCTCGATAACAATAAATGCAGCAAAATCTTTTTAGCCATGTAGTTTCATGGAGCTATGAATGTCAGTCAGTTAGGGCTGCACAAATAATCAAATATTAATCGCGATCATGATTTTGGCTTCTCACAATTACATGAACATGGTGGTCTACGATGTTGATGTTTAAAATGCGTGCTTGGCTCATAGAATACTCTGCTTCATATCAAATCAAGTCCTTCCTACAGTAAGAGCCAAGTCACTACGGGTGATTGAGATGTTACTGTTTTACTTCTGGGGAGCTGTCATGTTGCTGCATGCACACTATGCAGTTACAGCCTGGATACTTTCATTCCTGGAAAAAATGCTGTATTAAGTTACTGCTAACGAAAACCTGCTGCAGCTTCACATTAAAAGCATGTAACTGGAGGAAACACAAGTTGACTTTTATTTTGAAGTCAGCTCGTCACAGGAAGGGAAGAGAGTGTTGTCAGTTAGCTCGACGCTGGCTGCTATCGTGTGCACAAAACAAAGACATTATTCGACAGCGGATCAGTTTGAAATGCTAGTGCTCTGTTATTGTGAAATAACTGATCTCAACATTGATCAAAATAATCGTGATTAGCAGCCCTTTAGCAGCTCTTTTGTCAAAACCACCCTTGTTCTGAAATAATTTATGCTGTCTGAAATCCAACTGTCAGGATTTAACACCAAAAAATGTTCTAAAAGGGTGAAGGATGCCGGTTATAATGAGATAAATCATACTCCAGCACAAAGGACAGAACTGGAAAAACAGCATGCACAACACCACTGTGATAATCATATCTTTACAGGACAGCTACTGAATGCTCGCACGTCATATTTGTCTGAAAGGTGTGAAAAACAACAGGGGAATAACAGAAAAGACTCGACAATGCTTTCTATGGGAACGGCGGCGTTTCCTCTTGGAATTAAATGAGCTGTCAAGTGTCACTTTGACTCGCAGTGTGTTAGAGCCAGGACATTAGGATGATGAGCACAGGAGTTTTTGTCTTGTGCCTGCCTGGTTTAATAATACTCCTCTAATCACGATCATGTCATTATGAGCACTACTTAATGACTTGCTTTATTATATGACAGTGTTCCATCCAGATCAACAGTGAAACAGCAAATCACTGCGGAGATTCAGTCGCTGAGGGGGACAGCACTTAGGCTGCATTACTCACATTCTGTGTGTAAGCAAGGAACTTCACTGCGAGTCTTTAAATAAGTTCATACAGAGAAGGCCCGCAAACACACAACCTCATCCCTCATACAACACAAATAAAACACAACAAATGTGCACCAATTCATTTCTTTTGAGAGTTGTTTATTTAAGTTCACGAGTTGAATATATCTCATAATGTGTTGTCATGAAGAGGCTAGTTCAATATATCCACCGTTTATATTCAGGGCTGGGGATTTTACATCAATAAGTATCAAAAAGATGCTAGATTCTGCTTCATCTAAAGCGGCATTAATAGATTTCTGTGGTTATCAGTTGCCTATTTACCAAGTGTAAACCTGACATGACATCATCCATTGGTTTGTGGAGTACCGTTTTGCCTTTCGTCTTTGTCGGAGCCAGCGGAGGTGAAGTACTGTGAGTTCAGCGTACTTTTGATTTGTCTCAATGCAGTAACAGAATCTTGATTTATATTTGATCAGCACTGCCAAGTTTGACAGTTTGATCTAAGTTTTGTGCGTTGAGAATGAACCTGTCAATGACAAAGTAGACACGCAATAAAGCATACCCTGCTTTATGGTAAATTTTACTCTAAATGGGACCAGAACTTTAGTGTTCATGTGGAGTCGTGTATTAGGCCTCCTGATGAGTACAGGCCTTATAGTCAATCTCTTTTATATTATCCTCTTGAGGAATACACCGATTTACCAGCCGAACATCGATATTGGCTGATATTGTTGACGGACATCGGCCTATCGGCAAATAAGACGCCATTCATAGATGTCAGCAGCCAATATTTATCTGTTGTGTCGAATCACTTTGGAGCTGGCTAAATGTTTTGTTGGTTATTTCCAACTAAGATATAATCAGAAATAATCACCTCCATTTTCCAGCACAAATTGCACGTGTATACGAATGTCCTCCACGCAGCGGCAGTGAGTGGCAGTTTGGCTCTGCGTCTCATATCTTGGATGAAAAGAGAAATAGACTGAGCTGCAACAAGGCAGAGATGCTTATCTTTGTAGCTTTGTTTGTTTCTCTGGCACAAAAGGGGAATAAATGACAACAGAACAAACATTGGTATCGGCTGGCGGCCAAATTGTTATTTTAAACATCAGTATCGGGCCTGAATTTTCATCTCTGCCAACTTTTGACAAAAATATCTGGCAAGTCGGTAACTTGTCCGTCTGCAGGTAGTGTGCCGTGAGTTTATGAGAGGATTTCTGCCAAAAACAGCTCCTGCTGCTGGAAACAAAGTTGATAAGAGTGTTGGGCTGGAAAACCAAAACAATGAGCTAAACAAGGCTAAAAGGCTCAGAGTGGTGACGGATCCAATATAATATAATATATATAATAAAACAAGCACACCAGCTCCAGACGGCGATACAACTCTCCTGCTACTATAGCTAACATCACAAAAACAACATATCATGACTAAGAGAGGAAGCTGAATGTCTGTGGGCAACTCATTTGACGTTACCTGACACACAAACCCCGACTGGAATGGCTGGAATAACAAGTTAAGTGTTGTGCGGCTCGGTCCAATCCACTTTCTTTGTTTCCAATTTAGAATTGTATTACCTAGAGTCACTCACCCCACCTTTAACTAAGGCACTGAACAAGTATTGCAATGGTGCCAGCGTATTGGTATCATATTGATAAAGAAACTCAATATTTTAAACGATAACCAGCCGGTATTCCTAGTCCTTCAGCTCTGACCGAGTCATGAGATTTTTATCGACTTCCTTTATCTTGTGTGTTTTCTTAAAATAAATAAAGTGAGCACTGTTGTGAATGCATGCAAAAAGAGACGACAGGTAAATCAACACCTAAGTAGTGAAGAGAGGAGGCACAATACAGCACTATGATAGGGACAAAAGCATGCTGTTGAAGGGGCTTATCAATGAGAGGAGGCATCCATGATGTGCCAAGGTTGTTGCTTCAGCAACGTAAGGCAGAGGACCATAGACTGCAGGGAAAGGAAAAAGCCAGTAAAAGAAACTAGTTGCAAAAACCAGTGTCATCTAAGGGACACTCTTGTTCTGCAGTCACAGAATATAAACCTCTGTAATCATTAATGGCTGGCTGCCATGACCACCCAAACGTTCAACCTCAAACAAGTGGCACCACTTAAGAATTTGCCCCAACAACACTAAATCTTGTGTCCAGCTAACCCTGGGAAGGTTGGAGCCCTTCGGGGTTTGACTAAATTCAACCGAAGATAAGGAAACTTTTGTTTGTCTCACTTTACTGTCACTGTCTTTCCTTAGAATTTCCTCAGACATTTCCTACTTGTGATAACAAAAATGAAGTGAGAGCAAACTGCAGCCTGAACCGATGCTCATATTCACGGCGCTCAACTGACCTGAACACCACAGGGGGGAAATTACAACAAAGAAAAAAGTCCAAGCAGAAAGCTAAAGTTACAGGAACTAAAAGTCAATTGTTTACAAGTGCTGCTTTACTTGTAAACAACCACATTCAGAAATGACTGTTAACATGCATGCTGTAGGAGTGGATGCAGTTTAAATAGTTTGAATGTGTTATTTAAGGTGGAGGAAAATTAGATATATCCTGTGAAAGAAAGCTGGTCAGTGATTAGAGAAAAGTAAGAACTTCAAAATCAACTGTTATCTTTCAAAGTCTGATGAACTATAGATTTCCTCACCTTTATCATTGCATTTTTTTTAATCAAAGTATTCACAGTTCATATCTGAGTTCTGTGAAAAGGAGCCTGTTATAGCTTGCCTGTGTGAGTGACCGTATCAACGCTGCAGTAACACGGAGGGACAAACAAGTTGGCTGAAAGGCAAAACAACACGTATCATGTGTGTCCACTTCCTCATTGAAATCGACACAGTTATGTTCTGCATCTCCAATTTCAGACACTAAAAATGTGGCGGAAACAAATATCAGATTACTGGAAAACAGGAAAATAAATCAGCCTATATTCTCATTATCAGTATATATGTAATATAAGTAATCAGAAATAACAGTGAAGAAATGATTTAGAAATCCATCCGTTATGTCTCGCTCAGCACGTATCTCATCATTCTTTTGAAAACACATTTAATTGACCTTATATGATCCTCGCCAGGAACATCAGCTGATATACAGTTACAGCTATTAGTCAAGCTATACTCTCTATTGCATTATGTTATTAAACATGTGGTCCACTTGTAGTGCTATGAAGTCCACAGTTTTTTATGTTGAAGGCAGTCAGCCACTGATAACATAAAAAATGAACACATTATGAATTTATCTTCAGGGGGAAAGGAGTAGAGGTGTGTTTTTTTACATAGTGAATGCCATATATATTATTTACTGAGGGTGGCTATTGATAAGGCCGTCATCTACTCCATTAATTATGGAACGAGACTCTCTCATAGGCCTGGCCAATAAAACACCAGCAATATGTATCAGCATACTACATCGACAGCAGTAAGAAAATCACTCAACATACACATTGATAGTCTCACTTAAATAGCTCATAAACATAAATCCTATCCGTCAATAATGGAGGGTGCTAGCAGTGAATCACCATAGCTGCTTTCACCCTTTGGGGTACGCAGAAGGTCGTCAGTCACAACCTACATCTGTTACATCTCAAGAAATATTCCACAGCCAGTCCACAATACTGCCTGACAAACAGGGCTGCACGATGTGGTAAAAACACCCTATTGTGATTATCTTGTGCAGCCCTAACGACAAATCATTAACATTTAAATGACTACCTGTGTACCTTGATAAATAAAGCAGTTACATTACAAATAAAGTGGCTTAATTCACACTTTTTTCATTAAAGAGCAATAATGACTGATATCGACTGACATTAAACATTTTATCGTGATAACTCTTTCAGCTACATCGCCCAGCTCTAATCTCTCAGGTTCAGTCATGCAGACAGATTCACAGGTTTCAGCATTAATGCCACCACACAACAGCAGACAGCTGAGGGTTAAAATAATGACAACAGACAATATAGCATTAGGTTTGGTTTTAGTTACCTCGAACGATCGACTTTCTGCTGACGTGAGGCATCCACGTTTGTTTGGTTTTTGGGCATCTCTGTGTTACTTAACACCAAGTTGAATTTATCTGAGCTTTCAGTGAAGTTTCCCAGTCGTATTTATGAGCTGGACGTTGAAACGAACCCAATTTACAAGCCTGAAACTGATAATTACGACAACTCCGATATCACATGAACGCAGCATTACCACCTCTGCTGAACTGGTTTCTGGTGGGTAACCCTGCAACACGCACTGATGAGGGCAATGTGTGCCTCACAAAAAGCATCATCTAAAGTAGAAATTCAGCTTATCGTTTGAAGTCGAGAGCAGATTATGCAAACTGATGTTATAGGCCGACGCGTAGCTCTGCAGCTTCCCTGAATGGACTTCAAATAGCAGCTGTGGCTAAAACTAACAGGTTCTCACTTGGAAAAAAAGAGAAAAAGGTGGTGGAAAAAGCTGGGAAATCACAGAATATATGTGTAATTATTACACTGCAGCAAGCTTTGACTACAAGAATCGCTAAAAGCTACTTTGGAGAGATGATGTCGTTCGACAAGAATGAAGAGATGACTCCGGTTGCAAGGTGTGCACGTAGAAAAGATCACACTGATTAACATTATTCTGTACAACCGCATTACTCAAACTGTCTATATGATCAAACACAGGAGGATTACGCAACCAAGGAGAACTAAATGTGATTGGATTCTGTTTTGAGTTTGGAACTGAAACAATTAACCGATTAGTCGATCGACAGAAAATGAATCAATTAATGGTTCTTGTCAGTTTTTCCTGTATACATTCTCAGGTTCAAACTTATCTGATATGAGGATTTGCTGCTTTTTTTCCTGTTGTGTATCATTAGAACATGAATATATTCAGGGTTTGGACTCCTGGAGGGACAAAACAAGACGTCGCCTTGAAGTCTAGAGTCATTTTATTGATCAGACGATTAATAAAAACTGATAATGCAAAACATTAGTTAGTTGCAGGCCTATTTAGGTGAAATCCAGTGGGTCATTTTTATTAGTAATCTTCTCAGCACAGGAGAGAGAGGGGGGGGGGGGGAGTATCAGCTCACTGCCACACTTGCACTGCTGACTTTGGTAACAAAAAAACAGCCAGTGTGCCAGTGACGTGAACTAATTTGCTTAGGCTAATATTAATAGACTGTGGTGGTAATAAAAACTGCACAACAGAGCAATGACAAGTGTAAAAAAAAAAAAAAAAAAAAAAAAAGGGCCTGCTGGGATGTGACTGCCAGAGCTGTTTTCATTAAAGTTTCCTCCCCAGGCTGAATGTCCACTTCACAGGACTTGTGCTTGGAAACATGTTATAATTTTTCCCTGAGAGAAGGAAAATAGAGACACACACACACACACACACACACACACACACACACACACACACACACACACACACACTGGCGTCGACCCAGCTACAGATGGCACAAAGCTACAAAATGACACTACAGAAACAAGGATAGGCCTAGAAACTGGTGGCAGAGACCAAAACACACAGTCCGGGCTGCTCTCTCTCTCTCTCTCTCTCTCTCTCACTCACACACACACACACACACACACACACACACACACACACACACACACACACAAAGCTGCATTACCCAGCATTAGTGCAACTGCAACAACTAGCTGGAGCACAAATGAACACGCTTTTAACACACAAGTACATGCAGCTTTCTCCCCCCCCCACACACACACACACACACACACACACACACACACACACAGCATTAGTTTGCTACAGTGTTAACAGCAGGACCCTTACAGTAAACACGTAGAGCACTGTGGAGCATGGGGCAGAAACACAAATGCCACAGTGTGTCTTTCATGTAGCTGTCGGGCTCTGGGAAGTTACCTACCTTGTTTTGGAGGCCAGGAAAGCGAGTTTTATTAATCCGTGGGTGCAAATCTGGATCCCCTCTTTCTCTATACTCGCCACTTTCAAGCTGTGCTCTAAAATATGAAGCTCCATCTTTTACGTCTTCTCATTTGAGGAGCGACTAAAATGTAAAAAACAAAAAAACAAACAAAAAACAAAAGCCTAAATACTTTCAAGTAAGATGCATAAATAAATAAATACACACATACGGCAGGCTTCGGGGCGTTTAAATAGAGAAAGAAACAGCGAGGCAGGGTGGAATAAAGAAAGCAAAGAGGTACAAAAAAAAAAAACGGACCTGCTGTCAAATCTGCAACGGAACCGCTCACACTTCTGGTCGGAGGTTTTCAAAATAAAACTCTACAGCACATTAAGCCAGTGCTTCCCAACCTCTTTTCTGACATTGACTAAACTGACGACTGACTGAGTGGCATATGTTATGGATATTTCATAGTACATGCAATGCAGGTGATTTCCTGTGAATATTGTGAGTTTTATTGATATTTTTAGGGACATTTTATACAATTCTCTGTTTTATGTATTTTAAAAAGATTTAACAATAATACAGACTTCATAGGCTTCACTTCTTTTCAAATCTTTCTTCACATTCAGTGTTTTCTTGACACTTATTCTATTGGCTTTAACTGTGTGCTCTATTAATGCAGGATGAGGCTGTTTGTTGGGGAGTGAAAGCACCAGCTTGTGTTCAGGTCTTCGAAGTTTAGATCTTCAAACGTTTTAGGTTTTCTTACACCCTTTAAAAAATCAAGAAGGTCTCACGACCCCCTGTGAAGCTTTGGCGACCCCTAGTGGGGGTCCCGACCCCTAGGTTGGGAATCACTGTCCTAAGGGACCTCTTTTCTATCATTGCACCACTGGTTGCCTAGCAACTGCTCAGAGCCAAGTGGCACAAACCTCCATATAATTATATATATAATATATATATATATATAATATTCTATATTCTTTGCTAAATGACCACCATTTGGATGAATAAATATTATGTCCGATGTACAATAAATAACATTTTTAACCTCCAAGTTAAGTTCCAACTCTGTTTTCTGTCCAGGTAATTTAAATATAGCCATATCTCCTGGCTTGTTTATTTATTTAGTTTGAAATTATAATATGAATCACATTCTTGAGTAATGTCCTTATAATTTCGTTATATTATAATCCTTCTGAAGTATGAGTTTAGTTGACTTTAGCTGTTACAGAGTTTATACACTTCATCAAAAGAGATGCTCAAATTAAATAAAACTTAGATAAAACACAATAAAACATGAAAAAAGAAGAAAATAAATAAATAAAATGAAAGACCAGGACTCATGACCTCAGTATTTCTAAAATCCTAGCACAATGTTCAAACAGACACTGAATTTGAATGGCATTTTCTAATAGTTTCAGTCCAGGTGCTTTTATTCTGAAGACACAGCGGAAGTGTTTGTGTGAGCAGCGCCCGGCAGCTTGTCAGACCTGTTAAATGGGAGAGCAGAGGACCGCTGTTCCCCATGTTTGCTCTCCGACTGGAATAGTTAGCAGCTGGTCGGACTGAAACAAACAACTTGCCATTCAAACGAAGGGGGCGGGTCTGCAGTGGAGCCGGGCATCATGGGAAATGCTGTTCTCTGTGTGCTGACTTTAATTTGTTTGATTTTTGTACCCTTTTCTTAAACCCACTCCAAAATGTAATAGAATAGGATGATACAATTAGATTAGGCAAAAATATGCAAACAAATATCTATATGAAAGCATATAGTGTTATATTTACATGATAATGCAATATGTAATATACACAAACGCTATAAAATAATACAATAATATGAAATACGGACCTTAAAAAGATAATGTGATAGAGTATATAATGTAGAATACAATAAAATATCGAACATACTGTAAGTAAGAAGTAAGAATATAGTGATAAATATGACTACACAGTAAATGATTTACAACTACTATTACTCCTAATAGTAATAAAAAGAATAATATAAAATATAATCGAGATCAAGGTCCAGATGTTGTCCTTGTACTTGTCGAAGTCCTTGTTTTGATGTTAAAAATGAAATAATAGTTAATAAAGTCACCATATTTAATATCTTAAAGTCCCCTTTCGCTCAAAAATCAGTTTATCTTCTCGTTCCTACAGGTGGATGTTTGATCTTCACTGTCCATCATTCATTCATTGTCGTCAATCCTGGTCCAGTATGCAACTTATACAAGTGTGAAGGAGAAACCTGAAGCCACCAGTGCACACACACTGAGAGTGGACTTCACAGTGAAGTAGGAGACATCTTGTGTCCAGCAGGAAAACTTTAGAAATCAACACAGTTAGCATATTCATAGATTCTGGATTTTTTAATGCCTTTTTAAGGATTTTAATATGGAAATTATACTTGTTTTTGCAGAACCCCCCCCTCCCCCTTGATATAGTCACACTATAGCTAATCTTAACAAACAAACATAATCACTATTATTACATGCAGGACGATCAGCGTAGTGAAGGGAGCAGAAAACAACAATGTGCTTCCGTTTTTTTTTTTTTTTACCAGTTTGTCGCTCCAGTGTATCAGAGGACTGAACCTTCCTCAACTTGCCCATGTCAAACCGCTGGAGGCCTTTTGGGTACTGGTGGGGGGCAAAGGCTTATTTTTCTTGGTTAAATTGGCGTCCTGTTGTGTCTCGGGTGTTTGAGTCTGTACAGTATAAGTGAATGGCTCTCCCCTGCTGTGAGGCCGCTTTAGAAAACGCATGTATTCACGGTGCGATTAAAGCCGGTTATGTTGGGCTTGTGGAAAAACTGCCTTTGACACGTCTCCACCTACACGCTCGACTTTACACGAGTGGGACAGTTGTAAAGGAGGTTTCTTTGCGTTTCTTACTCTTCTTTTGTCATCTACTACCAGGTTGTCTTTTCTGTAGTCCACTTGGTTGTTCATAAGTGCTGAGCTCTCCAGTGTGTTTTTACACATTAACACGTGCAGTATTTTGTCTGTATCTGCGATTGATTTACCGATCGATACTCCTAATAAAGAATTTCCAGAATGTATAGTCTTCTGTGTGCGTTCTACTTGATTGCAGATTAGGGAGGACAGAGTTCCTGCACTGAGGGCAGGAGCCCACTAATACATTATATCACAACTAGAATCAAATCCAACTGCTTTTGCTAAGTTCTTGTGTTATTTTTTGCTGCCCAAAGCTCGGGGAATATGTATTATTGTTATTATTATTATTATTATTAGGAGTAGTATTACTGTTAACAGAGACCCCAGTCTGCAGTGTAGTTCCAACACTTCACTGATAAACTGCAGAACTGTCGAGTAACATCATGATCAAATAAGGTTTTTTATATTAGGTGGACACCCCCTTGAATTGTGGGTTGCCAGGTAGAGGTGACAGATGGGGGTTACAGATGGATTGAACCGATGTGTGTAGACTGTGTTTCATAGATGATCTGGAAACTTGGGTGATGTCCAACTTTATGTATGAAGACTGTTCGTAATAATGTCTGAGGGACATTCAAATTACCCAGGGAGACACAACAAAATTAGGAAGGTGCCATGAGATAGCTTTGAAATGTGGGAGAGACCTGTGTTGTGCTGTCAGGGATATCCGCATTTTGGCTTACTTCTTGTCTTGTCTTTGCAGTCTCCTCCTTCCTCCCCAAATTGAAATTTTGCTGCCTGCCCTTGAGAACTGCCTCTTTGTGGAATTTTCTCTCCTGATTGGATTAATACCGGAACATTTATTCTCCGTTTACTGCAGAAAGGAGGGACCGGTGGACTGATACTGACTAAACACACTTAAAGGCTGTACACACCGGGGACATGACGAATAAATGACACAAAAATACAAAATACTAACCTGTAAATATGTTGCATCAAAACAATTTTGTCGAGTAATATTCACATTCTGTCGGAAAGTACTCCTGACAAAAAGAACAAAAATAGATTGATGCCCCCCCAGTATGCAGAGGCCTTTATATCAGTGATGGTGGTCACTGATTGCATAGCTATTTAACACTTATTTTAACAAAAAAAAGATCACTTACAGCAACTTTAAGGGCTTAAACAAGTTGCTTCACGTCCATCGTGTGTTGAGCAGTTTGGCCCAGAGGAAGAAGCGGTGCACCAACCTTAAATCCCTCTAAATCTCAAGCCCCCCAAGCGAGCAATCTCGGAGTGCCTTTTTTAATCCTGATTTGAATTTTGACTGCCACATCACGAATATCACCAAAATGCTGTCTTTTTAGAAGTGTTGCAGCATTTTCTCTCGCAGAGGCTTAAAATGTATTTTCGGTTTGTTTTTTTATCTCACGAGCACAACTACTTCTGCTTCCTTCCACCATCTTTACCATAACTTTGGCCAAAAGGCTCTACTTCTGCATTTGATTTGAAGGTCTTAAGTCACTTTCCCAGACGAGTGTGTTCTTCTCTAATGAATTACGAACGCACTGTGGTGTTAATTGTCTCTCGCTGAGGGCCTCCGTCGCTATAGCATTTCCAACCAACACTCTAATTGCAATAACAATTAGTTGTAACAGCCCACAACAAAGTATTAATTAAGCAAACAAAGACAGGAGCTCTGCTACCACAACAGAGCGTGTCAACGTATTTGAACTGGAAAAAAGTATTTCCCCTGTGACAGGCCACTATTGCACTGCTAATGATCAGATGGGAATTCAAAAGCAAATAAATCCCTGTACACAAACAAACAATAACATACAGACATTAAGTACATCCTATTTAGTATGGAGCATTTCAATACAATAATGTTTTTTCATTGTGGTTACAAGTCATATGAGCTGGTTGGTATAGAAACATTCATTGGGGATTTCCTCTTTGTGGTATTCCCTGTTAGATAATGATATACTGTATAACAAAGCTGAGAAATGTATTTATTTTTCTTGACAGATGCCTCATGAATATTCACCCGTTATTGCCATTGTTTGGATATTTTTATACATAACAAGACATTTTCTTGTGTGGGCGACTGTAAATATTAAAAAAAGGAATATACGTAGGTGATTAACTATGAACACAACCTTACTAGCTGTAGTAGCTCAGATATAGCGTCATTTCTTTTCTTAAAGACATGAGACTTACATAACAGCCCATTATACAGTGATCAATTCCTGCCAATGTATATGGAACCCAGGTCTGTTTAATACATCTCCATTTGCTTTTCATGTATAATGTATGTATATTATGTATTGATTGATTGCAAGTAGTGTGCTACAAGTGGATTTTTTATTGCATTGTGCCTGTAAGTGAATAAACAGACCTAACCTAGCAGTGCACCATCAAAGCATTTATAGGTTCACTTACATAATGGTGCTTTAGCGTTTAGCTGTTACCTGATGGTCATTAAGTCGACTCTTTTATCCATCGAGTTACTTAGGTCTGTCTTTCCACTCCATAGGGGCATTAAAGGTCTGGGTAAGCTTCAAACAATCTAGGTTATAGCCACAGGTATAAACGCTTATGGATTTAGCTGTACAATCACAGTTAAAGGAAGAAATGTTTCTACCTCACAGAGTGGGGAGGGGGTCTGAACAAAGCTGGATGTACAGAACAGCCAGTCCTTTCCCCTCTAGCTGCTCTGCTCTGCTTCCCTTCAGCCTCCTTTTTTAGCTTTGGCAAATTGATCACTGCTGGTTCCATTTTATGCTGGCCTCCTCCTGCTTGCATCCCACTGCTTCCACAATGCATCTCTACGAACATCTTTTGTGTTTTTGTAGTCCCGACTTGTGTGCACAAATGGACCCATTTCGGGGATAACAGGAGGTCGCTCCTTGAAAGCGTCCATAGTGTTGCACTCGGTTGTGAAAAATGACGGAAGCAGTTGTGTGAAGAGTACAATAAAAATAAAGAGTTTGAACTACTTTCTCATCTCTGCAGACCTAGCCAATCACAGGTAGTTCTAGACACTGGCCTAGTTATAACCGTACTGTATAAATCAAACTGGATGTCGTATCCATGACTTCACTCATTGGTTTCTGTAGAGCCAGTGTGAAGGTCAGTGTGGTCGGCTCTGGCTGTTGCCATCTTGTCGATACTGACACTCCGCAGGCTCACGACTAATTAAAAAATGGACAAAGACATCACTCAAAGCAACCACCCCCTTAATTATGTATAATGATAATATATATATATATAATATATATAATCTTAATATAATTTAAAAGGGTGAGTTATATAAAAATGTACCCCCTGTACAGCTATCATGAATGGGGAAATTAGTTATAGAGGCCAAAACTGTTTTTGGTACCAGGCTGTAAACATGTTTATCTCTGCTGTCAAGTTGGGTATTTTAACATGGGGAATGACTCACTTTTGGATTATACTATACTATAGCGACTTTCCTGGAGGCGTCCATCTTTTCTCCGACTCGTCGTGTTTTGTGCCAAACAGAACGCAAAAACCCGCGGTTATTCGTTTTCCAACACGGATGTGACGTCACTCTCGAGCTGCAAGTCGCGATTACAAGACAAAACGAAGGTTGCTGCTTCATTGTTACATCCAGTACTGACGGTGGAATTAAATGATTACTAAATGATGATACTAAACTAATTAAGAATCTGTTCCTTTCAGGTCAAACAGAGTCAGGGTGCTGCTATTGTGCATGTTGGCTCACTAGAAAGGCTCTGCTGCACTACATGGAACAGAACCTTAATTAGTATCACTGGTAACACCTGTGTTTACTATGTCATGTCAAAATGGCTGCTGTGAACTGTGGTCCATTGTAAAGTACATATGTGCTGTGTAAGAATGGAAAACTTGACGAAGGAGGTCAGGGCTTAGCAAACCGTCAATCCTGCATTGTGAGAATAGAAACAAAACATGGATGAGGTTGACAGGAAGAAAATGTTATTTTTAAGTATTAACACAGTTTTATTTACGTGTACTTGTGTCATGGCTCTGCTCCCCTCCTGCTCCCTTTGCTCCTCCCCCTTCCCTGTGTGTCTGAGGGTGCGGCCTCCATTCTCCTCACCTGCTGCCTGGTGTCTCACCTGCTCTCAATCATTCATCATGCCTCAGTCTTCAAGAACCCCGGTCTTCCTCCCATTCATCGCCAGATTGTTTCAGCCTATGTGGTGGTAACTCTCATGGCTCTTTTCAGTATTAAGTTAGGCAACTTCAAGCCCTCTTGTGTTTTCCCTGTGCCTGTCCCCCGGTTAACCATTTCTCTCCCGTGCCCCAGGGTCCCTTTGTGCAGTTTGGCTTCCTGTGTCTGCTCACCTGTGCCTCTGTGTCTCCGGTCTCTTCCGCCATCTCACCCACCCGTTCCTGCTGTGGCCGCCCCTCATCCCCCCTGTGTGTTTGTGTGTGTGTGTGCGTGGAATAAAACCCCCTTTAAACCTTCCATACTGTCTGGGTGTCTGCTCCTGGGTCCGGTCCTAACACCAGCCTTGACAACTTGTTTGTCTTGGTATGATAGTGACCTCCAAATATGTTGATTTGGTCCAACAGGAACTCCAACAAGCACTCCAGTTCATTAAAAACATTGTTTGAAATATCAGTCTCACTTCAAATTTCACCGAAATGTCAGTAATTTCAGGACATGCTGGCCCATTGCACACCATTCATTCAGTCACAGCTGATGTCAATTAAGGTTTGTGAGGGTTCAGTGCTCAGGGCTTAAGGGGTACATCGGAACTGGGTCACTCATTCACTGGTTCTTTCTCACGACTTCTTGTGTTTTCTTGAGTCCTCCATAAGAAATGTGTTATTGTATCTAACAAGACTCAGATCCACAACAAAGGAGTGCCAGAATGGAGGATGAATAAAAACCCTGCAAGTTCAGGTTGCGTCATATGAGACGTCACAGTCAAGAAGAAAAACCCAGGATTCAGTATTTGAAATGATGCATCCCGTCTCAGCAGCTCTGTAGTCTTTAGTGGATAGACATGTGACGTCTAACAGAAACTGTCTCGGTGTACAAAGCAATGTTCCAGAAAGTGAGGCACAGTAATGCCAACGCCAACCTGGAGAGAGATTTCTCCACAAGGTCTCAAGTATCATCTACTGTTTACAATTCCAAGACAAAATTATATTAAAAGATAGATCAGTAAAAGAGAAAAGGTCAGCAAGCAACAATTCATATAATACTTGGCTGTTGTAATCCTTCCTTAATGCTACAAATGGCATTTTTACAAACAATAAAAAAACAATTTGATAAAATATAGTTTCATCTGGTTGTATGTAATGTGATGCCATTTTACATAAATCTAAGGCACTATAAACAAGGCCGTAATGAAATACTACCAATATATATAGAAGTAATTTATTATGAGTGCAAGAATACAAGCTGGTCAGGGTAATAAAGATTCAACAACTCATAAAATATAAAAACAAATCATAAAAGAAAAAAAGAAAGTCCAATGCTGGGCTTTGCTGTGGAGCCAAGACCTGCACAAACTAGGACGTAAGGAAACCCTGGTGACTCGATGAAACTCCTGCTCCTGAGTTCCAAGAATATATTGTGATGACTTCATGAAACACTCCCAAACCCACGGCTGTCACCAAAGCACAATACTGGCCAAAGACTACAAAAGTTGAGTTTGCAGAGCTTTTCTGTCTAATAGAGAGACTCATGGTAGTCAAGAGCCCATGTTTGGGCCCAGTTGCATAATGTACATGAGTTTGATTTTTGGCTTTAAAGCTTAACTCTGGCATAACTGTATGGACTTCAGTCCTGCAGGCCAGAGGAAAATTGGTATGTAGGTACAGTTGCTGCAAGGCAAAGAGGAGAGCAGGCATAGCCCTTCACTGTAAAAATAACGTGCAGTTCAAACTTTAATGCAACATTCTGGGGAAAGTTGATATGGAGTTTCAGAAGTACCAAGTTTTTAAAAATATATATTCCCCTTCTGCCCTCAATAAGCATGGAGGTGTACAGCTATGCAACGAGTTAAACAGACAAGTAACTGGATTTACAAAACAAAAAAATATATGTTTGGTCCAAAAGAATAAAATACTCAACAATTATCTCATCAGTGACTTAATATTGCATTAGCATTAGCTACAAACTAGTATGGAGGCTAGAGGCTGCAGTTAAGGCTCCAACAAGGCAATTTGAGAGAATAGAGAAAGAATGTGGCTATGGCAAATAAATTATGGTTAAGGTGTAGTGAAGGTTGGGTGGCTAAAACAACTGGCTAACGTTAGGGAAAGGTTTGTGATTAATAAAAACAAAACACAAAAACACACTTCTCACTTCTTTGGCACTAAATGTTTGCAATGAACGTAACCATCTAATTTAAACCCCTGGGGAAACTGGATGTGTGTTTTTGGAGATTAATTTCATCCAAGTTAGGTCACATTTGATACCTTTGCTGCATAGTACCTCATTTACTGTGGAAAAAACACACATTTACAGAAATAGAACACAAAATGAGAACAGAACAAGGAGAAGGGAGAAAAATCTTTGCTCTTTGACTCCGAGATGCTGAGAGCAAAAGCCGATTTTTGTCGCGCTAAAAATATCTTGGTGTAATATCACGTTATTCATATTTGGACAGCTATCAATTGGAATATGAAAAACTATAAAACCAAGCACCAAAATGGAAATCCTGCCAGTGGAAGCTCATTCCCAGAGTTGGATCTCCCTCTGAGGAGTAGAATCAACACAGGAGGAGGTGGAGGGGAGCTGGGGGTCCATAAAACCAAGCTGAAATGACAGCCAAAGGCAGCTGAGCAAGGGACCGTTTTAAATTCTGGCAGCAGCACGATTATTGCTTTACTAAAGCAAATCGCAGAAGCTGCAAATGAGAGCTGACAGTATGGGAAAATCTATATGTGGCTTGGGTGAAATGCAGTTGTAAATGGACCTTAATTTTGGGATTATTTGGTCACAGATACTAATAGCGTGGTTAAGAGGTAACTGAGCAAATTCAAGCTATACTTTTTTTATAGTCAGTGTACTCTGGATTATACCTTTTATGCACCTTACCTGCTTTAGAGCATAAGGCATTACCCAACACAGTGAACACATAACTTTCTGAGGGAAAAGATCTTCCCGAATATGTGTGAAAATGCGGTCCATTTATGGTCAAAAACTCTTCTTGTTGTGTTCCTGACAGCCTCAGGCTCCGACGCTTCCAACTGACTGATTTCCTACCACTGCCAGACTCCAAGTCTCTGTAGTCTCCGAGCACACTCAGCACTTTTTGTCCTGAAAGGTGTACGAAACAACTTAACACATCAGTGGCCCCGAATGGCAGCAGCAAAAGATGGGAAGAATTCTGTTGACTGCACAAACACACAGTTTATAAACTCACATTTGTTACGTGATGTTTTATACCACAATGATGAGAGCTGAAACTTTGAGAGTTTGGATTCCATTTTTAAGTTTGGATTCATCACCAACTGTGTGTAATGCCAGCGACCATGCAACCAGCACAATATAATGAAGGAAAGAGATTTGGGGCGCCAAGGAAAGGAGCATCAAATAGAGTACATTGCACACAGGTATAATGAGGCCTTGTCTACCTGCTGAGCGACTTTGATAATGACTGGAACAAGCAATGTGAAGATACTGCAGACTTTATGTTTCTTTGTGCCATTCTAGTTGCAGCCCAGTGTTCAGCAATTATAGCTGGATAATACTTGTAGAAGAAACATTTATTTGTTTTACCAACACTGTCCATTTCATTGACTGAAGGTGACAAGATTAAATTAGCTGGACAGATGTTGACTTACAGAATGCGTTTGAAAAGTATGGTAATAGCCAAAAAATGTACCCCAACTTTGGCACAATGATTGTACTGGAGGAATGACTGACTTTAATTATAAGTCCAGTTAAAACAAAGTAATACACAGCAGTTAGGTTACATGAGTTAGAAGTTACATTTGAACTTTTTTATCTTCTTTCTAAAACATTATTAGTTATTTAATTAATGTCCTTTGAAAAAAGAAAGCAAAACACATTATTATCATTTTAGGAAGGTTACAGTTCATTTGCAAATTGTGTAAAACGAAAATTGACAGAGCACATGATTGGAATCTGTGTCTGCTGCATCTGTCTCCTTCAAAATTAGCTTTTGGCATACATTGGTATTTTTAAAAAGCACAAATTAAAACAATAAACACTGATATGAAGTCTGTTAGAACATATTGACTGACCAAGTCATGAAAAATGTGGAATGATATGACAAATAGTAAACCTCTCGGTGAGGGTTAAAGTACTTTCAGCAAGTGAAAATCTTTCTACCTAACCGAGATCACAACAAGTACACTTTACTGGCCTGCACCTGATCTTAAAAGCAGCTTTACACTAAAAAGTGAAAATACTGTTTACTGACATAAACTAAATTGATGGATTATTATAAAAGGATACATGTTGAAAACATTACCCACTTCCTCTCTCCTCTCATCTGTCAGCATGTCTGTGTGAGGTGTGATAGTGAGACTCTACCCCCCTCTTATTGAATTTTCTGTTTAATGACACATTTAATGACCTGTTATCCTCTGCTAAAGAATGTGTTCCATTGTAATTTAATCTGGTGTTTAATATCTTAATTATGGGATTCTGATCAGAACATATTTTAAATAAACTGTAAAGACAGTTTTGCTGCACTGAACAAATTCAGAGTTTGAACAGCTGCAGATGTAGAGGAAGAATTTGTTCTGTGACTTTGTACCACTTATCCATAACGAGTGTGTGAGTCTACCTGGGTGTCTGAATCATCAGACATTTTCTAGAAATAATATAATCAGGTGCTGAGAGTCAGAGTTTTGGCCTTTGCTTAGGGATTATCTGAGCCATGTGTTTCAATCTTGGATTTAATTAAATTAATTTGTGGGCGTGAGCTATTTTTATCACTAAATTCAGAAAAAATGAATAAGTTTTATCACTGTGACAGAACTGAGTGAAGCCTGAATGCATTCTGCTGAAAGCTTTGCTGCTGCTGCTGCTGCTTGGTGTCATTTAAGAGGCAACAGAGCCTCAGACAGAGGCATGTAAAATGGAGGACAGGGGTAAGCTCTAATCTCTTCCCCGTGACCCAGATGAAATCCTGAGAACAACCAGGGTGTTGGCAGGGCTCAGCCCACGTCTTAGAAGTACCTCCCTCCGCCAGTACACACAACTGTGATCTGTGCAAACACCATTCTCCATGGATGAATGGACTTTGTACACCCTCAAGAACACAATATAACAAAGTCTGTTACCCAAACTGGTTATATAAGAATAAACCGCAGCTATTAATCAACAATCTCTGTGTTGATGTCAGAATGATGGAGTCAGCATTTCATAAGGCCAACAAACAGGCAAATAAACCACCTCATAAACTATTACTTTTGTCTACTTTGTAGTTTAAATTACATTATGATTTATATATTAAGAATTAAATTAGAGATTAGAACACAATACAGTACAGTTGTTAAACTGGCTGAATAATAAGGGGCTTTTAGACTGTATTCTGACACCAGAAGTTGGTTTCAGTTAAACAATATTTTGCTATATTCGCCACTGATCCATTGGGAGAACAATGCAGGAACATTTTTGTGTTCTTATCCTAAATATCTCTTGCCTTTTTCTGTGAGATTTGCTCACCAAACTGTCAACTGACAAATACCACCTGTTCCTGAGGAGGTGCGCGTTCGTGACATTTCATCATTACTACCTGTTGCCAAAGAGTTAAAAGAAGAAGTTTTGGCTTTCGGCTGACAAAAAGGAATAATTTGACATGAAGTTAGATGCTAAAAAATTGTCTTTTTATAGCAAAGCGGTCCATGATGAAAATTGGTCAAGGGAATAGGACAGCCAGAGATATTAGACAAGTGAATACTGCAGCCTAAGGTTAAATTTCTTCAAATTCATCAAGATTAAGGGATTATAATTGTCACCTAGACACTATTTCCCCTAAAATGACTGTTTTTATCAATGCAATGGCTTTGAACAGAGTAGAAGGATGAATTTTTATAAAACCACAGACCACAGCCACCGCTCTTCGGAAACCTGGAGGCTATGATACCTACAATGCTTATCTAATATTTAACATGGATGTGAAGCACTGTGGAGAGTCATTTCTGCCAGGACCTTCCCTTGGCTCAGTGCTGTGTTTTGAAAGCAGAGATCACCTAGTTCAGGTGCCGGCAAACACTAAGCAACCATTGCCCATATTTACTAGTCACATTCATTAAAGCAGGAATATTACATGTACAGCCTTTAAGGATCAAAATGAACTTATTAACCTCAGCTGCACATTTAATTTCCTTATTTTTACTGTTGCATCTGTCTTCTGACAGGCTGTAATGTTCTCTTTTTCCTCTTTACCTGCAGAGGCGGAGTCCTCAGAGTTCAGCTGCAGGATTCAACGAGCCACCATAGCCACTCGTTCATCATTTCATGCATTCTCCATTTGCTAGATAGATGGCTGAAAGCTCAAATTTTCTCATTTCTGTTGTGCTCAAAGACATAAATCACAAGTTCAAAATGTCTTCAAAATCTTACTCTTGACAGGAAAGTAAATGGGCGTCCTCCTTAGTTCTGTATATATTCCTAAAAAATATTCTTCCAGCGCGGGCTGTCAGACAAAATGTCATATCCTGTCACAAGAATAATGCAATGTACAAGAGTAATTGTGCATTTTTGCTCTTTGCTCTACATTATTTTCTTAACAGATGCCTTGTCATCTTATAATTGTAGAGGTGTTATTAGCAGGTACAAATATGCATTTTATGATGAGGTGGGCCTTGAATCTTTGCCAGGTGATTAAATGAATGAAGGGATGAGCAATGATCCTTCCAAGCCTGCCGTCTAGCTAAAACTACTGGTTCAGTACTTTTGTTGTCCTTTTTCCAAATTCTGTCATCAACAAAAAAAAAAAGTATTGTACACTCGTCCTTAAAGTTAGCTAACAAGTTTTAAATGTACAATATTTAATTTCTGCCACTAGGGCCATCTCTCACACCAGAAACAATAACAAAAGAGGAACTTTGTAGTGTGGGATCATGGGGGTTGTTGTCCTCACCATCATTGCTAGAATTGCAGTCAGTGTATCCTGGTTAGGATTCCTTCAGTGTTCATCTTCAGGAGGTTTTTACCAGGAGTCAAATTATCTGCAGAGGTCAAAACACTGAATAAAGTAGTTTCACCTTGAAAATCAATGTTTGTCCGACGCTGTTTGGTGGACAAGGATGCCTTGGAGGGACTGCAAGCAGACCAGAGCTCAACTTGTTACTCTGATTACTTAAGATCCAGATGTTCTGGAGGTTTCTACAAGGAGCTGAATTATCTGCAGAGGTGTCTCTGTTTCGGAAACAAATGTACCCAGTGATTAAAATGGGTAAAAACACGCCTCGTAGGGGCTGTGAGCCGAGCTGCTGCTAACTTTAGCTCAGCTTGTTTCTCTGATAACTTAAGATCCAGACGTCTGATGACTAAAATCCTTCATCCGGTTAAAATATAGAGTTAAAAACCACCAAGATCTAAAAAGTCTATTAAAAAAATTTGGCTTAAAAGTGGATACAAGTCAGTTTATGACAGCTTATGGCAAGAAATGACGCCATTTGACAGATGACCGGTGAAACATACCATTACCTGATTACATTTTTTTTAATATTATTGGAAACATTTTGGATTATGTAAGTACACAACTCAACAAAATATATAACATAGGTCTAGTGTTTATAGACATTTTAATGTGGAAATGTTACATATTATATCTCTAACAAACTAAATACTAAAAGTTACATGAAAACAGTCTTACTGATCATCTGAAGTATGTCTGTTGGGGGATATGAGTTCCTGACTGTAGCTGTCAAAGACTTTAGACTCTTTCACTGTTATAATGGGTTGCATTAGGGGATGAGGGCACAAAGAAAGAGGCAGCTAATTGATTTTCCTTTGTTTCCTGCATGTGAATGAGAGCTGTGCAGCCTTATGGTTTTCTGCAAGAGTAACCTTGTAAAAGGCACAAAAAGGAGATCTGTACTTTCTTGAATTGTCTCGTAATGTCCTCAAAGGGCAATACCACTTGAAAAATTGCCTGTATTTTCAATAGACCTGTACAATGCAGCTGAACACTGAATAGGAACAGTTCTCAATGCAAGATAGAGTAGGCGGTTAGAACGCTATAATGTTTATTGAGTCTGCTGAGGAGAGTTACTGTTGAAGCAGTGAATACATATTTGTTAAGTATCTTCACATTTCCAAGTAATTCCGCTAGTAGTTCCCCTAAATTCACAGATTAAAGGCCAGTCCAGTCGTGGGAAAATTACCCAGCCTGTATAATATCTTCTGTGGCTCTGGAGGAGAGTTGTTAAAGTTTAAAAGATGTACCAGGCAGAGAGGGTATAATAAAAAGATGCTACTGGTTTTGGTGAAAATTGGTTTTCAGTGTTTTGGGGGCTTTACCCACGCTCGCAAATTAAAGTCAGGATGCATATCTGCCTCTGTTACATTGATTTTAATATTCTTCATCTCTTGTGACTCCCCCAAATGTACGTGCAATACTAAATCACTGGAGTACCTTTATTACCTCTAATATGATTACAATTTCAAATGTTACATTAGATGTTATACAGCTAGTAAATACATTTTATACATATTAACATATCTACTGTACTGTAATACATATTTGTTTCTCTACTTTAACATGCAGGATTTGCTTTATATACTGCTATAATAAGTCATACTTTTAGGCAGGGGCAGATCTAGAGAAAGTCACAAGGTGGCAAGAGGGTGGCATGGAGATATTAAGGGGTGACAGAAATGTAATGCTGATTTAATTGTAAACAATCACATATATCAATATTTGCTTGGAAATGAAGGTATTTCAACTCAAAAACATTAGATTATTGCGGCACATTATTAAAAAAATGGAATAGAAATATCTAAAGGTGGCATTGGAAATCAATAAATTGTTTATTTTTCATTGAATTTAAACTATCAAGTAGTCTAAGATGTGGCCATAAAAGATGTTTTTAAATTAATTTAAATGCATGTGTTAAATTGACTTTGGCCAGTCGTGTGACTCCTGTTTTTATAATCTGTGGATGGCAATGGTCAGTCGATCTACAACCTTTTGTCCAGTCTAATATATCTCAACAATTTTTGGATGTATTGAGAATTTTGTACGGACATTCATGGTCCACAGAAGATGCATCATAGTTACTTTCTTTACTGACTTTTAAAGTGGCAGGAAAAGGTTTTCACATATCCAGAGAAATATCGTAACATCTACCAGGTTGATTGGCACAAAATCTGGTAGAGATCTCCGTACTTCCCAGATGACAAAAACTTTGCCAATCCCCTGACTTTTCCTCTAGCACCACAATGAGGTTCACATTTGTGAAATGTGTTGTTGCCATGAAATTTGGTACAGACATTCATGTTCCCCTCAGGAAGAACTGTAATAACTTTACTAATTCCATTACTTTTTATCAAACGCCATCATTAGGTCAAAATTGTAACTATTAATCATCTATATATTTATTCTTCTGATACAGTGTCTGATACTGAGTCATGTGGAAAGCTCAACATAATAAAGAAACGCACATGAATCCATCTTGCTCGTCCATTAGCTATGCTAGGGTAGCAGACATTCATAAACTTGCGTGATGAATCTGGCCTCGCATTAGCAGGAAACACAGCAGTCATGTAGCTTCCTATTGCTTCCCAGTCAAAATACATTACACTGGTATCACTGAGCTGGCAGGAACCGCCCGCTGTCTGCAAGCACCATTAGCATGGACCCTGGAGTGAGCTACAGAAATTATGTCACAGGAAGTCATTGTGAAGCACTTAAGCTAGAAGTATGCACATAAACTTTGCCCCTGTTGCAACCTGACACTACATCTCTTATCATTATTAATTACCACAGAGTGCAGGAAGAATTGACCCTTCAACTTTATAACAGACACATGCAACTAGAAAAAACAAACAAAGAGAACATTTTCATCAATTTGACAACACATATGCAGCAAAAAGAACTGCTGTCCCTTCTTAAAACCTTCTTTTATCTGAGAGCCTTTTCTGATTTTACTTCTTGAGGAAATCTGATTTTACTTTTCTAAAACTTTATTTCCTCAAATGTTTTTCTTGTTTTTATCAGTTTTTCTCGTTTTATCGTCTTTTAAAACCTGATGATTTTCTGTTTTATTTTTATGAAGCACTGCATTTCATTAGTATTATTATGCTGCATGTGTGTTTGTTTTTTGAATTGGCAAAAAGAAATGTGCTTTTGTTTTAGTTATTTGCAGACTTTTTTCCTAAATGCTGTGCAGGTGTTGTCAAATTGGTGATATTTCTTAGGTTTCTTCTTAGGTTTTGTCTATTTGCATGCAATTTAAAATTATTGCAACATACTGTATCTGAACTATTTATTATAACAATACCATAATTAGTTTTAGATAATAAGATTCAATAATTAGATTCATAAGCATGCAAACACAAATACAGAAATAGAAACAAAGAAAGGCACAATAAACTGCCAATTTGGCGTAGGACTAAAATATAATTTGAGACAATGCATTTATAGTCATACATTCAACAAACCAGAATAATGCAAACAAGTGCCTGAGTGTTAAAAAGGAAACAAAACAACAAAGGAGAGATTTTAATTCACATCAAGTCACGCTTCCAGATAGTCAATACAGCAGCCAAACAGGCAATGCGATAGTGTTCAAAGGTACAAAATGTTGTCGAGAAGAAAAGACTGACTTATAGCATAATCTTAGAGCATCCACAGTCGTGTAGTTAGTTTTTTTTTATACAGAAAACAGTATCAAACATTAGGCAAAGTCATCTCATGACAAAACCAAGAACATATGCATGCAGATTTGTTTTTTTTTCCATAATATTGAGCTTGCATACAAAGGCAGACAGATTACAAAATCAAAATCACATGTCGGTTGTATTCATTACATATTCATCAGAGACAGAGAGAGAGAGAGAGAGAGAGAGAGAGAGAGAGAGAGAGAGGGAGGGATCACTGTTGTGTCAAGGAGTATATTGAGATGCCAACAAGGTTTCACAGCCGGTTTGTGCCTCACAAATCATTGCGGCTGAAGAGGCTCTTAACACTTAAAGAAAACGGAAACGCGAGGGCCCATGTGATGCATTAAACATTTCACTCCCCAGCTTGGTTGGTGTGATGCCATTTGTCGAAATCAAATTTTCTTCAAAATTAATGGTGTGTGGCGTGAAAGCAGTGCAAAAGTTCTAAACACTACGTCAACAATAAAACTATGGGTGAAGAAGGTTAAATAATATAACAAATTGACATTAGGGCTGTTTGTCGCTATCCACCAGCTGTAATTAGTGAGTTAGAATAATTAGAATAACGTGGTCAGCCACACTGACAGACTCGACATGCTTCTAAAAACAAACATGCCCGGCCTATCACAGTGACGTGAGGTAATGACAAAAAGCTGTTAGCTGAATTGCAAAGCCTGACAGGAATCCTGAACGTTACGTGAGGACTATTGGTATGGCGTTTCTGTGTTACCAGTCAGTGCACGGTGGAAATTTACAAGAAAGGTGGGTGTGGGGGCATGCAGAAAAGGTCATACAAACTCATAAAATCACAAATACATGGCATGCATCCCAGCCTACTGATCCACAAGGGCAACTCAAGTTCCAGTCCTGGTAAGTTTCCAGGACTGTATATCAAACTTTAACATAAAATATTGAGTGGAGGAAAAAAAAAAAAAAACATAAATAATTCATCAGGCTAGAGGGAGTCAAAGGAAAGTTTTAGTTATATGACTTGAGTGATATAACCCCTGGTAGTTTGCTCCTGGCCTCTGAGTTCAACCATCTCTATTCCCCAGATACGTGTGCCCAAATACAAGGCTTTAATTTGACATATGAACAATATCAACAACACAGAGCACTAAGCTGCACATTCGTAGAGGATTTACTGTGGAATAGAAGGGGTTAAACATGTACATTCTGTTTGATACATTTAAAGTGGAGCTGCTTACATTGAAAAAAAAAAAAATAGAAACCTCAACAGATGCAACAACATATTAACAATATACATACAAGGCTAGTCTAGTAAAACTTCTGCCCTTCTCACCCCGGCTTTTCTTAGCAAAGCTTGCATTGCACGACTGAACGATCGCACTGACTTTAGCATAAGGACGTGTTTGGCTTTTCAGCAGCAAACTTCAGCAAGAATAGGCTGTTGTAAACAATACATGCTTTTGTTATTATTATTTTTTTTTAAACATTTGACGTAAACTTTCCGTTTTTAAAACTCGGCCCTTTGGACAAACAGCAGGTACATTTTCAGCCATGTTACAGTTGAAAATGCCGTCAGTGAGTTTATTTCTTTTTTCAGTAGAAACTCTGTAGTGTAAACAATAAGCTGCGCACACACAACCATAGAGCTGCCCAATCATGCAGTATTGTGGTTGGACAAGTGATTTCCACCAGGCGGGTCACCCACTGAACGTCATTCTGTGGTTGATTACAGCTGGACTCCATCAAGCGGGCTCTCTACGGACGTGCACACAGTGGAGTGAGGCTGTGTGATGTGATCGCAGTGTGCAGTGACTGCGTCCACCTCTGTGCTCAAATTATCCACAGATCATCCAAATCATCCTGCGCATATGAGATCTACTTTTATATCCATAACCCTCTTCAGCTCCTGACTAATCACATACTCAAAGCAGCTATTACGTGATTATGCTCTTACAGTACTCGCCGACTGACTGTCGGTTCCAGTTTGACTCACTCTGCCGACACTCTGCACGGCCGTTTGAAAGAAACTTAATCTTGCCCTTGAAGTGTGAAACCCGGTAGCCTGTTGCACCATTTAGGTGTGTAAGTTCAAACTTAGCCTAGTTATATCGTAAATTATTACTAAATTGTGATTTATGCGTTACTAAAATAAAAGCGGTTGCACCACGGGGAGTTGTAACTTACCTCTGTGGTTAGTTGTTACTTAGAGTTATGTTGTAACTTACAATATAATAACATACATAACAACTATAGTTACACATGCCCCTAGGGTAGTGCAAATCATAAAATGTCACAGAATTATACTCACTGACTGGTTCTTATGCCACACAGCATCATCTTTTCATGAACTGCAGCCATTTCACAACACAGTAATCCAGTACAAACCTAATTTATTGATATGATATTTCAATATTGATCTAGCTTACTGCAATATGCTACAGTGCCTAAGAGGCTCATGCCAAACCAATACGCACAGGAAATCTATCATTTATTGGCCACTTGCCTTATTTACGACTATATGTCCAGACTAGTTATTATTAGGACTAGTTATGTCCCAAGTTATGGTGGTACAACCAATTTTAGTAGCTGATTTAGTTACAAACTAACTTGCCTCTAGTGTCAACTTTACACCCTGACTCTGGAGAAAACTTTGACATAGCTGGTGCAGCCCAGTGCAGTTCTTTAAAGCAGTCGCTCTTAAGAAATCTGTAAATATTACTATTCACCACAGCTGAATGAAAATGTCACTGTGGCCTTGTATCCATGACTCATCTCCAATTTATGAATGCATATTTGAATTAGCTACCCATTGCTTTATCACTGTAAATAAGAAACAAGCCACTTGTAACGAATGGACAAAACACTTGTCGAGCCTTGACATCAGGATTACCACAAAACTAGGCAGCTCTATAGATTCGGGGTTGCACTGAAGAATCAGTGAGTAATCCAAGCCGGTGGTGCTATGACACCTGGCATTGTCTCATATTGATTAGTCTATACAGAGACATGCCGGGAATCAGTGTTTGTAACATCGTGAATGCTTGCTGTAAGCCCTCAGGAGGAGTTCAGGCAAAGTTGATTTTTATTACAAACGTTTGTTTATTGGGCAGAAGTTTGGTAACCTGCCATCCTGCAAGCTTACAGATGAGCATCAGTCATCCTAAAATCCTCTAAGCAGAATTTATGGCTATCAACTGCCTGTGTTGTTGGTGTGGTTGTGGTACTTTGTCCTTTCCAAACAAACCCAGTTCACTAGGAAGAGGACTGAAGGCCTCAGTATGCTTCAAACAAGGTACTTGACATATGATATAACAGCGCCTGAGATCCCTCTTTTCCGATGGTGGAAACAAGGTCAACAATGCCCACTTTAGGCCAAGTTCAAGCAAACAACAGCAAGGAAGGCTACTCCTTTGATACAGTGGAATGCCAACACAGGCTCAACTTTAGCTGCAACGCAACATCCTGTTTATAAAATGATTGCTGCAGAGATTTTTCTTGAGTTGTAAAATCCTTCCTTGTAATATTATAAGCTGCTGTGCTATCTTTTGGTGTTTAAACTCATGGATTTATAACTCAAACGTAACTTTTGGAACTGTATTCATCCTCTCAGCAATTCCTGAAACAACATACACCCACCAAGTTTTTGAAGTCAGAAATCCCAAGGCAGCATTTGAATTTCTCCATTCATCTCACAAGTACCTTCTAACCTTTCGTTTATAATACCACGTAAAACACCACAAATGCCTTCAACCGTTTGAAAGTGTGCATTGTTTGAACGATTAATCACGTCGAGACTACAAAGACAAAAGTGACAGAGTTGTTGGAGATGGATCAGGGAGGCAGTAGGATGCAGCCAGGAGGAGGTTACGACGGCAGGGTTTTAGCATCGGATTCAACTGTGGACATTCAGGTATAAACACAGTTTTCTTCTGTGACATTGCTATGGTTAAGATTTGGTTTGGTTTGGCCACAAAAAGTTAAGGAACGACAGAGGTGGGAAGTAACAAAGTACAAATACTGTACTTAAGTATTTTCTTCAGGTATCTGTACTTTACATAAGTGTTATTTTTTTCTGAGAAGTTTCCACTTTTACCCCCTACATTGTTACACAAATATCTGTACTTTCTACTCTTAACAAAAAACAGGCTTGTTACTTTAGTTTTTAATACAATTGAGAGGGATTGTCGATTATTATCTTTTGCATCATTGCATGGCTTCCCAACATCGAGACCGGTGCATATCATAAATGACAAACATAGCATGATGAAAAAGACAAGAGAGGGAGACTCTATTTGAAGTTTCAACTTAACACGGAAACAGAAAGAAACAGTAAGAGTACTTCTTACTTTTAGACTTTGAGTACATTTCAGAGCCTGTTCACTTTTACTTGATTAAAGAAGTTGAATCGGTTCTTCTACTTTTACCTGAGTATCTGTACTTTTACTTGAGTAAAGAATGTGTGTACTTTTGCCACCTCTGGACAACGATCATGATTTAAAGAAACAACATTGATTGTTGATGGGAAAAGAGACGTGAACAGCGCTTTGTCTCCCATGTCAGGTCCTTTTGCTGACCACCCAGACCTTTTCCCTCATGGTGGTTTTCCATCAAATTAGCTCTGGTTCTTGAATCGGTTCCATGGTGCTATCGAGCGGACCGTCCTGCGTTTCCACCAGTTTTCAGTAAAACCACTTTAATTGCACAACGACATGTACAATATGACACGCCCAATTTGGTTCCCAAGGAAAACCTGCTATTTTTTGGTTCAAACTTTTCAGGTTCCGAACCGATTTATTTTTGGTCGAAATGCTTCGAACGGTCCAAACCTAGGAGCTTGAACCTTGAGCCGGTTCACTGATGGTGGTAAAGATCTATCTGCGGACTTACTATTATCGTCTTTGCTCTCGATGGACAACAGTCACAATTCCTGTAGCTGCTAGAGGTCTTTGAAGATAGCATACTGAAATGACTGATGAAGTTGTTTTTCATGGAGGACAGTCTCTGTCAGGCAGCTCAATCTAGTTTGTTTGAAGCATACTGAGGCCTTAAAGGTCCAGTGTGTAACATTTAGGAGGATCTACAGTTTCTACAATAGCAGGGACAATCCAAACACTGGCTCTAGACAGGGGTGTTTTTGCATTTTTTGCAGGTACCGTAGTTTCTCCTTCGTGCTATCCACTGGACCTTTAACTTGTACTGCATTTTAAGTTGGTTCTGCGTTCCTATGACATTGTTCACACCAGATTTCTACAACAAACTGCTGGCAGTTGGCCCGCTGTGTGGGAGTCACTTAAATAGGGGCTGAAAAACAGGACCTATGCTACCCAACACTTTTACAATCATATTAATGTGCAACATCTTCAGTAAACTCAGAAGAAAAAAAATAAATCGGTGGCTCATTTATTTATACTGCTCCTTTACAAGACTAAATATTAATGTCGAGCAGAATAAAGGTGGTTTACTTGAGAAGATGGGAACTATTCCACTAAACATTTCTGCAAACTCCAACAGTATGAAATTTTGCTACATCCTTTGTTGGATTCTCCAGTCTTTTACCACTAAGATGACAGTAAGAAGGCTTTGTTTGTGCTGTTACAGGGACCGGTGAATCATTGGTAAATTGTTTAGCTGCTGTAAAATATCTCATATCTCATTAAATAGAAAGCATTTGCTCCTTTTTTCTTCACTGATCGTACAAGAAGTCAGAATTATGAAGCTTAAAATTCAACTCTACAATCCCCGTGATTCATTTTGTTCAAAAAACAACCCCTATTGTATATGTGAGAGTGCTGTGGAACACAAACATAAGGTTTTGGATATTTTAAAATGAGCCCTGTTGAGAGGAAATATATTCCCGAAGAGGTGTCACAGGTCACTGTGGCCAACATGAGGAAAATCCAGAGAAGAAGAAGAAGAGGAGGGGGGTAGGAAAATGAAGGCAGGAGTCCTATCTGGTGCAGCCAGGGAGGGGACGGGGGCCAACAGGATGTGGGTCTTCAGTCATTTAATGAACCAGGTAATTCATTGGTCAACGTGTGCCAGCGCTCAATTTTCTTGTCCTTATTTTTGAGGCAGTCAAACCAGTGTTTGAGCCTCTCTCCGTTTGCATTGATACCCAGAGAAACACCACCTGAAAGGACACAAGGAGAGTATGAGTCACATGCTGAACTAAATGCAAAATGTGTAGGAGATGTAGAATGTCTCACATTATAAAAGAGTAAAAGGATAACAGCAGATCATTATGGTGCCTTAGCAACAACACAAAATAGACAAAACAGGTGAACAGGTAGCATTAAAGATGTTGTGATAGAGCACTTTCTAATGAGACAGCCTTTATAAAGTTGAAACTAATGGTTTATTGATGGTAAATCTCTATAAGCAGATATTTGCATATGAATGCAGATACGTTTTTTAAATAATAAAAAGCTAAATCCTCATCAGAGCTGATAGATTCCATGATTGCACTTCGTCCAATGAGTTCCGCCTCTTTTGGTCTCCACACAAATCACTAATGTGCTTGGTCAGGAAACCAGAACGCTTTCAATCATGGGTGCTGGAAGCAGGGGTGCTGAGGGGGCTGCAGCACCCCCTGAAATCTGATATAAAGAAAACTAATAATAATAATAACTATTAAATAGGCTATATGATCCTGTCCATTTGAATTAATGCAAATGAATCAATACCATGAATGTTAGGTATTTAGCATTTAGCATGGCGTCATTATTAATATTAATGATTTTCTCTCAGCACTTGCAACCCTGACTGACTTCCAGCGTCCCTCCCATGCCAATATTGTGATATCAGATATCTGTTTATATTATGTTTTATTAGATTGATCCATGGTTAATAAATCATTTATTAATCTTGACAAAACAATCTCCCTTCAAGGTCCATTTAGTCGCTGCTCTGAAGTTATTAATCATATCACAACAACTAAATAGCTTTTGAGCAGTGGTGGAAAGTAACACAGTACAGATAATAATCTACTTTTTACTCCACTATATTTCTTTCACAGCTGCAGTTACTGTTACTAATTTAGATTTTAAATACCTATAATGAGAATATAAAATACAATGCATATTATATATTAATATGCAGTAGGCAATGCACTAATTATTATCCAGTTGTATAATGTAATGCAGTAGAACTCATTTAGTCTGCAGTTGAAATTAGAAAATTCTGTTAATTATACTACCACTAAACTCAGTTTTGAATGCAGGACTTTTACTTCTTCTAAGGGTATTTTGAGTGGTATTGCTGTTTTTACCAAACTAAAGTATGTGAACACTTCTTTCACCACTGCAGTTGAGGTGATGTTGTTTTGCCAACTTCTGTTTCAATCAGGAAAGAACTTTGAATCTCAATATTTTTAGGTAGATAGAATTTATAGAGGTGAACAGATGTGACTCGCCCCTGATATGTTAGGGAGAAACACAATAAAAATAACCCCTATCTACACAAATGGCTGAACACAAACACAAAGTCAAGCTGAATGTTAAACAAAATGGCAACCCAGTGTGATTTTCAGGGTACACCGCTCTGGGACGAGAGCATGACATTTGTCTTTACTACAATGCTACTCAGTTCTTAAGATTGTGGCCAAACAACCTTTACTCAAGGTCCATTTATTAGCTTTTTCTGGTACTTTCAACAGCTTCTCACTGACTTCCTCAGTAAATGATGCTTGGTCAGTTATCATGGATTTTTGATGACTCCGAGAAGACTCCAATTTCCAAGGTCAAGGAAGAACTGCCAATAAAAAACGTTGTTTTCCCACTTTTTACATTTTTATGATATGTTCCTTTATTCAAGAGGGATAAAAGCTTTTTTATTACTTTGAAAAAATGATTGGGGGGAGTGCTTTGAAACAGGGCATCATGCTCAAACAGACATGAGTACATGATGGCCAGTTAGTTCCCAGTATGGCTCAGTGCTTGTTTGCTTCCCAGCCACCAGCCTTCAGAGAGGTCCGGGCAGATGGCAGACTCAGCTGGACAGAAGGCCAGTGGCGCTGCTGATGCTGATGAATATCATTCTAAGCTATTTAAGCTTGTCCCATGCCGTCATCGTCTCTGATGAGGCAGAGACCTGGCACGGTTCAACTGTGCTTACCAATGAAATCGTTGGACTTTCCGATGTCGTAGTCCCACACGGTCACCTCCAAGGTCTTTTTGGTGAGGTCTGCATATTTTATGTCGTAACAGAACTCCTGCAGAAAAATAGAGCAGCAGGAAATAAAAGCGTCACAGTTAATCTCTCCAGTGTAATCATGTACGATTACAATGACATCTTTTCATATCACAAAGCCCAAAAATGTTGAACGTGTTGAATAAGAGTCAATTTTGCTTCACCACCTTCACAACAAAGCACTCTTCTGCATGGTGCTAGCTCTGCATAATTATCATTACAAACCTGAATGCAATTAACATTTGTTTCATTTTCTGGTGAAATTGATTCCCACAATTCTGGGCGCCTCATTGAGTTTTAATTTTTCGTTAGTGCCCAAAATAATATTCAGGTTAATGTCGGTGCAGTAGTTTTTCCCACTCTCACAGCCTGTCAGTTCAGGACATTTAAAAAGACCAATTCAATATACTACAAGTGTAAGAGGTATCTTGATTGAAGCACAGACGAATTAAATGTACAATGCATACCAGGGTACTTTAACAGAATGACAGCGTAATCAATAAAGTACACTGTCCTCTAAATGAAACAAGCATTTTTCCTGATATCAATTTGCACGGTGTGAAGTGGGAGCATTTATTCTGCATTTCAATCTGTAGTTCAGTCAAGGTTGCTGCTCCACCTTAATGAAATCAATGCCTTGATACAGAGGAAGACCCCATTGCTCGTCTCTGACAGAAAGGCCAAGAGGTGATGGAGGAATATGGACGCAAAAAATGTCAGAGGAAATGTCAAGCTGCTGGCCTGCGTGAGTGTTTGGCCAGGGCCGTCCTCTCTTATACAGGTGGATACTTCTGAGCCAAGCTACCCCGTGCCACGACGCACTGAGGAGCCTGTTCAGCCTTGAAAACATGTTTGGCATCTTTCTGCAAAACATGGCTGGGTCCTCTGGGTCTTTAGCAATGAATTTCAGATTTCCACATTATTTACAATCAGTCATTTTCATTACAAAAGAGGAGTTGGTCTGTGAGACTGAGCTGCTCTGGTTCATTTTAGAGGGGAATAAGGGCTGATAACTAGTCTTCCTCCATGCTGAATTTATCAAAGCACAGCAGCACTGGGAACTCTAAAGTCAAAATATGTAAAGGTTTTAAACCTGCTTTCTGACCTGATGTCTTATCTTATAATGTCGATTTGGTGATAGCAACATCCAGTAGATGCAGAGCAATGTTAGCATCCTTTGGGAGTCGTGTTTCTGGCCACCTGGCTTCACTTTTCTTTTAGCTCTGTTCTGATCTCTGCAAATTCCAGAGAAATATCTTGCTGTTTAACTGCTTAATGTTGCACTATGTTCACCAGCTAATTGTTTACTTCGTCCATCTGTCGAGCAGGTAGTATACAATAGGTTTTTAGAGCCTTTTCTCTGAAAACAGCTGCCTGCTGCGACTGTAAACAGGACTGATGAGATCAGTGAGAACCAGAACAAATTAAGTGCCATTAAAACCAAAACAATGAGCTGAAAGACACTAAAATGCTCCGTAGAGCACAGTTTCCCCAATTGTTAATACACACATTTCATTTGTTGCAGCTTTAAAGCCCTTGTATTATAATTATAAAACAAAATTCTTTATGTTTCATCCCAGGTGACATCACTTTTTCCCAGATGAACCCCGCCTACTTCAAACCAGCGAGAAGAACAAGAAACAAAGAACAAGAATCCATCACGTGTAATGATGAAAGGTGTTTTAACTTTGGCAATACATTAAATTGTGTTCATGGAAGACCCCACTGCTCATGGTGTGAACCTGAAATATTTTTCCAGAGCCTTTAAAGCTGCATAGCAACTGCACAAACTGCAGCTTTAAAGAATGATGGAGATAACAGCCGTGGATGACTAGAGCACTGGGGAAAAGGGAGCCCCTTTTCTGTCATTGAGTAAACTGACAACCCTGATTAAGTGACATATTTTATGGATATTTATGGATATGAATATTGCATTAGCTTTCCTGATATTTTTAGGAACTTGTATACATTTCTCTGTCTGTATGATGTATTTTTTCATATTACATCATACACAATGAATAGTGGACATAGTTTCATTCGGACAATGTTTTAAACGTGTTTTTCAAGGCTGTTTTTTTGGTCCAGAGTTCCAGTGGATGAAAGAAGATATGAGGTTAGATAAAGTATCAGTGCTGCCAAAAGACACCTGAACTATGTCCATGACTTTTGTGACTTATTCTACCTACAGTACATCCAACAGACAGCTTCAGTTCTGCTCATCCTTTAATGAATTTAGAAAAATGTGCTTCTTTTCGACCTGACAGCCGTGCCCTCACAGAATGGCTTTTGTAGGTCCCGGGGTTACAGAGGTTGCTCAGCACACAAAAGCACTGGATAAACACTCAACTCAGGTAAAAGAAAAATAGGAAAAAGACTGAAATGAAATTGGAGCTGTGAGGTTTCAGCGCAATTGCAATGGTTTATACCTCATTGAACTCGGGATTGAGCGTCTTCTTTTTCACAGCAGTCTTGTGCTTTGACTTTTTGTTCTCGTCAGGCTTCAGGTACCTGTAGGACAGCAGGGAGGAAGACTTAATACAGGGCTTAACAGCACTGACAAGGAACAGCAAGCAGAACATACTACAAATGAATTTATTAAAATATACATGATGCTTCTATATTGTATGTAAATCCTCATATACAATGTAAAAGAATGATTCTGTACATTTCTGTCCTCTAGAGGGTGCTGTGGTACTGCCCTATATTCAACCGCACAGCTGCATTACATTACACACATTACATTATCTGACTTTAATAGACTCCACCTGTGCTTTTTATTAAAGACATTTTTTCCAGTTGGTAATACATAGATGCTGTTGTGTCACCATCTCTCAAAGCAGCTCTTCTCTGTTAAGATTAATCTCCGCCACATGGTTAGTTTAATGACAAAATCTCATTTTAGTGTCTTTTTGATGAGATTACAGAGGTGAAGACACCTCACCTCATAACTTAATCACAGCAGTGCAGCTCTCCAGTATGTAGCTTATTTAAACCCTAAATCTTCAATATGAGCTGTTATGAGTTTGTTCTGGAAGGTTTTGTTAATCTTTATAGTTTTCAAAGGTTATTTTTTTGTTCTTTTTAGATTGGCCGTTGAAGCAGTTTGAGTCATACTAAACTCAGTTGGCGATTTATGTGTTACACCTAGCTGAAGTAATGCAATCTATTGCAACAGTCCTGCATTAAATCCTACTTTCACCAAAATAATAATGTTTCATTCTTACAATAACGATACCTGTTTTCGAGTATACACTAATGAAAATAAACACTATATTACATTTTTGCCAATAGATTCTCCTAAATGTTAAACAGTAAACCTTTAAGTGTACTTATGCCAAAACAGTTGTTCTGTTTTAGGTCTTTTGGTTTTTGATAAATAAATCTTGATGGGCTTAGAATTCACTAGTGCCCTTTTGGCAATAGAAAGAGCTCATCAAGGGCTTTCCTTTGATATATATAACTGATTCTAGCCCAAAATACCCCTCTGGTTCTCACCCCTGTATTGCAGGGCAGCAGTATCTCACTGCATTCACTATGTTTAGGTGAAACTAATAAACTAGAAACTAAGTATATATAGTGAAATATGCAATATAAATAAAAGTTGACTCCATTTTGGTTTGTGGAGGTGTTTCTAATACATGTATCATCAGTTTCAGTTTGCATTCACTGCAGTCGATGAGTCAGTGGTAAAAACAGATTGTTAGTGCTACTGTTGCTCTGGGTGCAGGCATTGGTGTTTATAATGTTCAACCTATGTGTGTGTGTGTGTGTGTGTGTGTGTGTGTGTGTGTGTGTGGGGTGTGTGTGTGTGAAGGTTGGACCTTTGCTTCTACCCTATTCTGCCTTCATAAATTATCCAAAGCGCTGGTTACATATATACATATATATATATATATATATATATATATGTATATATGTTACACCTGCGTAGTGTAGTGAATGTTCTGTATTACCTCAGTCCATTTGGAAAAGAACAGTTTTGGGCAATAATGCTCATTCTGATGTTGGTATATTTCAATCCAGTGAGCAATTACAGTAGCTCGTCACATCCCTCTTTACTTTTACGTGCTCACTGGACCCACACAAACTTCAATTTCCCAAGGTAACACAGAGACTTAAAGGGAGGGTAAGTGGGTTATAGCTCACAAACGTACCCCTGGGGGAGTGAGGGCTGAAATTGTTGTTGATGAGGATATTGCAGCAAACCTAATTGTTGTCATGTAATGGGACTGCAACTGACCCCAAGGCAAAACAAGCTAAGAGTGAAAGTTAGGATGCAAACAATGCTATTGAGCAGTACAATGGTTTTAAGTCTTATTTCACTGTGTAAATTGCTGCAATTTTGCAGTACTGCCATTACTCTGCTTTCAGCAGCTGTACAATGAAACTGAATACTCATCGTTAAGAATATATTTTACCTCTAGCTTGATGAAATGCACTTTTCATTGACTGAAGAGCCGTTAAGGAGGGCATTTACTTCGCCATTTCTCATGGCGTACACCACCACCTAGTTCGACTAATGTATTCCTGCTTTCTACATTCATAAGGCACATTCTAAGAACATGCCACAAATTATCGGCACAATGGAGCAAACAATTTACAGTTGAGGTGACAGCTGTGAGTTGATGCATCACATAGACATGTGCTGCTGAAAGAGGAGAGAAATCATGCAGCCCTGTCTCTCTGACAGAGTATACATTTCCTTTATTCCCTCTCACATGAGCTTGTCAGTAAATCTATTATCTGCCTGAGTGTCCTTCAAGCTTCAGGGAGATTTTCTCAACCTCAAACTGTTGGAAAATTGTTGCCAGCCCCTCTCCTCCGAAACGAGTCGCGCTTTTGTTCTCGAGGTGTGCACAGCAGAGTCGAAAATTAATTGCACTTTCATTGCTCAGCCAGATGAAAGACTTGGGAAATGTTCAGGTGTGATAAATAGGACTCTCCTTCAAATTGCAGCCCTGCGGATGGCCTCTTGTGCTGTGTGTCTTTCATGCCGCTGATAATCACAGGTAGTCTGTCTCTTTTCTGCTAAAACATCAGCACTGCCAGCTAATCCATTTCAGCACTTCTACAGAGCGTTGTACACCCACTAAAAATAGCATTACTGTGACGAACATCCGCCGTTTTGGGCAGAAATGTTTGTTGAGAGGAGAGAAGTAATCAATCAACAGGTGGCTGTATGCGAGGCCAGCCCTCGTCTATATGTTATGTATTCTGTAAATTATCAATTCAAGCTGTCTTAAATTTACAAATCCTTGTTTTATAGTATATATTTCATAGATTCTTTGAAGGCTTAAGGATGGTGGTGACACTTTGCTCTACAGCAAGACATCTTGACAACAGACTGAGCCAATTTGCCATGGAATTTGGTCTCAGTATTCATTTTTCGATTTTTAATGATATTGGTGACCCCTTGACTTTTTCCACCAGTGCAAACATGAGGTCAGATTTTGTCCTAGACCAACAGTTTGGTTACAGATAATAAACAACAAATTCAGTTTTATGTTTAGAGCATGGAGCTCTGTAACTGCAAATGAATGCGTACAGTGTATGTCAGTAATTCATACTTCTTTTTTTCTGCTCTTCCATATGGAGAGCCAAAGTGTTCAAAATAAGGTAAATAAACAAAACTTGAAATCAATTATTGTATGAGTAAACCCAGACAAAATAATAAAACCATGAAATTGTGAGGTAAGCCATTATAATTATTATAAAATGTTATTCCCTCCCACTTTCAGTTTTGTAACATTGTCAAATTGCAGGTTATTTCTATTTAATTCCACCTGTTACTATTTCAAAATGGACATTTTGCAAGGATGAAGAAGCAATATGAAATAATATTTCATAATAGTTAATTGGCAACTATTTTACCTAATTTTTCAAGAACAAAGACCTGAAATCCCTTCTGCTTTCTGTTTTATGTCACAGTAAACTTTTAAGTGTACTTGGGATATTACACTGTTAGTCAGACAAAACAAGACATTAGAAGGTTATGGCTGTAAAAATCTTTTTTCACAATTTTCTGACGTTTTAAGGGCAATTACACAATTAAAAATGGACATAATTGCAAGTTGCAGCCTTAATAATTAGCTAAGTTAACTACAATGTCATGGTATTCATAAACCTTTATTTATTTAATTTTGAACACACTGGGTCTCCATACTTTCAGGTTACCTAACATGACATATTCTTTGACAAAAAAGTCTGGTTTCTCACAATTTGGGTCCAATTCTCAAAGCTTTGTCCATCATATTTATTGGTTTTAATAAAATGAAAACACTCACCAAGGTAGATACTGAGATCTAGGAACATGGCGACAACACAACAATAAAGTCTGTCAAGTTAAGAAACACGAACACTTAGACCATCAGACAGGTTGTAAACCAGCTGACAGTTTGTCCAGATTGTCTAAACCTGTTTATTTGGAGGTAAAATTGAAAGTGAGTGCACCAAAGTGTTTGTAATAATCCCACATTGCACAAGAAAAATGTTTGCACTCACAACTACAGTTAGCTTACGGCAGACGATTTGGGTAATACATTTACAGTTCGTCTTGGTCTTATCTTCCAAATACGTTTGGCTACCCTGAGGGTTTGTTTACAACCTGTCAGATTGTGTGTTTCTTTCCCCATGAGACTTCCTTTTATTGATATCACCATGTTCCCACATCTCAGCGCCTAACTTGGTGAGTGCAGTCTTATTATTACGTATAGAAATGATGGTCAAAACTATAAAAAATAAGATGTAATAAACAGGAATGAACTGGAACATTTTGATATAAGGTTATATCAAAATTTGAAAACATACAACATGAAATTGTGGAGCATGGCTGATGCTTCTGCTCTGACTGTATTTGCAAGTGTTTGTGGTAACACTTTATTTATATATATATTCAAGTAATACTTAACCAATGCATGACTCATAATGATTTAATGCGTCAATTAATGTGTGCTTCAAAGCAGCTTAAACATAACTGATCATTCTGCTATAATTTGTCCATTATGTTGTTAATGTGTCAAAAATATATACCTATGAACATTTAGGTTTGACTTGAGTATGAGCATGCATGTGTGGCTTCCAGCCGATAGGAAATGGAATCTGTTCAGACCAGCTCTGCTTAAATTGGCTGCTGGTATATTTAGATTTCTGTTGGTGGGACTCCATCCTGCCCTGACACCAAGTTACTGTAGCTGGCCCGGCTGCTTGCAGAGAGTAGCTGCCCTTTGAACTGGGTTGTGATCTGACAGATTGCAGTGACAGATGGTTTGAATTGGTGTGTGGACTGTGTTTCATAGATGATCTGGCAACTTGGGTGACGTCAGACAAACTCCATGTATGACGATTATTCATAATAAAGTTGGAGGGCCAAATTAATTATATAGAGTTTCTTGGTAGACTTGGCCTTGAAATACGGGAGAAACCAGGGGAAAATGGTAGTGTTGGCAGGTTCGAGAATACCATTGGGTCTATTCTCATAGAACTACAAAGCTTTTTTTTAAATCAGAGAAACTGAGAAAATGCAGGGTCCTGAAACTTAAATGTAACTGGAAACCTGCTAATTTGGTTGCATATCAATTAATGTATGATAACATTCCTTAACTGCTCATCTATTAAGTGTGAATTAATCAGATGTCCTAGTGACTTGATCATTTATCAGTAGTGAGCATCAGGAATTAATGATACATCCTGCATTAAATCATCATGAGTGATGCTCTAGTTAAGTGTTACGTATATGATTTGTACCATTATTATAAAGTGTTTCCGTGTTTGCATACTGACGTTTTGACGTAGGGGTCGGAGAAGCCGTTGGCGTCCATGGCGGCGAGGTGAGCACAGCGTATGATGCCCACTACCAGGCAGGATTTCTGGGTGTTGTACTTCAGAGAAATCATGATGCGTCCCCGCTCCTCCAGGGACTTGTCTTCTGTCTTATTGACCTGCAGAGGTACAAAAGACATGATTTAGAAATAATAATCAGCTTATGTTACAAAGTCTACCACAGTAGTGGTTCCTAAGTTAGGGGTCGACAAAGCTTCTGGGGGGGGGGGGTTGTTAACTGCTTCTGCAGTTATCGTGTTCACTATTTGGGTTAATTGTACAGTTTATCAGTTGTTATGCGTTTAATATAATATGAAATATCCATCAAATATGTCACTTAGTCAGTGGTAGTCTCAATGATAGACAAACTGTTGAATGACCACATGTATTTATGCGACTGAGTGGCTGCCAGCCAGGGATTTTCCTCATCAGTATCATTTGCAACTGATGTTTGTCATTTCTGGCATCATCATCATCATTTGGGATTTAATCAAAGCTTTAATTTCCAAAATGCTATTAATCCACATAGACAACAGAAATTCACAGCTCTCACTCTGTAAACCATGGATTTCATTTCATTTTTATATCCCAGGAGGTTTATTTTTTTGTCCTATAAAAGATTTTGTCAAAGTAAGTCGGCATCATAAAAAGTCTCCACAGCAGACTTGACAGTTGTGTGTCCTGAAAATCAGCCAAACACTGATTGGCTGATTGATGTCATCTCCGTTGTAGATGGTAAGTTAATAGCCTCATCAAAATTAATTTGCCAGGTTCTCTAGAGACAAGATAAACATCTGAACTGACACATGACCTGTGTGCCAAGAGCGTGTCTGTTTTCATTCCAAACACCACACCGGGCCTTCTCACTGATGAGCTCAAATTCAACAAGAGAACCAAACCTTCATGTCCTGCCAAATTAATTCAAACATGTTTTGTCTGTTTGGATGATATATCACGATGTGACCAATGCTCAATTCAGTCCCATTTTTGTGCAACTCTCAGCTTCCCTGATGAGCTATTTGATACATTTACAGAGGGCAATATGAAAAACAATAAAAATAAAATGAAAAATAATAGTAAAGTTAAACTTTTTGCCATTTACAATAACACAGAGAAACTAAATACCACAAAGACCACTGCCTGGTCACTGAAACGGGTTCACAAGATCGCTGTAATCCAATTAGCAAGAAGTTAGTAGTTAGTTAGTAAGTCTGAAGTTATTTTAACTAAACAAACTGATTACATAAAAAATTGTAAGTAAAATCAGTTCAAAATGATTCTTGATTAACAGCTTTTACTAATAATTCTAGGTGACACCAACTCAATTTTTAGTTAGGGTTAGTTACAGACACATTCCTTGTACTTTTTACTATGTATTTTATTTTTTACAGTACAAAAGGAAGTGAATGCTACTTAAAATTATTAAAGCTAGTTGATCAAGGATATTTTTTTAACTTACAAAATTGAGTTAGAGTTTTACTTAAAATCTTCAATATAATCAACATTGTTTTTGTTTAGTTAGAGCTAAATTAACTTATCTGGTTTTACAGTGATGCAGGGATACCAGGCTACCAAGAAAAGGCCGGCTGTGTTCTCACTATGAGCTCCACAATAGAAAGAGAATTCCTTCACAAAGTCAGGATCATATGTCCAGAAATCCCACAAATGAGAGTAAACTTTCCAACATTTTGGGAGAAAGCAGGAAAATAACTCTCTTGGCTGCACAGTTTGCCCCAAAGTAAGAGAGACCACCAGTCTCCTTTGTTTTATGTTAATTTATCATTTTGTGCGGTTGTATATATGTATTCTTTGAAAAACTTTATCCATTATCATGGATCATGCGTAAAAAATGAATACAGATGTATGATTCATGCATGAAGGTGATTCATGACTAATTCAGTTTAATAAAGGTACCAGCTTTACTTTATGCTATTCTTGTCCCTACCATCAGTGGAGTCAAGTGTGGAATATCATAAACTTCACTCACTTTAACTAGGAAGAGAAAAAATGTCTTAGTCCCACTCAGTCTTTGCACCGAATCACCATTAATAATCTCTCTGTTTTGTTGTCAGCATACTATGAGTCACACAAGACACTCACATGCTTTACTTTATTACCTACTAGGTTTTGACGCTTAGAGTATAGGGGTGGCCATGACTGAACACGAAAATCATTTGAGGATTGTTGTAATTTAAATGATATCCCCCCTTTATTTATATTATCCCCTTTAAATGCTAAATAGACTGTATTTATATAGCACCTTTCCAGTCTTCGGACCACTAGTGGTGCATCAGAAAGAGTAACTAATGCTCATTCACACACCCATGGCAAGCAATATTTGTTTTCCTAGGATGGCGAAGGAGTGACCCGCCCTACTCTGCCTCTGATTTGCTGACCCAGATATTCTTAACCTAACCCTAACGAATCCCACTCCTCATGCCTAAAGCTAACCAACCAAGTAAGGCAACGAGTACTAGCCAGTCAGAGACAGAGTAGAGCAGATCATTCCTTCACCATAGGAAAGGAAAACTGGCCCGATGGCACAGCCTTTGGAAGAAATTCTGGGTTTAGTATCTTGTCCATAGTCATTTCGACAGGAGGGATTGAACCAATTTTCCGATTAACGGACACCAGGGTTGCCCTTCAAGTTTCTACGCATTATCTTTTATCCTTGTAGTGAATTGCATGAAACTGCATGCTTTTTCAAAAATGTAGCCTACTGTATTTTATGACTGGTTGGGTGGTGGAACTATTGAACAGCTGCTCATTAATCAGAAAATTCACTCACACTTTGCAGTTCTACCTTCAGCCTTCACACCCAAGCCCATTATTCCTGCCCGAAACCAACCATCTGATCCACCATCAATCAGCCGAGTCGGGTCTTGCTTAATGGTTAGTGGTTATGTTAGTGGTATAGTGGCAGTTACCAGATATCATACTCTTTTCATATCAGTGTGATTGTCTTTTTTGCATTCTTTCAGTGCTCCACAGAGCACTTCAAGCTCTCCAGAGAGAAAAATACATACTTGAGCCTATGACTTTTTACAGAAATGCAGCCCAGGCCCCTAAAGAGCTATTTGAGCTTTGTTTTTTTCACCGCTATGCCCAATGACTTAGAAATGCAATTTACCAGCAACACTCCCGCAGTTGCTGATTGCGTGAATATGCACTAGGTTTTCCTGTACATCAGCATTTATTTTTAACCACATATACAGTATAAGACCATCCATATCTGCAGAGCAAATGCACAGAGGCTTAACAACTTCAAGCTTATCAAGAGCTACTTCAAAGTGCACGGACCAGTGGCAATGTGGGCATTGGGACTGTGAGTTATTTCAATTTGGTTTGTGCCATTTCAAATTGATATTCATTAGTTTTTTCTGTCTCATTCAGCCTTTCATTATGACGAAGTGCCAATTCAAGCTTGAGCAAACCTAAAAAGTTTAACTTTAACTTTTTTTTTTTTTTTTTTACCATATACATAAGAAGTTCCTCTAACAGCCAGATATTTAGCTCAGGAGTTAGTAGAGACCAATAAAGGAGATAAAAGAGAGAGACTATTGCACTCACATTTGCAAGGTGGACAGAAACATGTTTCCAAATGAACAATAATGTTGCCCCATAACATATCAGCTTAAAGGACCAGTGTGCAGGATTAAATGGCATCTAGTGGCGAAATTGCAAATTGCAGCCATTTGAATACAGCTCTGCCTTCCAAGCATGTAGAAGAAACTACGGTGGCGGCTTCACACTAGCAGTTTTTTTCTGCAGGCTATTAATCCATAAAAAGTTATAGGCTAGATGAAAAGCACACCTGGCTCAAACATTTCATCCTCCACATATCCAGCCACAAGCTTCAGCAGTTCTTTGTCACTTGTAGCCTGCAGCTGTCTATGATTAAAATCCTTTTTTTTTTTTGTTAAACTCAAAGTAATGGGAATATTTCCAACTGCTGAATGTAAGCATTTCCATCTTCCAAGTTAGCTTACTGCTTGGTGACATGTACAATTAACAAAAATGAATCCAGGGATGTGACTGGACTGTTGGATTTCAGATCAGTGCGGGTGACAATCACTGAAATATTATTACTGGTAATAAGTTACTGCCCGAAACTTTTTACAGCCTTCTAACAGCTTGTGAAAAAACCTTTTACTAGTTGTAGAATAATTATGCCAAGGCATTCTGCTGTTTATAGCTTGTTAACACAACATGAACAAACTACATAAATGAACAGCTATGATTTGGCCCTCAGTATGCTGCTGCTTCAAGTAATGACGATCGATAATCATCACAAGCTCCGAGCAGTGGTCTTAGTTACAACTGTTGCAGGCTCACATATTCACAGCTTAACACTGACGCCCCAGAACATCCCCAATACTCAGAAGCAGTATAAGAATAATAAAATGAAGAAGAAAAACAGGCTGTGTGTGTAGGAGACAGTGCTCAACAATCTGTCCAACAGTGTCCACAGCAGGATACTAATCAGATATCTCCAGGGAACTGACTCTCTCTACATGAATCACAGATGACTTTTACAAGACGTCTCGCTGGACTTGTGGACTCGGCATCCATTTCATCTGGCATGCCAACATGCTTCTGCCGCCGCCGCGGTTTACTGTCAAATCCATTTAGTCCTCTCTCCTTCTTCTACTGTTTATCCACGTATAGGACATCCTACTGTTGTCTCTGCCTCTCCGTCTCCTTTAACAAGATGTACTTTGGGAAGTCTGTGACAAAGCAAGAGGCTGACAGGAATACAAGAGTATCAAGACAGAAAGCGAGGGAGGAAGTGCAAACCTCAGGCGGCTTGAATAGTGTCAAGGTCGGCATACCTGACAAGTGCAGACATCTTTACAGCACTCAGTGTCTTCTTTTCTATTTCACACTCACAGACCATGCATTTTAGCTCGGCTAGCCTTCCTTCTCGAACAAATGATTTTTAAGGTGGCATATAAACAACATATACCAACAAATCACTGTTGACTCATTTAAAACAGACGGACTTAATTGATTAGCATTTAACATCATCAATCACAAAATGTCTGCGACTACATGGCCCGGTCTGCTTCTGTGAGCCTCCTTTTCCTCTTTACATCAATCTGCTCAAACATAAAATCTACTTACATAAACAAACACACTGCTGTGAAGTAGTGTTTGCTTAACATTGTCCAGCTAATTGTACCATTGCCATAGGGAAAACTCAATTAAGATTGGCTAGAGGATGTCCATTAATTGAATTAAACGCACAGTATAACCGTACACCTCCGACGTGACTGTCTGAACATCATTCTAAATGAATAATCAACTGAGATATACATCGCTCGCTCTCTGCTTTGCTTCATTGTTCTCTTAACTCGGAAGACCGACAACAAAGCAGCACAGAGGCAGCAACCCAACACAATACTTTTTCAGGTGTATTGACTGGGTTCCAGGTATTACTCAGTCCCTTAGGGGTTACCAGGGCAACCAGAGATATTACCGGGAAAGAGGTCAGGTGACATACCAGCATAAAGGGGAGAAAAAAAAAAAAACTTTGACTGATCCAGGTTTGCTGAGGTAGTAATCAATTTCTTAACTTACAGTTTGAAGTGGAAAACCTTAATCACCTGCCACAAGTGTTTCCCTCTTTGCCTGTCACCTCACCAAAGACTAACAGTACAATGAAAAATCCTGACATGCTTAGAGGAGCACAGGCCTTTTTCTGTGCCACATGTCATTAGCAAAGCTCTTTGTAACAATGCGTGGGTAGTTCAGGATATGAGGCTGTAAATGTGTGTAACAGGAAGGTGGGCCAAAATGCATCTCCTGCCAATGTCCTGGTAGGATCCCTCAGATCAACACCTCTCAGAGAACAGTGGGGCGTTGACTATTGTGCTGATGCAAGAGAAGAGGCTGTGGCTTACGGGGCACTGGCATTCAGGCTGCACGCACAAACATATTCCTGGTTTCACATCTGACAATTTTTTGTAATATTAAATGTTTTCATCTAATAATCAAACAAAAATAAAAGTTTTGGGAAAAACATTCAAAATTATTAGTCAAAAAATCTGCCTCATCAGGACTGTGTGGGCGTGGTTTGGTCAGATTTGATTGACAGCGTTGTTAACATAAGCAAACAACCCCACAACTATCATCATATTTAAAATCAAATGACTGGTGATGGATATATGTGACCCCCACTTTGTCCCGCCCACTTCAAACCAAACAAACAGAAATCTCTAATGTGAAATAACTTAAAATTTTTCTACATTTGGCAGAAATATAAATGTGTTAATGTAGCACTATATTGCTCTTAGCGAGAGGTTGATTGAGGTTTTCAGGACCTCTAATGGATTTGACTGACAGTGAAGATATAGATAAATTCCCTGTGGCCCCATGAATCTTCAAAGAAAATAGGTCGAAGCGGTTGCCGTTATTTGTTGCCAACTTCCTCTGTTGTTCCGGGAAGGCTACAGACAGTCATGTGCTCCCTCTTGTTAAATGTGCCAGTCGCTTTTTTTCACATAGCAACGAGGAGCATTTCCAGGAGCACTTAAAGATCCGGAGTGTAGGATTTAATTGCATCTAGTGGTTTAGTTGCTGAGTGCAGTGCTCTCGTCTTTCCCTCTTGTTTCAAGCATGTAGGATAAACTACGGTGGCTGCGGAACTCAGAAAAAACTCTAAAGGCCCTATTTAAAGCCAGTGTGTAACTTGTTTGTTCTGCGCTGCTGTAGAAATATGGTGGTTCACCATGGTGTTTACGTAGAAGAGGACCCACTCCCTGTATAGATAAAAATGGCTCATTCTAAGGTAATGTAAACAGAACATTTCTTATCTTCAGATTATTGTACCCGAATGAAAACATACCTATAAATATTATATTCTATTTCTGCCATTAGGTACTCCTAAATGTTACACACTGGACTTTTATAGCAGCCACAATCAATATTGTTATATGAACTATGGATCACATCACATGAAAGGACAGACCTACAAAGAATTATCACCCAACTCTGCAGTTTTAAGTGTCTTAAAAGTGGTTTTGGTTCACTCTCATCTGCATTGTTTTCAGTGAATAACCTCTAAAAACTCACTGTACACTACCTGCTCAGCACCAACCGGCATGACAGACACAGTAAACGACAAGCTGGTGAAAACAGTGGAGCATTTAGCAGCTAGAGAGCCAGATATCTCCCATAGGAATTGGTGAAGACCAAAACAGAGCTTAAAGGTGAGTAAATCAGGTGAGTCCTGAACCATCCCTTAGTTATGCTGCTATAGGCCTAGACTATCGGGGGATTTCCCATGGTGCACTGAGCTCCTCTCTTCCTCTCTTCCTCTCTCTTTCTGCACTCATTCATGTCCCATTAATGCATGTTACTAACTTCACTTCTTCCCCGGAGTTCTTGTGCTTTCTCGTCTCACAGGTTCTCATGGATCCTGGTGGAGCCTCCTGCCATGTTCCTGCTTGACTGCCATTGCCAATATCACTGATATTAGTGTTATTATTATTATTATTATTAATATTATTATTACTACAGTTACTTTTATTACTATTGTCACTGCTCATTGTCCCCCATCGTTGCTGTTGTCATGTTCATCATCATCAGTCACTACTATTAGTGTAGTTGTTGCTACTGTTGTTGCTGTGCACCTGTCTGTCTGTCTGTCTGTCTGTCTGTCTGTCTGTCTGTCTGTCTGTCTGTCTCTCTCTGTCTCTCTCTCTCTCTCTCTCACCCCAACTGGTCGAGACAGACGACCCACCTAGAGCCGAAGGATCTGTCCGAGGTTCCTTGCCCTTGTCGCCAAGTATGAATTGGCGCTATACAAATAAAACTGAATTGAATTGAATTGAATTAAATATTGAGAGTGGTCTGCTAATATCGATTCACAGTTGATCGAACTGAAAACAGGCAACTGTTTGCTAACCACCGCCACAAAAAACCTTATTATTAAGTTAAAAAAAATTGCGTTGTATTTCCATTGCCTGCAAATTCAGTTATTGCAGGTTTAATGTGCAAAGACCTTTATACTGGTCACTCATGAGAAGAATTTGATCCCTAACTGGCCTCCTACCACATATGATTGCGCAAGGGAGCCGAGGCAGATTACTTACCTTACTTGTAATGATACACTGCTGTAAACTAAACTTTTATATGGACCGACTAACATTATCACCCTTAGGCTCCTCCACTAATGGGGCATAACCTTTGGGTGCCCTCTTCAACAGTTCAGGCCAATAGCATCATTACTGCTGGTTCCAATCTTGAAGGGCAGACATATCAACAGCTTTTAAACATTGGTTTACATGCACTGCAATGAGAGAAAGTGCTATTCCAAAACAGGAATTAGACCTCAGAATGGCAACAGGACGAGCTACAAATTGGCGGTCATCTCTTACAGTTAAGCCTGTCATTGTCCAACTGAGCTGTGGGAATAGAGAAATGTGTTGCACAGAGACACTGATCCAAGATTCAATGCCAGATTAGGCTGCTGGCTCTTACACTGCCCAAGCTCTCTTGCTGTCTACTGGTGCCAATGCTAAGGGCAGATCCAGAGTTTAGGTTGGCAGGCACATCCATTAGATGGAAATGATGGAATGGTCACAATGTTAACAAGGACACAGCTTTTAAAGACCTTTATGTGAGTATATGTAGACATGTCCTAGATTTGTGGTGGTATCTATCTATGGTGACAATGGAGGCACTATGTACCTCAACCTGTTTCAGTGTAAAATCGGAATGGTCGGGTTCCCTCAGGTTCATGTTCACAGCTCATTGAATGAATGCTGATCCAGGTTATTTAACTCGAACATGTATGAACTTTAGCAGCACTATAAATTCCCAGTGTTCACTTTGATTTGGATGATTTACTGATTAGAATATATGAAAGCCCTGAGAGGCAAGTGAGAAAAACAATTCTTGTGATCCATCCATCCAAGTCTAATCCATTGTTGTCTCTCCTGCTTTTAAATAAAGGTGAGAAAAAGGTTTTTTCAGGATAATCTTTCCACGTTTAAATCTGGTTTGACAGGTGATCTTTTTCTTTGTCAGGATCATATTTGGTCTCAAAGTTCATATATTGTGTATCATGTAGTTATGTAACAGTATATGGAGAAAAATAAAACTCACCTGAAGAAAACATGAATACGTTTAGTCCTTTAGAACATGGAGTAGTCCTATTGATTTTTTTCAGGGCTTCTGTAGATGGCTCAATTAAAAAATTATATACATTTGGTAGGAAGGGTTTTATGACTTTTAATTATAGAGTTCTGTATTTCTTTCAACCTGTGACAGGTCCATTCCACAGGTTTACTGGCTGAGTGACTTGTTTATGAGCTGGGCAAGCCCGTCAAAAAGCTCCACTGTCAGCCCAAAACCATCAATAAGACAGGCACTGCTAACTGCTGGATGAGATGATTAAATGGTCGGTGCTCTATTCTCCCCAGCACACCAAACAACATCCTGTGTGCAGACAGAACTCTTTATCCGCTACTTCAAGAGAAAACAGAGCAGAAAGCGTTCTGCCTGTAGCTCTTTCTTTTTATAACCAGCCACGGTCATAGTTTCACTTTGCCTTGAAGCATTCCTATGTTAAAATGGCCAAACTATGCTTTATACTCTCCGTTGCTAGGGTGAAACATATGACAGGGTGGTGCAAAATAGCAAAGCAACCTGAGATTGACAACAGACAATCTGCTCCATTAACTCTAACTGCATGCTGTGAGTCTGAGCTGCAACCAGATCCAGAAGTAAATCCATCCACTATTTGCTATAGAGAGCTGCGGGCAGCAGTTTAAAGCAGGTCCGTCTTCAATTTATAAATCACTTTCACATTTCGTCACGGTGATGGTATGGATTCAGCCAGAAACATCATGTAATCCACAGTTAGGATGTGCTTTTTCGTGGTTGAGGCGATGAAAATACGTGAAAAATTGATGAAACAGTGCAGTCCTTTTCTCTGGCACAATTTCACCTTCTTCAGAGTGCACGGACAAAGGAGGTGAAAACTCCGGCAACACTTCCAGTAACAACTTTATTGTCAGACCAACGTATTTCAGTATGTGGCCTTCATCTGGATCATGAGTCTTTTTCTCCTGTCGTCACCTCACACATAATCTGATTCATACCACAAAGGTATAGGGTGGTAATGTTGCAAATTGTCAACTGCACAGCTTTAGGATTTTACACACCGTGTCTGTGGTCTCTGCTGGCACTGTTACTCTGTATGACAAACACATACACATTTAAAATATCATTTTGTAATTGTAGTTTGTACTTACATCAACCCTAACAAAATCAGGGACTAGAATGGTGAATGCACCGTGCCTGTTATACGCGAGCATATTTTGTATTTTTGGATGCTATTTCACACTCCCACATAGACAACAAAGCATATGAGAAGAGCAACAGGAATGTGTCTCTCCAAACACAAGGCAGTACTCTATGCTCCAAATATGAACGATCCAGAATGACACTGTGTTCATTTGTTTTAAAACCATAAACTGTGTAGGCAATTTGAGAAGGATATTCAATCACAGTTCAATGACACTCCACTCCACTCCCATGCTCTTATAGCACATAATCCACTCCCGCACCCCACTCATGGGCTCAAAACCCAATGGTCTAACCTGTCATGTGGTAAAGACTAAATCCTTATGGATGCTGTTGTTTGTTCTGGTGTTTGTCTTGTAATTACCAACATCTACAGACTGCCGATAGAATGCTCTTGTTGTGCTATGTTGGGATATACAGCAAGATTAAAGCTTTTATCTGTTTTATGTGCAGAACTCCTTTGGGAGATTGGCAATCTTTTGTTATCACATAACCATTGCAGTACATGAGATAACTGCACATATTATCTGAATATAGTATTACTTGGTATATACTTCACAGTTTCTCCTTCCTCTTTTTTGTCTCCTTTCCTGTAGGCCCTCATATGTAACTAACAAGTTAATGATGGACGTAGATTAAAAGAGGGGTCCTGGAGTTGTTTGTGGGGGGTTGCCAGCATAAAGAAGAACAGTATAACTTTTTTTGGAAGTTAGAACAACAAGGAAGGATAAAGGGTTGCCTGTTTTGATTGTAATTTATAGTTATCCTAGTTACTAACCCATTACTCGGAGGGGATACCTTAAATCCTGTCAAATTGGGGGTCTGTGCATCTATTGTGGGCTTCCTTGACATGAAAAGGTTTGGGACCACCCTGGTACAGTATATTATAGCAAAGTATAGTAGAGCATTATTTCTCAAGCGTTTTGGTGTCAAGGACCCCCAAATCGATCAGATCAGGCTGTAGACATGTATTTGGTAGTCTTAGGGATCTCCATCTGATAAGAATTCCATAATAACTCTCCGTACTGTATTTTGGCAGATTAACAATGAGGAGTGTGAAACCTATGAACAGAATAATCATCCTTATACATTCCCTCATCAGGCTAACTTTTAGCCAATGAAATATTAGTAAAAATAAATTATTTATTTCATTTATTTAATCATTTCCCAATTTTTCTGGGGACCCCCTCAAGGACCCCTGTGGGTCCCTGGACCAGGTTGAGAACCACTGATTATATAATAATATAGTATATTGTTAATTTATTTTTTGGAGTATATAGAAAAGTATAGTATATACTGGAGTTTTGTATATTAACAATAGTATTAGTACAGTATAGTTGTATAGTGCAAAGTATAGTAATAGAATAGAATAGTTTTGTAGAGTACAGCATGTATCAAAGATAAAATAAACTTGATTTAATGTAACAACAGACGCAAAGTTAATCATAATATAACAACTTTGTCTGACCACAGTCCCCAAGAACAACCCCAAAAATCACGTCTGCAGTAACATCTTAAAACACGAGTGTGTGTGTGTGGCCAATTGGACTTACAGGTAACTGTTTCTCCAGGCAGTTGTTGAAATTTTTGATTTGGTTGGGCTTCAGCTTCTTGAGCGGGATTCGCGTTTCCCCGATGAACTCGTTGTGGCGGAATTTGTCCTCATCACACACTGAAATCCTGAGAGGAGAAGAACAGAGCAGGTAGAGGAGGACATGAATGAAGTGGGGCTCAGGTTAGGGTTTCGTTGCTGAGAAGAGGCTTAAGACTATAAAACCAGTCATTTTCCACCTGGAGCCCATCATCCTCCATCACAGGGATTCAATTCTCAGCAAAATCTTCACTTAAAGCTACTCCCACTGACTCTGTGGGCCTCATAGCGCTGAAACAAAACCCTAGTCATTCTGCAGTGAAGGGGTTCATAAGATTTTTGTCAGACTCAATCAGCATGACAGAAAATGATGGGATAATTATGCTTTAGGAAGCATTCAGCCATGTATGGATCAAAAGACTCAAACGTTCTAAAATGAGAGGGGAAAGATCTTCAGATGATTGAACGATGACGTTGTTCCTGATCACATCAAAACCCAAATCACGACATTAACTTGAACATATCTTGCTGTGCTTATTTACTCAATTAGTGCAGCTTGAATTCATCGCGGTGCATGCTACATTCAGCTTGTTTGCTTATTTGTATTATTTAAATACAACACACACCATCATTTCAATGCATCCTATCAAAACATCAGTGTATGTTTGCCAGCGTATTCTACAGTCAATAAAAAAGAAGATTCATTATATTACAAAGTATAACTGCTTACAAAAGACACTGATTGGTTGCGAACTGAAAGGCAGCTCTCATTTCAAATCCACAAGGACAAAGGCGCACATATACACCGAGCTTCAGGTTTCCTTTCCAGACTGGAGATCTATATTCCTCTCCGCCATTTCATTAAATTTATAATGAATGTCAATTATTGGTATAGGACAACACTGCTCTCACTGGCTCTATGTCTTCAATATATGCAGTCCCTATATAAGCACTCACTCTCCTGACGTGACATGATTCACACTCATGACTGCATCAGGCTCATGTAGTGGAATACTGCCGGTTTCAAGTGTTTTTCTCGGCATAATCAGCTGCCATGTGGAGGAAAACATGCAGCCTTTGTGCACCCATTGGCATGAGTAATATATATTAACATTGTAAGGGAAGCGACGCAATCAGAATCCCAATGAAACTCCAGAGATAAAAAATATCTTATCTGCTACACAGACAGGTGGTGCTGAATTTAAATTTAAATTTACAAAAAGAAATGAACTGTGTTGTCTGGGAATGTGGAGACCTTTCTCACAATATTGTTCCTGGAAAATGGTTTATCAAGGCACTGTTAGGTGTGCAGACAAGTGTCCATCAGATCACTTCTCTGAGAAGTTGTCAATATTGCTGGCATTCTTTGTTTACATGTTACTTATTGCAGCAACAATACAGTCATATCTTTTTCTGCTCTGCAACACAAATTAAATATATTTGCAAAGTGTTGATAAGGTTGCAAGGCAACAGTGACTCAATAATTGCTTCACCAGCTCTGAGATACAGTGCATATGACTATTAAAAAAGAAGTGTAATAAATACATTTTAAATAATTCAAAGTACTGCAATGAACTTTTTATTATATAATGATGAAAAATTCTTATAATGATTTGATGAGCACATTCCTGAGCCATTAGTCCAGTAAAGTTTATCATGCATTGGATGCAGTTTCGCCAGCTTCTTGAAAACAACCAGCAACACAATGAATGCTTCTGAGGGGCTTAACAGAAGTGGTGCTTCATTCATTATTTCCTATATAATACTGAATAGTTCACTATATACTGAACATTAAATGGATGGATCACAGTTGTTTTGCATCATTGCTGAGAGGTTCAGTGTTGCATAACTGAAGGATAGCATCCTAAGGTCGACTGTGTAACATTTGAGAGGATCCATTTTCAGAAATGGAATATAATATTATGTTTTCATTAGTTTATAATCACCTTAAAATAAAAATCATTGTGTTTTTGTATTATTAGAATGAGCTGTTTTGATCTATAGATGGAGAGGATCTTCTATGGTGTCCGCCATGTTGAACTGCCATGGTTGTTCATTTTTACTACTACTTATTGTTATTGAGTGGACTTTGGAAGACTAGCGACCACTTTGTGGAAGCTAATGGAGATCCAATTTAAGAATAAAGAATAAACTCTGGCTTTTTTTGGGGCACCATAGTTTAAGTTATAGCAGAGATTGCAGCCAAAAAGTTGAGACTGTTTATGAATATTACGGATATTGATGAAACCAAGTGACAATAACATTGGCACCCATGCCAGAAAGTCTAATGGGGGCTCTAGTTTGCTCACAAAGTAATCGTTGTTTAATTTCAGTGAATTCTAGCGCTGCAGATTTATCTTAGTATATGTAAAGTAAACTCCAGGAAATTTTTTTCAAAAAAACAAACAAACCAGATGAGTTACAGAAGCTACTGGAATAGAGGCTACCTCTGATGTGACGTCACGTTTTCAACATAGGCAGAGCTGATATCTATTCCAGCAGTTGGGAAAAAACACACAGGAGCTCTAATTTGGTCCTGAGAAGCTGCAGCCATTAATCACTGACACTGTACATTTACCGCCAGATTGACAACTCCACTGCTCTCTTTCCCTCTGCTCAGCTCATTCACTGTCACTCACTCGCTCGACGATACACTCACTACGCTACCCAGACCAATCAGTGCTCTGCAGTATTTTAAGGTCATCTTTTAATATCAGCTCAGCTTTTTGGAACCTTAGCCGAAAACCAATAAAGAGCGAGTGGAGTTGAGTCATGCAGTGCATGCAGTGGAAAACGCACATTATGGGAATGTTATTAGTTTTGCACATATCTGGTCATAAAGTGATGTACTAATAGCACTACATGACATGTTGAGGGATGACCAGATAATGATAATACATTAAGAGGTGGATGTGAACTAAAGTCCATGGCAATCAATCTGATTGGTTCATTTCACGCAAAAGGTCAGCCTCATGGTGGCGCTATAGAGCAAGGGGACCACCAAAGTCAGTGGGGTTCATCCTCTAGGGATCAAGAATACCAGGACAGAATTTCCATCCAATCCATCCAGTAGCTTTTGAGATATTTCAGTCCAAACCTGTTTGTTGGACCAACAGACATTGCCTAAAAATGATTGTTTTTCTTTGTATACAACAAACATACAAGGCTGTTGGTGTGATTATGAGCCCCCGGCACTCACAGGAAGTCACAACTAAAGGTACAGGCACACACCCACCCACACACACACACACACACACACACACTTCGATGCTTGGGGGGAAACTAAAGCAAACTAAGATCCTCCACTATACAGCCCACCTATCATTGGCATGTAGAGTATCCTCTACTGTAGCTACCAACAATTATTACACATATGATTACATAACCTACTTCCACCACAGAGTTAACACTTTGGTAAAAATAAAGGAGCAAAGAACAGTGAAGAAACACTTCCATTGCATAACGGTGTCATGTTTATCATGGGAAGTACATGTTTCTGTTGCAGCTTTTAGTCTATTCTCAGGTGTCGTAGTGGAACACAAATAACCAACAAAACAGGAAGTTATCTCACCTAAACAAAATTGCTATTTGGAGATTTCACAAACAAAGGATTTCCCGGCTGTTAAACTGATCGGGGGCTATCACACCTGCGGGTTCGCTCTGGCACACAAACACACGTCATAAATTGTAGTGAAAAGGAATACACAGGATAAATAACGGCTTTATTTCTGGCTAAAATGGCTGGTGTCAAATACAGGCAGTAGTAAAGTGATTTACCTCGAGAGTCAGGAAGAAGAGAAACTGTAAAACATCACTCCCTAAACCCTTCCAAAACACATCGACGGCAGCCAAACTCACTTCTTTTCTTTCTTTCTGTTTACCTTTCCCTCCTTCCTTACTTCCCTTTCCCCTCCATTCCTTTCATTTCCTTCTTTCCTTCCCTCACATTGCTTTTATTCTTTCCATCCTTCCCCCTGTTTTACTTCCTCTCATTTGCTTCCTTGATTTTGTCATTTCTTCAGTCTTCCATTCCTTTCTTTTCCTCCCTCTCTTCTCTTATTTCCTTCCTTTCTTTCCTACCCTTCCATCTCTCTTATTTCCTTCTTAAGTTGCTTTAATTTCCTTCTTTTTCTCCCTTTCTATTGCTTTAATTTCCTTCCATCCTTCTTTCCTTCCTTCCTTCTTTCTACCCCTTCCATTCCTCTCATTTACTTTCTTGCATCCCCTCCCTTAACCACATTCTTTCGTTCCCTTCCTCTTCTGTTGCTTGCATTTTCCTTCCTTCCTCCCCTTCTGCCCTTCTTCCCTTCCATTGCTTTTATTTCTTTCTCTATTTTCTTTGCATTTTCTTGCCATTTTATGCTCCCTTTCTCATTATTTCCTTTCATTTTCTGCTCTTCCTTCCACCTTTCCTTATTCCTTATTTCATTATTTTCATCCCTCTCTCATCTCCTTACATTCTGTATCCTTCTCTCCATCCTGGACACACACGGGGAATAGAGTTGAGAGTACCTGAGTGTTTTGCGGACCATATCCTCGTCGGTGATGCCGTAGTAGGTCAGGGTCTCGCTCCAGACAGGGTTGAGTGTGTTGTGCAGGGTCTTGGTTCTAAGTTTGTTGGCCTGGAAGACAAACAGAGAAGTTGGCCGTTTAACAGGACTGAACATCATGATTGACTAACTACCGGCTCCCTCCTACAGCTCAAGAGAGCTCATCCCTCAGGTGTCAAGTTTCATTGAAATGCTGCCAGAATTATATAAACATCCCTGAAAATGTACAAAGCCGCTCCTCCCTGGTGAAAATTTGTCAATGCATTGACGTCTGGTGGCACGCATGCAAACATGAGCTCACTGCTGCATATTGAACACTGTCGAGGATGAAAAATAAACAGCAGACTGCATTTACATGAAGTGACAAGCATAATCAAAGCAGTGCAGGAAGTAAATGATGTTGAATACACTGAAGTTAAAAGATAATTACAATAGCTCAGTTCTGACTCAGTTTCCTTCTGTCAGCACAGTGTCAGCACATTTCTTGAGAAAACAATGTTTCATTCATAGAGCTTCATCAGGCATTAAATTCACAATTTGAAAAAAAAAAAAATCTTTATACTTGAGCCACAGGCTGCAACAATACAGCATCAACACACAGCCACATCCACCCGAGACAACTACTGTAATACCTTAAGTCAAGCAACATATGATCTATATAATCAAATGACTGTAATACTGGAATACAGTAATTTATCAACAGGAGACATTCAAATAGCAAGATTAAAATCAGCACTGTAAAGGAAGTATGGAGATACAATCAGGATGCGGTTAGCTTGATGCCGCATTGACAAGAAGACTGTCGACATATGATTCCCTTTAGCTTGTGTCTGTAGAGTTATGTGTTGTTATGGACACATCAGGAATTGTTCAAATGCAGTATTTCTTAAAGGGAGTTTGGTGCAGGGAGCTTTTAGTTGCATTCAAACTGATAATATGTATAATTTCTAACATTATGTCACCACTGCAGAAACACTAGGTAACTGTTAAAGTATGATAATGTTGTCTGACTTTAAATGATGTTGGTTATTAGTTTGATAAACCATTGATGTTGATGTCTGATCAGGGGAATTATTGCTTATGGGCTTATTGGCTTATTGTACAGCAGTATGCTGTTAATTGCTGCCCTTTGTTCCCTTTTAAACATGATGTGCTTGTAATTGATGGTGTTATTAATTATTGATGTAACATAGTTTGGACAACAGACGGCCTCTGGGATTCCTCCTAGTGAAGGATATTATAGTGTGTGACCCCCTGTTGCTGATCAGTCACTTAGTCTAAAAACCACAACTTCAAGACTCCCGATTACAAGTCAGATAGTTGTTCAGATCTGACCATTTTGAAAGTCACGTGGTGTGTTCAAGGCTTAGCATGAATACTGGATTAGAGGGATACAGCAAGCACCTCTGTGCCTAACATCTTCCAAGATATCTTATTTAGATTATGTATCTTTTTAGTTTGCACTATTCATAAATATAAGTGTAAAAAATAACGATTTGTCGATTAATCACACGTTGTAACAATTTCTTGACAATCAACCGTTCATCACCCACCACGTCGGTGCAGCGTAGGTTGGCAGATATGGTGGATGAGAACAGGTTTCAGTTATAGTTTCTGTACAGGAATGAAATCTGGCAACTCACTTTGACAACAAAAAGCTCAGCACAGTCGCTGTTGTTTGCCAAGAAGTAGTTACAGCTTTTACATTTGTGAGCTTTGGAGGTGTTAGTAGGCATATTTCTAACACTGGAGAGAGCCAGGCTAGTTGATTACCCCTATTATATTGTATGCTAGGTTATGTTGTAGGCAGGACATCGATCTTCTCTTATCGCGCTCAGAAATAAGGCAAAATGTCAAAAGAAAAACGAGTAATACCAAAAATTCAATATTGCTGTAGTCTACAAATGAAGACAAATAAAAAACAAAACAATGGACCCAATTAGTGAAATATACAAACCCTAAAATTACACAAACAAGGTTAAAACCAATATTCATATAGTTAATCTTAAAGGGGAACCCATTTTACACATCAATGTCTGTTCACAGGTGGGGAATAACTTACTATTGCGTAAATGAAAACAACTGTATAAAGTCTGTTGTGACTCCAGAGGGAGCTGTGTGAAAACTCACCCCTGTAGCCCACTCTGAATAATTGAACCTATAAGCCGTTACTAGCATGACACACCTGAATCTCTAACTAGTGATGTGTCGTTTAAGTGAATGACAGGAGCTTATTTCTTTCTTTTAGAAAAGAATACAAGACAGAATAATAGGATAATCCTAGTATACAATCAAGAAACGTCTCACTTTCTAATAACATTCAAGGTACGTGTCCACAGGATCAGTCATATCCACAGTTTCTATTCATTGTCTATGTGAACAGCCGCACAGTGCATTCAAGTAATGCCGTGGTGTGTTTCCTCATTTGCATAAAGTAGGGGTCTAGGCTACTTTGTTCAAAGAGTGTCCTGCCTCTGGAAACTCACATAAAACATTTAAACTAAAGCGTACTCAATCCAAAAATAAGGACAGATATAGGAACTGCATTGCACATTTCTGGCATAAAATGCTTTCAGAAACACATTTCGGAGAACTACTTCTCTAAAATGAGAGAAAGTTTCCAAACGAGCTGCCACATCGGTCCGTTTTGAAATCCTGGAGCAGAAAGCAATCATCCAGTCAGGTGCAGCAAACTGTTTGTGCAGTTGTAGGAGGGTGTAGCCTTTTGTGACTACAAGCATCCAATGCTGGGACCCCTCGCTTCCAAAAACGCCCCTGTGGACACTTACTATAAAACCCAAGGTTGCCGGTGGCCAACATACAAGATATAGTTCAATATATTTCAAAAGTTCAATACCTGATAGTGTTTGATATTTTTATACCAAACATAATGTAAAATTATGGTATTCTGGGAAATTATAAGGTTCAGTATAATTAACTTGAATAATTTACGTGATGAGCCAAGTGATCTGGCTCCAAACTGTCAGACGTCGAGCTGTATTATGGGTAATGTAGGTGGGAGAGGAAGAGGAATGTGTGGAATAAAGAAGACGATATCTCCGGTTCAGCTACACTACATTATAAAAGCAAAATGCTGAGGTAAAGTGTTTGTAAAGTTTCCATCCAGTAAGTTCAAACTCATCAATGCCAATGTAATGAAAACTGTGAATACAACTGAATCAGGATCTATACTCCAGGTTGATTTTGTGTTAGTGTGATATATACTGAGATATTTCATGGGTGTTTCGGAAAATAAACTCAATCAAGAAATGCATCAGTAAATATTAAAGCAGACATCAGACTGTTACACAGCATCTGCACGTACTTACTTTGCCAGAGTTGCAACCCAGTTGATGGATATGACTGTGACAAGCGACGCGGCTTTATCAGTGTAACATTGTGCGGAGAAATCCTCCGAGCACGCCGGTGAACATCACAAAAAGAGGATGATGATACTGTGTTGTGAGTCATGGGCGAGGACATGTGATCCTGTTGAATTTAATCAATTAGCTGGTGTGATTATTTGCAAGTCTGATGGCAGGGTTCCACGTAATAAGGCTCTCGCTGATTGTTTCTCCCTCAATTAGTGGTTGATTCCCACAGGAAGGGTGTTGAATGCACACACACACACACACACACACACACACACACACACACACACTCACAGAGCGTTGAAAATTATATTTTTAAGGCTGATTACCACATTTTGTAATAACAATGCAAACAACATATTTTCATCATATAATTTCATTAAATTAATCTTGTGTGGATTTCCATTAATTATTAATCTCTTTCTTCAGTTCCTTATTTACTGAATTTTATTTTTTTATAAAACTATGTGGACAGTAAATATGTTGCATCATTGTTGAATTTGACAGAAGATCTTTGTTGCATGTCATCCCCTCTTTCCTACTAACTAAAGGCACAAATTCCAGCAGACAACCAGTATAATATTGATTGATTGAGTCAGTCGATAAAATTCAGGGGCGTAGCCAGGGTTTTAGAAATACTGAGGTCAGGAGCTCAAATTCCAACTATTAAGCCTATAATTTTTGTGAGTTTATTTCTTTATTCATTTCGATCATATTTTCTGTACATTTTATCACTCTGTGTGAAGATTAATAGCCTGGTTCCGGACCTCTGAATCACTGTTCACATCGTTCAGAGATTTCAACGATGCTGGTGTTGTGCTGTTTCTCCCAGTTGGACCATTTATTATATTGTGAATTAGAGGTTTGTAGGTGGGATTAAGATCGGTTAATGTCATTGTCCTACATAGCGAGCTAGCTACAGTACATACACCCCTGGCTTTTCTTTATTTTTGTTGTCTGTTTGTAAAGCCTATAACTGAAAATGTACTGGTACTATGTGGTCCTGAATTTACCTTCACTGTATTTATCAGTAAAGATAGATTTAAACTATCACACTGTAATGACACACAGCTTAAAGTTCGCCTTGCTGCTAAGGGAACGCTTGTAACTGCTACCACAACTAAGATAGAAAATGTCCCAAGGACAAATACGACACTCTCTACTGATGGTTAGGACAAAACAGTAAAGTAAGTGAAGTAAAAAAGATCCTCCTTGAGTCAGAGCACTGTTTTATTTTGTACCTGCAGGTCACTTTTCCTTGTAGAGGCAGAGCGGAGGCACAGTACATCTCCTTTGGCTCACTTCCCCTTGCTGTCAGGATTAGGTGTAAGGTACAGCCTCTAGGCTTATAGACGATCACATATTCTGCTAAGTTAACCTGTGTTTTTAATCTTAATGCTGTTGCATCCTTCGCTATTATGTCTACATACATAAATGGTAGACAAAGTATTTCAGAATGCAATTGTTTTTGTCACAGTATCTCTGATCATTGATCACTGACTATCACAGCACAGCTTTAACAGCACACAGTTCTGCTATTTACTTCTTTACAGACCACCCACTGAAACTACATTTCAATTCATATTTCACATAATAAATGTTCATAATATTGTACACATAGAGGACAAACAGAGCACTGCAGAAGCCAATTACCGAACAGTAATGCTGTGGTGAATATTAAAATAATTTTCCTGTGAACACGCACGACAACAAGTAGCAGGGAACACTAACAAGTTGCATGAAGACGCTGTCGGTAATGCAATTTCTCCATAAAAAGCCAATATGTGATATTGTACCTGTCCATTCAGCTTCATCACTGTCTAAAGTGTTCCCATCCACTGTGAAGGTCAGGGTGATCTAACTGTTGGGGGGGGGGACACCTTGATCACGCTTGACAGTTACTAAGTGGATTGTTGGCAGGATGGCAAAAAAGCATAGGAGGTGATCAGCTGAATTACAATGTCGTCAGATGACAGTTACTTGTGGGCAGGGTTGTCAATAAATCACAATGAAGTGGGTTGACCTGAAGTTATGACTCAACAAGTATTTAATGAAAGGGTTTCAAAGCCTTGAATGGCTCAGATCCTTGAAAGGCGACCGGTTTTTAACTAGGGTGATGAAAGCAGTGAATTAAATAAATCAAGAGGTAACCTGCAGTAGAGATAGGGTTTTCTATTCTACACATGTGATCAGCATCATTAAAGGGGGGAAATAATTCACCTCCACCACCTGCTCACAGATGGAGGGCAGTGCTACAAATGAGCAACCGGTGTCACAAGTCATTTCAGCTGCAGAGGCTAAAAAGCCTCGCTATCAAGCCAATTATTGCACTATTTTTGCAATGAAAACCTCTGGATCTCTGCTCAAACTAGCATTAGTTTAAAAGCCTCCCATAGCCAAAGGAGGTTGGGAGAGAGGCAGCAGGGCTGAAACACAGACTTGTGTAGGCGAGACGATCACTGGGCTGCAGTTTTAGACAGTTCAGTAAGCTCATTTTAATCATGACCTTCTTAAAAATCTGTGACTTAACCAGGCAGGAAAGCTGTTGGTTCGACACCTGTATCTCACTAATGTCATCTGTGTTACTTATTCATGTAAAAACAAGTCAAGTAAATAATTGTTTGTTTGAGGCTCAGCTTATGTGCACATTTCACACCAAATTGGGTTTGTTTTCCTTCAGATTCAACCAATTGTATAACTGAAATATCTATATTGAAATAAATCTGTCAGGGGGTTTAAATATTCTATTATTTATTGTTGCTCTTATACAGTTTGAAATAACTTGAACTGAGTTGTTCAGTCAGACCCGACAGTGTGTGAATTCAGACGTCTTACAAATCAGCATCGTAAAGAAGTTAATTTGGCATTCTTTTGATCTGTTTAAATCACAGCAAAATCTGTTTATCTTGGGCTCATATCACCTTTGTTTAAAGGACACATTTTTTTCAGTATGGATTAGATTATCCCAAGAGTAAACACAAATTTGTTTCGTGTTTGGTGGCAAAACACCATAAGTCTTGTTTTTTTAAATCCTAATCATCCTTCTTGTTGTTAAGACACAGACAAAATGGGTCTTGTTAACACCACTGTATAGAGGTGATGTGTCTTGTTTCGTCATTTAAAGAATATGATAAGAAGACATTTTAATATATTTATTAATTTAATGATTTAAGAAAGAGATAAGATTTTTCCAGTTTTCATAATTTAACAATTGTTTAAAGCGAAATAATTTACATTTTTCTGGAGGCCCCTGTGGACAAAAGCAGGAATGTTTCCACCACCTCATTTTGTCTGATTCGTGGGAATCTGACCAAGTCCGACCAGGCATTAAGAATAGTTTACACAGAAATAGTTTTTATCTTCTTGCTGATGGTCTTGATTGTTTATGTAGGTCACATAGAGATATCAGCATTAATCTGGGGCTGTTTCATAACCAGTTATAAACTCCTTGTACATTTAAATAATGGTCCAGTTTGTAATTCAGCCCAAAGTGACACACAAAATGGCTCTGCAAAGGCCAAACACGGTATAAAGCTGAGGTGTTCACATGTTATATCACAGTAAAGTTGACAGCCAGTGTGTCTGACCTTGCTGTTGGGAGAATTTGTCACTAGGTGGGAGTTGAGTTCACACCTTGTTGATTGACAACTCATCATAGCGACCAGTGGGTATTGCTGGATTGATGACATAATAACCAGATATGGTTTACACCTTTACTCTACCATCAGGGTCGTGGTTGGAGTATTAGTTTTGAGCATGAAACGGTTCATCTGCCAAAAAGACACCGACAATCACTTCAAGGTACTATAAAAAAGAAAGAAAGAAGCAGTTTATTGTCTCTGAGAATGCAAGTTTGTGCAATCAAATTTTAGCACTGATTCTCTGTTGCCTCAAAGCAATGTTTGCTTTTATTGTGGTTTATTACATAATGCAAAACACAATATGCAATAAACGAGGTTGGAGTTTTGTTCACGGTGAATCAATTTCGGCCTCCCCAAACTGATTGATTTCTCAGACGACTGTTAGGTCTTTAAAAACAATTAAGTGAAACACTTAAATAGTATTTTATATGCCGCTGAATGTGTTATTCCTGCATCTATTGTTTGTTTATCAGAATCATGTCTTACAATTGAGCTATTAACCATTTCAGCGATGCAATATAATCACAAGCATGAAAGCATAAAAGTAGATATATGCTGTAGCTACTGTACCCAAAATGTGTCAACTGAACCAGTTAATCACCTTGTGGTCCTGTGAAAACATCATCATTTTGCAGTATTTAATCCCTGTCAGTAATCGACGGTTTAATCTATAATAATTACAGGCATTTCATTGTGTTTGATTGTGGTCTCAAAGGAGATGGAACTGTGATCTGGCTTTGCAGCAGAGCGTGAAACTTCACTTCTGATTAGAGTGCAAGCAGAACTTATGACCTCTTTAGTGGGTCTTAATGAGGCTCTTAGACCGAGCCTAATGATTATTTTGAGAGCAAGCTGAGAGAATATCAGAGCGGGGAAAAGGTGACGGCATTTTGTTTTACTGGCAGAAATATGCACAGCCCTCTGTAAGACCTGCTACTGATACAAGAGACAAATCCCTAGAAGCCAAATGCCCTCATGGAGAGTTTCATTTCCCTCACCAGTCAAATAATCCATGACATTGTCATATAAATACATCTTTTCTGCTACTGTAAGCTGAAAGGGTTGTTGACAGTAGTGGTGATAGCCACCACAGCGGGACACATAAGTATGGAAAACCCCTTACATAAAGTCAAACCAGTCATTGGAAAAACTATGTGAGTGACAAATGATCTCGAGTAAGGAACCAAGCTTTTCACAACTTTGTCAGATACCCTGAGAAATAATTGTTTGCTGTTCGGGGAAGTTTGAAAAATACATTTAAAAATTGTCTTAGAAGCTGCTTTTAAACAATATCTTTTGAAGATGTGAGAGCTGACTGTGACGCCATGACATCCATTCACAGATGTACAGTACCACTTTATCAGCAGGGACGAGCAGAGAGCTGGTAGGAGCAGCAGATGGCAGGGGGAGCAAGCCAAACTCTATGCTGTACATAACAAAAAGTGTGTATCTTGGTCTCTTTCAACCTTAGAAGAAATGAGTGGTGAATGAAAACTAAAGCCTATAAATAATGAGAGAAGTGTTGTCATATTGCAAGTCCAAGACCCAGTCTTATATATAGATTGTGTCTGCTTCAGCAATTAGTGGCTAGGCAGTTTCGTCAGTATTCCAGCTTCAGCTCCACTAGTCTTACAAACACCTCTAACTAGCAACATCACTAGCATGAGAAACTATTCCATGCTGGAATCGCCATATCCCTTGACCCATCTTACTGAAGACAAGAACGTGTTTTCAATATGAAGTTGTGTGTGAGTGTGAGAGTTCAGCCAAGTCGACAGGGTGTTGAGCTGGGCCCACGACACCGAGCAGGCTCAGGCTCAGGTATCATAGCGATGGTTGCCAGATACCAGAGACAAATTTGATGACTTTAGACTTGACAAAATCTAAAAAGACTTGGACTTTAACACCAATAACTCATGAATCCACTTGGAATTTAGCCTTTTGACTTGAATATACTTGATACCTTCCCTCAGGCCCAAAGATTAAAAAGTATGTTGTTTAAACAATGTGCCACGAATCAATTCATTTCCTGAATCAACTGACGTTAACTTAATTCCCAGAAAGTTGACATTTAATTCTCCAGATCCACTTTGATTGAACCAATCAAACATCACTGAGTGCCAGTTGGAAAAAATTATACCAAAGATAATTTTGTTTCGGTCATTAAAATTGCATTATATTTGGTGAAGAGTGCATTATGACTTGTTTATGGCTTGGGATGCCTGTCTTTATGATTTATTTATCCGTTATTTTTGCAGGGACAACGCACAATTAAAAATAATCACACAAGAGTGGGCTCATTTGCATCTTTTGTCCCTGGGCAGGTAGACAAAAAAATACGACCATAGAACCGTAAATACATTTCCTTAAACAGCACAATACATAAAAGTCCATCAGTGTGAGATAATAAATAGAATTCATATGATAATAAATAAAGTAGATACAAAGCAATCATTGGTGGTGACATTTTTGTGCCGACTTCAGCCAGAGCTGCAAAGCTTCATGAGTCTCTAATGTTTGTGGGTATGGAATTCCACTTCCTCACTACTTTCACAGAGAAAGCTAGCTGACCAGAGGCCGGCTTCCTGAACTGCGGCACCCAGACACCCCTAACTGATGCTGTAGTCCTACAGGCACTACCACTGCTAGGAAAGGTCAGGTATCCTCAAATTGAGAAAATTATATATTTTTAGAATACTACAGTGATGATATAGACTTTAGTTTAGCTTTCAGGGTACACAGGTTTAAGTGAAGTCACACCTGCTTGTGAACAGGTTGTTATAATGGGGAAAAATCAATGTGTGATCAAAATTTGGAAGCAACTGGTAAATTTCCCCATTTGTGTATTATTATTATGATTATTATTATTATTATTAAAACATTGCAACCTCATAGTGATGATAAAACACAGAGAAGCTCACGGTCAATACACTTGTATGCTTGTTGAGAAATAACTTTGAGCATAAAAAACCACACACCGTTGCTTTTACAATTCAGTTTGTGCATGGAATACACAACATTTAAATTAGAAAGCTTCAGAGTAGCTGGTGGGTGGGTTTTTTTTTTCACATTGGACAGATGTTTTGATGTTTTTTTGTCACAGAAACATGAGATCTGATTCAATAATCTAAAACAATCATAACAATACAAAAGTGGGTTAATCTTGTGAAAAGCCACACTTAACATTATGAAGGAGCAATTATCTTGTGAGAAATTAAATAAAATTGCCATCTAGAACGAATGAAGTGGTGATTCACTACTGACGTAATAATGTGTCATTTACTTTCAAAGGTTCAGAGTATTTTTAGCCTCAAACCATGGCAAGGGAGAGTGTCTACATGGTATTTTCGACAAATTCTGTTGACTTCTAAGCAGTTTTTCAGAATGTTGATCTCAGCCGAATGAAGAGCACACAAACACTTTCACAACGGCGTTTATAGTGTGTTTTTTCGCTGCAAGAAGCAAATCATTTGAATCATCCTCAGGGTGCGATGAATATACACACCAATCTGGTCTCAAGTTGTTGCGAAATCTTTCTCTGGCCCAAATCTGTTAGATGGATATGATCACAGATGATATCTACAGTTGGTGGATTTAACTCAAGTGATTAAAGGGGAGGAGCAGTCCAATTCAGACCAACAGCAGGCAGATTGTTGATTTGTTTTATGGGCCTGTTCCATGTGTTCTGTGACAATTATTACACCATTGTTTCATTACAGTTGTCAGGCCCTGGGCTCTCTCTCTGTCTGAATGGCTAATTACACATTCTCATGCTAATAAGCACAACTCTATCTGTGCTGTCTCACTAATTAGTCAATTTTTAAATTTCAAGAAAACAGGTTGTGTCACAACAAAGCACCATCAGTGTCTGCACACATGACACAGTCAATAATTTATTCCTGTCAGACATGAAGAGACTGAAAATGTTAATAACACTGTTTTGTACATTTGCTGCACAATAAAAGTCACAACATATTGTCTGGCTGAGCATACAGTGGACTAAGTCACATTGCTAACAATAATGGGTGGCATATGCACAGCAGACATGATGACTGTTTCCATCTGTCTGCAGAGACCAAAGAAGACGTTTATTTTGAGTCAGAGTTCAGAGATCCATCCAAGAGTCTTGAGTGGTTACGTGGCAAAATGTAATAATGTGGTGGAATGTAACTTATTATATTTACTCAAGTACTGTATTTTCACATATGTGTGCTCTATGCTACTGCTCTGCATTCATTTGGCACATATATTCGCTTATAAGATATAATCCAGTACTAATCTACCCAGTAATGTATCTAAAATTGGCTCCACATTCACAAACTACAACATTAAAATACTATTTTTACTGTATTCATTATAAGACTATGATATGATAATGTACAGTATAATAACACTGTGAATGGAGCCATTCTGCATAATGAATACTTTTGATCCCTTAAGTACATTTTGCTGATAAAACGTTATCCAAAAGCAAGTATCTCTGGCTTAATTTGTAAAGAAGAAGTTTTAGAACATGGTATTTCTACTTTGACTTAAGAAATAGGATCTTGCTACTTCTTCAACCACTTATGTTCATTTAAAAATGAGAAGTGAGTTTGTTAGAACTGCAGTATCTGTTGAATTCTTTACAATAAAAATAGCAGCTCTCCAGACTTTGCACGCAGCAGCGACAGAAAACATTTTTCCTTTGGCAGCGTCCTCTGTATCACTCACAATTTCTAAATGGTTGTTGCTGTGGAGTTTTTTTTTCCGTCATCATACCAGGGTCTCTAAAAACTTTTCTGGGCTGTTACACTATTTTACTTTTAGCCATGACAAATGCTGGGCTCTAGCTATGTCCATCTGTCTTCCTGCCTATTGTTCCAACTATCTTAATGACTGTATGTTTTTATCTTTTTTTGTTGCCCTGTCGTTAATACTTAGCTTACTATATGCATGTGAATGTTAGCATTTCAACATAAAGCCATATCATAGAAAAACTGCAACATGCATATGTCTCCTCCTTTATGCTGTAAGTTCACATTTTTGCCAAACTCTGAATGTAATAATACAATAACAAACAATATGGAGAAAAATCTTGTCAAACATTTAATTGATCCAACGAGTTTATTTTCTGGTGTGTAGTGAGCATTACGGCCTACTGGAGGTTGCTAATGTGGCTGGAACGTAAGTAGTTTTAAAAAAAAGAAGAACGTATTTTACATAGTTTGTCTCCATTGTTTGTGACATCAGTTTTATTAAATCTTTAAAGTTTTCTTCTGTTTAATTGTATTAATTTGTTAATTTTTTAGGTTTTTGGTCTTAGGTGCTAAGAGGCTTAGCTCATAGTTCAACATGGACAGTCTCGCTTTGTTATTGCAGCCATCTTAATAGGCTTAATTGCACTTTTCCTTTAATAACAATAGTATCTGTTTGCCTTGCAGGGTGTGACTTATCTCAGAACAGCAATGCCAAGAATTAAAGAATGACCCACAGTAAATTAGCACACAGTTGCATGGTTATTCATCCTTCTTTTACATATCTGTCAGGTGTAAGTACACACGTAACAGTGGACTCAAATCAAAGATGAAGTTCAGTGGTAAGGGCAGGTACTTAACAATTACAAAGTTCTGATCTAATGAATAAATGAGACGAGCTTGAAAAGGTATTAGCAGAAAGGGAGATGTGAGTCAGGTAGATGAATAATCACACAGCTTTAACTTTCAATAAGCTGCTTTTGTGGAATGTACTCGCATTCACATGAAGTAGATTACATTTCAGGACTTTAATGAAAGGATTAATTCAACTTCAAGGCCTCCTGTCTGACCCAAGCAAATTAAAGAATGCATTATCTTATATAAAAAAAAAAGTCATCTTGAATGTTGCAATTTAAGATGCATTTACATCTTTCCATTTTGTGATGATAATGCCGGAAAAGCAGCGACTGGGGTCTGACATGTGGAGACCCATGAGGGCTTTAATGGCTCTCACAGAACAGATCATAAGTTACGTCACTTCAAGTGCGTCCACTTGCGACATTGAGCAGGCCAAAGCTCTGCTCACAGCATGATGATAGGAGGCACAGCCTTCACAAGTGAGGCATGTCGTTAGTAAGTGGGTACATTAGGTCATTCTGTTAATGTTGTTTACATTGATGAAGCCTTGCACTGACATACCCTCACTGCGGTGCTTCCTGAGTCATGAAATAGATTATTAGCCTTCTCCTCATGTGGGCCTATTTACAAACCCAGAGAAAACCACAAGACACTCTTAATACAAAATATGTGTATTCCTGAAAACTCAGACATGAGGGAAGTTTGTTGACCCATCAAAGCTCATTTTAACAAGATCAAAGAATTGAATCCACGTAGAGCCATGCCTCGTCATTCCAGTGAGAGACTGAGAGGACACCAAGCAACATTTACAACTGTGTGTATACTGGGTTCAGTGCTTCCATTTTTGTTTCTTTTTACATTGAAATTAAGCATGTCACTGAGTCTCACTTCGTTTACAATGTGAACATAATGTGAAGCATTAAATCATATATATATATGATTAAATGCTTTGTTATGTTAACTATATATATATATATATATATATATATATATATATATATATATATTTGTGTTCATTTTAGTTTTCTTAACATGTTATCTTAAAAATTAATCTTAATTATTGAGCAACATTTGACAGCATTTGACACCATTTTTTAGGGGTGGCAGCTGGTAACCCTTGCCACCCCTCTACATCTGCCCCTGGAGATATCTACTGAAGTTAACATGCTAACCCGCTAGCCCTGGATTGTAATATTAGTAATACCACTCTGTGCCTCAAGAGGAAATAGAGAGTCACTGAAAAACCCAGTCTGCCCTCAATCCAACATTAAAGGATGAAGAAGTATCGCTATCTGAGAGGAAGAAACACGTTTGAGGCAAAGGATATGTGATAGAAATAGAAGAAAAACAGGAAAAGGCTTTATACAGTACATACAAGGAACAAGTCGTCACACTACTGACCACACGTTCACCGGGAAGAGCAGTGCAAAACGGTCTTCATATTAAAAAACATGCAGTCGCGGGAAGTCAAAAAATTCAGCACAGATTTATTATGAATTGAACATGACACTCACCTTGCTGGCTCCTGGCAGTAGGTGCAACTTGACATAGGGGTCGGAAAGCCCATTGTGGTCCATCGGCTTGAGCCCCTGCAAATTAAACACAGGCAGGTCATCATGATGATTTATAAAGATAAAAAAAGTCTCAGATATATGTAATGTTTGAAGTTTAAAGAGCGACTAAACACCTTCATTACCAGCAGTTCTCAAGACATTCTGAAAATAACAAACACTAGCATCAGTATCAAATTGATCTGACCATAGTCACATCTAAAAAAGTTATATCTATCTATCTATCTATCTATCTATCTATCTATCTATCTATCTATCTATCTATCTATCTATCTATCTATCTATCTATCTATCTCTTATTTAATATATCTTGTCTAATGAGGAGCAGCTCAAAGTGTTAAATCCATAGCATGTGACATTCATTAAAAATGTCAGGAGAATATAGAAGTTGTGGCTTTCCAGTTTTCCTCAGTCAGCGCCTAAATTTCTTGAGATGTACTTTACATGCTACTTCTCATCAAATCTTTGGCGCTAAGGTGTATTAGTCATTCAGTACAGGACCACTTCAGCTAGAAAGACCCTCAACATCACACTGAGAAACACTAAAGTGAATAGGCGAAATGACTAAAAAAATTGCTTTCACATTCCTTTGAAAAGCAAATCAATGAGACTCAGGGAGGGAACAGGATGTAAAGGTCACTCATACAACGACAAAATAAAACAACACATGTGGGTGCCCACAGAGCAAACCAAAACGAAAGGACCTAAAGGGTTTCCAGAGTGAAATGCAGAGTGAATAAATGGAAGAACGGAATCCAAATGCTGCTATGAAAAATATCTTCCCATAAAGCACAGGGAGCGCATGAGTTTTCTTTTCTTTTCTTTTGACCTCATGTGGTGTTGAGATTATACAGGTTGCCAACTCCTTTTGAGGTAAAAGCTTAAATTGAATCATTGTCCATGAATGAGTATGCTTATGCTGAGGATAGTTTTGGCCATTATCATATAATCACTGTTAGGTGACAGCGAGCGCAAATGTCAACTTTCATCAGCGTTGCTTTTACGGTAGCTTCATGAAAAAGAGTTTGTATATTCAAGGATTTCTCAAAATCCCAGGAGATGTGATCCTTCAAAACCTCAGTTAAAAACAGGAAAATAATTAAAACTGTTTAACATTATGCTTGTGATATTTATGTTAATTGGTGTGTTAATTTTTCACATAAATACAAACAAAAATGTCTTGAATGCTCATCAACCATAAATTAAATCAGAGTTACTAACCAATATGAATTAGTGTTTGGTTTGGATTAGAGTAAACTTGAAAAAGTAAAAGTTGATGCACAAATTCTGAAATTATTTTGTTGTTAAAAAACAACAAGTAGAATGATTAGAGGAGTTTGCTGCTTTGATTTTAAATCTTGATTCACCCAAACAGCAGAGGCCAAGATATTCAGACTTTTGGTCACTAGCATGGGTCGAGTCCTAAAACACTGGATCCTACATTTCCCATGATTCTATATTCTTTTGTTAGACTCTTGTATGCCCCCATGGGATATAAAACATGACAACCACTAGCCCACTAGAATCCTAATGGTATTTTTTCTCTGCCCCTGCCCTAGAACAGCCTGAGTCTGCCATTGCATATAAGAAATTCATACAAATATGGGATTCTGGACTCAGTCTGGAAGGTGTGGATTAACTTTATGTAACCAAAAACCATCTTTTCCTAAACCTAACCAAGTAGTTTTGGTGCCTAAACCTAATCAAACATATCACTTCACAATGATAACCTGTGATGACGGTACTCTACAATGGGCATATATGTTATTTTGGAAGTCACTGGCAATTAGCCTGTTCAGTCGTTTAGGTATGAGGACATATACTTCAAAGTGTGAGATGTTTGTAATTCATATGTAATAAATAGTAAAAAAAAACAACAGAAAATACTCTAAATAAGTATAAAAACCAACCATGATATCTTAAAGTGTGAGAAGTTTACAATTCAAGAGTTGAATAGCCTCAGGGAATGTACTTCTTTTAAAGCAGTCAACAGAGGTGTCTGAACCTCCTCCCAAAGGGAATTTCCTCATAGAGCTGCTGGCTTTGAGTCATCTCTAACAATGTGCTGAATCTTTTTATGAGGCCGAATTTTATAAATTTAACAGAGATGGGAGAGAGTGGCCGGTAATGTTAGATGCAGTCTTAACTATTTTCTAGTAGTCAGACCAGACCATACTATGACAAAGGAAGTTTATGATAAAGCACGTTCTACAGCAGATGTGTATAACTGGACCAAAGGTTTCCTTAAAATGCCAAATGGCCTGAACTTCAACACAAATATAATCTCTGATGGACCCATTTAAGGTTTGTAGAGATACTACAGCCAAAAACATCTAAAGAAAAACTCTGGCACTGGGAAAAACGACCTGTATCTGGAAAGATCCAATGGTATCAGATCTGTATATCATATCAAACTGTCTGCATGTACTGTCCGTATCTTTGACAAATCCAAATGTATCACCACTTGGATAGTACTGTATTTTAGGGCATTTATTCCACGTGTCGTGTGAAACCAAAAGTCAACATGTCAAATCTTTTCCTAAACCTAGTAGTTTTTGTTGCCTGAACCTAACCAAACTGCAACTGTAGCTGGCTTTATTTTGAAAGTGTAACCAGAAGTTGCATATTTATTATGACCGTGGAATGAGCATATCTTGATAACGTGACACTGTCACGGTGGACTGGCGTGTGCATTAGATGCTTTGGCATGATACCGTATTGCGAAAATATTATAAGTAGTAAATTAGTAGTTGCTGTCCTATGCAAAAAAGTTAAAAATGAGCTTGACATCAACTAAATACTTATTTTTCTGATTATACTTACATACTTTTACCAAATATGTACTTTTACTTGTAACAGAGTATTTTTACAGTGTATAGTACTTTTACTTAAGTAAAGGATGTGAATACTTCCTCTACCATTCTCTAATAATCATACTGTGTAGCAGAATGCAGCTCCATTATCTATTTTGTAGACTGACTATAATAAAGATTTGCGAGAAATTACGGCCATGAAACCATTCAGTAACAGCATCTAATTCCAGCTTGAAATTATATATCAGCATTTTGAGCATTGAGCAGCATTGCCTCAAACAATAAAAGCCAGTGGTTGTAAATCATTCTAGTATTTTAGTAACCCCACAGAAAAAGTGAGAGATGAGGCCCTGACTGTATGCAAGTGGATTTTTAAGGCTGCACTGTTTGGTATTACATTCTGGTCTACTGAGGCTACCATGAGTGAGAAATTGCTGTCTGTGCCTCTTCTACAATTGATTTCACCCTGTGCGATTGCTGAAAACTGGTGCAAGTTTGGATTCTCAGGGGCAGCACAAAAGACCCAGGAATGCGACATGCAGTATATTACAATTTGTTGTTGAACTGTATTAAACTGTTGACTTCTAATCCCCCTTCTAAGCTCCCCCCAAGAGCATCGGGAGGAGCTTTTCATGGTGGCTTCAAGGCCATCAGTGCTTGTATTTAAAATTCATATAATCAATATTAGATACGTCATGATCAGCGTTGTTGGACACTGTAATGTTGCAATGCTCTGCTGTGTACACAATCTTAGTTTGTCCACTGTGGTTTACAATGTTCTTGGTGGATAACTGAAGCAAAAATAATAAATTTAAGGTTATAAAAGATAGAAAATAACATTATTAATGTAATAGAAATAGCTATTCATGTGTAATAGTAAATGGGATTACTTAAAATGGCCTTAAAATATGACTCACTTATTGCTGCAGTACAGTATAATATCTAACAGAGGAACACACACAGTAAAATAAGACACCCTGAATAACAAACTATATATATATATATATATATATATATATATATATAATGTGGGATAAAGAATAATAAGGCTTAGAGACCCTGTGGCTTTATGATCTCGCAATACAAAGATTTCATTTCTCATCTGGCAAATGATAAAGATTTCACATTACTGGAAACAGCCGTCATGCAAAAAAAAAAAAAAAATCCTACATAAAATTCTTTATTATGAGCCTGGGGCCATTATTTTAATTGTTCCCTGTCTTTATGGTTCTTTCTTTAATGGACCAAAAAGGGAGAAACACAACAAATATGATGTCTATTCACCCACAATTATCAGGCTTAATAGAGGAGCTCGGCTCAAAGCCCAGCACTCAGCAGGAATTACTGGCAGCAAAATGACACACTCAACTGTGTCTCTAATAAGGCAACACTACTGCTTTAGATCCTGTCTGCACAAAATAGAACCATAGTGACACTAATTTCTATAGCTGACTCTCATAAACATGTCCACATAGACGGTGTCGGATATTGTTAGTTCTCTGACATCTCAAGAAAGTTCCAGACAGAAGAGATGACATTATAAATACAGACAGACAATTAAATCAGTTTAGGGGGAACACTAACTAGATGAGAGGTAGTTTCTCTGGGTCTCTCTAATTCTATTTAGGGTGTGTCACAGAGACAGTGATGTCTACATACAGTAAGATATCATTTCAACAGGACTGAAGTTAAAAAGGACAACTCTGGTCCTTCTAGGATTTTGTTGTCACTCTCATTAGGCTTATTTTAAAGACAAACTTTAACCTAAAACTGTTTTTTTAGCTGTAAACTAATTGATATGACCATACTGTAATGAAACACATAAATGCTTGTGTAAATATTGACATTCTTACCAAATTTATCAAAATGGGTTTAAAATGGCTCAACACGCCCTCTTTTGTTTGAAATCACTATGTACCTTGTAAGTTTGGGACTACTTTAACTAGGAGTAAATTTTTCAAATGTATAAACTTTCAGTTATGGCTTGAGCAAACGTATATTTTGATTAAAAAACGCAGGAAAATATAAATGAATGATCTTATTTTATGTGTGACCACGGTATAAGCAGGATAAAGCCCTTTGAGGTGTCCACAATCAAGAAGTAATGGACTCTGCACGTCGGATGGTTCTGGCCTTCACATTATCCATTAATTCCTGATTATGGACACCTCACATGGGCATTATCCCTTATCAACTATCATTTGATACTATCGACCACAACATTTGAATTGATAGACTAAAGAAATAGATGTGTCCTTCTGACTTATTATCATTTTTATGCTGATGACACTCAATTATATATCTCTGTTTCACCAAACAACCCCAACACACTACATGCTCTTATTGTCTGTCTCACTGAACATTTTAAAGCTAAATGAGGAAAAAACTGAGATTATTTTAATAGGACCCAAAGCATAGAGAGAAAAACTGCGCTCAACGCTGGGTGACCTTCCCAAAAACATTAAAAATAACATTAAAAAAATTGTGTGTGATTTTAGATTCTGATTTAAATTTCATCTTTTCATTTTAGGAATATTGCCAAAGTCAGACCTTTTTTTAAGTCAGAAACACTCACTCATGCGTTTATCACCAGTCCTTAAGATTACTGTAGTTCTCTTTTTACTGGATTACTTAAAAAGTCCATAAGAAAGCTACAGCTAGTTCAGAACACTGTGGCCAGAGTCCTAACTAAAACTAGGAAAATGGATCACATCACTCTTCTGCTGAAGACACTGCACTGGCTTATTTTAAAGTCCTTTTACTTGTTTATAACACTTTAAATGACCTTGCTCCTCCATACATCAAGAGACTTTCTTTCATTTAAGGTTCCAGCCAGACTACTGGGGTCCTCCACCGCTTTTCTTTTAAATGTTTCTTATGTGTCCCATAAAAGTACTGGTGAGAGTGCTTCTGTTTTTATGTCCCTAAACTATGGAACTCACGGCTCTCAGTATTTTTAAAAGGTAAAACCTTTTTTAATCTGGCTTTTACTTTGGAGTAATGTTAGTTTTAAGGTTTTAATCTTTGGTTTTTATTTTTTTTATTTTGTTATTTTGATGATGTTTTACATTTTATTGTTTTTATTGTATTCATTTTTTGCCTTACACATTTTTATTAATGCTTGTTTTTATGCATTGTTTTTATTTGCTATGTCTAGCACTTTGGGCTGCATGTTTGTATGAAAGGTGCTATATAAATAAAATTGAGTTGAGTTACATATAATAGTGTAACAGTCACAGGGGACATTTATTTGCATTAAATACTTTTACTTTTAATACTTTGAGTACATTTTCCTGGTTACACTCAACTCAAGGACACATATGGACCCGTCAATCACAAGGCAGCCCTACCCCGCTTTATTGTCTATTTTACTCTAAAAGGCACAATACTTTACAAAATAATCATCTTGCTGTATGAAAGAAGACTTGAAACTAGTGATTAAGATAATAAACTCTTCAGGAAAGAACTAATAAAATCAAACCAGAAGGTAATTTTCTCATTAGCTCCATTTTTTTTTGGAGCCAGTGGAGTCACCCCATGCAGGCCAAGAGAAATAATATGGCTTTAAGGCACAGTGGATTCCCTTTTTATTTCACCCGGAAGCCCCCTCCACTATTTATACAGTCTATGGTATTTTTACAGTGTTGTATTAGTACTTTTACTTAAGAAAGTGACCTGCATACTTCCCCCAGCACTGTCTAATAATAATACTCTTGTAGGTTAAATATTATCAAGATTCGAGCTAAATCACAGCCAATAGGCTGTTGCATTAAGAAACGAGGGTCTAATTCCAGTTTGAAATTAGATATCAACAATACTGTGGATGTATTTCCTCAAACTATTGTAAATCATTCTCACTGCAGTATTTTAGTAATCCTACATAAAAAGTGAGAGATGTGGCCCTGACTGTATGCAAGTGGATTTTAATGGCTGCACTGAATGGTATTGCATTCTGGTTTATTGAGGCTACCATCAGTTGAAAATTGTTGTGCCGCTTCTTCAATTGATTTCACCCTGTGTGATGGCTGAACACTGGTGCAAAATGCAAAACAGGAATGCAACATGCGACATATTTGAAGAAATGATGTAATGAGAAAGTAAAACTATTTGGTGGCAGTTTCACTCAATTTTTCTACTTTTATCCACTGTTTCTGTGCAAAAGGGTTTGCAGGTTTGAGTGACAGAGAAACACGCAGCTAATTGTATTTTACCTTTATTTTAAAGGTCCCACTGAGTTAAAAAATTGCTTTTACAAGTGAGACCTGGTCATGGTAACAGCCATACAAAATCACAAGATATTATAATACAACATAATATACAAATGAGGCACAACAATGTTCAGACAATACATACTGTACAGCCTGCATTAAGTGAATGTTTTTATATGAATTAGAGTATGTGCGTCAATGTATAAATACAGTAACAGGTGAACTGCGTTGCGTGTGAATGAATGTCAGAGCTGACGTACTTTCCTGGCAACTTTCTAATGGTCTGAATTTGCATTATAAGGTTATGTAGGCATGAGAAGTAAAAGAAAAACAATTCAATCGCTATATATAATTAATTCCTTTTTTAAAATAATGAATTCTTATTGTGTACAGTAGCAGCAGATAAGGTGTGGTGAATGCATCAGTCCATAAGATGACAAATTATGATGAAACTGGTTTTAGGGCTCAATAAACAGAGCTGCTATAAACCTGCATTCTTAACCGGATGTTTTATCATAATAGATTGGTGTTCAATTTAAGTGTTTTCATAATAGTTTTAAATAGATGTAGAGGAGGTGGTGGCACTTCTTTCAGCCCTACATTTTCAGCTATACAGCAAACAACTTCCATTAATAAGTTAGGGGACCCTGTATGTTGCCTGCGGGGCAAAACCTGGGGCAAACAAAGGCCACCAACCACTGTCTGCACTGCTCCCTGCTGCTCATTAAACTTAATCGCTGTCAGTGCAAGCTAATGAGAGCGTATCAACAGTTTGATCAACTCTCCTCTCATCTAGACTTTGGCAGCTGAGGACAATTAGAGATTTTAGTTCAGTAGTCAAACTGAAACTGTAAAGGTTTCAGGTAGGACACTTTCAAAATATCCCTATCTTCGGAGGAAAATTTAAGTCTGCACTTCTCTGCTAGCTAAATATATACTTTGGTTTTTGCTTAGTAGTGGCTTTTACTGTAATCACTAGTGAACATTATTCAGTTCTCAACAGCCATTCCCAGCAGATTTCCAGGTTATCTGTAATGTTTTACAGATTATACGGTTAGTTATAATCTGTATAAATATAAGTGCATAACAATAATTGGTTAGCAAACCAGCTGGGGAAGAAATTAACTTGTTGTGCTAGTCAAAATACTATATTTATCATTACTTGTCTCTAACATAATTTCAATTATGTGAAAGACTGCATAGAAGTAGTCATATTAACTTAATATTTAACTAATAGAATCAGGAGCAATGGATTTCTATGCATTTTTTATTCTGTTATATCATGGCCCCATCTTTCTTTAATGATGATCAAATGTGCGTGTGGATATCGCCAAAGGCCTTTATTTGTTTGCATCTTGAGAAAGCAGTGGTAAAATGATGACTTCACAGTCAGACATAAAAGAAAAACGAGCAATGTCTTTCAAAATCTGTTTTGATGGCAAAGTCGTGAGTTGCCAGAGGGTTGGACCGAACTACTGGGAAAGTATATCTTATTTTTAAAGTTTGCCATTCTGTCTTTTTAAGATGAAACATTTTATAAATATGAAGTTGAAGGCTAGTTTATAAATATTTATATTCATATTTATGTATAATACACTGGGTAGGCCTACTGAGAAGTAAATGAGTACAACCTTATTATAAATTACATGTATTGAGACATGTCCATGTCTGCAGTCCTGCTGCCATGATGAAGACTGCAACAAAAATAAGGCAAGGCTGAGAGGCAGGGGGATTCTGCTGTCTATAGTCAATGCCTTGAAAATAAGGCAATACAACACAGTCAACATTCACTTTGCAACCCCAATCTCTGTGCCAGCCGTGACCCTTTCTCCTCAATCTTGTTTCTTATTTTCTCCTCCCTTATCCAAGCAGAGGCCCGGGTGAACTAAACAGGTAAAATATTCCGCTATATGTATATATATATATATATATATATATATATATATATATATATAAAACATGCTTGATCTGAAATACAAACACGTTGAACCATTTTTTTCCTATGCTGCAAAAAATAGTTCAAAGCTTAACATCTCGTAAAATTGTAACTCCGCCCGCAACTCCTTGTTCATTGATTTTCATTTTCTGATTTTATGTGCTCCTCTGGGTGTTGAAAATGTGGCATTTCTTGCTGATATTCATCTGAACTTCTTCGTGTTCGCACAACAAACTCACTGAGACGGCAACCATGAGGGTTGATTGGAGAGGTTAATGTGCTATCTTCATCTACCCCTATTGTTGCCTTCAGCAAACACCTGAGCTATCATTTAAGAGGAGGCACATTATGTGGGGTTGGATTGGGATGAACAGACAGCTGCGTCATGCTGCTGATTGCGCGAGCACACTGTGAATACTCGGTTGATCATAATTACTGAGGGTTGGAGAAAAATGACCACTGCAAAAGGCAGATGGGTAACATGCATCAGTGTGTCCAAATGCCACACATCTCACACATACTCATTCATAACAGTTCCCTTCAATAACAGCCTTTAAATGCTGTGAAATGAAGTTGAGCTTTCTTTGTTTTGGGAATTATGAGCTTCCTTGACATCTTTCAGAAAAAGTGAGGGTTGTAGTTGGGCTTGGCATGTGTGCTGGTGTCGAGTTTGGAGCCTCGTAATGAGCAGAAAAAGAGTATGTAGCCTGTCACTTTCAAATACTGCAGGGGCATACATTGCAGCCTTATTAACTTAAGATAAGAAAGAAAATATGTGTCATATATCATAGAAGTTTGAGTTAAATCTAAACATATAAATCACTATATGTTTTGTACAGGATCTCTATATGTCCGTTTATGTCGGAGAAACACTTACTCTGTATAACAGCTCACAATAGACCCTTTTCACAGCTGCCCTTTTGACATGAAATAGTAGGGTAAACACAGAGTCAGGGTGCTGCTGCTGTGTATGTTGTCTCACTGGAAAAAGGTCTATTGCCACTTGTGTTTGTATTATACTGAACCTACAGCTCATAACTAGAGCTAGTTCTAACTGGAAGTGGAAGATTCTAAAGTCCATGATTATATAGTTCTTTCATTTTTTTAAAGTGATACCCTCGCTGCTAATAACACAATGACGTTAATGCTGGGTTCAGACTACACAATGTCTTTTTTTTTTCATATACACTATGGTCTGTTTCAGTGTGAACTCAGGGGATTGCTGTAAAGGAGCTTAATGCTCAGTCAATTTCCCTGAATAAACAATGGTTGATGATTGCCCAGACATTGTGCGGCGTCTCAGATCCTGCGTCGGTTTTCTTCCACTGTGTTACACTACATGCAATAAAAATAACAATTGTTGCCCCTGGCGCCCATTTTCCAGATGTCTATTGGGTTGGGATGTAAGCTGGCTGATACCAAAATGTGCTGCTTCTGACTGTCTCTAGTTCAGTCTTGGATTTTGAGTATATTAAGTGTGTTGCTATTTTGAACTGTTTCATTCAGCTCAGTACAAAACTAGGCCGGCATAAGCACTAATTATTGGGCAATTCGGGTTTTTACAACTTGTGTCTTATTTTTGTAGTTTTGGCCATGAATCCTCTTGGTAAAAATAACATTGTAGCTACCAAATGTATTTCTGAGATCTGGGAACAGCACAATTTTTTTTTAAAAGAAGCCAGATAAGGCAGGAAACAGGCCGCCAGGTTATAAATAAACCCTCAAGATAGCCCAAATTATTTGGAAGAAAAACTAAGCTGAAAATTAAAATGATTACCCAAACTGGATGCTTGTTTGACGTAGTTATGTGCGCACATGATTCAATGAGGGACATTTTTTTATGGCTCTAATTGTAGGGATTATCCTTATTCTGTAAATTAGTTAATGCATGACAATATTATCTGTGGTTTTTGGAAATCGTAGTAGAATTGTATACTTTATACCAGGCAGCAACATGCCGTGTATCACGACTGAGATGACAATAGCACTTTTGTCCCCACTGAAAGGAGCAAAAAGCCACTCATTCAGTCATTCATAATGAAGATTCAGTATGCTCAGTCCAGCTGGAAGATTTGATATTAAAGATTCATTAAGATTCATGTACAACACACCTCTAGCACTAACAAACTACAAAGATTTAATATTTTGTGGCTTATAGTTTAAGTTAAAGATACATTTCCTGATATATAAGATATCTTTACGAAAATGTTTATTGAACGTTAACTGTGAACTGATGTGAAGACATCAAAAGTGTATCTAACCCTAACCAGTAAGTACAATTATCATTCATACAGTTGTCCTCCCATCATGAATCCATAGTTTACTTTGACCTTATACTCCTCATGTGTATTTTCTAAGCCATATGTCCTACGTGAGTGCTTCTTTTCCACAGTGCTATCAGCCTCTTTATCAGCCAGGGCATATGTCTTCATTACCATATCTGACTGGCCTGGTAACACGCAGGTGGGGGAAGCATCAATCACCAGGAGAAGACGATAACAGGATGGATGAGAGGGGACATTGATCTCATCCAGAGGGAGCTGACACACAGTCATGTTAAAGAAGGGGTTAATACTTCAGAGGCCACCTGGGATCAGTCGAGGTGCTCAGGTCAAGGCTACTTGAAACGATCCTGGAGTGATGGAAGTCGGCAATATGGAGATGTCGGCAGATGGGTCCCATTCATCACCTATGAATGTCAACACTGATGAGCGAAAAGCTTAAAGAAGAGCGTGGTGGAGTTGGGGGTTGTGTCGCAGGGTCATGCTGGGACACATTAGTTTTAATGCCAGTCATGCCATTGATAACGAATCATTGATTTGGTGGAAAAACGTAGCATAGAGGCTGATTTGTGATTTTTATCGACTGGGAGACAAACTAAACTAGCACTTAAGCAGCTAGTGGTTGCTTGTCATTGCAGTGCAGCTCCATACATTTCTTCTATTAATTCTCAAGGGTAAGCAGCCAAACATGGCAAACAAAGACAAAGAGTTCAGGTGAGATGTGTCCAATAGATCCAATCAAAAACAGCTGTGGTAAATAAGTCCATCTGAATCAATGAGCAAAGTCATCTTTCTAAGGCTGCATTTGTATTAACATTCAACAATCAGACCATACATATCCATTTAATACAGACACCTGTTTCTCTACAGCCGCCTCAATAGACCAGACCTGCTGTGTTTTCAGTTAAGACTATTAGTAACATCTGATGCTGTAACTCCCAACAATAAAATGTCACCATCACTGTCTGTGTCCAACTCTATTCACTATTATGTATTGTGTCCACATTGGAAAAAATTTACTCAGTATACAAACTAAACCCAACTGAATTTATGCTGTTGATAGACACCATGGGAGCTTCGCAATGCAGTACACGTTGGAGATGCTGAAACTACTCATACCTGGAAAGCAGCTCCAGGAAGAAGTTTAAAGGTTAAAAACTAAAGGACAAAACCTTTGAACATTTGGCAGTAACTAAAAAATGTAAGTATATTCATTTCTCGTATACTAACACAGAGGTTCCCAAACATTTTCATGTCAAGGACCTTTACATTAGACCCAATTTGAGAGTATTTTTTGTCTTAAGGAAGTGTATTTTTATTTTTAGGTAGCTAAAAAAAAGTCTTCATCAATCAACGATCATGATCTCTATAAATTACAATCAATCACAGCCAGCCCTGTTTCTTTTCTTGATGTTCCAACTTCCAAAAAACGTGATAAACGTTTAAATATAATATTCCTCCTTTTGATGGAGACCCTCTACAACCCACTCAGGACCCAGTTTGAATACTACTTTACTAACTAAACGGTATACTATGAAGAGTATATCACACAGTATAAGCATATAGTAGAAAATGGAAATAGAAATATGGGACACAGCTCATGTCTTGATGTTGAAAGTGCAGTAGGCCTTACTTTTACACTCAGTGTGAGATAAATCAGTGTACATGCACTTTACAATTTTGTTCTGATGTTTGTGCTAGCAGATATCAACTAATCTTCAGTGGATAAACCACTGCCAAAATCAAATTTTAAAGCTTTGCAAATAGCAAATACCAAATGTTTGTCCAAGGATTATTACTTTTATTATTTCTGGGTTGGTGCCAGAGTCACTGCCACACTTTTACACTTTTACATTTTTCCTGTTGAAGGTAGGGATGTGCTCACAGACACCACACAAACAAACTGAGCAATTTTAGTTTAAAGGTTACGAGATTTAAAACATTATTATAGAAAAAAAACTGCTTTTTGTAGAGATATAGTGGGAGTCATGGTATCCTGAGCAGAGAATGACGTCCTCTGTGTTGCTACCTCAGCCTGTCTGTGTCTTGTTTACTTCTCCAGTCCGGCTTAATGCATGTGAGTCCCTCAGTGTGCAAATGAGAGCAAATGAAATGGCTGTTTTTCTCATCTGTGTCCGTAAATTAAGGATTTACTTCAACCAAACCAGAGTTAGTGATTGTTGGAACAGTGCAAAGACTGATTGTTGGATTGTTGGAACAGCAGGGCGGCTGTGCTGTGGCTCCTGTAGAGCGGCTTGTCCACTAATCAGAAGGTTGGCGGTTCCGGCTCCTCCCTCTGCATGTCGAAGTGTTCTCGGGCAAGATACTAAACCCCAAATTGCTTCTGATGCTGTGCCATCGGTGTGTGAGTGTGTGAATGGGTTAGTTAGTTACTGATGAGCAGTTGGCACCTTGCATGGCAGCCTCTGCCGTCAGTGTATGAATGTGACATTTCAGTGTAAAGTGCTTTGAGTGGTTGGAAGACTAGAAGGGTGCTAAATAAGTGCAGTCCATTTACCATTTACTGACAAAGACCGTTTTGGTGAGTTTTATTTTGTTTCTGTCCATTTTGAAGTTGCGATGTTAAGATGATGAGATCTATGGAATCTTTTCTGGTCCAGCAAATGACTGTTTCTGGTTAAATAAAAGCTGAATCTCTGTAGGGATCCTTTCTATAATGTTGCCAGAAACTTGGATAACAATCTGAGTCTGTCTTTGGCAAAAACAAGCACTTTTAGTGGACATACTCTGACGGAGGCATTTGTTCCCAAGGACTAGCTATGTTCCCGCCATACAATTGCAAATATTTTCACATCTAACTCAGTGAATTAGGGGTTTATTTTGACCAAACAAGTGTTAATGACTGTTGGAAAGAGTGACCGTCACAACCCGGCTCAAGGCTGCACAAAGAAGGGGAAGACACACATGAGTTGTAACTAAAAATTTGTTTTTTTTACATAACTAAAAGAGAAACCAAACAGGGTGAAAGCCAAGGAAGAGAGGGAGACCAGTTGATTGCCTCCAGCCTGCATAGTCTTGCCACTAGACCAGGTGAACTTAATCTGGTTGATTACCCGACTCAACCCATCAGGCTCTTTGAGGGAGAGACCTGCTCAGAGGGTCGTCACACTGACAAAAACAGTTTTGGTGAGTTTTGTTTTTGAAATATGTTTCACAGTTATAAAATTACTGGTTTTGTCATTGCGGCCATTGTTTTGGTCTGAGATGCTCTAGTGGACATCTAGTAGAGGTGAATTCATATATACCCTTCAAGTATCCCTCAATTTGTTACTTCCTGTGTGGACAGAGTACATGCTTGCAACATGTGTAGAATTAGTATAATGTACAAACCATTAATTTAATTGAACAACTCTAGGCTATTGGTGATGCAGAAACTGGGACTGGAAACTGCTAATGTAAGCACAAGAAAGGTTAACCAAAATCATAAATCACAAGAGCTAATTATGAATAACAACCTGAACAACATCTTGTATATAAGGATGGAGTTTACCTTTAATTAATCAGTAACCTAGTTGACCTTGGAGTCCTGTGCAGTCAATCACTAAATTGCTTTGCACGCTCTTGTCAGTAGTTGTTATCAAAGTGTTTTCTTTTAATTAGTTGACTTGTCTTGGTGAGTAATTATATACAATATGCAGTCCTGCACAAACAAACGAAGAATGGGAATAACACAATCGAAGAATTCACTTTACAGGAAACGTGACATTTTGTTGGTAAGTAATGGAATCACATTATGATGGTAATGAGAGGGAGCTGAGAAGAGGTCAGTTGGGGTTGGTGATGGTTTCGATCAGGGTTCACTGGGTCTGGAGGTTTGGCTGGATAAGACTAAGGATTGATTAGTAGGGACTGTTTGGGATTTAAGCTTATCTCAGCGGCTTACCTTCTTGTATCTGGGGACAGGAAGCTGTTTGTTTCCAGCAAACATAAAGCAGCAACACACAGAGACGATGAGAGCATGCAAAAGAGTAAAGTGGAGGAGAAAAAGGAAAAAAAAAACATTCAAAATGTTAAATTAAAGTTGAAGCAATTAAATCAACATGCAAATGAGAAAAAATGTGATGGAAAGAGTTTACACAGATCAGGGCACTGCTGAAATGTTTTCTGTGTAAAACTCTTTGATTGCGGTTTGAAACAACAGTTGGCCGACAGTTTGAGGCAAAGAGTAAACTAGTCTGAGTAACAAATAACAGCCTGACTTCAAGGCAGACTTCAGGATCACCTCAGCAGGTGTTTCTGCCCACAAAGTTTCACACAATCCGCTGACAAAGGCAGAGAAATTAAGTTGAAGTTTCAACACATAAAGAAACACCTCCACGTGGCGAGTGGTACACCTTCACTGACACCAACAGCAAAATAAATAACATATGCGAAATGATAAAGTGGATGGCGTCCCATTTTAAAGAAATATTGGGAAACATGTACAACTATTATTTGGTTTCTTTCTGAAAAGTGAGATGAGAAGGTTGGAGTCAGGACCTGGTTAGCTTAGCTTAGTATAATATATAGAAATATATAGTACAATATAAGGTTAACTATTGTGGTTTTAAGTTTAGTCATGGAACTATTTCTTGCAGCTGGGCACAGTGAGTTTTGTTATCAGTGAGGTTGCCGGGTTTGTTACCATTGTGCCTATACATAACCTATAACCAAAACCAAAATCTGGCAACCTGTGCTATAACCGCAGAATCCAGGCAGATGGATAAACTGTAGCTTGTCAAGAAATATTTACAGCATGTCGCTCCTTTTTAGTTTGTTAGTTTGTTTGTGTAAAGAGTCAACAAACAAGATACAACGTGCTAATTAGTGAATTTTCGAGCTGTTGCTATGTGTATTTATGAGCTTTGAACATATCTCTTTTGTTTAACTGGAACATAAAGAGAATCAATAAATGACGAGTAATAACCAGGCTGGCTATTTCTACCTGCCTCCAGTATTTATGCTACGCTAGGCTAGTCACAGCTGGACTTCATGAGACTGATATCCATCCTCTCATCTCACTCTCGTGCTGGACTACTAACCTTTAAGCTGATGACGCACAAACCTAACAATATACTACAAAAGGCAGACAAAAAAGCTTTAGTCCCAGGCTTGACAGCACTAGTATTAACTGTTAAGATATGAATCACAATTGATTTTTTTGCTGTGGCCATGACATAGCTCACTTCATCCTTTCTGAAAAGCCTTGTGGGAAAGACATTTCATCAATATTTAGAGCTGAAATGTGACAGATTGAACAATAAAAATGAAGCATTTCTCCGATTTTTCCAACATTACTGTAATGCAAGGATTACAAATGAAGACAAGTTGTTTTATGAAGCCTTATTATGTAAAACCAGCGACACGAAAACAGATACAAACACTGATAATGAATAAAAAAGACCAAAAACATCTCTAAGAAACAGAGCCAGTGTGTAAGTGTGCTCCCACACACGAGTGTGTGGGCATACCAGGCAATGAAAGGGCAGTCTACAGAAGAAGGACAATGAGAGACTGCAGTGGAGTGTTAAGGTAGGTTGTAGTGTAGGCGGTGCTGAATAAACAGGTCTTGGATCTGCAATTGAATAGTGAGAGAGCGTCTGATTCACTGATAAGGGCAGGGAAACTTGCTTTTCTACGGAGGGAGGTCTTAGAAAGACACTATTCACGCAGCTAAATATGTGTGGGTTGGAGGGATACGACAAGGTATGACTTCACTTACAGAAAGGAAGTAAAGTAGCAATATATCAAGGCAGGTTAACTATAAAGGCCTCGTAAAGCTTTAGTACATAAAATACAACATACTGGCACCTTTTAACAGAACCTCAGAATTTACAATTCTGATAAACATAATAAAACTGTGCTGCCCGGTGCTGCTGATAACGCTGAGTTGGAAAATATGTGGATGGTAACACGGTATATTCTCTGTTTAGTATGAATAAATATATGTAGATAGTTTTATATATAATGTAGTTCAAACAAACGCAGCACTTTCACCCAGAAGATCAGTTTGTCTCCTGTGGGAAACCAAACATAAACACTGAGTTATCATAAGTTTTGAGCATCATTTACGTCACATTATTCACATAACATTAAGTAGTTATTTTAACCCAAACCACGATCTTTTCCTAAACCTAACCAAGTAGTTTTGTTGCCTAAGCCTAACTTTGACCATTTAACAATGTTAACCATGTATTGAAAAGGCTATCTGGCAGAAAGGCTTTGTTACAACCCAAAAGGCTGCTGTGTGCGTCTGTATGGGACGCTGAGGGGGCGTGGCAAAGTGCCAGTATCTGACGACCTGGGATGAAAATGGGTTTCATTGTCAGGTTAAAATTCCTTTTATTTTATTAAGCAAATATTAACATGCTAACATGCTAAACTAAGATGTTGTGCTTTATACCTGCAGTGCGTTGGCATCGTCATTGTGAGCATATTAGCAAGCTGATGTGGAGTATTTTACTAAAACCACTGTTCTCTTCCTCCTTAAGAGATTAGTAAATGTTGCTAGCATCAGTTATATCAGAATTCGAGAGTATTTTTTCAGCATTCAATGGAAAAGATGTTTTGGCTCTTCTCCCGAGAGAAGTCGGCTTGTCAGTTGAAGTCAGCCCGTGATAGTGTTAGACAGGTGACTCATCCAATCACCTGCCAAGTATTATGTGCCCTTTTCCAAACGGTTTCCAAGGCTGACTATCCAGATGGTACACTATAACAAACTATCTAATCAGGGATTTTGTATTGCATTTCCATAGCATAAATTGGTACAGAAAGCGGCAGAGGCTGAGATATTTTATGCTGATTTAGGGCTCAAGATCTAAAAGGACTGATTCCATTTACAATAATCCAACCAAGCATCCTTTCCTTATACTCTCACTGTCTGGTAAACACCCGTCTTCCAAACTCTTTATAACCAAAACATGCGTTTACAATAACCCAGAAAAGAGAATATGTTGTACTGTGCAAAGTACACAGACGGCAAAGTTATGAGAAACTTGGATGGCAATGCTGAGCTGAAGCCAACTGTGAAGGAAGCAAATGGCCATTTTTGGCCACAGTAACTCCAACAACCCATGAACTTATTCAGAAAGTCAGATAATCTACCTCCAAGTTGATTGCCATTGCAGGAATGTACTTGGGTCACATGCACTCCCTGCCCCTGAGAAAATCCCTGCTATCAAGGCGGAATTTTTTGTTTGGCCAAGCCAAGAGTTATCGGAGTGGAGTGAGAAGTGCTGAACATTGCTGATTCAACATGTGTGCAACATTCATTCAGCAATCTGACCAGCAGTTGTCGAGATGTCTTGCTGTGCACCAAACTATTGACAGATGAACAGACAAGCTGACAGACTGGCTAGTGCTGCTGTCCTTAGGTTCTACTGCTACAGGGGCAAAAGTGAACAAAGAGACAAGCCGTTGACAGTGAGGACAATTAAGGACTTAAATACTGAACACAGGGAGATGTAAAATAGACCTCAGAGCTGTGACTTGTTACCAGCTGAGATAACAAATTGCAAAAGTCAGGTGTGAGTGAAATCACTTAGAAGCAGTGATGTGAATGCCAACAAAGTGCTGTAAGCCTTCCAGGCTGCTGTGTGTGTCCGAGGTCCAGGAGATTGAAGGCTGACATGAGGCACTTATCAGCCATTAATAGCTTGTTTCTTATTTTCAATTGTTGAGTCAGAGTGAGCGGGCTACAGCGTTTGGCGGTTGTTTTTTAGAGAGAGGTGTAAGATTGTAAATTCTCCAGTAATTTTTTCCGCTCTCATGAAGCTCAGTACCCAGAACAAAGGCAGAAGAGCATTGTCTCTGCATCTGTCCATACAGACAGGCCTCCTGCAGTGAGGAGTTCTTTGGATTTAATGGTGATGTGATGATGTGCTGAGGCATAACAAGGCATCAGGATGCCTGCAGTAGAGCTGAAGTACAGTGACAAAGGGCTATCTTGTTTTGCCTGATTTTATGTGCACTGTAATGCTTTTGCATGAGTGAGCGGAGAGATCTTTATTCAGCCGAGGTGAGAGGAGCTAAAGAAAGTGGCAGGGTGTTACTTTGTGCGATTTAAAATGGTACAAATAGGAATGAATGGTTATTTTATGTTTACATGAGGTGAATAGCTGTTGTTTATACTGCCACAGGTAGGGCTGTCCTTCAGTATTAATGGACTAGTAGCTTCATAACACACCATTTGTACTTTTATTTTGAAAATGGGCTGTGTGGACTGTGTAGTAAGATGTGTTTTAGCCTCTTGTTCAAATAACTTGTAGTGATGATTTCAGCCTGTTGTTTGTTTGCATATACAGCATCTAAGCATGTATTGTGCTGCATAACTTTGGCCTTGGGACCCTTGACAGCATATAGCCACATAACAGAACACTCTGGTTTAATAGAGCTAACACAGTTTTATTTAAGCTTTCAAAATAAAAGGACCACTAGCTACACACAGAGCAGCAGCAGAAGTGAGATCTGATTACATGTGGTCACTCGAGACGCATGTGGAGACACATTCTAATGCCAGGTGAAAACAGGGCCTTCCACTTTTTTGTGTGTTTTTTTTCTTGGAAATTTAAACAAATTAATATCAAGTTTGTTGTCTTCTAAAATGCTGTATGTGCAGCGCAAGAAGTGTAAACAGTATTGGATCAAAATAAGCATATAAATGCAAATGTACAAACATCTTATCTTACGTTGCAGAATTGTAACAAGAGACAAACTCATCGCTCATCAATTGAAAATAAAGCATAGCAAAGATTTAAATATGTCTCAGGGGGCTGATAAAGGACTCTGAAAGAAAATAATAGCAACCATTTGTTGTCTTGGGAGAGCAGTACAGAGACTTCAGCATTTTGTTTTGTCAGGCAAAGTAAATGTAAAATACATATATACAGAAAAAAACCTTGGTACTTTCATATATCATCCCATAAGGCTTAGAGATCATTTTATGTCATTTTTCCTTAGGCAAGTCATTGCTGGCTTTGGTGTGCTTCACATATTTCTATTTCACCCTCAAGGTGTGTTCAGACTGACAGCAAAATTCGCCTCCAGTGCTTTCTGTTATTTTCCTCAAATCTCTCTTTTTTTCTTCTCATCTCTGTATGATTATGAAGCATTCATCAAACTAATTTGTCTTTCTGTTGTTTTTAACTCATGCGGATAGGTTTTTGCACCTATTTCTGCCACTTCAGCTTAAAATTCATGTCTAATTGCAGTTTTCTATTATATGCTGTTGTGTTCAGTCCCAACACATGGTCACAGAAGGACTTAACTGACTTAACCCACTATATCATGGACATATTTCAGATAAACTTCTCACGTCTCAACTGATATCATATATGTTATCATGTGTTGATATCAGACTAAACTATTTTGCTCAGTGTGTTGAGTAAAGGGCGAAGGTACCATAAGACTTCCACTAGAAAACTTTCCACTTGCACACTACTGGTAAGATTTTTATGTGAAGCATCCTCACTATGTATTGACTTAGGCCACAGTAAGGCCATTGAGCCCTGTTTGATACAGCACCCTCTCATTCATTCAGATGGAAAAACCTGTAGTGCAGTGGGGCTCTGGCAAAACAACGCAGGCAAAAAAGTTTTTCCTACAATGCAATGTCATCCATGTTCATCCACTACACCATCGTAGTTCTACTGTTTACCTTGTGAGCATTATATTATTAGTATTACAGACTGTTGTGCAATGTTTTACTACTTTTTGGTCTGAATCCTCGCTTAGACCATCAGCACCTGCTAACTAATGCTAATTAATCAGTGGTCTACGCTGTTAAGCACTTTTAAGACAGTTAAAGATTTCGACATGGGTGAACTGGTTAGTGAAATGGATGCTTTTTGCAGTTAATAATAACCCCAACTCTCCTGTGGCTGCCTAATACAGTGACACTGAGGAGCAAACAGTGAAAAGGATCTACGTATTGATCTATATTGGCATATTCATGATAACGAGGCATCATTGTCATTACAGGGTTTGGACATTCAGCTCAATCAGTTCAATTCATTGACTTTGTGGAAGTGGAGAAAATGGGAGGGGCAGAGCCTGAGTACTACAGTCAATGTATTTGAATTGATTTGTCTTGAATAGTGTATAATTCACAGCCAATTCACTGTTTCAACTGGAATTCAGTGCGTCAAACAGAAAAAAACAGAGGTACGACAAAAGAAAATGTCGTTTACCTTGTAGTTTTGGAACTAGACATTATTGAGCAGGAAAAACTCTATTGATATCTGAGGTCTTTAGAGGAGCGAGGGCAGTGAGTCATTCTGCAACCAGGGACAACTACTGTGTGAAAACACCCCATAGGCTGAAATTTAGACCAAACTCCTTTATCTGTGTTTGAGCCATAATGATTCTTCACATCCTGACCATTCCAGCCAACAGAGATGGCAACCATGTAGAGGAAGTGCTGTTAGCTCTGAGCTATTTCTGTCTCTCTAAATGTCTACATGCATGTATTCTCCTTTTAAATTAATTAAAGCCTATTTCAAAGGGGCTAAATTGACTTATTTCTGTCATGTGAGCCATTACAATGGCCTGATCCACTTAGTGCAGTGAGCAGCCTGCGAAGACGGTGAAGCTATAGACGGAGTCATGTTAGGAGAGTAAAACTGTGAGTTAAGATTTAATACCTCGCTAACAAAAGTTAATGTTTGACCCAAATATTGTAGTCCACCATTAATTTTATAACATTATTCTGACTGAGCATTGTCAAATGGGGATGAAAATCTGGATGAAAAGTACTGTTTACATATTACAGTTTTTTTTTAGATTGTTTTGGCCTAAAATGATTGAAGGCAACTTGTTCTAGTGAGAATAAAACCCCCCCTGGCTAAATGTGAGATATGACTGCATGGTCTGACTCTTCACTACTAGAAAACATGGAAGTGAGGTAACATATGACGTTCTGAGCAGGAAACTACACTGGGGAAATTTGCAAGGTCGTGCAGAATTCCTGACAGGTTGGTTGAATTTATGTTTTTTTTTTGTGTGTAATTTTTGCGATCACGACACTGCAACTACCTGGAGGGACTAATATCAGTACATTTCTTCTCTAATTACTGCATCAAGAGTCATATGGACAACTTAATTAGTTCCACGCAATGTTGGGTAGTGGATACGGCTTTACTGACGATTGCGTTACAGTAGTCTGATTATGTTTTGTCAGTAACGAGTTCACAATTTGAATTACATTAGTTACTAACTAACTACGTTTTTTTTATATTGCGGTGTCAGATTGTATACCTCCTTTTCCCAGAGGATAACTTACAGATGCTATATATATATATATATATATATATATATATATAATATTTATATATATATAGTCTCTGCTAGTGTGACATCATTCTGATGTGATAAATCAGGTGCAGTGAATATTTGTATGAATTTCCATACCCATTCCATATTTTGCTCCCCTCAAAATTCAAATGGCATGAGATCAAACATGCAGCTTTCATTGTGTCACTTTTTTTGCAATTTATTAGCGCAAAGTAAATTATATTTACTAAATAAGAGAAATGCAGTTTGATTGTTTAGCACCTAAAAAAGGGCTGTAAATCCTCCAATTTCAGATATTTTTTTTGTTTTGGTTTCTACGTGTGTACATTAGAGAAGATTGAAATCAATTGAAGCCTTTTGATGTATGCTGCACAATGGAAGAATATTCCTTCTTCATCTGTCTGCATTTTTAGACCGCACCAAAGAAGTTAAATGTCTCTGGTACACAAAGCAAGGTTTCATTGTGATATACTTATCTAAATAGAATCACTTAATATAATAAGCAAATTAACTGGTTACTATGTTCTTAATAATTTAAATTTGATTGACAGATGCCAAGATACTCATCATTGCTCATAGCTACACTATTTGTGCCCACACCCCAAGCTTAATTGAAACACTATTTGATGTCACTGTAATGTCTTTGGTTCAAATGAGAGCCAGTTTTACCCCTCCAGCAGTGATTTGCTTGGTGGCATGGCTGCCAGTGTGGAAATAAAACAAAGCTCACTTTGACAAAGTAAATACCCCCTCAAGATAACGTTATATCACATGGTTTTATCTCATAAAAAAAGCCCAGTAGTCTTTGAATTGGTCCTATGGTGTAAAAGTAGTAAAAGTAAATTAAAAAAAACTAAAAGGTAATTATCAAATAGTTCTGGCTCTCAAAGTACTGACACGTCAAGGTGAAGGATTTAATTAAATGTTAACAAGAGAGAGTCTATGGGCTAGTTGTCCTACTACCTTCATTCTTACTGCATGGTTCAGAGCCCTTCATTTCCGCTTACAAATTAATTCCAAAGTAGATTACCAAGTGCAGTTGGTAAGAAACCCACAGACTTCTCCTTTCTGTGTATATGTTATCCAAATTGCTTCACTCTCATAAATATTTACAGGTTTCTCAGTATCCATATTAATCTACTGAGAATACTGAGGATTTTACAGGCACAAATATCAGTTTCATTGAGTATCGATGATGGAATTCACAAGAAACATAAGTAAAACAAATCCTTACTATTGTGCTTTTGTTATTTCTGTGTGCAGTAATGAGAATAAGAAAGGTACCCCAAATTACTCAATCCTTCTTTTTGAAGCATACGAAGCATTAAAAAAGAAAAATATAAGGTGATTGATAAATAATATATGATTTTCTTTGTAATAATAGAGCAGAAAGGAAAAAGTGAAAATGCAGAGGTGATGATTGACGGCCTAATTGTAGGGCAATAATGCAGGTAGCATTTTGTCCGTATTGTGTGGGGTGGGTGAATGAAGGGGCAATGAAGGGCCCCGGACACATTAAAATGTATGATATGTGGGAAGATTTCTTGCTGCTGAATCCAGCTGCAGAACTAGACCTATTCATGCTTCCAGAATTACATGGTCAAAATGGGTCTCACCCAAAAATTGTCAAACCCATAGTCGTAAAGAAAGCAGGTCTTATGAATCTTACATTGGCATATAAAAGGCCAAGAGCTAAGAGGTAGAACATAGTTTTAATGTTCATATAACATTAAATTGCCTCCCGTTTTTTTTTTTTGTTAACTGAAATCCAATATTTTCAATAGTGTTATATTGTGAAAAAATCTACTTCTGAATAAATTTTCCAAGAGAAAACGTGAAGAGAGCAAAGTACCAAAGATGAATCCCTGAGAGACTCCATAATGCAGTGTGATGATGATTGCGAGACTAATTGCAAAATATTGTATTGTTTTAAAAGAAATTGGGAAACAGCATTTTAAAAGCCACATTTTTTTTCGAGTTTCAGGTGTTGGGTTATTGAATTACTGCTTGTTATAAACAGTATGTTAAAAAACCTGTAGCAGGAGAGCTGTTGAAAATAGATAGTACTGGAGCCAATAATGTCAATTTCCTGTTTTTTAAAAACTCCTAAAGGGCTTTATATCAAGAGACCAAGTTATCAGTCAAGACACTGTTTCTAAATAACAGAAAAACTGGCTTAAAATTGGTTTGCATTAGCCAAATTGGAGAAGAATCAGACAGAGAGAAGAATGGGCGCACTTGATATCAAAATTAAATGTTTATATTTTGACATTTGGAAATAAAAGGAAAACTTAAATATTCCTTCATAGTTAACAGTTATGTCACAAAATAATTAACTTTCATTCATTGCAGTTTTAACTGTTCTCTGATAAATACTGAACTATTCTTACATTCTTTCTGCACTTTATTTCTTTAAAAATTTTCTGAGTTTTGCTCGTCGCAGAGCTCTGGGGTGTCATTCAGCCCATGTTGGATTTTGGGTTTCTCCACTTTGAAAGGGTCAGTGTGATAAAAAGTAGTTGAGCAGGTGGAGTTGTATATAGAGATAAGGCCCTCTGCATTCCCCACATACAACACATTATTCATTTATAAAGCTTTTTTAATGCAAATTCAATTCAGCTCTTTTTCCTTGTTAGAATAATCATCAGACCAGTGGCCTTTTGCACCCTCTTTGAACTTCTTTTGTTTGCTTTAGTTATGTTGTCTGGTGACCTTTTGTCAGTTCCTGCAATGCACACCATTTATGTTTCTGTCCAAATGCCAATAGGGCTATAATAACATAAGCAGTGTATATGTGAGCTATCACTGCAGCATAAACATCAAAACCACTGCACACTGTCATTCTAACCAGCTCAGCAGGCACCAATGTCAGTCCCCAGAATTTAGTTAAGTGTTTAACCTTCTCCAATTCCTCCCGATCTAATCAGAAAAATGCTTAATTGAGGTAGGCACAATTACTATTGAAGCTACTGCAGCTTTGGCAGCAAAAGCAACAAAACAAATCTATGGCTAGAAATACCATTAAGGGATTTAGCAAACAAATTAAATCATGGAAATGGAGATATACAGTAGCCCTATTTGAGAGAGAAAAGGCATTTTCTTTGGTTGTCTAGGCAGCAGCTGAAGTCCAGGACCAAAGCAGTATAGAAAATAACCACCATAAATCAAGATGGCTTCATGCCCACTCTGCTGTCCAACACTCCTGCCAACACTGGCTCCTCTGATGCCCACTTTCCTCCATACCAGCTATTCAGGCAGACAGATAGGAAGAGTTATAGCTGCTGACGGCAGCCATGGCTGTCAGAACCACCACTTCATCACAACAAACGCAGGAGAGGGAAGCAGAGAGGATGACACATATGGACTCGTATATTGGATCAAAATGGGCTTTTCATTAAAAATTAAATATGGTTCAGTTATTGCAGTATTCTGGATGTAATGGTTATTATGTATTATTTAAGAATTTGTCAATGCTACTTTGGTTGTCCATAAGAAGCCTGTAAACAGTATTGATTCAAATGCAACATTAATCTACCCAGATCTAGTGCCAGCTGATATATGGTACAGGATACGTTAGCTCTTCAGCTTTCAGTTTGTCCATTCAGGGCTACATGGCAGTTCAACGTTGGCATCCTCAATCGAGTAGTTAAGAGGGAGGGAACATGTGATTGGCTGAATGGTGAGAGAGCGGTGACAACCTCACTGTTAAGGTAAATGCCATTATGAAATAAAAAGTGACACTAAAATGTAACATTATGAAGTAAATAAAACTTGATATGGATTTAAAGTTGGGAAAAATGTCTTGTTTATTAGCTACACCTGAGCTTTTACTGCTTAGGCCACTCAGATCATGAGCCAGGGTCAACTGGCAGCTCCAGCTTGGCACTGGGCTGGTAGACTTTGAATTTTAGATGTCTGCAGGAAGTGTTGAGTTTTATTGTCAGCAGCTCAGTACGGAGAGAAGGAAAGGTACAGCAGATCTGATTGGAATTAATTAATGAGTGAGAAGAAGAGAGTTTCTGTTCAAAAGAGAAACTGCAGACCAACCAACTGAGAGAGCTGTGAGTGTGACAGCAGGACTGTATATTGTTGTACTAATGGAAATGATGAAAAATGATGTTCCTAATTTATCAGAAAAACAGTTAAATATTCAGGAAGTAAACTTGCATTATTAACAAATAACAGCACTGGCAAATTAACACCTCAAACAGGAGCAGATTATAAAGTCTTCTCAATACAATGTCATAATATATCTAGAAAACCGAGGAAATGAAAAAGGGTATCTCTTTAGTTGAAGTAGCTATAGCCTTGGCCACTATTTGTTATTTTACAGTCCAATGTTCACTCTCCTTTGAGCTCTGTTTTGGTCTCCACCAACTCCAATGATGATTCATTGGCTGCTATGTGCTTTCTTCATCAGCTAGTCACATTAGATCATTTTTTAATTTAAAACCTACTGATTAACACCGCTTCAAGCAAAGAAACTCAATTGGTTGGATGCAAAAATCTTGTTCTGTTTGCTAGCAATATGCTTTAGAAATAATTAATGCTTTATGAGATGAAAATAGATGTAAATATCTCTCTCACAGAGAAATGTGGGACGTGTTAAGTTGCTATTCCACAGCCTTTTTGCCAGTTCGTGTAGGCTGATACGAGAGTAGGCTGCTGTAAAAAAAATATTCATCTAAAACAGTCAGAATTAGAAAACATATTGAAAAATGGTCAATTGGTTTATATTGATCTGCCTTTTAGTGCTTTGTTACAAGGTAGTGACAGGTGTTTGTACAATCAATAATGAATGAAGAGTAAAACTGTCAATATGGCCACAACATTAGGGATTAATTTAGCTAAATCTAACTGGTACGAACATGTGATGCAATTTGTTCCGTATTAGTGTAACCAAACCGATGCTGACTGATCAAAGCAGAGGCAGTGAAGCAACCGTTGATAGATACACTTGAATTGTTCACTGAAGGATTTCATTCAAATTCTTGTAAAGTACCATCAAAGCAACCATTTAGAGGCTGCTAATTAACGTCATCATTATCGTCATTATGGCGGCTCACCTTGGCTTTGTTAATGGTGCAGTGTAGTGCATTGTTCTCCTGGTCATACTGCAAACTGAATTCCAAGGTCCCCAATGTAGCTGTGAAGACAGAGAAGGAGAACAGAAAGAGAAGGAAATCAGTAGCTGGAAAAGAAGTCTTAATGGCACACAAACAACCTCGCTGGGGAGAGAAAGAAACACAAACCGCCTGCCTGCTTTCATTGTTTAAAAGAATAGTCCTAATGGGAAATCTCATGGTGTTCTTGGCACTGGCATGTAATAACAGCCATAATAATCAACACAGAAATAAACACACAAGAAATGGACATTAGAAAATTGTTGAATGGAGCTTTGAGTTTCGTGTTTCATCAGTGTTTTTCTGTGTCTCAATTTGTGGTGCACGGACTTGATTAACAAAGTGCAAGTAAGCCTGCATAAATAACTAACAGGATCCTTTTTGGAAAGGTCTGGTATAATATTTATTTAAGATCCTATTTCATTTAATTCCCTTCTATGTGTACAGTGCATTTGTAAAACCACACTAATTAGTGTTATAGAGGCAACAGACCTTTTTCAAAGCAGCCATTTTGACCTGAAATAGTAAACACAGGTGTTACCAATGATAATAAGAGTTGGGGTGCTGCTATTGTGTGTGTTGGCTCACTGGAAAGGCTCTGCTACACTAAATGGAACAGGACCTTTATTACTGTCATTGGTAATACCTGTGTTTACCCTACTATTTCATGTCAAAATGGCTGCTTTGAAAAAGGTCTATTGGGAGACCTGGGATTTTGGAGCCTGTACCATTTGGAGCCGGTACTGTGGGCTACAGTAGGTAAGTAAATGAGTGACCCCTCCCCAGTGTGGTACAGTCCTATATTGACCCAACCTGTTGCTCATATAGCTGCTTACTTTTGACAATATACACAAGGTGGAGTGTAGGAAAGGAACAATGTGTGGCTACCAGTAAGAGTTAGAATTATAATTGTTTTAAATCCTACTGATTACTACCAGTTATATTGTACCTCAGTAAAGGCCCTTCTTGGTTGTTCCACAATCCCGACTCAAGAAATGAAGGAGACCGTGCTCTCTCTGTTTGGGCACCGGTACTTTGGAACAGCCTACCTGAGGAAATTAGGCTAGCTAAATCTGTCTCATCTTTTGAAATCCCCTCTAAAAACACCCTTTTACAGTCAGTTATTCATGTGAGTTTACAGAATAGTTCTCCTTGTGATTTATTTTATTATTTTTGTATTTTATTTTATTTCGGCAGACACGGCTACGTATCGTATTTTTAATCTCCTTATAACAGTATATCTGATTGTTGGTGTGTTTTTGGTTGTCTCTGTTGGCTTTTAATCTTATTTGGACATAATTTAATTGCTGTCCATCTCAGCCTTTACACTGTATACTATATTTTATTAGATTAAAGTTAAACTGGATATGACAAGAATAGTTGTCAGAAAATAAAATGCAGATGAAAATATAATTTTATTGACTGCGTGACTTAAGATCCCATTGAAGTAATTTTTTTAGAGTCTTATGTTTTTAATTAATTTTTCCATTGAGGGTCCTGTGTTTTCGTTGGTTTTGAATTAATTGTCTTCTTGGCAACCTTTTCCCAGTTGACATGCCTCCAGGGCTGAAAGTGAGACCCACTTCACCCCTGCTTGTAATTAAGCTTTTCTTTAAACTCAGAGGCTACAACATCTTACTGAAGGGATACAGTGCCGAGTAGTGAACTAAAACAATTATTGGCATGATCTCATCCTTTGTCCTTTCAAAATGTCACATAACAAGGGACTCTTATTTCCTGGATTGATGAAATGTTGTCAACAAACATAACATTAGAAAAAAGACGTGTGGGCTTCAAAAGGCCTCACAGGTTCTAAAGAATAGTGTTGTTGGTACCAAATAACACCCAGGTTTAGCTTCATTCACACTTTGATATTTATATGAGCAGTGAAAACATTACTTTTATGAATCTGTAATTGTACTCATAGCTACTGTACCACCTCCTCCTCTTAAGAACATCCAAAAAGACTTGGCTGAAATGTGTATGAGCTGTGTAATGGGGGATGATCCAGAAGTTGGCTTTTAAAAATATAATTGTAGTTTTTGTTGCTATGCACAGCAATGTTGGTCAGTCAATCTCCCACTTTGGTCCAGACTGAATTATCTCAACACCTATTGGCCAGATTGTCCTGAAATTCTGTACAGACATGGTGCCTGGACTTTGGTGACCCCCTGACTTCAACCTCAGAAATTTGTGGTTTAGAGCGATATATCTAGACAACATTACCATGACATTTCTTACTTATGACTGTGTACTATGGTACATGATTCTTACTGGCTTTGAGAAGATACCCAAAGAGGTTTTTAATCTTCTAAAAATGTTCCTACCCCAGTTTATAACAAATCCTCCAGATTAAAAAAACAAAATGAATAATTTATCCATGCCCTCTAAAACACAAAAATGCTCCCACTGTCAGCATGACAATTGTCTGTGCCTTTCAAAACTGTTACAAATTACTGTTGAAGAATACATCTGTTTCATGATGCTGTGGTTAGGTTTAGGCACAAAAAACACTTGGCTAGTTGAACTCTGACATCTTTGTTCCAATAATAAATATGAGGTTAGTGTTAGGGAACAATTAAAACAAACAATGTTCACTGTCTGTTGGAAACGGGAAACAAGCAGCAATCTCCCATACTGAAGTCCGACGTTTTGTTGTTGTCCATCTTGACCTTCCCTCTAAATGTAAGCTTTTGTAGCTTCACATGCATTTTTTTCCACACTATGAATATTTTACTTGTGTGGTTTGTTTTTTATCTCTCTAGGAGTGTATATAATGCTTTGAGTTAATTAAATCCAGGACAGCATTTTCAGGCTTCATTGTTACTTCGAGTGGAAAAAAATAGAATTTTTCATGCAAGATTTTGTACACCTTCCTGTATCTTAAATCCTGACAAATTACATGTAGTATGTTTGGGAATGTTGACATCTTCACTGGCATTAAAGGTAAAATTATGTGAGTGAAGAAAGCTTAATCACTCACTTTGTCACTAGAGGTCTCACAACTTACTCTGGTGCATACTTTACAGTAGGTATTGTTACCTTTAACTTTTTTTAAAGTGCAATTGCAAAATATTTCTATAACTTCATTCAGATTTAATGCCTCTGCACCCTGGGGATAGGTATTATTTTTTCAGCATTGTGTTTTTGGGTGGTCAGTCCATTCTTGCGCACATGTTTTTCTGACCATAAGTCAAGAGTTGATGATCATATTTCACAATTGGTCGGACAATGAATCGGTGACAGTTTTCATTTAAATGTAAGAATTTTATTGCAGCAAAAGAAATTGCAGAGAAACAATGTAGTATAAGTAGAGTGGAATAAAGAAAGCTGATTAATTGCCCATTAATGAACCCAAGTCTTCTACACCACAGACTCTAAAACCTGATGAGTTACAGGATGGTCGACCAGCAGACAGAAACTAGGCCTTTCCATCAACATTATTACCCCTTTTAATAAAGTTGTTATCAATAGTTGGTTAGCTTCCAAAGCATTAAATTCCACTAGTTTAGAATTAAGTCTCTGTTTGTGATTAGAGTGGTCCTGAGTCTCCTAAACAGCAGTGAATCAATGGTCCTCTAGAGAAAGCTGAGCTCATCAACAATGACTAGCACACGCTAAGATGAAGAAGACATTTAGTTTGCTGCCCAGTTTGCTGATGTTGTTGTAAATGATTAATGGGTATTGTTTTACAAAGCTTAACAGTCACTGTTTTTTGCTACTTGATGCAAAACGGCCCAGAGCTTCAACAAGTTAAAGGGTATGTTTAGTGTTTAGTGAATTTGTGTCTCACTTTACCCTACCTTGAACCAAGCCTTATATTTCAACCCAACCAGTCTTCTCTATGAACATAAATCATAACTTAACCTAAGCCCTAAAGCCAACCACAGATAGCAGTGCAATGAGATTTGAACTGGAAAAAAATCACGAGACGAGGCAATAAAGTGTGACTTTTTTACCTCACAGCAAGACATATGGATGTTAATGTTACATGGTTGGCTGGTTTAGTCCAGTCAAAAATATATCAACAACTGCTGTGCAGATTTCCTTGAAATATGGCACGATCAATCATGATCCACAGAGGATAAATCTTTTGTTGACCCTCTTGCCTTTCACCAGATCCACATGTGTACAGGAAATTCCAACAGGCAATTAAACTTATAAAGAACATTCATACTCCCCAGAGGATCCCTCTTTATGCAGAAGATAACAACACAACATAATGTAATACGGATATTTCTATCAAATTTGCTCAGCATATTCATGCTCCCAAGAGGAAAAAACTCTTCTGATATTCATCACATCATATCCTTTCCTCTGACACCACCATTACAATTAAGCCCCTGCACAGGTTCATCTTAGCCTTATAATCAGACAGAATTGATGTGTGTTCATTGTGAATTGTTTAAGGGGCCCAAACACAAATCCCAAACGCTAAATAAGGAAGTGTTATTTTTATTTTTAGTGTTCATGTTGTTGACTTAAAAGAGCCTGTACAGCTGAGTCGATCTTATCCACACTTTGGGGAGGAGGATTGATTCTGGCTCTGGCACAGGACAAAGATGTCTCTATTCTTAACCCACACAGCTCTAATTTGTCAATTGTGTCTTTTAACTGGGGGAGCAGGAGTCAATGAGTACAATATCAGACCTAGTTGGAGATGTGGGCAGCAATTCAGAAGCCTGGAACCACACTAGGTTGGAAACAAATGGGCAGTAGACTTTTTGTTCTATCCAACAAGGTTATAAGGGAACCTTTAAAATGTCATAATTTAGTCGTCGTAATGTCCTGTACTCTTATGATAACATGTTGTCATTCTGTTGCAGGAAATCTCATGCAATCAGCGTACGAGTTTTCTCACAATGTTCTATTATGTATTCTCAGTGTAAGGTAGCTACAGACAATCAGAGATCTCAGCACCTACCAATCGTCTGGGGATTTCTAAATGCAAAGTAGTTGCTTGAACATGGCGAGACAGGCACTAATAAATGTACGCCCCTTACTTAAAGGAAACACCTCATCTGAAACAATGCTCTCCCTCGATTCTCCTCCGTAGTGAAACAAACTGGAAATACAGCAAATCACTTTGTAAATGGAGTGTAAATTAAAATGGATGTTATACATTATGTTATAAGGTGCTATTGTGTTTATGAGCACAAGTCCAATAAACTTTGGATTGGTTCTGCAATGCAGGTTTTTTTTTAACTCTATTTGTTTCCACCCAGCTTTAGCAACAAAAGCTGGAAGAGAGTCCTCAGGCTCTATTGAGCAAAGGGTTTAGAGACTGGTTTGTGAGTTCACACAGGATAGGCAAACTGAGTTAATCTTAATTTAGTTTTTAGGGGTAAAGGAACAAAACATGGTTTGTCCTGCCATGAACTCCATCACATTAATATTTATTTACTGTAACAATGCCCATGTTTATCTCTGTATTCAGGGTAACAGTAGGAATATATTCGGCAGTGTGTGGAGGAGCTGTTTCTAACACTGTTTTGCACTGCAAATGCATGGGCCATCTGGATAGCTGTGGGGTACAGCCCAGTGCTGTGAACTCTACAGGAGTATAATAAAGTGGAATATTTTTTCCTACAGTGGAGTCATATTCCAGTCATGCTGTGCAACCTAATTTCTGTGACTGTAAGAAAAAAGGTGATTACTTTAATTCAATTTCAAGTAGCTACTTTATTGTAAGCAAAGAATCATTAATTGCATAATTCCGAGCAAAAGAAGGAATAAATGAACGTAATAATTATTTGATTTACATTTGAATTACTTATATTAGAAAATGATGACTTACTCTGAAACAAACTGGCTTTGAATTTCTTTGCTTTTCCTTTATGTTCCTTGAGAAAGACGTGTAAGAGCAACAAAGAGGAACAGCACATTCAGAGTGCAGGGCTGTGCAAATATGTTGAATTGATGAGATGTTGAAATACTGGAGAACATCAGGTGAAGACCCAGAGAGAATTTGGTTGTTAAAACATGAATCAGGTGATGGTTCCCAGGGAATGAAGGATGACAAGTGTTGAGAAACCGTTAAATGTTTACAACATCATCATTTATCGTACAAAATATGTTGTTCCCGCTGTGTGTAATGATTTATGTGCTGAGGGAACTCGCTGCCCGTTATCAGAGCTGTTGCTTGAAGCAACGTTTTGAGGCCGACACATCAACCTTTTTTTTTTTTTTAAAGGACAGATCGAGGCTTTGGCGTGATATGGACATCTAAAGGGGCAACACTTGCTGTACAGGACATTGATCAAAAGTCAGCTTTAGAAATAGATCACATAGTTTAACACTTTTGATAACCAGGCATGCTTGCATAGGTATCATTTTGTTCCACTTTCACGGACCATAAAGGTGGTGATAAAAATCTTGAAAGCCATAGATTTCATATTTTCTGTGTTAACAACAGAAATTGATGGTAAACTTAATCGAACTGGCTTCCACATGACTTCCACTTTCCTTGTGTAAGCAAAAAAAAGGGAGAAAACATATTTATAACATATATTGTCAACACAGATGTCTCTGTTTAGACTGTAAATAATGTGGGAATTAATGTTACTAAGCAGTTGGTTCAGTCCACTGAAAAGCTCCATTTGCTTAATCACTACCTGTTAACCCACAAACATACAGAAAGTAGTAATGGCCATTGCTTGTGTGAGATGATCTAACAATATTATTAATAATCTGTCCACATGTGGACCATAATTCCTTGCAGTATTTGGGCCGAATGTATCGGCCAGACCAATTTTTCTGTGTCTTGTGTCCATTCACGATGTGGTCTAATCACCAAAGACTTTTCACATTTCTCATCTTTATTGTGCACATGTCAATTACATATAGTAATTCATTCAAAATTAAGTGTTAGGTGCCTTGCTCCAGGCACATTAATCTGGGCAAATTCTAGAGTAATCTTCGGCTCATTATAAAAACAGGCAGCGCACAATACAAAGAGTCGCACGTGATTTGTATGAAGTGACATTTTACAAATCTGATTTCCAAAAGAGCACTGAGAGGGCCATAGAAAAACTGGTAAAGCGAGCAAACTGCCTCTGGCCTCCAGCACAGTCAAGAGTTAGCTGGAAAAAAAGAGGCTTAATTTGCACATTCACACATTTGTGCTTGATGTGACAGCACAGCCAAGCAGCTTGTTGCATATGCCAGAGTGCTTTTTATAGTAAAAGTCCGCTCTCTCGGTCATGATAGTGTTAAAAGAGCTGATGAAGGGGAAACAGCTGACAGGGACAGGAGGTTTTCTGAGTGATGACTGCTGTGGCCACCACGATGCTCGGTTAAGAGGAGCGCCACACCAGCTCCATTACTTCCCCACAGGCAAAACTGCAGAGGCAATTCCCACTGACCGGGCAGTCACCTCCCAAATGAGAGCCAAGTTCATGATACACTGCAATGCCAGGTTTGTACCTCTACACACACTGACTGATATTTCTCTTTCACAGAAACATACACACTCAAAGGTACTGAGTGATCCAAGGGCTTTTAAATTTGGGCTTTTTGATGGGTAGTTTTCTTTCAGGTTTGAATATTGATCAGGAGGCAGCAACTAGAGCCAGTCATAACACAGGCATGAACACAGAAATAATCAGCACACCCTGTGAACACCACCACAATTTATTTTTTTTGGCTCACTCAGGTGGAATAGTGGTGCAATTAGGATGCCATTAGCAGTAAATAGCTCAAAAATTGCATAAATTGAGTGCAAAGTAATACATCTTGCAAAACTGGGTTAAAGACTTTGATTTTCTCACATCACCGTGCAGAAAATTAATGGAAATGGATAATAAATAGCTCAAATTTGTGATCACTGATTCCAAGTGCAAAAGTCAGTCTGTTTTTTTTGTTTCATGTACATGAGAAAAGCCAAAACACCATTTCAGTACTTTCTTTACTTTTAAATTTTTCGTTTTTCTCCTCCAGTATATAACAAGGGGGTTACCGGCTAATGTTCAATGGTTGTATTTAAAATATGATTTGCTACACTTGAATTTTCTAGCCTTCAGCTAATCTAAGACCTTTTCCTTTTAAAATAAAACAGTTTATTGATTTCTAATGCTACCTTTAGATATTTCTATTCAATGCTTTACTAATGTGTCACAATAATGTAATTTTTCTTTTACTTCAAATATCTTCATTTGGGGGTTTCTCCAAGCAAATTTTGATATATGTGATTCTGGCCACCCCATGAATATTTCTCTAGATCCACCCCTGGACATCTCACCCATTCCCAAAACGACGTTACATATCGGAGGTCACAATCTGATGAAACTAAAACTAAACAACCTCCAAAATTAGCAATAATGCTGCCTGAAAGTCACCAAACAAACCCTTGATGTTCAATAAAGTAAGAAGGAGCACTCTAGTCTACTGAACACATAGAACATGCTTGACATAATGCTAAGAATTAGTTAATATAGCGACATTGTAAGCTAGACAAAATAATATGGACACGTTAAAAGTGTGTTTTCTTACTCCTATACAATATCACAACATAAAACAGGTATGTTTTTTTAATTGGGACCTGGTGTGCAGTACCACTTAAGCATTGTATAATCTTAATGGTCCACTCACATTTCTACACTGACTCTTATTTAATAATCCAGGGCAATTATGTGGAGACTTGGTTGAACCTACATGGCTAACAAAACGATTCAAAATCAAAAGCAATGTGTAAAATTAGTGTGCATGTCTTCCCAAAAAAAGCAGGAGGAGTCCGAACCTACGCACTGTATTACTGTAGTCTAAAGGACAAATTACCCAAGTGTTAATTTGTCTGCTTATGCAGTGCTTGAGTGAACAATTAGATTGCATGCTTTGCCTGAGCATCCCATTATGTGTCTCTCATTAGAGTGGAAAATTCTCATGGGGGAATGACAGATTCTGTAAAAGATGTTATTTGTTTAGCTTTTTACCACAGAGTTGATTTAATGTCTGATGAAAGAAAAAGTAGAATTTTGACCTCAGCTCTCACAAGATTTGAATGTGTTGAACACTCAGATCTGCGCACTTTACAATGTAATCTGTTTTTTACATCAAGGGTTATTTTGTGAAACATGATAGAAACGTCCCCACCACAGCTTCCACCTACAGAGGGAAATGATTAGATTTTGGAGCTCATGACTGCACACATTTGCATGTTAATGAGAATTAAACTTACAAAACTGGCAACTGAAAAACAATTTAAATATCGTAATCTGTATTATGTCTCCTGCCACCTTCTTAAGAGCGAAGTGTAATACATTTAACATGTCGGTTTAATTTTAATTTCTTACATACAAGGAGATTAAATTAGCTAATAAACCTCCTTAAAAACAAAATATAGTGAATAAGCCAATTTGAAATTAATAGGCGAGACGTGCTTCTCAGATCTTTTCACGTCAGGTGGATTTTCTTTTACTCGCTCGGCAACAAAGCAAAAAAAATTCCTTCTTGGAAAATCTCATTCAACATAAATTTTCACCTTTTATTCATGCCAACAAAATGAAAACCCAGCAAAACTCTTTAGACCTACAGCATGTGAGCAAAAGAAACTGCAGTGGGTTGGACAGTTTAAAGCAAATTTCAGTATTTCATACATAACAGGGTACAACTAATCCTGATACATGTACAACTTCTAATACTTAACTCAGGATACTGGCTAATATTCAATGGTGGAAGTGGTTTTAATTTCTTATAAAAGAACTACAGTCAAAAACAAACAAACAGACCAAGTCTAAAAGGGGCTATAGAAATGCTAGTAGTCCTAAACCTTGTCTGTGAAGGGATACAATATTTAACAATATGTCAAGACTCCTGCCAGCATTCTGTTGCATTCTCTATTTTCACAGCCATATACTAACTCTCCTGTCATTTCACATCCAGCAACGCCCTCCTGCCCTGATGTAACCCCTTTTCCTGCCATTCCCATCACCTGGTCATCTCCGCCCACTCACCTGTTCCCCATTTCCCTCATCAGTCTTGCAGTATATATCCCAGCCCATTTCCACTCTGTCTTTGCCAGGTTGCATCCAGCCTAGCTTTCCACCCTTTGTTCTGCCTGTCTGATCCACAGATTGATGGGTCTCTACCTAATCCCTTTCTGGATACCTTTGTCTACCTGGTTTTGACCTTTGCCTGTTTATTTATTTAAGTAAAACATGAATTTTTATCTTAACTTGTCTGCCTCTGAGTTGCGCTTTTGTGTTCGAGCTTACTGTTTTTCTAAGCCATTGCACAATATGAAATATTAGATAGTAAGTGCTTAGTGTTGCAGTAAACTTAAATGTAAACCATTAAAATTCAAAGATAGCCCAGTGGATACTGCCTCTACATATTTTAAATGGCACAGGACAAAAACCATTTGTTGAAATACTGAATGCTCTGCAGCTGCTGGAGGCGTCACCACACACACCCACCGATCACAACACCCTGCAAGTCTCCAGTCATCACTTCACTTCACATCCATTGCCAGATCTCCAGGTATCGGCTCCCCTTCTTACATCCTCTGTGTGCAAACCGTGGAAGCACACAACCAAGACCCGTAATGATCAAAAGGAATCTGTATTTTGGCCAAAACCCATGAACTGTTGGCGAAATGTGTTCCACGGAAAACATGCCAAAAACGGATGACATGAAGTCGCATCAAGACATTTCTCGTACAACTACACTGAGGTTTTTAAAGTAGCTCTATAAATTAGTAGAGCTGACAGGAGCAGAGGTCAAGCTCCTGTTAATTACTACAGCCAGTGAAGTGTGACATATTTTGTCTGCATCGCTCACTATCCAGGTTCTCCTTATGAGATACACACCCATAAAATATTGTGTATGCGCCTATGCTCATATGAATGTGCATCGTAATCTGGATGCACTGATGTGTGCTGCCATGCCAGTGCACAGTATGTGATAATATATACGTGGCAGGTAAAGGATGGAGGAAGACAGCAATCACTGACAAGGGGGAAGTCTGCACAAATGTGCCATTTTACTGCCGGTTCACTGAACCATGCTTGTTTGAGCTTAGACGCAAGCTGTGTTTACACCCTGTGAAGCACCAATGACGGAGGTTGGAGTGGATGACTGACTTTGTCCTTGTGGTTTCTTTAACCTGTGACCTCAATCTTTCCCTAATGTTAACCACGCAATGCTTCAAAATTTATGTTTTAACCTTGGAAACAATAGTTTGTTGAACTAATAAGTTACCCTCCCCTTACTAGCTTTTTCTGGAGCTTTTGAACCATATCATGCAGTCCTCATTTAATCCATAGCTTTTCTAAGAATTCTCATCCCAACGTTCTCGCCACAAGGCCGCCATTTTCCTGAGCATTCAACTTTTTCATCAGTTTTTGTTTAGACTACAGGCTTTTCTGGAGATTTCAACTGGTCCACATCAGGTTCAAAGCTCCAGAAATAGACCTTGAGTTGCTATGGTTTCGTCAAACTGCTACTTTCAAGAATGAACTTTGATTCTTACTTTTTAACCCAACAAGAAAGAGAGATCCTAGAAGTGCCACTGTATGGATGACATCACATCAGCCACTGGGCTCGCATGTCAACAGATCCATCTCCATGACAACTGGGGGAAAAAAGACCACAGTGTGAGGTCATGAGTCAGGATTGTTTTGTAAGACTTGACCAAGTAGTTTTAGCTGCATAAACTCAAGCAAATCTCAAGGTGGCAGGTCAGAAAATACTCATATGAATCATTTGTGTTATGTTGTCCTGCTGATATGGAGAAATGCTCATATTTTCGAGGGCACTGACTAAACTGTTTTTTTTATTATGTAATTGTAGGACTTTGCAACCTTTGCAGTACATATTTCTGCTCATGCTTTGTAGACTAATAAGAAATGTGTCTCTTTTCAATTTCATAATATGATCACTTTTGTACAATGTTTGACTTTGAGCAGGTTGCTGCCTTGTCGTAGAGAGCATCCAAATTACGTGTACGCGTGATTATTAGGGATCGAGCACTGACCAAGTGCAAGACCCTATTGTTCCTGTTAGAATTATTATCATTATTATTATTAACATTTTGTTTCTGTTCACTCAGTAATATAACTGACTATGACTAAAGGTCTACAGCTATACTAGCCTCTCTTGTTTAGCAGCTACAGCCGATGCTGATGGAGATGTCATTACTTTGTAGGTATTTGTAAATAAACCAAAGTATTGGTATTATTTAAGCTGAAACTTTTACATGATGATGATGCTAGATAAAAAAAGTTAAGGGATCACAAAAGTTGTTAGATTTCAACCAGAGGGGGACATGAATGACGAAACCAAATTTCATGACAATCCATCTCATAGAAGTTTAAATATTTTACTGGATAATTGAAACTTCGACCTGCTGGCGGTGCTGAAGAAAAGTCATGGGATTAACAAAGTCCATATAGGATTCTCTAATTGGGACCATAAATATCTGTACCAAATTGCATGACAATCCATCCAATAGTTTTTGAGATATTACAATCTAAAGCGCAGGAATGCCCAACAGTAAATCCCTCGGGCAACGCTGTTTGAGCATGGTTAAAAAGCATCTTCCAGAAAAGGCTTAGTCTTTGTCTTCTTGCATGAATACTGTACAAACTTTAGAAATAAAACACTGTAATACAAGCTGAACTAGTGTAGATTATTCCCAGGACACATCGAAGAGGAACATTATTATAGCCTGAGGCAGTTGTATCTTACACAGACCTTCCATATCTTACAGTCATTGTAAGATATGGAAGGTCTGTCTTCAAGGCCAGATGCTTCTCTGAATCTCTGCATGTTGTAAGTGGGATAGAAAATAATTGAGAGGAGAGGGACACATGTTTAACAGTACTGAATGGGTTCCTTATATGTGAGAATGTTGCCTCCATATCTATCACACTTCACAAAGCTGCAGTGCTCTGCAGAGACTTTAGGTCATGTTCAATATCTGTCTTTCTTTTCCTTCTCAAATTGCTTTTCTGTTGTTTTGATAAAGCTCAGAACTGGCACCATCAATACATCACATGGATTTCATTTGCAGGCGAGTTTAGAATAAAGGTCAGCTGATTATGTATTTGGATGGAGGCTGATACTAATATCAATTATTAGGAGAGGAACTCTATCTCGAAAGTCCTGTTATAATAAATCAAATGAGTGCAAAATAATCTCACTTTGATTGGAAACAGAATCCATGCTCATCCTGGTTCACTCATTTGAATGAATCCGTTGATTTTATACACAGATTGAGCAATTGAAAATTAAAATCAAATAGCAGGTGAAAAGCAAAAGAACTTTATTTAATTGCCCTGTAATTAAGGAGTAATGTTTTTCTCTAGTGTTTTCCAAAGTGTTACCATTTACATCATGTGGCTTTGTCCTCCCAGTGACCTTGGCTGCCAGGATACACAATTATTCAACTCAGGTTGAGACTTTTTCTCACAGAAATATTACAGTCATCTTTATTTAAAAAATAAATGTCTGGCTATAGTCTGGCCCCCAGGCCCAGCAAATGAACTTAACAGGCGTCCAAATCTCTGTGTGGGAGGAGCAGACTGCTGGGAATGTATGAGAAGATGAGTGAGATCAGTGCAGTACCAGAGGGCACAGAGAAGATAGTTGAGGAATTTGCGCTAACTAAAGGCTCAAATGAGCTCAACAGAGAATTACTGATAGATTTGCCAATGGTCAAATAGCAGTTACTCCTTAATGGATGGCAGTAGTGCAATTTTACTGAAATGTACACATACACTGGAGAAAGACGAATTCTCTCAGTACTAAAGCTCACTCGATTTTGTGCAGCCAAAGCAACAATACAGCACACACTGCGCCAACAGTATCTGCAAGTGCTATTAATTACTTTCATGACCATATAGCACAATAATCACCCACTGATCAGTGATTCTATATCAGCTGTACAGGAAAGCAGCAACATAGAAGTGATCCATTATTTACACCAAGAAGCAAATGGCATGAAATTTGGTCTTTGGATTTTCAGAAACGGTCCTCTTTGTGCCTCCACATTAATTCTACATGAAAATGCATATATTAAACACAACTTAGAGAGAAGGCAAATGACTATAAATGGGGCCAAAACTGAAACACTATTTGCAAATGCGTGTCGATTTTCTATCCAAACATGTGTGTTTGTGTACAAAAAGTAGAAAAGTACCCATAAACCTGAATGAAAATGTATTTTTATTAAAGGTGCTCTGATGAGTTTTCTTGTAAACAAACAAGTTTACTGTTTGCAACAAACAAGTTATGTTTACATTCAGTGTTATTCACCAAAACGCATCACGTGTATCCTTAAGCTCGAACAAACATGTTGGATGCATTTCCTTCCTTGATTTTAAATCCAGCATTGTTCATATCCATGTTTTCATTGATTGTTATAACATAATATTAGCTCGATAGAACGGCTCAGTGAAACCAAAACCTCTGCGAAATGACTTGTTGAATTATTTTATCCCCAGTTTGAAAACTCTTTACATGTTTTACAAGTAGGATAATATTGCTCCAATATTGTCTCCATATCCATGCATGCTCAATTCATAGCTGATATGGTATCCTAGGCAGAGGTAGTCAGTTATACAGGTTGTCCTTTTACTGTGATGTACACTGACCTAATGTTCCTGCTATCACTAAAAATACAGTTGATTTGTTTTTGTTCTTTGAAAATAACATGTGGGGTTGGCTTTCTAATTAGCTTTCCGATGTTTTTGTTTTGGCAAGATTTGGAGGAAGAGCTTGGCAGACAGGAAAGTGTACTCTGTATCCTTGGTTATAGGACATTTTTGTTATGTAAATTGGATATTTTGAAACGTTGTCTTTTTTCATCTGTGGAACTGTGCGTCATGAACTCAGCTTCTTGTTTTTTTTTTTTTTCTGGAAAGTCAATTACATACTTTATTAATCAATCAATCCCTCTCATTTCATCCTTTTAAAAATTCTGAACACCAAAAACACCTATAACCACCGTTATAACAGTCAAAGTTTGGTTCACCCTCATTGTCCCTTTATTTGCTGATTTAATATTCTCATTCATGGAGAAACAAAGCCCCCGATGGTAAATATACTATAGGTTATAATGTTACATTTTCATGTCCTTTTTTTTAGCATTTCACTCTTTCATCCAACATTTAACTTCATCCATTCCTTTAGCAGGATTAAGCTGTCAGGCTGTCTATTGACTTACAGGAACAAAAGGTAACTTTGAAGACACTGGCCTGTTTAACACCTCTATGATACTGTTGTCACACACTGTGTTAATCCACTTAAGTGAGCAAGTAGAAAGTCCATCATCCCTTTGGAGTTAAAAGTCAAAGTTCCATTCTAAGCTGCAACAGATAAAACACAGTTTAGCTATTGGGTAAACTTTGACTGCATTTTTATTCATAAAGAGAGAGAACGAAGATGAAGGGAGGCGGTGATCAAGAGTTGTGCCTGGCAGCCTCCCCTGAGAGAAGTTATCTTTTCCACCCCGCTGTACATTCACTGTTGCAGCCCAGTGGATTAGACAGGGAGAGGAGTGCTTTGCTTTTGCTTTCCCCCCCTTGCGATATGAAATTCTGTTGGCAGGACTGACAACAGAATGAAGGGTAGAAAAAGCTCCTCGATAAGAAACGACACCCTGCACATGTACTGGCACCTTTTCAGAAGAAACGTATGTTTGATTTCAGTATATCTCCTTAGATTCATTACAGCCTGTGATGGCATTATGCTGATGTTACACATATGGATCGTCAATCAGTTATACGGGTAGAAATAAAGAAGGAAGAGTCCATTCTGCATAAAAACACAGCAGTGAAGACTTTAATACATCAGCTGGTGAGAGATGCCATAATATCAACTTTATGATGAGCTGCTGGGCCACTGCGCTTTCCATCCTCTGTTTAGGATGAATGCAATCACAACCAAGCAAGCATTTGGCAAACGACAATATGCAAGAGGAGGCCAAGTTCAACATTCCTCCAACTGGGTACAAAAAAGTTCACAATATGATATTATAGCAGAGTGAAAACACTCAGTGAAACGGCTTTGGATACTGCTGAAATGATTTCAGAAAGATATTGAGCTCCTGACTTCACAGAGCGATACAGCAGTAGGTAGCGCTGATGGATGACTTATGGACATCGTACCCGCTTTCATTTTGCCTGTGATATATTTCAATATAGGCTGCGGGCTATTATATGAGCATCTATTGAATGTCAAAATGTTTGATGAGAAGAGTAGGAGCACCTTAACATGAAAGAACAGGCCAAAGGGCACAGATGAATATTTTCTGCCATAATAAAATGGCGTTTAGATTTGGTTAGCAGTACAAGGAATAATGATGGATTGTTTTGCAGGGCTGAAGCTCATGTATGCATCTGTCTTCACTTTACTGTGTACAGCCAAAAATACATAGATTAGGACAGAAAATCTCATGATTTTACTATTTTTAAAACCAGAGGTGGGGCTAAAGCTGGGAATCTGCATTAAATGGTTATATAGCAACCAAGCCTTCATACTTAGCTTCCATAGCTAAGAGCTATGCTGAATGCTACAGTGGAGGCAACGTGTCCCTTCTCAAGAATCGAACTACATTTTCAAGCTCCTGCGTCTACTAGTGAAAGGGTGGTCAACAACATAAGGATCCGTCTTCACAAGACCATGAATATTTGGCAAATTAAAACAAAATCTGTTCCAGATGGTCTAGTCTGGTAAGATATCTTGACAACTGTTAACCAAAGTGTTGGACAAACTGACTGACCAAACTGCCAGCTAGGCAATGATAACAATAATGGCCTGGTCAGACCAGAATTTAAAACGGCAATATTTCAAGCAAATTAATTCCATCCTGTAGAATAGACGCTATGGATTCGCTTGCACAGGCAAAATAATACTGCATTCGTATCAGTTTTATTGTAATTACGAGTTTCTGCCTTGTAAATAAAACCACAGATAATACAGAAGCACCTAAAAAGCAAACCAACATGCATGTCAGCCAAAGACCATTGTTCAACATAATTAAACTGAGATTTATATTGTCAGTGCACAGTATTTTAATCCTTACATGACGAATGCTGCAATCATTCAACCATTTCTATGATGTAAACGCTTCGTGGGAATCTTTCTACCCTCCATCCCATATGAAGTGAAATGTAAATCAGCACAAATTCTGTGCCTCAAGTTCCACTTTAGTGAACTGTAAATTTGCGCAGTTGACCAATAGAAAGCCATCTTGACAGTGCTGACCTTTGCGGGAACGGAAAGCCAGAGAGTCTGAAATTCAGGAAGCTATTGTAGCTCATTAACTGTGTTGCACCATTCACTTTTATTTAACCTCCTCTGTTGGAGTATAAACTGCTCCGTAGAAGAGGAATAGTTCACAGACACGAGACAGGAGTTAATCGTACGAATGTGTCTTTAAATAAACTGTGTGAACTGATTGTCCCATTAGCAACCAGGTGAATGAGCAAACTGACAGTGAACTAGCATGTAGGAATTCCATCATTAAAATATGTGTAAAAAAAGTATTGCCTGAAAAACAATCCAGAAAAAAAACTGCCATGGGAGAGTAAACTACACCACGGATAAAGTAGAAAGAAGACCTATTGTGAGACACCTATAGTGACTGCAAGCATTAGTATGTCTTCGCAATACGTCACCAAACCTCTAGAACTAAATATTTTATGAAGACACACAGGTGAATTTCACAATGCCATTTTCTGGTGTGACCAGACATTTACAATAAACCAGCTGCAGGAACACCTGCCAAATAAGTAATGCACTACCAATCAAGCCACTACAATGTCGAGTCTGATAGCACCACATTATAGTGGGCTCTACAAATGATAAAGCAAGCCTAGTTGAGTTCCATTACGGAGATGTATGTTGTATGAATATGCATGTTGCAGACCACCACAGTTTCTACACTGAGATGTACTGCAGTGAAGGCAGGCTGAGTCTGTGTGATGGAGCGCCGCTTGATTGATGCAGCGCTTAATCTTTGTGTCTGATCACTGCTGCATGGGCATCGACTGTGAAGCACCTGCCTGTGTGTCACCACAGCCAATACAGATACAGTAGAGTAGAACAAAGAGCAAGCAGCAAGCAACACTCCCATCAAAGCCAAAATACAGTAACTACATATTTGGTTGAGTTAAGACCAGCATATGACTTTTTGTCTACCATATGCAAATTATTATGCCATAGAAATGCATGTAAGTCAAATCTGACGGAACAACAGACGTCAAAACCAAACTGCAAAGACTGCACTCTAGCTAATGAGTCAAAGTGCAGTAGCTGTGCAAGCCTGAGCTAATGTACAGAATAATTTACTGCTTTTTGCTTTTTCCAACCTGTTTCCTGTAATTAAAACAATCGCATGTAATGCTCCAACATCTTGGTAAGTGGGTTTGTTTAAGATTTGCCAGGTTGTATTACGCCAGTGCTTTATTTATGTGGTTAAGATGGCACTGGCGTAATACAGTCTTAATGGAGGGGGAAAAGTCATACAAACTAACCATTCTAAAGGCTAACTAGCCTTTATGCCCTTCAGATTGTTGAAACAGAGACAATCTAGCAGGCCTTTCTACTAGAAATTATGTTTAAATACAACTAATAACTAACAGCTAGGTTCAGAGGGAAACATCTTGCCGACCAAATTCGTTTTTAAAATAATAATAAGGAAATGTTAATTAATGTACAGTATGTATGAAGGTATCAGTACAATGTTCACTGTTCACTAACGTATTTCATCTGTTTTCTGCCAAATCTTGCAATACTATCCTTTCTCAGTGACTACAGCATTATTCAAAGCATTGTTATTGGCATTTAACCAAAATCAGCATCTTTCCCTTCACCTACTGGAGGTGCTTTTATCGCAGGAGTCTGGATGTGGACCCTGGACTGTGGTGTGACAGTCCTGCACTTCGTACACCCGACATCCACCCTAACCATGTGTTTTAAAATCGTTGTTTCTGAACATTATCCAGGCAGGTGAAACGTAATAATGAAAAACAATTTAGAAATATACAAATTTCCAGGAGACATGGTTGTTGTTTTTTTCTTTGTGCGAGGGAAGCGAAGAATAGGTATCCTAGAAAGGCATAAAATTAAAGTTTTACATCTTTTTAAAGCTGTTACACAACTTTGGTTCAGTTGCTTTAAATTTTAAATTATTTTTTCTAAGTTCACTGTATTAACTGCTATAGGCCTCACCAGTGTTACAATGAATAATGTAGGTTTTTCATCTTAAATGTATGAGTTTCTTGTACAATATTGTCTGCTATTTCCATAAACACACCTTCTAGTTTTTTTTCCTGAGATACAGGAATCTGCACATATGTGTTTTGAACAGCAGGTGTGAAGAGTTTTCATGAACTGTCTGTAGGTTGAATCAGTACTGTATATGGTTAAAAACAGAGAGTAAGTCAAACAACATCCAACATAAACATCAAGTCTATTTCCAGGACAGCCGGCTTTCTCAATGTGGATACTGTACAATGCTGAATATATCTGCTTCAAGTGTGTGGGTTTTGCTTCGTAAGCCTGTATGTGTGTGAAAGAGAGTGTGTGTGTGTGCGCAGCTGTCTGTCTTTTCTCAGTCAGGCACCTGTCACACGCAGTGATTTCACCTAGCAGTGGATCAGCCTATTTGACAGTAATCCCATCTATCTATCATCATGTTTCTTTTTCTCTGGCTTGTTGTCTTATCTCGCTATCACTGTCCATGTTATTGTCCATTATGCGGTTTTGTCCCTGCAGCTACAGCACGCTGCGGATCAGAGTTTCTCCATGTCTAAGGCGGCTGAGCCTGGATGTTTTCCTGCCTGCCCCACTGCACAAAATGATCCTTGATATAGTATCTGTGAGGGTTTATTGGGTTGTTGATGAAAACCAATGACTGAACGGTCACTTGACCAGGTGGTGATTTCAAGTTCATTTACTTTTATCGGCCTTCATCACAAACATGCCTTCAAGGGCTACATCCATCTACTCAACCACCAATTACAGGACAAAATGATGGCAGGCAGGACAGTTAGAGAAGCAACAAGTCTAACTAATCTACTGGCCTAGTCCACCTTGGCTGAGGTTGGTTATATTTTTATTGTTGTGTTACACCTCTGCCCCTATCATTCGCAATATCTTTTATTTTTATTATCCTGTGCTTTCCAGAAGGTCTTCTGTAGTATTTTGTATAGTGTCCACATAAACAAAGGTTTATACTTTATGACGTAATGCCATAACTTCTTATGTCAAGATGGGATTGACAGTGTTGAGCCACACTGCGCTGTTCTGCTGAAGTTTTTTGAAAGGACTGACCCAAAGCAATGACCCCAACGGCTCCAGCGGTACAGAGTAAAAAAAAAAGAAGTCTAGACAACATGATGAAACTTGATGCAGACTGTGTTGGGTAAAACTTGTGTCCATCTAGTCAAACTAACTTCTGCCTGGTGTCTGACCCGCAGAGATTTCCACAAAACACCCTCACCTGATTATCGTTTGTCTCGACTTTTCCCAACTTTTATGAACTCTGAAGGTTTTCCTTTTTCCTAACGTTGTGACATGCTGCATTATTTACCACAAAGCAAACATACGCTGTGACTGATCAGTCTGTTATTGCCACCTGCAGAGCTGAATGAGACAGATCATTTCCTTGTGTAATCAGTTTAGTTGAAATTATTGACTTTGCTCTTTTTGTATGGAGGTTAATGCTTTTATAAGATTCAAATTATTTAAATCAGTTTTTATATAGCGCAATATTTAGTTTGAAAAAAGACATTTATACACCATATTTGTCAAATAAATTTTGGAGGAAACGTAATTGCTGCCTTGGTCATGTTCACTGGCAGTATTTTTTTTCCTGTCCATGAAGCGCTACAGTCATATACTGCACAAGAGTCACAGGGAGGTGGCTGGTTTGGATGTGGCCACACTAACTGGAGACTGCAGTTCATGTCATGCATCATGCCTGTGGGTTAGTATAGGGTAAATACACTCCGGTTAAGGCTAGGTTAGGAAAAGATTGTGGTTTTGGTAATCTTTCCCTAGTGTTTAATGCTCTAAGTTGCCTACACATAGTAATAAAAACACTGTTCATGCTTTTGATTATATAAATATCAATTTATATATACTGATACATATAAACTATATATTTTTGACAATGTATGTCAGCATAATACAGTGGCTGAACAAATAAAATAGTGACATTTCTGTGACATTTTTGAGCTTCATAATACAGAATGATTGCAGAATCTTCTCTATATCCACATCTTCTATTAAATCACTGACTTATCAATTGTATGTGAGTGCGTGTGTGTGTGTGTGTGTGGTCGGGTGTGCATGCAAGCACATACTGTATGTTTTTTATCTGGTGTGCATGCATTAAGTCTGTATAATGTGATTAGCGTATCTGCCTGCACTCTGGGTCTTTCCAAACCACTGAGAAACAGACAGTCTAATCTTGTTGGTTGCTAGGAACTGGGCAAGCTGGGGAATGGATGAGGCAGACAATTTTGTATCCCCATCAAATAGCTTACCACATTGAGCTAGACTTGATCTAATATCAAGGGGGGAAATAAATGGGTGGTTGTGGTAGGGGGATATGCATTTGGCTGGAAACAATCATATTAGAAAGTGCACCGTGGCTGTATGTGGTCATTGTGTGGCTGAATGATTTAAGTCTAGCAGGAATCAAGAGATGCACACAAATGAACAAAGATATGTTTTTTTCCCCATGACAGCAGCTTTCAAAGTGACAATTACATTCAGTCATTTTCATGGATATTAGCAGTGATATCCATAAATATTTATATGGAGGGTTTAGGTGCATAGAGCTCTGGATGCAACCCACTACAGCTTAATTGTCATATAGACTATGGATGCAATTCACATTAGGCACATAGGATCCATGTTGTGACATTAGTAGTTTAGGCTCCCAGAAGGCTAATAACATTTCTAGCACAATAGGAAACATACAGCAAAGCTACATTTGCTATTACCGGTTCATACAGAAAGCACACGCTTCCAAACAATATAATGATGCAGTGGAGTACAAAAGCAATGGCTGTATTAAAGAATCGTATTATGTTGTTGCCAGCAAGGCCTTAATGATAACAGAGTTCAGTTGTAAAGCTGAACGATTCATATTGAAATCATGACTTGGCATGGATGGATAGGGTACATGACGATCAGCATGGCCAGCATCACATAGCAACGTGAAAATGAAACATAATTGCTGCTTATTAAGCCTTTCACCTAACACAAAGTTATAATTAAATGCTCTAAATTAATTTTACAGTTTAATATTTGCATTTACACACTTGTACACTACACATTGAATTACTTATTAAGCTACTTGAAATAACCAAACACATGTATATTGATAATAATGAATAATCAAGTGCTGCTCAATTAGCAAATGTGACTTTTTCTGATACTATAAATAAAGCCTTCACTAACACCCCATGTAGACATGTTAGAGCCTTTGAATGTATTTACAGCTAATACACAGCACCAAGTATTAGTGTAAAGGTATTAGTACCTGTGACATACTGTAGTACCTCACTCCGCTTACCAAGGGTGAAAGACTTGAACACTTGGGGAAACTACAGATTTGGCTGTTTTCACCTGTTGTGCTGCTGTTGATTAACTCTTTCTCTGGAAGGAGAGGGTGAAGCGGGGGAGTTGCAATCTGCCACTACACTGCTAGGTGCTACTAAATCCTACACACTGGACCTTAAACATGCCTTCATTCAACAGATGTTCATTAAGAATTATGCCCTCAGACCTTAAATTAGAGGGCAACATCCTCAAGGCACACACACAATAATCACACACAGGTTCATTATAATACAATAGGTTATAAAAGCAGCACATATAATTATCAAACATGTGGACAGAGAGAGAGAGAGACACAGAGACGGACAGAGAGAGAGGAGAGATAGACAGAAACGCTGTGTATTGTGTTACTGGCTGTTATAACCACACTAAAAAACGGAAGCAGGGGCACAATCTAAAGAGTACAGTAACCACACTATACTCCTTTGTCACCCGGGTAGAATGCACCAGACTCCCCGGAAAAAAACATAGATTTCTGTGAGTTGTTGAGTTAGGGGAAACCTTATCGACTGGGTAGGTGCGTATAGTGCATTAAATAAGCAGATGTGAGTCTAAACCACCACGGTGCTTGTTCTCATATGTGCAGCCCAAGATGTCATCAGTCAGGTTTTCACTATTTTCACTGAGCTTGTAGGAGTATAGGAGTACTCCATGTTACTCAGGCTGCCTCACTATTCTCAGTCAACCACCACCTACTTTTATGCAAATTCAGACATCTTGGGGTTTCCAGCAAAGCGTTGCAAGGGTTTCCTCCTACCTGGATGACTCTGTCATCATGTCTTAAATATTCCCCTGCTAAGCATACACTGTGCCTCTCCTACCGCTCCCCAGATACAAGCTGTACTTAGACGATACTCTACAGCTCTCATGCCTGGCTGACATTTCCAAATGGATTTCCTCCCACCACAAACTCATGTTGAACAAAGTGAGCAGCCCGTTTTTCTTGTAAAATCCAGTTCGCTACATCTTTTTTTATAAGCATGGATGAAATCTAATAACACCCTTCCCAACCGGCTAAAACATCTGTAAGGTTCCTGCCCTCAGTAAGGCCTGTGGGTAAGAATCTCTCTTGGGTCCCAGCTCTGATCATCTCCTGGCTTAGCCACTGTGCCTCCCTCCTTGTTGGCCTCTCCATTTCCACTCTTACACACTTAGAGTTCACCACATCTAGGCACTCCACAAGCTCCTAGAGTCACAGGGCTGTAAACATAACTACCCAGGGGATCTAGGCGATCTCTTTAGATAGTCTTCCAATGGCCAAATAAATCTTTGTACTGTATATGCCCATAGTGGTTTCATATGTTGTCTCTTAACTTCAAGACTGCTAATGAGCAGGCTACATTAATAAAACATATAGTGCGGGTCACATAGGACAATAAATGTGTGAAAATGAGAGAGAAAACATTCTCCACAAATAAAGCTCACAGCTATAAGTTTTTCCTGACCACCACCTCCTTTTTTTTACTCTGTGTTATCCATCCTCTAGCTACTTGACACCACAACAGAGAAGCATCTATTTTGGTGATGCACATTTGCATGCACAAATATAAACACAGCATTTTAGTAGAGAGCAGGTAAACCAGGGTGGCTCAGTGAGATGTGTCAGGATTGGATAGATCATTGTTTCTTATTCAAAACAGGATCTGCGATTTATTTGTCACAACACGACATTTTCCCTGTGGGTTTTAAAAGGCTAAAACTGACCCGGTGGCCTTGTGTATACTTAAATGAGGGCCATTTCAGGACAAAATGTAGCCGAAACAATAAAAAAAATCACCTCAAAATCATCAAAATAGCTGCCGTAATTTGCATTCCAGTCAGCATGCAGATCACCTGCAGGTAGGTTACTGCATCACTGTGCTTTAACAGCTAGCAGCTACAGTAGCAGGCATCAACAACACAACAACAACAATAACAACACCGCTGTTATAATTAGTAAAGCTGTCTTAACCAGCTGTGAGCGTCAGACGTGCCTTCTTTCACCAACCCGTGACAGACGCCCCATCTCTATTTTGGATGTCAGCCATAGTTGCCCTCACAAAAGGACGAGGGGAGGAGTTAACGAGGTCTGAGGTTTGTACAGTAACATTTTCACTTCTCGCTCAGACCTTTTAAATGGAGACTTTCTTAAGCCTTTGCTGAGCGGTATTTGGACTTGTGTGGCTTGTTTGGACATTTGTTTTACAGTCAAAAGGCATCACTGGATGAAAAGTCTAAATATATAAAAAGCCTTCAGGGTAAATAGTGTAAATAAAATCAAAACAGTGTGAATGTGCTGTGGCAGGAGTTAAAGGTCCAACAGAAAACTACCTGCTGTAACACAACACCAAACGTCATTAATTGTAAGCTCATGTATATAGTGTACAGTAGATGTATGTTCTTTGACTCTGTTCTGGCGAGCAGCATTGGAATCACCTCATAAAGAAGAGATTTATGTATAAAGATATACAGTGTATCAGCCCTGCAGTCGTAACGGAAAATGGCAAACATTGCCTTCACATCTCGACCGTGTTCAGCCCCCCAGCCAATCTGCCAGACGTCCGGCGGATTAAAGATGTGCAGGGCCGATAGGATTTGGTCACACAGAGAATTAGAGGGGGCCGTTCGTTTCTCCTGATGCAGGAATAAAATTGCCTCCAGATCGATAACCTGCTGTCAGACATGACTTGAGTGATCTTGCTCTTATCCCTGGGTTGAATACCAAAACATCTTATGGTACACAGAGCCGTCCTGCAGATGCCTCCTTTCAAGAATGGAGGGAAATTTAGGGACGGGAGGGTGATAAAACGTATGTCTTAGACTGTGTTATTCTTGTGTGACCTTGTGTTTCTCTCCAGAGCGGTCGTCTATTACATGAAGACTAATGTGTTGGAATGTGATAAACGTTTTTCTCTTTGCTATTAAAACTGTCAGTAAAAAGAATGTATTAACCCTACGTTAAGAAAATGACAGAAAATATATTTTCCAAATGATCTTGAAATGAAATCACAATTTGCCATCCCCTTTTTGCTGCGTCGACGTGATGGGTGAGAAAAGAAAATGTCTTTGGAGATACATCAGAAATTCTCTGATGGCCTCAGGTGACTGACAGGGCTCACCCATCACTAGACCTTTTTCCCAGCAGACATTTCACTTCTCATGGCATGTAAAGCACAATTGTAATCAATAACATCAGTTATGGCTTCATTCCATTTAAATGTCCCAGTAAGCTATTCCTCAGAGGCTCTACCCAAAATCATTCCCTATTTATTTTAGTGCTATCTGCCATTTTTTTGAGTGTCCAAATTGTGTGTGAAGTATCTAATAGTTTACTGCTCACTACCCAGTAAACTACTGTAAAGGAAGTAGAGCCTGAGTGAGTGAGGGGTTGAGTCAGCATGCACAATAGCAGCGCCATGTAATTAGTGAACCTAAATGGAATGCAACAATTATCATTGTCATTAGTTACACCTGTGGTTTTCCTGCATGCACCGATGTTGCTAACTTTGGCATAGAAGATAAGTAGAGACAGCATTTTGTTAGCTGTAGTAGAGAAGAATGAGGAGAACAGCATTTGGCATTTAAACCGACCAATGTTGACACAAGTTACAAGTCTGTAAGTCTGTGGATGTTTGTTTGGTAGCTCATTCAACGGTGCCATGTCATTGTTCCGATGGCCCATTACTCCGAAACCCCAATAGTCCGGAAAACGCCCCACTGGACCAAAAGTCTATTAGTCCGAAAACAAACTTCCATTGATCCAATAACCCAAAAATACAAACTATGGTATCACCAAATTGTTTCCGTAACTTAACCGACTTATGTACTTACTTTAACCACCACGTTAACCATGTTTACTATTGTATATTAATTGTTATGCTGTTAAGGGCAAGAAAAGGAATATTTTTTTAACCAATCTGCCCCTTCGGAGCAGTGGGCTTTCGGTCCAATTGGACATTTTTCACACTGGTAAATGGGCAAGTAATGGGCAGTCTTTGATTCAACAAGCCATATGTCCATGCTTATAATAGAGTTTGATGTCTCTCAAACATTGGCTGCAAAGGTAATGGGAGTAGTGGTTAAAAGTCTGTGGCTCTTTTTAGTGTTGTGTGGCTGGCTGGATGTTAGTGACTACAAACAAAAAACTTTTGATTGGTTTTGTGACTTTAGAGTAGAGAAAACAATGGCATTCTGGCTGTAACTCAGGCAGGGGAACAAAACAATTAAATATACATATCTCTCTTTTAGCTATAGACATTTTGTCATGGCATATAATTTACACATCAGATCTGTGTGTTGGAGGAGAAAAAAAAAGACTAATTTCAGTTGGACATTTTGACTTTTTTGACATGAGATAATTTACAATGTAGAATGAATGAATGGGGAGACAGACAAAGGATGCATGGAATAAACTTGGGCCTTCTCTCATCCTGCCACTGAGCGATGTAACACCAGAGGGGCATTTGCCAGCATTAATGGAGGCGTTAAAGTTTGATTTATCGCTCTTTATGAGCACCGAGAGAAATCCTGGACCCAGAAACCTTCAAAGAATTCATGATGCTGTGCCGTAATGTAATTTGACCTGTAACACAAATCAAATGCTTCTTTGTGTTGCTGTGAAGAAACATTCAGAGACTGGATGTAATGTCAAAAACCCACTTGATCCGAGTCCATATGCCGGGTTGTGACATCAGTCTGTTATTTTTTTATCATTCCTTCCGTTCAGTCTGGTTTTGATTGTGTAGGCGGCTTTTTTAAAAGGCATGCAATGGGTCTAATCAGCATAATAAGCTTCAGAATACATTTTAATATTTCAAAAATGGGTTTTTTATTGTTGATGGTGTTTCTATTGAAGTATGCCATTTTACAGATTTGTTAAAAACCCTGACTGCATCCAGTCGGTTGTTGTGTGTCTGCATGGTGGGTGGAATAAAGGAAAGCTGATATGAAGACAATAAAGACTGATACAAATATTTTGTGCTTATATCAAAGTACAGGAAGAAGAAGAAATATTCAGTAGAGAATTCATAGCTATAGATTTAATAAAAATCTGACTATGAAAACCGCGAGTCATTACAATCGTTTCCCAGTTGTCTCCATTTTATTGTTGTTTATGTAAGTCTTCAGTGATATATAATCATAAGTACAGATGGTATATGATGCAATAATGTATACAGACAGATGCAGTGGATCAGTTGAGATGCTCCCTGTGGTGAAAGGACCACTAGACAATGTTTCATCTGAACATGTCTCGACTGCGGAACTATTATACTGAAAATGATCTGGGCTTTATTGACGAGGCAGGAAATTATACCAATGAGACCCAGCATGTCCCATCGTCTGGTGGCCTCACTCGTTTACACCAGGGGCCACATTATTTCCATAAGATTGATAAAGCTGTGCGTACACATGGTTATGTTTTATGAATATTAATCTTTGTGGAAGTGGGGGTACATGCACACTCCCACAGTTAGCAATAAATGGATGCAGAAATGCCCTTAATCATCTGTCAATAAATGTGACCACTCCACCACTCGTTACACCTCTCGATGAATGGAAAGGAAAAGAAAATATATGCATTGGTGAGGTTTTCCAACAGCACCGGAGCAGCTGTCATTACGCATCGTACCATTAATTCATCACATGTACCTGTAAACCATCATTGGCTGTGATATCTCAATCATCATTATTAAACGTCAGAAAGTTGATCAATTATTTTTTTTAGCGCTCTTATTGAAACCTGGTTTTTAAGTGTTTCTCATTTAAGGAAAAAATTACAACAGTATTAAAAGGAAAATTATTTGATTGACTGCAAATAAAGTCTGTAAAATTAACAACCAAGTCCCTCCCCATATATTCAATCTCCACCTTATTATACAGTATTCCCTGCAGCTGGTTTTAGAAACAGGTGTACATATACTTACCAATGCTCTTGATTTTCCCAGGAGACTACCGTTTTTTATTTGCCCTCTCCCAGTTTCCTCCCAGGGTCACAATTCTCTCGATTTATGACAAATTTTAAGGAATGCACTGGCTTGTGCGTCTCCAGGGGCTGGGGAGCAACCAACGGTTCAATGTCTTGCCCAAGGACACTTTTAAATGGCCAACCCTCTGATCAGTAGATGACCTGCTCCACCATCAGAACCACAGCCGCCCTTGGGCTTGTCTGCGCAAAAGAATGCACAAAAAAATAAATAGTAATCAGTTCTGTAGTTGCTTTTGTAGCAAACATTTGAACACGGTAGCAAGTGAGACACCGAGGGTAGCCAGATGTAAGTAGAGCTGTACAGAAGCAGTTGATCAATATGATGAAACTAATGGGAACTTGGGTTTGAGGTCAAAACCAGAGTTATGTGTTGATCCGGTTTAAACAGACTGTAAAACGACCGGCTATAAATATCTAATATGAAATAATAGTCATGTATGATGAAATGATATGACCAAACACCAGCCCCCCTCTTGTGTGTACACTGACAGGGCAACCACAACTCTCCATCACTCCTCAAAGAAAAGAACCCATCAAATGGGATGAGTCTGTCTCTCAAGGCCGCTGTTATAAAATGTGAAATTGCCCCTTCAGAAAGGCCCTCGTGTTGAAAAAGCAATAGCCCTCCTCAGGTGTGATTCTCAGGCAAAATTAAAGAGTGCAAGTGTCCTTCAGGCTGATTATTTGATTGGCCCTTGCCCATTTAACTTTGACTTCTGATAATTGGACAAATCTTTGAAAACACTGTCTCACATGGGGACTTTGAAGCAAGTGGAAAGGACTGCTGCACTTTCAGCATAAAAGTGAATGTGTCAGGGATGGATGATGGTGATTATATTGAAAATGTAGATAAACAGTGGCTGAAATTAGCAAGTCTTTGCATTGAAAGTCACCGAGGATAAGGGTTAGCTATTGCAAAACAGAGACATACTTTTCATTATCCTCCACACTCTATCCAAAACACTCCTTTCACTATTGTGGCTCCATTGAGCTGCTGCTGTCATTATCAGGCTAAATAAGCTTATCTTGTTGATCAGCGAAACATTTCCAAGGCTTATTGCAGGATTATTCCAAGATTAAAATTCCATTTCTTGCATCAATTAAAAATCAAGCTCCCCTGAAACAGAACTGATGTTATTCTTATGATACCAGAAAATAAAAGGTTAATAAAAGGTTTTATTTCTCTCTCTGACCCCGAGGCTTTAACCAAAAGTTTAATTTGCGTCAATGACTTTTGACTTAACAATGAAATGAACCCGGTGAATAGCAAGGCTAAACATCTTGATTTTTTTTTTCTCCATTCTCTTTCAAGCATTCCACACAGCACAGACCTGAATACAGCATACTGTTTCCTCCTCAAGGCTGCTGTTATAAAATGTGAAAAACTCCCTTTTCCTCTGACTCGCATTCCTGTTAAAAAGCCATATTGCAGTGTGACATTCTGGACAAATTAAAGCATAGAAGTGCCCTTTTCTCAGAACGTTTGATTGGCCCTTGACCCCCTTGTTTCACAGGCGATGATTGGACTTCGCTTTGTCAACGCTGGTGCAATCTGAAAGGGGAATTTGGTTCCTCTCCCCAGTTTGCATGCTCATGCTTTACAGCATGGCAATTCCCTGATGAAATGTTCCCCTGCCCTCCCACCATGCACACCACTACTGCCTCAATATCCACCAACATCGCTTTCATCTATTCAGCGGAGAGACGGAGCAAAATCAAAGCATTTTTTTTTTTTTTCTTCAAATCTAAATCACAGCCGCAACACTTAGGAACAGTTGCTAAATTAATGGAGTATTCAGGTTGGATCGTGAACTGTGGGACTGTAACACCAAAAGAAGCCTGAGCTGGAAGGGATTTTCTAATGTGACAACCGCAACAGCTGCAGGTAATCTGCAATTTCTGACTGCGACTGTGATAACAAGTTAGGACGCCTGGAAGCTGCAGATGGATACAAGAGATTGTGACTCACTCAGCACAACAAAAGGGATCAAAGGATTTGTTTCTCTACTAAACTTGAAAAAGTATGTTTTATTAAAAGAGGGTTAACAATGCTGCAAGTTTGGTCTGTGCTGCATTGTTCTCTACAAAACTCTGAGCTTGGAGGGAACTTATCAGTGATTTTGCACATCTGGTTTCCTCCCTTAGTTTCCATTAATCCTTGAGATGAAAATACAACAACAATGTGGTGGAGCAGATGGTCAGCTCCAAAAGGCAAGACAAAAGCATTAAAAAACCTAATTGTACCGGATTACATTTATTTTTAAGCCATACTACACCATAGACAAGCTCAGGAGCCGATACATTGAACAAACACTGAAGAACTAACAGAGCATATGTCTCGACTGAATCCTCTTGGTTGCAATGAACTCCTGCTCAGGTCACAGTTTGAGACACTTGATTGAACCAGAATTTGAAGGCTTCTGCCTGCTCAGACACAGCAGTACATCATCACCGATGGCTTGAAACAGCTTCCTCTGGAGAAATCATAAAGTTAATTAGGTATCTAAATTCATAACCCAGAGAAATGGGTGTTGCTTTTTACCTGGAATGTTCCATTAAGCAGCCAGGGTGCTGCTGAAGGAAGGAAAGAAAAGATAAATGAAATAAATAAATAAAATGTGATTAATAAAGAAATCTGCAGAAGTGATCCATGAGGGATTGTCAAAAAATTTTGTACAGGTATCCGTGGCGCCCCGGGATGAATCCTAATGAGTCGATCCCCTGATCATCCAGCACCACCAGCAGGTTAGAAATTTCACATATCCAGTTCTCAACATATGCTAGATAGGCAAAAAAATGTCTAGGTTTCCATTCAAATGTAACAGAAATTTTAACCAAATTCTGAGAAAATTTGCTATCTAAAATTAATGCCCATCAGTTTGCACCTCAGCCAGGCATAAAACCTTTTCTGATATATGTGTGTGTGTGTGTGTGTGTGTGTGTATGTATGTATGTATGTATGTATGTATGTGTATCTATATATATATATATATATATATATATATATATATATATATATATATACTTATACTTTGATTTATGACCAAACGTGCACTACCTCTACTGCGTGTGTTTAGTACTGATTAGTAAATGTTAGCCTGGCTAACACACTAATCTAGGATGGTGAACATTGAGTGTTAGCATTGATTGAGCAAATGAGCAGGCTGACATTAACATTTTTCTGAAAGCACTACTGTGTCTAAATCCAGCCTCACGTAGCCGCTAGCATGACTGTAGTCTCTTATTCTGGTTGTCTTTAAAAATGACGCGATGAGATGTGTTTTTTTTTGTAATTGTGACATACAGACGACATACTTGTGAGATCCTCAGTGACAATTATGAGATACAGTTCCAAAATAACATTAAGTCAGAACTTGAGTGCAGCGCCTGGAAATTGAATTTCAAGGCTCAAATGCAAATGACTATCGAAGCTAACTTCTAATAATGATTTCAAGCTTGTTTTTCCCAGTTCATGGAGTTTAATTCAATTCAAGCGCAGCTTCCCCAATCACACATCCATCCACAAGGGATATTAGCGAGGTAAGGTGCCACATGGCTTGTGAAGGGAAGAGTGTTTACTGTGAACATCTTTGGAGGAGGCGGCCGCCTTCCAGTCCGCACTCGGGAAACAAACACTAGTTGCGCACAGATGTGTGTAACTTGCATATGTCCGTTATGAACATTTGAAATCCTCATTGCAATATCAATGCAGATTCTCTTTAAATAAATACAGCTTTTTATTCAGGTAGATATTGTTTGAGTCCAGCATGTCTGCCTTCATACTGTGTGTACAGAAAACAACACACAACAACTGTTGTTCACTAAGTAGGTAAAAAGCCTAATTGTGTGTCGCCCTGGTAGCTCACCTGGTAGACCGAGCACCCCGTGTACTATAACTGAGTCCTTACTGGTTAAAGTTTAGCCTGGGGTCCTTTGCTGCATGTCCTCCTCTCTCTCTCTCTCTCTCTCTCTCTCTCTCTCCCACCATTTCTTGTCCTTCTTCAACTGTCTCTGTCAGTTAAAGGCAAAAAAGCCAGAAGAAGAAGCCTCATTTGGTACCGCAGACTACGCGGACAACTAAGAACAGAATTTATTTTAAACCTTAAAACCTGTTGCTATACCAACCAGACTGGAATTTATCTTAAGAGATATTCACTGTTTGTTAACTATATTTTTAAGGAAGAGAAGAACGTGAGCGCGTGTGTGAATGCGTGCTGTGAAGAAGAAAGAAGCTGGTTTTTTTAGTGTCTTCTGATGAAATACATGGGGACAAAGCATTTGCTAGTCTTGAGAGTGTAAAGAGGAGGAGACAGACGGATTACATTATGTTAGCCAGCAGGAGTCTGTGGTCAGATAGTGTTGTACAAGCCAGCAGGAAAACACCTGCTGAGTGCTTCTGCAGGCCTGTACCAGATTTTCATCACAGATACACGGACTGAATTCTATTTTCTTCTGTGCGTGTCGTCTCTAATAGAAAGTTTCTCACATATGGGATCTAATTGCCTGTTGCTATGTTTGTTTTTATCTAAGTGCATGTTTGTATATGCATGATAGTTACAAAACAAATTGGTATAAAAGATTTTATCCATCTTAATGCCAAAAGCAGACTAAATAACTTTCCAAAAAATTATCATGTTTCACAGTCCTGGCAAGGATGTATGTTCATCATCATCATCCGGGTTGCTGTCACTCCCAGTTTAGTTTGATTTACAGAGGCAAAAAAAGCAGTTTGGTCCATCAGATCATCCTCTGAGTGCCGGCTCAACATAAGCCCTAAAAACCTGGCTGGTGACAGAGCCATGAGGGCAAAAGAGGTGGGGTGAAAGGATGGGGACATGACTCATGATTACTAATGCTTTTTCACCTCACTTGTAATAAATGAAGCCATGGGAGGCCTTTTTATTGGCAGGAAGCAGGCGATAGAGAGGCTGCAAAGTGGACAGTGTGGAAGAAAAGCGAATAAATAATGGATTTTCTTATTCTGACAGTCTGGGCGTGGGAGCCAATTACAGTGAGCCCCGGGATTAATTGGAAATGACCACTTGGGCTAAATGCAAAAAGTGCTTTTGCTCATGAAAAATGAGCACAAGGAATAAAATGTATGCAGGGACTCATTAGAATGTTCAGCATTTCAATTCCAATTAATAACCCAATTCATCTTCCAGAAAGTGAGAAATCAGGAGGGGATTTGAGAAACAAAAGATTATTCTTTCGCTGTGAACAACAGAGCGGCCGACAGACAGGAAGAGAGAAAGACGTGACTTCTCATTGCTTTTATCCTCTGGACCCATTTTGTGGGAGCAGATGAGCAGTGTGCTGTTTGACTGATGCCGGTCACCGAGCCTACACAGTGAAGATGGAGCCATCAGTGCCACACCTTATTGAATCTGCACTGAGCAGGCACCATCCGCCACAAGATACAATCTCTGACAACATGTAGAGATCAACAGCAGATACACAGACTGCCCCAGTCTTCACATCCTGCACTGAAGCTGTATCTGTGCTATACTTACTGTGACTGCTTTCATATTGTAATACTTTGCACTGTTATCTGTTTTGAGTCTTTTTTTTTTATACTCAAATGCTCACATCTCCATTGAATGACTTATTGGTCACTGTAATTATTCCTCATAAATGTATTTTAAAGTTCAGTATACGCACTTCTAAATCCTCTCTGATTTGCATCATTTAGTCATGTTCGGTGAGCTGATTTTTAAATCCTAGGATGGTGGAGGCATGACATAATTGTCCAATTGTCATGAGTGGATGGAGAGGAATAAGTAATACTTCACTCAAAATGCATTTGTAGTGGTCTCGGCCGTCTGTGGGCCAATATTGGTTGCAAAACCTGCACCTTTATTGTGGCTAATGTTCATTTCATTATGATCCTTACTGCCTGAAGTTAAGGAGCAGAGGTTGAGTGACAATGTGCAAATACTACTGGTGAGCTTTTGGGTGACCTAAATCTGCAAATGCCCACATATTTGAAACAATCCTGTAAATTTGCCCTCTTAGATGACCCCCCTATGGTAGATAAAATATGATAAAGGGTGGACAAAACGTAATGTGCCCTCTGGGGGCTAATCCTAACCATGTCCAGGCTGTTTCGGCCTAAATGCATCACAACTGTCAAAGTGATGGTATTTGACAACCTGGGAAGGACACTCAGCTAATCTTTCTCCAACATGACTGACCCCACTTTTAAGAGCTTTTAATGTGCAGCAGGAAATGTTTGGTTGGCATTCGCAGTAACTTAATACAGCATTTTTTCTAAAAATGTCACCATAGAAACTGAGTTTTGCAATAGACTTTGCCTAAATACATTTATTTCAATGAAAATCTTTAAGATTTTAACTTTTTAGTGAAGGATCTGAATCTGAAGAATACTTCTTCCACCTCTGGTTCAGCTCAAGCTAACGTGAGGCTTCAACAGTCTGAGTTAGACAATACGTGCCTTCTGAAGTTATAGTTCTTGTTCATAACGCGATGTTTAAAGATTCCCCGTGTTCTGCCAAACTGTAGAATTTAGCTGCTACATTGAATTAACTGTCTCGCCCAGGTAGGCTTCCTTGGGAAAGGGAGGCTTTTAACATAATTGATCAGGACCTGCCCGTGACTGTAAAATTTGTCTGTCAAACCTCATAATGAGAATTTGATCGTTTCCAACTCAAAAGAAAGAAAGATATTGTATCACGCAGCCGTAAAGTGGTTGATGGGGGCAACGGTTTCTACGATAACAAGAGTATTCCCCGGCGGGTTATTAAAGAGGCGAATGAGAATGTATTTGTTTGTTTTAAGGATATATTTTGCCAGCTTCAGGTATACTGAAAATAGCAATCTGTGGGGATGGCTCTATTACTTATTCTAATATTACTGAAATGTCTCTGAAATAAGAGTGTTGGTGTCAGCCATATTTGGGTATATCTTGACAAGGAATAGGGGAGAATTTTGCATTAATTGTAGGTTTATTAATACCAAAGTGTAATGCTATCTATCTATCTATCTATCTATCTATCTATCTACAGCACTATGTGTGTTCGGCCCTATCTGATAACACGTCAAGTATTATCTAATGTATATGCATTACATTCATTTCTTGCACACAGATTCCCAATATAGGGCACTGTCAACATTAGTTTGAAATAATGAATAATGTGTGATAAAGAATTTTGATAGCTATGATTGATTACTCGGGGGTGGAGTTGGGATCTATAAAGTCTGATACCATACACTTGATGAACACACATACACTGAGAAAGGCACAATCCAAAACGTGTGTGTGTGTGTGTGTGTGTGTGCGTGTGTGTGTTTAAGCGGGCTGTTGCTAATGATTTAGAGACACACACACACCTACACACCTACACACCTACACACACACACACACACACACACACACACACACACACACACACACACTCTGTGCTCCCTAGAGTGAGAGGAGACAAGTGATGTGGATGAGGAAGTCATTCTCAATCAGGGAGAGCAGTCAGAAGGAAGCAGATGAGGATGAGAGTGAAGGTAGTGCTTCTAGAGAGGAAGAAGAGAGAAAGATCACTCATGTACAAAGGCCAAGAGGTAAATGTGCTTTCCAAAGTGAGGACCTGCAGGCACACTACACCTGACCTGATTAGAAATGTAAACACACACCGAAAATCTGATCACTTCTTGAACCTTAAATCTCTCCCTGATGTACAGCACAAGTGGATGCACACATTGTTTTATACACGTGTACCCGTTGGTCAGAATGACATGTATATCTTTGGAAACAGTTGGATTTTGACTAGAATTTAAAGGTTTGAGGTTCAGTGGGTTTGCACAATGCTTGACCTTGTGTTTGTAATGGTGGATCCACATGTGGGTGCAGCAGGGTGGAAGAGGATCATTGCACAGACTTATCAGCACACACAGGTTGTCTAGAGCCATAATGAAAAGCAATGCCTGTAGTGTAAGCTGAAGGGTGCTTCTGAATACTGTTTAGGTTGTACAGCTCAGGAAGAATTAAATTTATGTCTTGACAACAATTAAACCTCAATCATTAGAAGAACACAGCTTGATGCCCCTAGCTTTGCAGGGGCATCTGTGACTCAGAGGTAGTGCGGGATCAGCGACTAGAAAAGACTAGAAATGCGCTATATCAACCAGAGTCCATTTGGTAAGAAACCAAAGTATTGGACAAATTAAAATCGAAATAAATGCCGCTTCCAGATTTCACAGCAATCCATCCAATGGTAGTCAAGACATTTCACTCAAAACCAGTAACATCATTCAAGAGTTCTGCCATCATGTGATTAAGATATATCATCTGGGAACCATGCATGTCTGTTAAAAAAATGTGCCAGTCCATCTAATGTTGACATATTTTATGTCATGAGTGAAGAAACTGAGCTCCTGGTGGTACTAAATGAAAAGTCAGGGGATGATTAGTCAGTAGGATCCATCCTCTCGAGAGCACGTCTACAGAATTCCATCCAGTAGTTGTTGAGAGATTTCAGTCGAGAGATGTGCTGACCGACTAGCCATGATCCATTAATCCTGAGGGTTAAATGCTCGATGTTGGACCTTGACTGCATTTGAAACAATCTCTGGTCAGATTTCTAAAGGGGAGTCTAGGTTGTGTTTTTAACTCAGAGGGCATCCTGATGCCTGAGGGGATGTGAACATGACATCCTGGGTTTGTGTCCAGCCCAGGAACTCACACCACATGCCCTCCACCTCCTCCTTTTACTCTTCTGTCTCTGTCTCGTAATGCTCTCTGTCTCTACACACTGTGAACTATCACAAAAAAAAAAAAAAAAAAAAAGCTAAAATGCCACACACACAGAGAAAAAAACCTCAAAACTCAGTGAGGCCCAACCAAGAACAGATTGGGTATAGATTGAAGAATGTGTAGTTTCTGCTTGAAAAATCCACCAACCGTAGGCATATCGACCATAAACTGTGCACCAGTAATGATACAAAACACTGCCTGTGAAATAGTGCCTTCATTGATAAAAAGCCATGAAATAAACACAGCACACAAGCAGCAATGAAGGCAAGACAATGCCACAGCATAAGACATTCATAGACACATGAACCCTGTGAGAGCATTTAGAGGTGGGGCTTCATCATGGAGTGCATTCAAGCAAGACAAGTCAGCTGCACACTGTGAAATGCTCATTCAGTCTTTTCATGTTCCTGATTGAAGAGACTGCCTTGATGTTAGAAGATAGCATTTGTTCTCAGAGTCAGGCCGCGTTCCCTCCCTCCGTCCTCGCTTGTTCGGTTATGTTGGTACCACTTTCTACTAGGGTACCTCTACTAATGGTTTTATTAATGGTTAACAAATAATTTACTAATGAACGAGTTATAATGCATTCATAAGAACAACTCCTCGTTATAGGTGTTGTGTTATAAATATGAATATATAATGTTAGAAATGTTTTATCATTCTGTCAGCTGTGTAATATTAATGTGATATATTTTACACAAAATAGTACAAAGGCACAATTCAGGACAGTAAGTGAGTTCATTTCGGATTAATGGTGCAGCCTGCAGCTCTCATATGAAGCTCTAACATTTTCTTTTGTCTGATGAAAAGGAGCAACAGTATTGTAAAAGTGAGTTTAGGTATTTCACAATTTATGCATCACATTCCACTATTTTAAGCAACATGCGCCTGATTGGCTTATGATTAGATTAAAGAGAAAAAGACATGTAAAAGACACAAAGAGTTTTCAGGGATTGTATGCTGGTCAGGCGTTATCAGGATGAGAAAGATCAATCCAGCTGACCGTCAAAGGGTGCTGCAAGAACTTTCCCTCCCAGCATATTTAAAAAATGCAAAAGAAGAGTGAGGGAGCAATGACTGTACGAGAGCGCGTGGCTATAGTGTTTGTTGCGCTGAAGGGTTGAGGGCGGGAGACTGACAGACCAACGCTCAGTAACATGGACAGCAATATAGAGCTGGTAGTCAGAGCTAACAGCTCTAAGAAAGTGCCAGACTCTGCTGGAAAGACAAGGAGTCTAGTTGAGCTTTGACAGTCACTAGATGTTTTTGAGAGAGTCGCTGTGCGGGTACCTGTGTGTCGTCGGCTCTACAATAAGAGACTCTGTGATAAGTGTCTGTGGGGGAGTGCCAGTACATAGCTGTAGCCCGGCTGTTGGCAGTTAACGTTCCTGTTCGTCACCCCTAAATATCTTGTTAAGCACAGTTATCGGCGGGCCCATGTGTTGTGTTTACTGCCACTGAAGAGGAACAAATCATGTTCATGTACGTCATTTTTCTGCCGGTGCTTAGGCTTGGTAATCCTAAATCAACAAGCAGCTATGTGCGAAAGGCATAAAGTGGAGCAGTTGGCTAGCATTCTGCTCTTTATACTTGGCTCTGTAGGTGATACCACAGTCAGTGGGGTGAATGTACGAAACAGACCTCAGAGCATACAAAATGTTTATATAAAAATGTGTAAAAAGCTTTATTAACATCATATGCCCACAAGAATCTACTTGTGTGTACAACACAAAACTAGTAATTGTGGAGGAGATGGTGATATAGATTTGTCTAGTCTCAGTTGTTTGGTGGTCTATTGGGAACAAGGGAAAAAATACTAAAATTAATGTAATAACTTCTATTTCCACTTTACCCAATTTACAAATTTAACTCAATCTGGAACAGTGAGCTGGCAAATCTAACAAATAGAAGGAATGATTTGTGAAAGTCAGATATGCCTGTCCAATATTAAATCTACAATATTAAGAAAAATCTAAACAAGGGAAATCAGCATGGACCCTCATTGAATATGCATTAAAATAGAATAAAACTACTTTTCTAGGCAATCAATCTAACATTTATCAAACAAAGAGGAGCCCTGGTGTACTGGTGCCAAGTGAGTTTGCTTTGATTTTAAATGTCATACAGCCTGTAGGTAGCTTTACTCAGCCTGTAACTTGCACCTGAGCCTCCCATAGTGAGGCGGCTCTATTATCAGGTTTGGTTGCACCTTGAATAGGCTGGCTGACTGGAATACCAGAGGATTTAACGCTAGCCTTTTACCCAATCCTTCAATTCCTGAGTCATAGAAACCGTAAAGGTCATGGGGGCGGGTCAGAGAACAGCATATAAACAATCCATCTTCACACAGACTCAGACAATCATTTCATGTCTCTTTTCGAGCTGCCTTGAAACACAGAAAGCAGTGGAACATGCAAACTCACACCTGTCTTTTCTGTCATCGGTTTATGCAGACACCTTACACTGTATTGACTGTCACACTTTCTGTGTGTTGTTTGTTTCCCTATGGCTTTAGTGTTTCAAAATGTTTATGTACCAATTCACTAAAATGGACCTTGCCTGCTCCAGAATGAATGAAAGTGAAACTGGAAGCCTGCACAGGACCCTGAGAGGCCCTGAAACCTCAGTCAAACAGCAGCATGGCACCATTGTGCTACTTTAGGGCATTATTTGGTGTTTGGTGTAAATGCATCTCTGGAGGGATCAAGGGGCAGCTTACCAAGGTGTTGCCGACTCATTAGAGCCAGCAGGATCCGATCAAACTGCACTCAGATCTATACAAATGGAGCTTTTCAGAGAAACCGCAATCTCTACAGCAGGAGTGCGGGGGGTGTTGGAGGGGGGTGGTTGACCTTGATGAGGGATGGTAAAATGGTGTTTCACAACAAAGCAATGCTGCAAAGCAGACTGAATCTTTGAACTGACTATTAGAGTGCCATTTTCTATAATATGCTTTACCAGCAGAAAAAGGCGCCTAGAATAAATACAGACTAAGAAAAAACTAATTATAGTAAACATGTCTACTGAAACATAACCTCACAACAGTGCTGCTTGTTTGCTTTTTGTATTTCACATTAGGACCTTGCTCTGTGTGTTTTACAAGGGTTTAATTTAGCTTAATTTGAAGAAATAAAAATGCATACTCTGTTTACTTGTATACCTAGTACTTGTTGTTGTAGTTTTACAATCATGGGTCAACAGTGTCAACAGTAATTTAAAGGCCTCTGTGTCCAAAAAATCACAACCTAACAGAAATTGTTGCTTTTGGGAAGACTGTATTAAGATCATCTGGTCCCCAAACCTTAAATAAACTCCAGTACATCCAGAACTCTGCTGCGTGTCTGCTCACCCACACCCGCACCCGTGACCACATCACCCCTGTCCTCCAGAACCTCCACTGGCTCCCGGTCCCACAACAAATTCAATTCAAAATCCTCCTCCTCACACACAAAGCCCTCCATAACCAGGCCCCTTCCTACCTTACTGACCTGCTCCACCGCCACAACCCACAAGCCTCCGCTCATCTGACGCAAACCTCCTGTCTCCACCACCCAGGACCAAGCACCGAACCTGTGGCGACAGAGCCTTCTCCGTTGCTGCCCCCTCCCTCTGGAACTCTCTCCCCAAACAAATCCGTGACTGCACCGACCTTACAGCGTTCAAATCATTGACAAAAACTCACCTTTTTAAAATAGCTTTTAATGTTTAGCTTAGTCTGATGTGTTTTTAGTGTTTTTACTATTTGATGTTGTTTTTGCTGCTTTTATGATTTTATGTAAAGTGTCTTTGAGTATTCAGAAAAGCGCTTACAAATACAATGCATTATTTTTATTATTACCAAGATAAATTACATCTGTACAAGTAACACTTCTCTATACTCATATCAACAAAAGCAACAGCTTAGAACAACATCATTACTCAGGATGGATTGTATTATATATTATAGTTTCTCAGCATTGTGGTGTTTCAGCCACACAGCCACAGCTGTGTTAATTCCTATGTTATAAATATGTAACTTGTTTTAACATCTATACCAGCTGCTGACAGCTCACATTTCACTTGCGCTACCCAAAGCAATTGTTTTTGCCAGCTGTCATTGAAACCCACCTTTACAGACAGCCGAGACGGTGGTTGGGAGCCGCTGAACTACTGGCTTAGTGAGCAGAGTCAATGGATAGTGACATAATAGTGGATGTGAATGAGTGGTAGAGTAGGGAGAATGTAAATCAACACTGTAAATGACTAGCTGACGCAAACATCTGCTTTTTACAAACCAAAACTTGTGGTTACAGAATATTCACCAATATAATCACATAAAAAATCTACGCATAGGGGCTTTAAATTCACATGGCCATTTGACCAACTCTCTAATGGCTGGGAATTTTGGCACTTCGTGGCATACCAGGCTGAGCACCGGCTAGTGGGCACCATTGGTCGATGGACTGCATTTATAAGGCGCCTCTCCAGTCTTCAGACCACTTTACACACACATTTATACACTGATGACAGAGCCTGCCAAGAAAGGTTCCATCTGCTCATCAGAAAGAGCACACACACCCATCGAACAGCCTTCGATAGCAATTTGGGGTTCAGTGTCTTGCCCAAGACTGGAGGGACCCGGGGAATCCTCTGATTAGTCGACAACCCACTCTTCCTCTATGCCACAGCCGCCCCCCAACCATTGGGTGACCGCTGAGCTTCTGTGCTGGTAGTTTCCTTTTTTTTCAAGGCTTTGTTTTTGGGGAGGGATTGGGGTTTTCAGCACTGATGGCTGTAGTTTGCTGGAATTGGTGACAAATGAAGTCAGTCAGAGAGAGCTCTCCGATTGGCTGTTCAGGGAAGAAAACCAGTGTAACAAATGGAGTGAAGCATTGAGGGCAGGCACATTTTCACCTTTATACAGACTACTGCCACCCTCTGCAATGGGGAATTATTTTCTCACATGCAGAACATTTGTGCATGTTGGCTGTCAGCTGGCAATCTGCTGCTTTCAGGATATCTTGGTCGGGACTTGTGAAGGGACGTTGGGACCTGACTTGACTACATACACCAGCAGGGATAGAATAACTCTGGGGGATTGTCAATTATGTATTTATAGCAAATGACGACACTCCCGGTTAGTGCAGGATTGATTCAGTACTATACCCTGAGTGAGAACTCTTGGATGATTCAAACACCCAACCACACTTTTTATTAATCACACTTCATGTTCTTGATATGGACTGCTTCCCCCCTGTGTCAGAGTGCACTGGATCAGGCCAAAGTCCGATTCCCTTTGAAAGCTTAATTATCTGGTTGGTATGGGCTGCACGCACAAGTTATGTGTTGATCATCAGTTCTGTAGTCCACTGCATGTTATGGTCTTCCTTACACTTAAAGTAGAGCTGAACCTCAACGTAATGAGGATCTGACTTTGAAGAGTTGGATGGGTACATTAGGAGATGAAAGTACTTTATTTTTCTGCTCAATTATACAATTAAACTTCTGCGGAAAGCTTGGAGGTCTGCATCAAACGTCTGTGGGTTTTGTTCATTTTAATGTCATTCAGGAGGTGGAGAATACCCCAGTTAGGCATTGTGCTTGACACAAATATCGATTTCTGCTGATGAGGCTGTTTTGCAGCAACCTGCCCTGTACTGTATGTGCAGATTTCATTTACTAATGGTAGAGCTTTAAAGAGATGGATGGGAAAGAAATCCTCTGGCTTTTTCAATTTAAAACATAAGACATGTTACACAATTCTCTAATCCTTGCTAAATGAAGAGGTTTTACATAAGAGAAAATGGGAGCCTATTCTCCAGATTCATTAAATAAGTTTTCCATCCTTTTTGACACATTTTGTATACATATTCTGTATGTATTTTTATCTTTCTGTCAGATTCCCCGCCTACAGAATGTGAGGCAGCATTCCCATTTCCACTTTGGCTCTTTTTTTTTCTGTAAATACTCCTCTGGTAGGCGATTAGGACTCTGATATTTAAAAACTGCTGTGAGAAGATTTTTCTTTGGCTGAAAGTTATTTTACTTTTAGCCACACAGACGTCCGAGAGCAGTCAGCCCACTCTTGATGGAAAAAAAAAAGGCAAAACTCGTCACCACTGAACACACAGAGGGTTTTCGCGCTCACAATCAATAACTGCTATGAGGCAAAACTACTCGCTGAAGATAGGATGAAATACTTAATGCTTAAGTGTTGTTTGTGCAGGAGTATACTCTTCTGTAGGTTTAAGACGAACAAACAATTCAAAAGAAACTTGCAGAGACATCGTGAGTCAGAACACACACAGAAAGATAAGAACCTACAGGGAGGCAAACCTTTGAAACTCACAGCATCAGTTCTTGGAAATGTTGTGATGATGCTGCCTTCTGAATTACTGTTTGGAGCACTGTGTGGGATTTTTGTTCTGCTGCTCTCTTCAGTAAGATACAGATTTCTACCTGGTGGGATGAGAACAAATGCTAATGGAGTGGAGAGTAGCGAAGAGCTGCAGGCTTTTTTCCCACTCTATATATTAAAATTTACTTTTGGGTGGAGAGGTGGAAAGTAACTAAGTACATTAAGTCAACTTAAAGGTCCAGTGTGTAACATTTAGGAGAATCTATTGGCAGAAATGAATGAATATAATGTGCATAACTATGCTTTCATTAGTGCATTATCACCTGAATTGTTATGTTTTCATTTCCTTACATTCATTTCCACGGAAGCCGACATGTTTCCACATTAGGCCAGAAGGGATGAACGAAACACCGGCTCTAGATAAGGCCTTTCACGTAGTTTCTCCTTTGTGCTTAGAAGGGGAGGGTGAAGCGAGAGAGTTGCAATTTGCAACTACAAAGCTAGATGCCACTAAATCCTACACACTGGACCTTTTAAGTACAATTCTAAAATGCTTGTATTTTACTTGAGTATTACCATTATAGGACACCGTCTACTTCTACTCACATTTCAGGGGGAAATATTACTTTACTCTACGCTACTTTTTAAGATTTTATATAAAGAAATCCTATGATGAGCTTATCAAATACAGTTGTTAAAGATGTACCTATTTAATGTGTGACCCCTTACAGAAGAACAATGTCTAGTTGGGGCCCCTTTTCACCTTTCACATGTCTATGTGTTGTTAGCAATTTCCCCAAAGAGACATTCCCCTCTCAGATGATTTCATTTAAATAACTGTTTGGGAAGCAACTAGGTAAAATTAATATTTGACAAAAAAGGTTACAAAATAAACATACATTTGTTTGTAGAACTTGTATTCTGCTTGTTTTTCTTCTTTCCTACTGCATTTATTATCTCATAACCCCTCAGATTAATCTTGTAGAGGGGCCCTGACCCCTGGGTTACAGATCACTGGACTAAACTACTTAAAAGTATATTAATTAAAACTAGCTCCACCTTAACCAGCTACTTAACATTGATTAGTATACACTTTTGACTTATTAGTATTACATTTTATCTTTGCTTTAAGTGAATGTTGCTGATAATAGGGTTACTTTTATTATGTCACAATAACAAAGTATCAAGTGACAATGTGAAAGCAATATGTCTGTGAAAGGGGTCACTTTTAGTGATATACCTGAAGGGAATTATTAACTGAATCTGCAGCTCCTCTTGGCTTTATAATGAGCTCACTGTTTAGCTGTCAACCTCACAACTTGCTACTGTTTTGGTTCACTCTTAGGTCTCTCATAGTGTCATTTTCAACTGCAGCAGGCAGGAAAAGCTCTACAAATCCCACAGTATACTACCTGCTCAGCAGCAAACATCACACAGAGACAGTTAGAGACTAGCTGGTGAAACATAGTGGGGCATTTAGCAGCTAAAGAGCCAGAGTTTTCCCTCAGGCGTTGGTAGAGACCAAAAAACAGAGTTAAAAGAGAGTACAAATTAGGCTTCCATTTGCCATGTGGCCAAAAAACACAACTCTAAATTAATTATAACGTTGCTCCATAATTGTTGTATGAGTAAATAAACAACTGTTTGTTAACAAGTTTTCCATTTTAACTAAAAAGGTGCTGATGTTGGTTTCACATTTTGTTTCCGGTGCCAAAGAAGTCTACTACTGCAGGCTTAAGATAAAGCTTTAAGCATTTCTTCCACCACTGCTTTTAAAGATAACATTAGGCTACACATTCACTGTCAACATTTTTTTTTCCAGTCGTGGGAGTGAGATGTTATACTGCACAGACGTTGAAGGTCAGGATGGTCCTCTGAGAAGCTCAATTGTCTGATGTAACCCACTTTGTTCTTCCGCTGCATTCCTGTTAAAACAAGGCCGATCCAGTATTGACAGTGCTTGGAATTACCAGCTCACTTGGCTGGAGAACAATAGCTATATTGTAACCATCCATTCACAGAGGTTCTCAGCACAAACAGGAGGAAGAAAACTCTCTGCAACAACACCTGGCTTCATCTGAGGAAGGGAAGCCTTGTGGTGACCTTTCACAGTAAAATGCCTTCAAGTAGCTTGAAATGATTGACGCTATGAAAAATGGTGTTCTACAGACGACTAAGTTATTACATTGTGGCCAGATACAGGGAAAAATAATGACGTTCATAGCATGATTGTGGACCTTTATCATGCTCACAGGCTGTTGCTGTCAGTAACAGTGACAGTAATTATTGTCAGCTCAACGTTGATGTACAGTGTGAGTGTGATGTTTTCATGGAGCATCTCCACACCAAACACTATTTTCCATCCAAACGTTCACTCATTGTCACATCTTCTACAAAGATTGTGTTTACACTTAAGGCTGGGGATTTACATTTTAAAGGATTATTGATGTGTTTTTTTATGATGCACACTCAAGATGACTGCTCTTGCTAATGCACTGGAGAATAGTGCAAGGGCTTATAGTCATTATCACATTAAACCTCAGGGTGTATAGAGGAAGGCAACGCTACTGCAGACACCTCAAAGTATCAATGTGAATCAAAGGGAACAGTAAGTGGCTCTACAGAGCTGCTAGTCATGGACTTCTATCCATCCTCACAGTGAATCAGGTCAAGAAAGAATATGAATCAAGATGAGTGACCGTGTGAATATGAAGCAGCAGAAAGAACAGCTGGAACTAATAGAGTCCCATAGTCAAATATTTAATCTGAGCAAACAGTATATACGCACTTAGTGGGATTTGAATGGACTTTTACAAGTAAGAAAAGATAGTAGGGCTTTCTTTGTGACCACTCATCACTGTGTGAATTTATCATTGGTGACCCAAGGACAGGATGCTCTGAAACTTGTCTCAGTGATTTCCCAGCATGCATGTGAAGATGAAAAAGTCAGAGTTCGCAGGGGCCTTCACATAGCACATTAATACTCTTTTTTTCAGCTACACAGGTGGACAAACTGTGAGCTAAAAGCTGCTGTAAAAGCCACTTTGGGCCCACCAACCTCTTTCCAGTGACAGTCACAACTCCTCTTCATTTCCCTCTTCACCCAAAACTGAGGTTTAGAGGCTGTAAAGTAACACCATCAAGACCGCCCCTGCATTTATTGATAAAAGTGGACTTTTCATGGAAAGATGTAATTTTTTTGGCCTTCTGAGTTTTTACAGACCCATAGTTCCCTAAAAAGATGACTCAGGCACTGCTACTTTGTGGGGTTTGCCAGAAGCGGACGAGTCATAAATCTTTATGTAAGCCTCTCTGTGATGATATTTGGATGAATTTTATTGGAGACACAGCATGCATACTAAATCTGCCTTTAATGCTGAACATGACAATTAAATGTCACACGATACAGAGAGAAGTGCTTGATCTGTAATTCTGTGGTATTAGTTTCACCGGATCTGTTAACTGAGGCAGAGATATTGCTCTGTTGAATTCAGAACAGCTGCTTGGGAGTTTTCATTGTCTAATTTAACCTTACCAGATCTCTCATGTTATAATGTATGTCATTAATCAAAATAGTTTTTTAAATGTTAAATTTTTTCTCACTTTAAATAAAATCCTAATACTTTTAGAGAAAATAGAAAATACTGTGTAATTTAACACGTAGCTGGGCACAGTGTCAGTCCTCTCAAACTTTAACCAAGGTATCTGGACAACTCCTGGCCATTGCATGACACATCTGCAATGTGATTAAACAACAAGTATATCTGATTGAATCTGCTACATGAAAGAAGTTTTTATAGCTCAGGATGAAGCCCACATGCAATACCTCCATGGCCCAACAGGGGGCCTTAGCCCACACTGGCCTAGAGAATTCTTCTTTTTTTGTCACCCCCCCCACTGAAATTTTTTAGAGCACCACTGTAAGACCAAAATTTGCAGAGGAAATATCTCTGATGGGCTCACATTTAATGAGCACATTCATGCTCCCCAGAGGATGAGCATTTTTTTTTTGACATTTCATGACCTTTCCCCTCAGCCACCCTATGGCCAAAACATCAACTTAGTACACAAGATGTATCGTAATCTAATAGGTATCCAATAGCAATACATAAGTCAGGTTTACATCCAAATGTAGCAAGAATCTCAATCAAATTTCCATAAAGAAAATATTAATGAATGTGCATTTTGCGTCTGCTACCAATATGTGAATATCAGAAGTTTAGTACATCGAGGTAAACAGTTGGTGCCGCTAATTTTAGTCATTATACTATTGCAGAAGAAGCGCCAGTCAAACCTAAAACGCTGGAAAACACTGAAGAAAAAATTGTTTTGTTACACACTGATGTGTGTGTCAGCCAGAAACTTATGAGGAATGTTTCATGCAAATCATCATTCATTTTATCAATACATCAACTTTTCTGCTGAGTTGTGGTGCCCCTTTATAGTAGTGGGGTGGCACATATCAGATAGCCATATTATGCATTCATGCTCCCAGAGAGATAAACCCTTTTTGATTTAATGATCCTTTCCTCTCTTCATCCTAATCAAAATGAAAATATACCATGAAAATAAATGCAATTTCTCTGTAACTAGTACTCTGTGATTGGAGATTACATATATAATCTTTAAGCCTGCAGTGAGACCATCTGGCAAGAGAGACCCCCCACCCCACCCCAAGGAAATCAAATCCACTTTAGCAGACAATAAAGGCAATACACAATACACCAACACAAGGAAATCCTCCTGCCTGGCTGCTATTACTCCAGGTGAGCTCAGCAAGCATTTTCAGCCCAGCACTCCACTCTGATGCTAGACATTGTGGTCTGTGGTCTGTCTACAGCAGAGCTGTACTGCACCATTCATTGAGCTTTTCCTCCTGTGGGAGAAGCAACCGACTGAAATACTGAGATTTGGCATCCAAGAGTCCAAAGAAGCAGGGCAGAGACCTGTTATCGATCCAGCTGAGGTGGGCTGCAGAAGCTTTGAAAGAGCGTGTTCAGCATCTTCTCAGGGAGTAATAAGAGGAACTTAGAAGAAAAAAAAAGAAGTCTCTTTGGAACAAAAAAAAAAAAAAAACAAGTGCTGGGCCCTGACTTACAAAAAACTATTCTGATCACTGTTTGGTCCATTGAGAAAATCGAATACAAAAGAGTTTATATAGCAGACACATAGAACTGCAAGCAAGCACACACAACTTTAATGTTTAGATATTATTAAAGATTGAATTATAGAACAACAAATTAACTACAAATATACAAGCTTTTTTAAATGTGGAGGAAAAACAGCCGTTGAGGTACATTTGGTGGTTTGAGGTTGAGTTCTTCAACACTACTTTTCAATCAGGAGGCCTTTGAGGACACAGGGAAAATTCAAGGAATTATTGATTCCTATCTAACCTAAAGCGCTCCAGTTGGAGGCAGTGGAGATAAGGTAGGCACCAGGTTGGGTCATCAGCGAAAGCTACCCACTGTCGGAGCGGAAACAGCTCATCAGTCATGTGAGATAAATGTTCGCTTCGTCAGAACTTAATTCCAGAAAAAAAAATCTTCCATTAAGCGCATTAATTCTTCTTCAAAAAAAGGCATCAAACACCGGGTGATTCCAAAAAGGTCACCAAGCAGCCAAAACTGAGACCACAAGATTGAAGTTTATAACCACATTATCTGTTATAAAAGAGGACCTTTGTTAAATATTTGTTCACACAGCAGTAAAACAAATCTATATCTTCAACAATGATCAGTCGGTTAACACACAAAACAAAGATCTTTCCATTATTAAAACTGCATTAACCATTTCTGGCCACTGGGGGCAGAAGAACTTTAAAACAAGCTGATAGACACACACGATCACCTTATAAAGAGTTTGGCTAACATGTTGGCAAACAGTTTCCTATGCACACATCCAGCACACTCAGAACAACATTAGCAGTCATTTGGAGTTGTGTTTGTGTCCACCTGATGAATAGAAGTCCAATATTTACTCCCCTTTAAGCTCTGATTTGGTCTCCACCAGTACCTCTAAACAATATCTGTGTTCGATTTTATTCACCATCCAGCTGCTAAGATACAGATACTAGAATACAGTGATTTTACCAGAAATTGTTTAAAGGAAATGACTTACTGCTTACTGCTACTTAACCTTACCTTCTATTATAAACAACGGAGGCTATTATGATGGAGCCATAAATGGTTCTGATTAAATCTACAAGTAAATATGATCATCAACTTCTCCCTTAGCTGCAAATGCCAGTCGGAAGTAACAATTTGAAAGCTTTGAACTGTCATGCCCAGATATCCTTTAATGTGCCCTCATTAAACTGCACCAAAGAGACGAGACGCTAAAAATCTAATACTAGTGAACTCGGCTCTCAGTGGACAGAGTGCCCACTCAGTGCAGTTGTGGTTAAGTTAGTTAAGTTTTTGATTCATCACTTGGCGTGGGCAGTGGAGTGATCAGACACAAGGATTTAATTTAGGCAAATGGAGTGAGTCTTTGGTTTCTCAGTAAGGGGGATGAACCGCTTCTCTTGGAAATGCTCGGCGGTTAAAACAGATAAAAACAGGTAGATGTTGCATTTTAAAAACTGGAGCTGTTAGGAGCTTGTGTATCAACACCAATATTTAAACACAAACCCTGCATGATCGCATGCAAAGTGTGACATACTAAAGCCAAACTAAATTTCACCCCCACGGATGACAGCCCGAGGCACCAAATGGATCTGTGTAATAGCTGGCATTATCATTACATAATGTGCTTAGTGGGATGAAGGAGGGAGCAGAGGCAGAGTTTGTATCTGATGGAGCAGAACTGCTGCTAACTTAAAACACTAGATGGCTCCTGTTGAGAGACAGCACCGGTAATAATAACCCATAATGTGAACAGGCTGACAATCTGGCCCACTTTGTTAGTGCTGAGTTAGTCACAGGAAAACATGGGACACTACAGTGAGTCATTACTACTGCATGACAGCTTGCAGATAGACTCTTAATAGGATTCTACTGTGCTGGGCACGGCAGCGCTGAAATCACTCTTTACATTGAACGGGGCATTATGAGGCTCAGGGGATGTTTTCAAGTGGATTGATGCAGCCCTCTGTTTTGAAAAGGTCTGGAAATGGCTTTTGGTCTGGGAGAGGCAACAGATGGCCCAACACACACTTCCTTCTATTCTGCCCTTAAAGGAATACGCAGAGTTTTTAGGAGATTATCCCATTGGTCAGATACCAAAAGCATTTACACACTGCTGCTAAACTGTTTCCCAACAGCCACTTTGGAGAGTTGTTTCTCACCTAGAAGAGCATCAGTGTTCTCTTTGGAATATTATCACTCTACAGTATGTTAAAGGGTTAGCATTGGCCATTGGCACCAGTGATCTGCTGATACATGAATGATCTTGATGTAATTTAGCCTCTGATTTGGTGCTGCAAGAACTGCACTTAGATTTCTCAGAATAGACAAAAAATAAAGTGAGCAATCTTCAAATTCTGACTTAAAATGGGATGGTGTATGGGGGAATATTAAAATTATTCTTGTCTTGCACTCGACAACTAGGGTACCATTTATTTTTTCTGGCATCATCAGGTTTTTTTGTGGATAGGTGCTCTCACTGGGCTAAATAAAATCCTGAAGGCTTAGAAAGAAAAATGCTTTAGTTTTAGCACCATTATTTAGATCCCCAGTTTGCTTTAGAATCAATTTTAATATTCTGCGCTACATGGCAAAACCCCAGAGTACATTGCTGAGGTTTTTTAATAGCAACTTTACACTAAATCTTGTATGGAGGAAAGCACTCCTTCACTAACCTCTACAATTTGAGGCTCACCGACCTTACCATTGAGCTTGTGCAATGTACTGCTATTATTTTTATAAGAGATGCTTCTCTCTATAGGAGCCAAGTATGAATGAACACCCCCCCAATACCAATTCCAAGATCTAAACTCAGGCTATCTGGCTTATATACAGAAGCAGTACTCTCGTTTTCTCAAATTTAGAACCTATATACCTCACTGCATAGAACTCATGGGATCATTTTTTAAGAAAACACGAGGCCACAGATTGCTGTGAGTTCACATGTATCAGGCCAATACCTGACCCTCGTAATATGATCCGTATCAGATACCAAAGTGGACTGTATCAGTGCATCCTTACGTCCGTCTGACCCTTATTTGACTATAATTTTAGACAAAATGATTATGATATACATCAATAGACTACTAGAATCAGACGTATTACAATATTGGAAATAGAGTGAGCAATCGATAAACTAATATCAGCTTATCACAGATATATCAGTATGGGTGTATATGTCAGCCAATATGGAACAATAAATCAGACAATAGAAATGCTAAAGATATGTTGGAGATAATTGAATGTCTCATTTACATAGTTTGTCCACCAGAAACCACTGACAGCTTTATTTTTCTACTATAAAATATACATCTCATTTCTTGTCACAATTCTTTAATTACAATTCAAGGGATCCTTATAAGGGTTCTTTTGTCATGTATTTCTGTAAATAGTTTATTATTGTTGTGATATATTGTGATATCATGCATTGCATGCACCTTAGGACACTTACCCAGTGCTCGTTATTTTGCTATTTATTTTATTATTATTTTTTTTTTCTTTTACATTTTGCCTCCTGTTGTTGTTGTTATTATTGTTATTATCAGTCTGTGGATACTGCTGGAAGCTATGAATTTCCCCTTGGGGATGAATAAAATATCTATCTATCTATCTATCTATCTATCTATCTATCTATCTATCTATCTATCTATCTATCTATCTATCTATCTATCTATCTATCTATCTATCTATCTATCTATCTATCTATCTATCTTGTTGATTTTTTAAATTCTCAAATATCTGTATAGGCCTCAAAAATCCAGTATTGGTTTCACTTTAATTGTAAATCACATCTTGACAGCACTGTTTGATTTGCCAAACAATATGAAAACAGGATAGTTGAGAAATGGACTTTAGTAATCAGGCACAGAGTCATAGTAGTCAAAGTGCTTTGAAAACTGATTTGAACTTGAGTAATTTGTTCATGATGGAGGGCGACACGGATCGTAAGAGGTGGGGTTTAATTAAAAATCTTGCAACAATATAAATATAGCCTTATAAGCTGTGTTAAGGCAGGGTTGCTGCACCACCCTCTGCAATCCACCTTCCTGTGGCTAGAGGTGACCCAGCTTTTGTTATTGTGGCCCCTGCACACTCTTTTAAAGATAAATTTCCCCTAGTCTGAATCTACATTTGTGGCCTTCCTTGCCTTTTTTTGTTTAACTTATATTCATCTAAAAGTGCTCAAGTTTTAATATGTCATATTTATCAGTGGTTCCCAAACTTTTTTCAATAATGTACAACGTCTGAAATATGTCTTCCCACCAAGTCCCCCTGACCAGCGCAAAACATTTCTCATAGATAATAATGCCTATATTTAGAGGTACAATACAGCGCTGATCCATCAGTGTATGATTTATTAAACAACCTTGGAACTGTAAAAGCACATATCTTGGGGGGGGTGCAGCTCATTGAGGTAAATCCCGTTAAAACATATTCTTCCTTCCTGTTTTCGCTTCCTTTTTCACTTATTTATTTGTTGTTCGGCTCTATTGCTGCTACATTTCAACCACAAATCCATTTTCTTGATTTTCGTAATTTTTTCCATTCAGTATCAAAAATGGCTTCCCACTCACAGTGAATAAACATCACTGTGCACATGATTGAGCTTGTTGCTTTCTCTTTCTTAGAGGCTGACAGTTGCACTGAAAATGGGGATATATTGAATATAAAAAGTGGTTTATAAAACTTTACATTTTTTATTGAACTTATTACAGTATAATTATTTTAGGAATTATGCATGAAGAAACAGCCTTACTTTACCCCCTGCAGTGCTCCTCTAGGGGTACACATACCACCATTTGAGAAACACGGTTATTTTGTTGCTTCAGTTTTACTGTTTTTGATTCTTTCTTTCAATTCTTGTCAGACATCTTATTTTACTGACATTAAACTGACATCAGGTTAATGTCATGGTTCTAACTGTGTCAACTCTCTGTTGTCCATCTCATTTAAGACAACATCCCAAAAATGTCAGGAAACACCTTTTTATCAATTAATTCCGTCACATTTGGCAAATAAATCCCCAAATTAACCTAATTAAATATATTTATTTTATTTACCTTTTCTGACACATCCTTTTTTTCCCCTTTGTTTTAGACCCTCCCTTCATGGCTGCATCTCTCCTCACCATTTGACAACTACAAGCAAACACTGTAGCTCAACTCTTGTGCTGAAGAGACAGCTATACTGCCAGAGCAAGGCGTCTCAGGGGAGACCTGTGTGTGCATACATTACCAACTCTTCCCCCCAACCAACCTGCGCTAGTCCTGTCAACACATATGGCTCTGAGGCTTATCTCTCAAAAACACAAAGGCCTGCTCTGTCATGTGGGTCACACCGGCTATTTCTCCTGGCCCCTCTGCACCCTCCACAAACAACCATTAATTGATGTGGCAGAGATCCGGATGTCCAATTGGTTTTGATTACCCCCCTTCGCAGGGGAGCTAGGACACTTGGTGGGTGATGCACTTTTCCGTTTCAATTAAAATCAAGGTTGAGTCATAATGAATCAGAAAATGCTGCTGTTATGCAGATTAGCCAGCAGGTTCTTAGCACGGATTGAGATGTCCCTGTGTGATTTGGTACATAAGGGAGAAGACTGCCACACTCCTCCACCCTCCCCCGCCCCCCTACCCTCAAAGGAAGCATGCAGATACTGGATCAAGTCCCGCAGGACCATGAAGAGCCAATTTGGGGCAGTGCTGGCTCTTTTAAATCACAAACAACAGGAAGAAGAGAGTTCCTTTCTCTTAAATTTCATGCGGCAACAGGGTGGAAGTTATGTCTCTAAGCAGCAGTTTTTGAAAGACAATCAAACAAATTCAAAGTGAGGCAGGCTTTTTCATTCATATCACAGTGCAGCTTGCTTCAACACCAGGAGGGAGAAATTACTTTACCTCAGTGTGTGACTCATATGTATGAGGCCAAGAATTATCAGATCAGCCTCACTACAAGTGTGTTAAAACTTTACTAACCCTCTGAGATGAAATAAAGTTGGAAACGTACATAAGCTAAGCTGGTAAGACAGGAGAATGCGGTTATAAAATAGATTTCATGACTGTTATTCTTATGTGCCTGTTGCCGTTCAGCAGAAGCTGTTATGTCTGTACGACTGATACGATGTGTTCCCGGCTTTTATAGTAAGCTTTTCATCAAATAGCCTTGGTTTCAGCTGTCATTCGGCAAGTCTTTCAACACAGCACATTATGGGAGAAGTTTGTATCTTAAAGCAGAAATCCTTTCACAGCATTGCACAACATCAATCTGTGATGTTTGCTGCATATTTCAGGACTTATTTATCATTAGGTTTTGATTATATTCATTAAAGTTCTTTCATTTGTTTCCTTTCTTGGTGTCAGAAAATCAGTATCCACAAAGCAAATGTTTTCAAATAATAAAACATTAAACTGACTTCTTTTCAATTTTTACAAGTAGATGGAGAATGACACTGGAAGATGAAAAGAGAAGAAGACAGATCTTTTCTCCTTAATCCAAAGACACAAAAACATAATATGTCTTTATGGCGTCATTGCATTTTGAACCACTGAGGCTCTTTGTAAAGAATTTCTCGCTGTATGACTGTTAAGCTTTGGTGCAAAAATTCTGGAAAAGTGAATCTAAGACTGACCAAATCCAAAACCTGAAGACGACTGTTGATGTTTGAGTTATTTCCAATATGAAACTGCATTGCAGCTGTGCAGGGAGTGTCCCAGTATGAGGTCATGTTTTCTGTGTTTGGTCATGTTATTCCACAGGAATGAGAAAAATACGTGACCGAAAACCTGATCCACAAAGGTATATTACCTGTAGTGTTAAAGTGCTTTGGTTTCCTATATAATGTACAGCAGGCCTTAATATCTGAGTCTGTGAGGTTGTTCCTTAAAACAGGCTCATGCTGCTGCAGTAGTATTTTGTTTATACGCCTTATGTTTCTCCTTTCAAACTCCCATGGCAGCAGCAGCAGCTTGGGATTATTCAGGACGTTGCATCAGACCCAAACAGCCACTTGTTATTTATATATTTTTTATTTATTTTAGCGCCTGCCTTCATGAGAAACATCAACACTGTAGGTGACGCTGGTGATAATCATGCAGATGACTCAGACTTTGGATAACCCATCCAATATTTGTTTACAATTAATTGCAACCATAGCTACTTTGGTGCTCCTTCCTCATGTGGCCTTTTTTGGGCGGGGGGGGAGTTGACATCGTAATTATCCTGCATCACTGATGACTCTTCAGGTGATTGTAAAATCATTAAGATGATGCTCTGGCAGATGTTTGTGTCTAATTGCCTTATTAGCAGGGAGGATGGAGAGGAGCCGAGGTTTGACGTTCCCTTCAACCTGCAGTGTGATTGATCCTCAACTGACACCTTGTAAACAAGTAAGTAAGTAACTGTGCACCGACAGCAGTTTGATAAAGTTACGGTGATTGTATGTGTGCCACAAGATCCCAACACATGCTGCATACAGACGACCACATTTCCACCTAGCTGGTTCATGGGTCTTGGGAAGATTGGGCAGCTACTGCTTATCAAGAGAAGCCAAGTGTAAATGCAACCAAGAGGGATTATAGAGATGGATTGAAATCATAGAAGAACCTTCTATCCAGATGTTTTAAACTGTCAAGGCATCTGTCTTTTGAAGTTGCGTACATAACCTGTAAGACCTTAGTCACTCCTTACACTTCCGACCACATCTAGAAGTAAAAATGTCTGGAACTTCTGAAGGGCCACACTCGAAGACCGGGTGAAAAGCCTGCTGTTATCCTCCTGATTGCATCCTTCTGCCTCCCCAATTTTAGTCCCAGAACTCAGTGTCTTTGGCATGTCTCTGCATGATGAACTGTACAAATGGGGCCAATGGCACATACTTTCAAGTCTCTCTCCGCAAAGGCACTCATTCAGTAATGTTTGCATTTGGTTGCAAACACACGAAAAGTTCAAATAAAAAAGAGAGCTTGTGAGAGAAGTTAAACTCTGCCTACTTTTACACCTCCACACACCTGACCACTTACTGTACAGCTGACATGATTGTCGAATTGTCTGTTTTTTGAAAGTTGGCAGACACAGTGTCGGATAGAGGGTTAGGGTTAGAGGATCTGACAAACACTTTGAAGAATATTGAGCACTTTACTCTTCCCAGTCAGAACTACATTAGTAAGTCTTGTGCCAGTAGCCACTTTTGGGGACTTGCCCCTATTATAGCGGGCAATGGTAAATGGATGGCACTTACTTTCCTACCTTAACTGATAAAGCACTTAAGAATTTCTCTCTCATTTACACATGCCGATGGTTGGGACAGGCCAGACCATCAGGAACAATTTGGAGAAACTTCGACATGTAGACAGGAGGACCCAGCAAGTGGACAGGGATCAAACTACCAACCCCGCAATTAATGGATGACCCGCTCAATCTCCTGAGCGGAGCTCTCCTAGGCAACACTGAACTTATCTAGTGTTTGGCTGCGCATTAGAGCAACAAGTACAAAGCAGCTCGAGGTTTTTTGGAGTTTATCTCGCCGTATGGAGTGCAGTATGTCCCAGACAGATTTGCATGTAACACAGCAAAACCCAGATGGATTTATTTATCTGGCTCACAGATACACATATTTGTAGCTAACTGTAATGAAAGTGTATACAATATGGATTTATAGACCTGTGTAAGTAGGGCCAATGGGGCGGCTATGGCTTAGGAGGTAGAGCAGGTCGTCCACTAATCAGAAAGTTGATGGTTCGATCGCTGCATCCTTTGCATGTCGAAGTTTTCTTGGGCAAGGTACTGAACCACAAATTGCTTCTGATACTGTGCCATCGGTGTGTGAGTGTGTGTGAATGGAATTAGTTTTTTTTCTTATTGTTGGCACCTCCATAATCAATGTATGAATAGGTGAATGTGACATATAGCATAGAGCACTTTGGTGGTCAGAAGATGAGAAGGGTGCTATGTAAGTGCAGTCCATTTACCATGGTTAAGTTTCACCACAGAACAAATCACTTGGCAAAACCAGTTGTTGATTTACAGTTAGCCGTAGTCTGAAAGGGATCAGAAGTATCACTTTGCAGTTGCTATATATTCATTTCCAAACACTTAACATTGCACCAACAAAGACATTTTGAAACACCATGCTGTGATTCCTGAGAACAAAAGAGCAAACGCCCTCAGAAAGTCATATCCGGCTACAGAAGTCAAGTCTCTCACTAATCGAGGAAAGCTCTCACAGTTTAGGAGACTGCGTCTCTCCATCTCTTTTACCCCACTGAGTGTAATCCCGGTTGCCTGGCGGAGGTCATAGAGCAACATCTGCCAGCGCTGACCTGCCTCCCCTGCTCCCTACCATCCCCCCTCCTGTCCAGTTCTGGATTAGAGATAGCCTAACCCCCCCCACCCCCACCCCCGACACTGCATGCTGCTCTGCATGGATTAACTCTCAGAGAAGCCACACTGCTATCACACATTAACCTGCAATCACAAGTCTCTTGTGCAGAGAGCACCCGCAACAGATCTCTAGAAACGGCTGTCAGAGTCGGACACAAACACACCATAAAGTCTGTTTTTGCGCACCGTGAGAGCAACATGTTATTCAGAGTGAGCTGTAGTTGAGCCAAGTTCAGAGGCAACCAAATGCTGAGACTCCTTCCCTGTTTCAGTGATTAATGAGCAAGATCCTATGGTTTGTAAAAAATTATGCTGGTAGCAGCGGCTTTCATTCTGGCACTACATTTTTTGAGTTCGCAGCACTGCTGCAGACTGTCGTATCATCTGTCTGTGAAGATGTTTGCTGGGAGTGAAAATGGGTTTTGTGGGATGTAGAAATCACGTTCCATCTCTTTGACTTCTTATTGCTCCAATAGCTGTGCAGCATGTTATTCATTTCCATTATTATTCGTCCACTCAAACCTGATAGATTAAAGGAATGACATTCAGCAGAGGCTTTCTCAAAGGAGCCTACCCTCTGTAATGGAGAGAGATATGGACACACACACACATCTTTATGCTTTGGAAACTAACACATAAACAGACAGACAGACAAACAAGATGCTCACACAATAGAAACTTGCCTGCCTTGCCACTAGCCAGTACAGTATGTTGACGAGCTTACAGAGGCAGTCAGACTCAGCTGAGCGCAAAACTGCGACTAATTTGAAGCTTCACCAAGAAGCCATGAATCATTCAGCCCAGTGAGACTGATCGACAGTATAGACCGAGCACCCTGTAGACAATGGTTATATGAAAAATGCACACATACAACTGTTGACAGACACATGCAATCATTTGCTCCAATACAATCACACATATCATCCTTTCAGTTGGAGGAGAGCAGAGGAGGAGGGGGGAGCCGTATTCTTTGCAGCAGCAACAGTTGGCTGTCGACTGAGAGGGAAAGAGTTAGCTGCAGCACAGAGACACACACACGGGGACACAAAATATGCATGCACACACATACACACATACGGCAGGAGATTGGAGATAGAAAGAGATGGACAGGGAGCCGAGAGAAGAAATGGTGACAGATAAAGCCACAAAGCCACACGGCTGGAGGGATGCCTGGCAACCGGTGGCAAAAATGGACATGCAGTAATAAGAGAAAGGGAGAGGGAGAGGAAGAACTAAAAGGGGTAGACACACACACACATGTAGACATGTTGGAAAACACAGTGGTAAACAGTAGGATGGAGACAACAAGAAGGGAAACCATTACTCACTGGAGTCATCTGAGTCGTATCCCTCCACGTCTGGCTCCTCGTCCCTCTTGGTGGCCTGTAAGGAGGCGGAGGCTCCGGCACAAGCCCGGTCTGGTTTATCCTCATTGGGGCGGTCACTTTCGGCAGCAGCGGTGGCGGAAGCGGCGGCCGAAGAGGTGGAGAGGGCAGAGCACAGGGGCCCGGCGTGGCCCGCTTGGTGGGGCGCAATGGGGGGAAGGCCCCGTGGGTAACGGGGGAAGTAGTCAGAGATCTGCTTGATGGGCTGGATGGGGCCAGGGCACACGTCAATGGCCATGTGCTCCTGGATGCTGATGGTGGGTTTCTCGCCTTTGCGTTGTGTCATGCATGCGGTCCAGCCCGGAGCCTACTCCCAAAACCAAAAAAACTGAGAAAAGAAAAAAAAAATAAGACAAACCGACCCACCCCCCTCGTCCTCCTCCTCTTCTTCCTCTTGCCTCTGTGGAAGAGGTGGGTGTTGTCCTGGGTGGGTGCTGATGGGTGGACAGGTCCAGGTGATCTGTGGATGTCACCACACTGGTCTACATGGAGATCTTGGAGGCTGCTGCTGCGTCTTCCAGTGCTGTCCTCAGACCCAGACCATGCTGTCTGACAGCCTCACACACACTACTACCTACCCTCCCGCTCTCTCCTCTTCCTATACCCCCACACTCTGCCCACGTCTGCGCTGCCTATCTGAGAGAGAGAGAGCAGAGAGAGTGGTGTTTGTGTGAGGGAGTGTGAGGGAGAGGGAAGGGATTAGAGAGGAAGGAGGGAGGGATCAGCTGATGTCACTGCCTAGCAACCGAGCGGTAAACAGGAACCGTCGGCCGAGGTGCTTAATTATGATATTAACCCCATCCATCTGTCAGTGGGAGGGAAGATCCAGTGCCGTGCCAGACTCATGCGCATGTGAATGTGTGTGTCCTTGAGTGCGTGGGTGTGTGTGTGTGTACCTCTGGTATATGATAACCTGGACAATGAGCCATGAATTGATGCTTTGTGTTTGTGATTCACCTGCAGGATGTTATCGCACTGAAAATGGGTCTTTTGTGCTCTTTAACCTGAATACTTTTCATTGCAAATGTAAAAATTTAAGTTTTGTATCATTTCCTTGCTTTTTGAGTTCTTCCTGAAGGCCTGCACTTGCATTTTTCTATCTGTGATGTCAGTATTTTTGTAAAAAACAATTTGAGTAGAGGGGGCCACTCAAGGCAAGGTGTCCCCCTCGGGCCCCAAAATGGCTAATGCCACCCCTGCTTACCCCCTCTTTTTTAGCCATTGCATCCTGGTTTTTCTTTTTCCACTCTGCTTGTACACTAATTGACACACTTTCATTCATGCTTTCATTCATGCACTCTGGTCTGTTTAATGTATAGACCTATTTCTACTTCCCTATGTACCAATTATGCACCCTGATGTTATCATATGTTCCTTAATTACAAACCATCTGTTTGCATTTTATTTTGTAGCTGTGGCAATTTCACACTTGTTTAATACGCATATTGCCACATTTCACCATTGTGAATAGATGCGATTGACATAGCAACTGTTAAATTAACTGACACAATGATGTCTTGTTAAAGCTGCAATATAGGTGAGACCTTTATGTAAAAATACACCTGTCCTGTCATTGTACATCAGTGCTACTACATCCACTAAATATCTGGTAGAAATGTGCACATACTGTACAGAGTAATCCTTTTGTCTTTTAAAATTATAAACAGTAACCCTCTGCTGCCAAAGATGCAAATGCAGCTTTAAATTCCAAAATGAAAGTGTCATTTATTTATATTCACGGTATGCCAAACTTGATTTATTCCCCCTAACACAGCAGTAAATGCTCAACACTTTTCATGCTCCTCACATTACGTAACAAAGAGACTCGCAGTCTCTCATGAGAGGCTTTCCCTGCAGATTTACTGGGAACTCTAACCTCTACAGCAGCTCTGTCATCACGTTTAGCCATTCACAAACACAACAAACATGTCTACAGTGAACAGATGATGCAGCACCCTCTTGTGTAAGCTATTGGCAACAAATTGAAGCTTTTTGGAATTGAAATTCAAAGGCTGTACTCCAGCTAATGGGTGGTTTTATTAGTTTTATAAGATAATTTGACATAAAATGAAGATATCTGATGAAGTTTGAGCTTCTACAGGTGGTGCTCTTTTCAGGTGTTTCCTTCCTAGCCTTATGCTACCTACATATTTTCCTCTATATATTCTAAATGAACCAGGATGAACAAAACACATCCTTTACGTGTTATAGTCCACAAAGGATGCTTTACATCACTGCCGTGGGGAGGCTTTTACCTCCAGAAAACGACTCTCTGTGGGTGCCTTCTGAACAGGTGGTCTCAATTATGGCATGCATAGCTTGAGTCTACATCATTGAGCTGGAGGAAGCACACACAGGTGCAGCTGACTGGGTTAATAAAGAGCACGCCGATTTCTGATTGGCTCCTGAATGAGAGAGTCTGAATCTGAACCAATAGCTGTCTCTTAAATTTCACCCCCATTTATTACCCCTCTGTGCGTGTCAGATGTTCGCCACAATATCTTAACAGAAGTGTGTCACTATTGTGTTTCCTGCTGTCATTTCTGTCTCCTTTGTGAGAATAAATGGGGTGTTTAAAACCAGTTTTATAAAGCCTCCACTCCCCTTTAAAAGAAGTGCAGTCCCTGTGGTGACTCATTGACAGTTTTGTCATGGAGCGCCCAGACCAGTCTCTCCCAAAAGGAAATTAAGGTGCTTGGGGTCCAATGGCTTCAATATAGAGCACCTCAAATATGAATACACTGCACACTAAATATGCCACCTAGGGCAGATGAATTCAACTCGGAAGTTGACTTCATGTTGCTGCAAATACAAACAGCCTGGTGACCATGTTTTCTGTGGGTAATGATGCACACCAAACGATTTCATTTTGGATATTGATGGGATGGCATCACCTCATTGGAACACTAGCTGTGTCTGTATACCTTTGTTAGAAATAATGAGGTGTTCAAAGTTGTGTAGAAGCAGATCTCCATGTCTATAAAATATGTTTCACTGTTTGTTCATTTGACTGAAGTGATTGAATAGGATGCATTCACACTTTAATGGCATTATTGCCAATACTGAGAGACAATAGTCTGTGTATAGATCATTTTACAAACTCAATTCATCACAATAATCCTGTTAACATAACAAGATCACTGATTGTTGACGTCTGTTTCTGATTAATGAGAATCTAGGGAAAATTGTAGAAATTGCAAACTTCACACATACATCTTCCTCCCCAAAGACTTTCTAGAAAATGTGTAAAGTCTGTCACAAGGAAGAAGATGTCCCATGTTGCTAGCCCCAGCAAAAACCCAGCATTCTGGATTCTTGGTAGGAAGGATAAGTAGGTAAGTAAGTTCAGTTATGAAGAGAAAAGAGAGAAGTTTAGAAAAGAACTGAGTGATCATCAGATCTTCCTAAGGACGTCTCAGGTACGGCTGATGAACTGCACTGTACAAACTGTATGTAGAATGCCATCAGTTGATAAGTCTGGTCCAATTTTACAAGAGTCTGTCGCTTGTTGCAGCACTTTGAAAACATCTTTCAAAAAATCAGTACAGAACACATCCTGCCACCTTCAGATAAGTGCATGGACTTAATCAGCACGAAGGAAAAGAACTTCACTTCCTACAAGATGTTGTGGATGACAGATATGGACAACAATCACTCCATAATCTAATCCAACACACACCTTCTTGGCATTATGGCCTAAATCATATTTAATTTGTATTTTTGATGTGCATGTGGAGAGGTGTATGTATGTGTGTGCCACCTGCATCTGCACTACAAGATGATGTGAGAGGACAAAATTACACTGCATCGACCAATCTGTTTTTTACTCTCCCCTCAAGTGTTCATTTTAGTGACATGATGTGCCATGAAATTACAGAATGGGTAGAAATCCACTTGTGCACAACCAAATTACCATGTTGTCAGTCTGAGGTCTAAGGTTTGCAGCAAAACAGGGCCTTATTTTGGTAATGTGACAAAATGCATCCCTGTCCATCTCAAGAGGTGTTTCGGGGCAATCAGATTATCGGTCTGTGCTCACTGCAATCTCGAGAGCATTTATACCTGCAGGTAAGAAAGGAACAATTATAGCAGCAGCGTCAAGAGTTGGGTCGAATGTTTTCAAAAGTTGTATTCCCTCTTATCTAATTTATTAGTTATTATCTGTTATTTAATGTCATATTTAATTGGTTTTATTATTACATTTTCATCATTTTCGTTCTTGTGGCAGTTGTGTGAGTGGAACTCCATGAAACCTCACAGGTTTAAATTGGAATACTGAAACTGAAAAGAAACTCAGAGGGCTGTTAGAGTTTCCATATTCACAATACTATATATGTGATTTTTCGCAATCTCTAGCTGTAATCTCTGTTGAACTGAATGTGTTGTGTCCATTTGACTTACCCATGGATCCACCCCTATTCTGTCAAAATGGTGACATTTAACCCACAATGCACCTCGGTTTATGGGAGATGGAGTGTGTTGAAAGCAGCTAAAAACAGGAATATCAAATGAACTGTGATTATACGTAGTTTGAATGACCAGCCCTGTCTAGACAAATTTAAAGACCTGCACATAATACAGCTGAGTGAGGTTGGGTTCTGAGACTGGATTTAGCTATTTGAGTTATTATAAATTTCAGTGTGATTTTGAATGAGCTTTCTCACTTTACTTCTGGAAAAGAGAAGTTCTGGCGTCTCTTTGGCTCGCTATATCAGCCTAGTTCTCATTTTTGTAGTTGGCTACCATTCGTATCAATAATGACAATGTCAATCATTGAGATCTGATAGAAACACGAGTGGTTAGCTACACTTGGAAGACCTATCATACATATCATACTTGTGCACCTACACATAGTTTTTCTGTACAATGTGGAATGGTAACCGACACTTTCAGTCTTACCACCATGATAAAATGGTTTACATAATCTGGCTAAACTCCTGGTTTGTCTGATAATTTGACTTCTCGGAGCTCTTTCTTCATCTGACTTCATTCTGTAACGTCACTGTCTTTTCAGACCTCAGCAGTTACTTTGATGAGTGCTAGAAGTGATAGTGAAAATAAGTTAGAATAAATTGGAACTATACTTTAAATTATAACTTGTTTGGCATGTTGTGGTTTCATCCAGGCAGAGGTGTCAAACATAATGAAACTGCAGTTATTTTCCTTAAAACTGGCTGGTTTTTATAAAAGATGGTTCATTAATTGTGAACATTTTCAGAATGTACTTTACACTAAATGAAAGGGAAACATTTGGAAGTGTTGTTATTAATAGGGTTATTATGCAATGGTTTTACTGGTCCAGCCCACTTGAGATCAAACTGGGCTGTGTGTGGCCCATGAACTAAAATGAGTTTAACACCCCTGACAGAGCATATTGTGACAGGCAGTGCACTCTCCGTATGTAGGACAAAAAAAGAAGAAAAGTTTATTGAAAAAGTTTCTTTATGTAATGATTTTGGTCAAATTAAGTGAATAATTTACCACCCACGCAGTTCTGCAACCCCATTAATTTTTATTGTGTTTCATTTTCAATAATATATTCAGTCCATATTCCATCCAGCCCATGCTCTCTACTGTCTCTGTCTGTTGGTGAATGAGCTGCTGCCTCCCTTTTTACTCCCTTGATCATTAACTTCTGAAAAGAAATCTGCAGAGGGAGAAGTAAATGTGCGTTGGACTGTCTTAACTCCAACTTCATCCTCCTCTGCTCACTTCCCTTCTGCTAAATAACAGTCACCTATCTGTTGGACTCTAATAAGCAGCTTTATACACAACTGAGTCCTAAAGCAGTCTTTGTTTTTCTTGTTGTTATTCAGAGCAGGAGCGTAAATGAAAAAAGGATAAACGATCTCTGCCAAATTGCATGCCATGTCTGGAGAAATCTGATTAATGGTCTCTTAACAAGCGCTCCAAGGAGGCTCTGCCACTCCCGTCACCCAGGAATTCAGTCTAAATGAGGGAGTCAAGGGTAAGAGTGACCTTTTCAAATATGCTTGTTCATAATGGCCCACACTGACGCCTGAAATTCTGCCCTTAATTTTGTCTGCACACAGTTCAGGCACAAACACAAAATGAACAAACTTTTCTCACACATCTTCAGGCTCTCATGTGTTGAAGTTCAACTCTGCTCTGAGGACAGAAATACCACTCGTGTCATTAGATTAAAGCAAGTAGGCAGAGACAAATTTCACTCCTAATTCAAAGGAAACATGCCCAAACATTTATGGAACCAACTACACCAATGGATTTAGTAACTCTCTAACTGCCAGGGTGGCGAGGAGTGGAAAACCCAAATCAAGGCCTCAAAACTTTAGTTGATATTTTGGGTTTCTCCTCGGGGTCTTGTACATCCTAACATGAGCTCCAAACACGTATTTTAATCCTCCCACACAGTCAAACAGATCAAAATGACGTCAAGCACTGAAGGACAGTGTTTGAAAAGTGAAGAACTTGCTGCTCAGATTCCTTTGTTCCATTATAAATGGCTTTTTCAGGGACAGACGGAGATAAACTGTGTCCTTCCTGAGCTGTTAGAGGCTAAATACGTCAACCTGTAGCCTGAGAAGCAACAGGCCCTACGCTCATGTTTCTCATTGAAAGTAAAGCACTGTCTGGATGGATTTTACTATACAAAACAGCAAATATATTATTTTCAGCTTGGCTTAAATTGAAATGGAATCTTTCTGCCCTCCAAACATCCCCTGCCAGTAACAGCTGTGTCATCTGCCCCAGGTAATGTCTGCAGCCATTTATTAGGAATTTATTCAGGAGAGGTCGGTGAAGGCACTCAATATACAGTAAGCCTGTCACTCATCTATATGTCTGCTAACCCTGCCCTCTGGTGGTGACAACACAGAGGTTCTTACTCTGCAAATAAATTAAATTTTAGTATCCACAGGGGTTTTTCTTCCACACAACTGTGAGTGTGTAGCCTGAGACAACCTGCTCCTGAAGAAAATGAAATAAATGAATTAGAGTGTGGCCTGTGACACCATCATCAGCCTAATTGATGCAAGTGAGCAATCAGCTGGTAACACCTCTACCTGCTCCTGATGATGGTTTTAAAGTGAAACTGGCAGCTTGAAACAGCAAATAAGTGTTTTTTGGTTTTGGAGTAACTCTATTTTTAGACTTAATATTAGTGGATCTGCAGATGAAGAAATTAAGACAGAGAAGATGTGATTCTTAAAAGTCTTTTTTAATTAAATCCAACGTATCATGTCTTGAATAATGTGTACATATACACTTTATTCATTTACAACACGACCACTCAACCTCAGTAAATAAACACATAATTTAATTATTACTAATTACTAATTAAACCACAACTGACCATTATAAACTTCATACTGGAAAAATTAATGTACTATTAATATTGTTTATGTACACTGATTAAGTAGCCAAACGCACAAGTTTCTCATTTCTTTGGGAAAATATATTCCCCTAAACAAAAAACAGGGATTGGTCACTCTTTCACTGAAACAATAAATGACTGTGGACAGCTGATTTTAAAAAGCAGAGACCAATCCTTAAGTAAGGTTTATAGATTAATTCTTATCAAAACCATCTCTACATGCTATTAAAATGTTAATTAAAAACAAACAACAGGCATCATAATCCCTCATTTACTGTAAACAACAGGCCCACCTGCCCTACATGGGATGCAGCCATAAATAACATTAGGGACTGGTTGACATGCCGTAGCAGACAATTCACAGGTGTATTAATGATAGCTGCATTCCACTTAGGGGAGGTCCTGCTATTGTGCGTGCTGGTTCACTGACACTGCTACTGGCACACTTAATGGAACTGAGCCGTTGTTGCTGTTGTTAAGTCCACCTGTGTTGTTCCGGCTTTGATAAGTCAAAATGTCTGCTGTGCAACCATTACTTACACCAGCATGTGCTTCTCCTGCTATAACATATACGGGCTCGCAGGAGTAACAGAATACATGGAACAGAGTAATTAGGATATAAAAAAAGGGAATTTTATTCTGTTAAAGTTACAGAAAAAATAATGTTGGCTGGATTACAATTCTATAATACTTCTGTACTTGAATACAGTTATTTTAGTATTTAGTATAGTATTTTCACACTGCTGAACTGGTACTTTTACTTAAGAAAAAGGATCTGTAAAAAACATCACTTCCCCTTTACTCACCAACAGCCTTTTAACTGAGAACAGGTTGCCACTCTGAGAATTTTTCCAAAGCTTAGTGTTTGGACCTTTTTCACAGACATTGAGTCGTCATGGCAGAAAAGCACGGGTGTGACTGACTTCCTTACCCAGGGCTCTGGTCTACCAAGTGCCCCCAGTTACCCACCCAGAAAACCAGCATGTTATGATAAATGTGATTGATCACACTCGTGCTTTCTCTGCTATGACATGAAGAAATGTTGCTGTGCGAAAGGTCTATTGTGCCTCCACTCAGCCTGTCAGGGAGGAGCTGCAGAACATCTTAGAGGTTGGTCCCTGCCGGTCTCACTCTACTATCTACCTGTTGCATGTATGTTTTTGTCAAATGTTTTAATGCCAATATGTAAATGACACATATTGTCAGTTAGATCACGTTCTATTTGTGGATTGGCTATTCTTCCTCAATTATTTGGTGTTTTATTATCTATCTATCTATCTATCTATCTATCTATCTATCTATCTATCTATCTATCTATCTATCTATCTATCTATCTATCTATCTATCTATCTATCTATCTATCTATCTATTTATTATCTAAGAACAAGACAAGACACTGACATAGCAAAGAACTGCCTATTAATACATCCATCAGACACAGAACAACATTATCATTCATTTGGAGTTTTTGCACACTAGATAATAGTATGTCCAATATTCTCCTCTCCATTTTGCTCTCCATTAACTCCTCAGAGAAATATTTGTCTCTTTAGCTGCTAAATGCTTCATTATGTTCACCCTCTAGCCTATCGTTGCCTGTCTTTTGCTTGGTGCCGGCAAAGTAGCGTACAGTGGGTTCATCTAAACTTTTTTGATGAAAACAGCTGCAGCTGCAGAGTTGCGGGCTGGGAAACCAAAATAATGAGCTAAAAGATATTAAAAAGTGCAGTAGAGTAGAGCTGAGAGGAACTGCAGAGTCAATATGAAACTACTGCTTCCATTACACAGTAGTCATTTGGATCATTTTTTATATAAAACAAAATATAGATTTGTGCTGCTTTAAAGAGAAGGTTACTTTACCTCGAGGGTTTTTATTAAGTCAGATTATTTACGGGCGTACATACACATTCAATTAATGCCCTTTTTCTTATAGGCAAAGCATGGAGAGTCCAGTAGTGTGGGAAGGTTTGGCGTCAAAATTGAGTGCTTGAGGTCTTGTGGCTCAATGCCTGGAGGTGTTTTGGAGCCTTCTTTTGGCCATATCTGTGAGGTTATTGGAGAAGTAATTCAGGTTTTGGCTGCCCTGTATAACACTAAATAACCACAATCTTCAGGGGCTGATACTGTATTTTCTTACTTATTCTAATTTGTACTATCTTCGAAACACCCCCACTTCCAACTATCACCGGTTCATTGACAGTTCTAAAATATTTGTCCTCCTACACAAGTCTCTGGCTTAATGGCATTTCCTGTTATCTTTGTGGGAATTAGGCGAACTTACAACAGGCTGTGATTTTGAATATTAATGACTCCGTTCCTGCTGGCTTTAACCACACATTTCCGAGCCACATGGAGATTTTAAAAATAACATTCAAAGGCTACTGACAACCAGTGGGTTTCACCAACCAATCTTGGTCCAATATTAGAAGCAAACAGATGACAGATAATGACGGCATCCTAATGTCCTTCCTCGCTGTCTACTTCCTCTCTACCTCCTCCCCCACTCTGTAACACAAGCTCTGACACACTGTACTGTCGGCACTGCTAAGTGGTTGATTTGCAGTCATGTGGCGTGCTTACTTCAGTTCATCCCATTATATATGTATTTTACATACTGCCACTCAGCTCAGCTTGGACAATCTTTAACTACTCCTGCCTGCAAGTCTTGTACATTGACGGTACACTGTGTACTACTGCTTACTGTGGCTCGCCAAGAAACTCACCAAGGACTCATGGAGGTCATTTTTCATGAACGCAAAATGCTAATTTAGTAGTTATAGTGTGTGTGCTGTAATGCTTGCTTGTGTGGAAGATAAGGTGCTTTGTCCAGATATCGATATGTGTCGTTAATATATCTTTATTCAGTGTTTTCATGTAATTGCTGTTACATTATTAATAATAATTTATTATCAAGAGCTGCATCAAAACAAGTGAAAAGATTGTGCTATGGATTAAAAAGTCTGTGTGTTACTGTCAACAAATCCAAAAAGACCAAAACTAACAATGCATCAGTCTGTCTCTTAAAACTTATGACAAACCGATTTTGTTAAGTTAACAGTGACTATACTGGGGACTATTTTCAGCAGCGGATTAACACACATTTGGTGCTCTGGAGAGTATTTACAGCAGTATTTAACATTTCGGAGGATCTATTGGCAGAAAAAGAATATAATATTAATAGGTATGTTTTCATTAGTGTATAATCACCAAAAAATAATCATTGCTGCTTTTGTTACCTTTTAAAATGAGCTAACATTGGGCAACATTGTGGTGGATTTATGTGTCTGGCTTTAGATGCCCAGGCAATACATGTAAATAGGATCAACTTGTCATGCCAAACGTATGCATGACGGGCAATTCTGCCAACATTGAACTTTCGTGACTGGGATTCTCCAGCATGCATTGCAACTGAAAAAAGAAATTGTCCAGTCCCAGCTGGTCGTGTTGTGGGTAAACACCTTGTTGTTGTTTCTGGCTGCATTGGTGAGGGGAGGGAATTAATCAAACATGTTCTGGTATACTGTAATTAAAAAAACTGTTTATGCTCTCTGCCCAGGCCCTGGATGCAAGCTGAAACCCAGGATATGAGTACGAAAGAAGGAGGAACAACACATGCAGCAGCATAACCTTTCCTAAACCCTCAAGGACAAGTAGTAAGTAGCAGTTTTAAAATGCCTTTTCTAAATGAATTCTAATGGCTTAATGAAATGAAAAAAAGCCAGCGGCTGTCCAAAATGTACAAAACATATCTAAAAATGTACAATATTCAATGTGGAAACTGTTGCAGATAAGGTGATAATTAACTTATTAGTTCATTTGAAGCCTGTATGTGTTGAATTTTAATTTGTGGCCCTGTGATACACCTCCCCCATACTGATTCACAGTTATCACCATGTTTGTCCAATTCAAAAATGTAAGCCAAGTATGTATGAACAATTTGAAAGATGCTATAAACACGTAGTAAATGTTGGTAAATTAACAGGTATAATTGAAAAAAAACGAACACATTCACATTTTAGTTTACAGTGTTAGCATACCAACATATACTAATTAGTACTAAACAAAAGGTTTCGAAAACAGGTATTTTTGAAATGTTGACCTGATGATGGCACAGGATGAAAAGTAAAGTTCTTACATTTCATCCTGAAGGGGACTTGTACCAAATTTCATGGAAATTCATCCACTTGTTGTTGAGGCAATGTCACCCGAGTCATTAGGATTCATATTCTGGGGACCATCAATGTCTGTGCAACAGTTGTTGAGATCATTCGGCCCGGACCAACGTGGTGGACCCATCGACAGACTGACGCTGCCATTCCTAGAGACATGTCGTTTCCATGGCTAAAAAATTCCGAACACAGTTTCTTTATTGGAAAAGTAAATGCAAGCTCCAGTTCTGCTATCAAATATTCTTGGAGCTACACCTTTATCCTGTTTCATCCCATTCAGGGGTTGCCACTGGAGCAGATGGGTTTGGTTGGTGGTTTGGATCTCGAGGGCTATTTTTGACCTTTGTTGATGAAGGTCTGCAGCGGTTAGGACTGCTTGGTGATTCTGCCCTGCTGCCGTCTGCCCTTTGAATCTCACTGATAAATAGTTTAATGTGTCAGGAACTTTAATCATTTCCTCCTCCAGTCACAACCAGCAAATTGATCCCGTGTATTTGAAGGGTCATGGCTTGAGGATTTGAGTTTTAGGTTTTTTTTAAATTCACATGATTGCACAAATGTCAGAATCCTTCTTGAAGAAATGGATCTAGTAACATAGTTTATTTTTCTCATTGACAACAAATTTCATAAAAGACCAAAACCCACGATGAATTGAGCCAACTAACTTCCAAAAGCTATTATTACGTATCCAATAGACAGTGTTGGGTAGTAAATGAAAACATGTAATTTGGATTACATAATGAGATTACAAAAATCAGTAACTATAATCTTCTTCTGTATAACCTTTTTCAAGATAACAAACATTCTAACTAACTTTTGTGCCGTCAGTAGATCTTGATAGGGTAATGGGGTAAATGTTATTCCACTGTGCATTGTGTTTGAGATCAGAGCTCCCATGTCGTCAGGAAAACAGCCTCTGATTGGTCGACATACTCAACCCAAGGCATCATGCAAGTGGACAGCTAACAACCATGTTAACAACAATGGTTTTCAACACGGAAAAATGAATAAATAATCACAGAAAACATTGAGGGTTATTTCATTTGACAAACTATATACGCTGAATATATATTTAAAAAATACATGTTTCTTCATTATGATGAATACATTGTACTTTTTTAATCCACATAATAATAATCTGGCCTTTAAAAAAAAATTTAACTATATATTTGTGAGCTGTTTTTAAAGATTTATATCTTCAGTAGTAATGAATTGGCTTGGTTACTGAGAGCCACTTACGGGCTGGGGAAGATGGATGTTGTTGGTTTTGGTCTTTTTACCATATTTATTGACAATAACAAAAATACAGCATATCACCAGTCTTTAAACTTCTTGAGCTCTGGACTTCCTGCATATAATATTTCCATGGCACTTTGCTTTCACTACCAGCAAATTAATCCTGTTTCCACTGGCAGATCATTAATCTCCCCGCAGAAACAGAGATAAAAACTGCGGCGGCGGAGAGAAGGAGAGTCGGGGACAAAGTGAACTTTAGAGACAGTTTATTTAAACTTGAGTTCATTTACAGCAGTTCCACTGGAGAGGAAAAGGGTTTGAATGACGTTCTAGCCACATTAAACCTACGGTCCTATCTACTGTATGTACAGGGAGGAGGATGCAGCTCGACAGTGCAGAAGGCACAGAGTTGGCTTAATACTTGCCTGTAAGCGCTACTAACATGACAGAAAAGATAACAAGGTGAAGTGGCAGACTTGTATTGGAGACTTTTTGCTTAATGTAAAGCAGAGAACACTGTGAGATGATGCAACTAAGGAGAATATGCCTCCTCTGTATTTTACTCCAGTCCTTACTGATATAGTGGAGTAGTTTGAAAACTACAACAGCAAGCATCTGCTCCTTTTTAAAATCCTTTTCTCTAAATGTGCACTTAACAAGCATGGTAATTAGAGCATCTTATAGCTCCGAAGCAATAAAATGAGTATTGTGTTTGGGTTTGTTTCTGTAAAGCCGGCGTGTCTTACAATATGCGATATGTGAAACAAAGAAAACAAATGGAACTGGACAATGTTAAGGCATTTTGCAATTATAGAGATGCAATTCTAATCAAAAATAAACATAGGTAATCACACGAGGGAGAAGAAGCAGGTAAATGCAGATCATAGACATAAATCATGGTGGTTTGGCAATAATATGGCATACATCATTCACACCTTCAAGTTCCCTTCACTCGCACTCCAACCCGCTTCCCATCCAACACCCAAAATTTCCACCCGTTCAATAAGAGCAGCCAGATCTTCCAAAGAAAAGCACGAGTCCCACCGTGAAAGCACAGGAGACCGACGATGACAGCAAAAGCAACGGATCCATGTTCAAATATGATGCACATCACAATTTGGAAGACTTAGCCTAGCATTATTCAATATTGGAAGGGGGGGGACAAACCACCTTTCGCGCTTTCACCAACACACACACACGCAGAAATCAAACAAATGTACAAAGTGATACAATAATGTGACAAGAGATTCATTATTTGCCACAAAAAGGATAAACCTTATAATATATGAATACCACTGAACAAAAACACAATTCAAGTAAAGCCTTTTAAACTGAAAAAACTACATCAGAGTTTAAAATCACTTGGAATTCTTGCATCTCAGATTTAGATTATGCTGCTTATAAAAAAAAAAAAAGTACATTCAACAGGTACATCAATTATGGAACAAAATTATAACATAGAGGTAAGTAAAATGTATCAGTAATTGCTGTTGGAAAAAAAGTCACACATAACAGACATTAAAGGCGGACTTAGACTGTTATTTATTCTCTAGTTTTCCTTTTTAATCGATTTTACATTTGTGTCTAGACAGCACAGTGGACAGTGGTCGGTGACTCGAGTTTAACATTGACAACAATCTTAATCTAATCTAATTAGAGCACTATTCTGTTTCTTATTGCAAATTGCAGTACGTTTAGAGGAAATGATTGTCAAAGTCTGCCGCGGTCTCAAAATATGAATTATATAAGCATTGGAAGAGCATGAAATTCATCCTTAAAGCTACAGTTAAGAGTTTCAGCGCAACAGAACGAGTCACAGCAATCCATGTGAAAAGGTTTTGCGGGAGTAAGTCGGGTGAGTTTGTTTTATTTGTGTGTCCTGTCAAGTCAATCTCGACTAGTGCATTGAAGAAACAAGCAATGTTTCAATACCAGACACTTGGAAGGAGACTTCAGAGAATCACAGTCTAAAGCCGCCTTTTATTTATTTAAACATTTCCCAAACTCACTTACACACATTCACACACCAAGTGAGTTTTTGCACATTTTGTTGTACTACAAAATAATAAAAAATTAAATGATTTAATCATAAATATATTATCAGTTATATAAATATAATTATATACTAATATATAATTATATTTATTTTCAGAAGGAGTCCAACTATAAACATAAAGTTCAATATCAGACTGTTTACATGTGACCTCGGACAAAAAAAAAAAGGAAAAATCATCACAGGAGCAAATAACACAAAATGTGCAAGAAATCTAAAAAGGTGCAGCAACTATGCAAACCCTTGAACACGTGCAACTGATAATGATTTGCTTAAAATAAAAGCACAAGTAACTCAAACGCATCCTAAAATAGAATAACTCAAGGGCCATTTGACATTTACATTAACAAGGACAAAGATCACAAGTTTGATTTCAAACCACAGGCTCCTCAAACTGGAAGAAACAAAAAGAGAAGAGATGGCTGTGGAAGAAGGGACTGGCAAGTTAACGTTGGAAGGAGAGAAACTGATCTCCCCGTCAGTTTTCAAGCAAGCAAGTCCACCGTAGGTAAGGCAAGATAATGTTTTGCTTCATCCAGGTGCAACAAAGACTGTATTGAACATCGCTTAAGTCTAGAAGCCAAAACTACAAAACTGCTGCAGCGACGGGCAGCGAGTGACAGACGAGAGGCAGGTGAGTGATAAAGCCACACGGGAAGGAAAACAAAAGGCAAAACAAAAGAAATCATATTTTAAGTGTGACAAAGTAAAAAAAAAATTTCAACACAAACCACAGGAAGTGCGGCAGCTTATTTAACTGCCATTAAACGGACTCACTGATAAGCCTAATAGGAAACAAACTGAGACAATGGGACTCATTAACTTAACTGTTGACGCTGTATTCTGTTCATATATTAATGTGCACAGTGCAATCAGCTAAATACTTTACTCCACCTCCATTGACATTGCAGACACACAGGGAAACATAATTGGTAATTTGGTAAAGGTCAAAGAGAGTTCAATTAAAAAAATCTAATTGCTACTTTTGAACAGACTTCATGTAATGTCCAAATTCTGATCTGATTACACTGTGGAGTCCGGTGCAGAGAGGAATCTATTGTCTTCCCCCGCTGAAGCTGAAATGGCAAATGCATACTGAAGATTCAATTAGAAATGTCTTACAAGCATCTCATCCTAGAGTAAATATCTCCGCTGGGGTACTCGAGCATATTTAGTTCACTTAAACATATTTCAAGTGACTAATCCTCATGCTTTCTCATCACGGGAGATAAAAATACTTTGCTTACAGGCGGTTTATCAGATATCCAAACATTTACAGCAAAAACTCAAAACTGAAATCTGTGTGCCAGAAACTGTTCCTGTGGTTTCTCTTTCTGGCTTGGTAAATGAGAGCGAATAGAAAAATGGTGGTTGTGTAGTTCTTGGATTTGGCCTTCTGCTTTTTTTTTTTTTATGTACTGCATGTTCTGACATGGCACAAGGGGACTCAGGCAAAATAATAAAATAATAATAAACAAAAAGAAGAAGAAAAAGGTTTTGCACAGAAATATCAGAGTTCCTACAAATATTTACACGACAGATACAGGCACTTGTATATCTTTGGTTGGAGAAACCCAACATTGCAAGAGTAATGCATTCACAGAGCTTTTGTGTCCCTTATTGTATTTCCAAGGTTCACTAGGCAACTGGTATGTTTATTTTTATTTCTTCTGTTTCTTTGAGTTTGTCCATGTTACAGGTAAGTTCCGACATAGCTCTCTGATGTCTTTTTAACCCTCTGACAACGCCACCTGCAACAGAAGAAATGGGTTTTAGTGCAACTTACAGACATGTCAGTCTGTCAGAGAAACAACACATATCGCAACACAAGCTGGTAATATGGACAGGAGCAGTGACATTAGAGGAATACAAGTTCATAGAAAAGAAAAGACACAACTTGATCAGCAGATGACACTGCGGTGTATGCAGCATGCACTGCTGTTTGCCAAAGTGTCATTCTTGATACTACCATTGGATGGTAGTAATAAGACATTTTTCAAATCCTGAACGTAGTGGCTTTAATGCTTATTTATGCACATAAGGACATCACATCTCCTCAGTAAGCTGTGAAGAAGCTGTGAGAAAAATAATACAATCAATTGGAGAGGAGCAAAGTGAACCCATCTCAATTCCCACTATAACTGCCCTTTAAAGTACCCCAACTCTGTAGGTGGAATCAGAATTCTGCTAATTTATAATCCAAATCTCCATTTCCACAGGGCCACTTCATTAGTCCACTTTAACCTCTGAACACTGCATGGCACAGCCAGCACAGCTGTGTTAACTTCCTGCTGAGGCTTCACATTCAAAGTTTACCATCAACAAACCAGTGCTGGACTTTTATTGTGAAGCAGCTACAAAACGAGATGCGTGTCAGAGTGAGTGGAGCTTTATTTGTGGAGCTATTCTGTGATTAAAAACAGATCCAAACAAGATATGGACATATTCTGCCATATTTGGTCATGTAGTGGATCAGCTGCTTGGCAATGCCTCTCATTCACATCCGTAATGATGTAATGATCCAGATTTTTTTAACTCCTGAACATCAAACATGTTTGAAAATGATTGGGGCGGAGGTCTGGAGGTTGAAGACTGGATCTGTAAACCCCTCAGATTACTATCGGGAAGGGTGAACGAGTTAAATCGACTCCTCCTGTAGACTGAACCTGGCATTCGGTTAAGAACTGTAGAACTTTGGCTCAACCCCATGTCCCTACCCGCCCTTATAAAAAAAAAAGGATCATTTGCTCTGTTCTCACAGCAGAGCACTCCAAACAATCTGTTTGGCCTGACTGAGACAATGAGTCAGAGCTTGCTGACCTGTCTTGCAACTGATAATCAGAGGACTGGTGTGATATAGCGCCTCGTAGAGCGGCTGCGATGAAAGGTGATACATATGGGTAATGCTGTTATGTGTATTGTTCTACAATAAGCAATAAGACCACAGAGGCCAACCTTCTATTACCTCTGGGAGCGAGCTGCAACTACGCACATCAGGCAGAGCTGAGGACCACCAGCAGCACAGAGCGTTTTATGGCTTTTGTGTAGAGTTACCAAACAACAAGTAGTAATATGTTTATATTAACGCAGACAGTTTTCAAATGAGACAACCATTACATATACAGTAGATGTCCATGTGACAATAGTCAGAGAATCAGCAGTGTGATTGGATGTCTTTAACCAATCACTGGTCAATCGATGCTTGGCTTGAACTACCTGTTCACGTCATATAGCACTGCTGGTGTCTGTTGTACCTTCTCAGGGCAGAAGTCAGGGTTGGTTTGCCGTACTTTGCCAGGTCGCCCCTTGATGACTGCATAGCAGAACATAGTGATGACCATGACAAACAGGAAGTAGCTTGTGTGCATCAGGTGCAGGTTGATGAGGGAGCGGTCGTCCTGGTGGGGGGGGAAAAAAAAACAAAGACAGAATTAGAATCTGCCATATTGGCCATGTGTATGTTCATATTAAAGGAATCTGACTCTTAAGTTGCTCTTAAGATACTCATACACAGTTCTAAGACCAATTCACAAGAAGACAGAAAGACATACAGCATTAAATGATGACAGCAAAGTTGAACAAAGGTAACAATAAAGGAATATGTACATAAATAAACAAATAGGTAAATATAGATTATACATTAAAGGCTCATTTTACTTTTGCAGTAAGTGTGACGAGTAAAGGAATAAAACAGCTAGTATTAAAGCATTTTCAGACATTTAGGCTCCCTAAATATAGGAAGGAAATGGGGACATAAAGTGTCAATCCATCCTCTGTTATTTTGTTAATAATGTCTGAAAAGGCCGTCTCAAGCACCACTCGCCAATCCTCTGTGTGTTGAAGTGGGCTGAGATCAGGTAACTGCACAGGCCAGCATATATTTTCAAATTGTTTTCAGGCTCACTGGACCATTCAGTGCCCAGTCGTGGCCCGTCAATGGGATCATTGTAATCCTGGAACAATCTACCACCATCTGCACAGAACTAATGCTAAATGGCTTTCAGAATGGGCTTCGGGTTTGGTCCCATTTACCTGGTCTTAAAAAGGGAGGGAGTCAGTGATCATAGACCACCTGAACAGTTCCAATATACAATCATTTTGTGATATTTTTCTTTTGTGTAGTGTTGAGCAATAACCACTTTATAAATAACACATGAAGTTATTCAATTCAATTTTATTTGTATGGAGCAGATTCATAACAAAGGTTCTCTCAGGACTCTTTTCAAATAGAGTAGGTTTAGACTGTGTCTGTATAGTGGCTTTCAAATTTACTAAAAAGAAAATTAAATAGAAAGTGAGAAATTAAGAATGATTTAGGAAGAAGAATACAAGTGAGGACCCTTCCTTCCACCTGAGAGACTGGATGTTTCTACTTCCAAATTTCTTCTAATACAGCGCATGGAAACTGTTTTCAAACCTCATCATAATCTTATGTACTGGTTTACTGCAGACATATAGTATCCACAGTAGGTCTTATACTTAGTTTTGTTGACTTCTAGTTAAGTCAAGTTAACTTAGACATAATGAATAACAACATTAGAAACATGAACCAGAAAGTGAGCTGAAAGAATATTTGATATCAGAAAAAAAAAGGCGCCAGCGACTCACATCAGGAACGATGACAGTGAGCTTTGGGTTGAGTGCGTGGTACACCTTGCCGATGGCTCCTTTGTAACACCAGAAGGGGTTGTAGTCCTGACTGTACTTGGTATCCGAGTCACGGACTGTGGTGAACACCTTGTACCAAGATGTGGCATTGGTGTACGTCTCTGGCACGCAGTGTGGCGGCTGCCTACAAACCAAAACAAAGATCGCCGTCTGTTGACTGCTGTCATGGAACTGTTCGCATTATGTTGCAGTGCAGAAACGTTAAAGATGTTGTTAAAGAATTCACCGGTTATACTGATAGTTTACTGAAGTTCTCTGTATTTACTCATGTCTTATTTAGTATCGGTCACTTTGTAGTTACACATAGAACATTACCTATCAAACAAAGTACAAAAACAGGATGTGGATATATTTGGAGATAGGAAAGCAACGGAGCAAATGTGTCCAAAATGATTAGGCCTAGACTATGTATGATAAAGCAAAAATCAATTTATGGGAACAAAACTCTAGTTCATTAACTAACCATACTTTGATAGTTTCTGTTTTCACATCATGCAGTTTACCTTGGGCTCCCAGAGGGCTCCAAAGCAGTATCCAAGGTAACAAACTCCATAATGCATCCCATTTTAGTGAGATACAGTATGTGACATTCAAAGTGGTTGTCCACTCTGGAGGCAAAGACAAACTACCAAAAACGTCTGTAACGTCTGACATCTGATGAAACTAAATATATCTGACAGACTCTAAATGACACTGCTGAGGGCTCTCGCTGCAGTGCCAATGTCATAGTTTCACAGACTGACAGGACATGTTACTGCTCTTCCCTCCAGAGGCTCCAGAGGCTCCAGAGGCTCCTTCAGCAAATTTGTAACATCATTTCCTCTCTTCCTCTCATTTTGACACATTTTACTAATCAGAACAAGCTGGATGCTTTTGCGAGCGAGCGTCAATTATTTGTGAAACGTGGCGCTGCCAGCCATAGGCAGTTCTCGAAATCACTTTAGAGTCATAGCTACTTAAAGTGATAGTTAAAGTTAGAGATAGACCTAGATAGTAGCCTTGCTTGTAATACCATGCAGAATACGAGAGGGTCCCAAATGTGGCAACCTAGCAAGCTGTTAACAAAGCTAGAAGAGCAAAGCAGTGCTTTTCACTGCAGTGTGTTATGGACACCAGCTAACAGAGCAGGTTTAACATTACCAGACAACAGCCAGGTTTCGTTTTGTAATCTCATGGAGACGACATTTATTGTTTACAGCTGATAAAATCTGATGGCTGCCAGCTTACATGCTTCTTACATGTAAGCAAAAAAAACACCCTATTTAACTGCTATCTGACCCCAAGGAAAGTAACACTCACACACATAAAATTCATGTTATGAAAAGCTGAGCAATTACTTCATTTATGTGTGTTATGGATTTTGGCTCCAAGTATAAAACATTTTGTTTTGCTCTGAGCGTAAAAGAGCAATAAATATTTAAATAAATACATTATAAGGAAGCATTTACAGTTAAACCAAAATATTTTTAGAAATGAAGGTATTGAGTCACAAACTTTGAGAGACTGTATTTCATTTTGTGGGGTATCACTCGGCTCGAGGCAGAGATATAGTGTGTCCCTCTGAGTCAGGGAGGCAGTCCAACTCACACTGTGACTGGGAAGATATTGCTGGCCGCAGTGATGGTCATGCAAGTGCTGAACACCACCTGTTCGCAGTGGCCGTGCAGCACACAGTCGTCTGAGTTCCAGGATAAAGGCAGGGTGAAAGTGATGTTTATTTCTTCATGGGCTTCCCGGCCTACACACAAAAACAAAAGAGAGAATAACAGATTGTTAGAAAATTGACATAAGAGAAGAATCTGACTGACAGTTTTGCCAAATTTCTTTCACGTTTCAAACACACAGAGTTGGTTTGAGTCGAATCCTATAAACCCAACAAAGAGTACAGCTCGTATGCCTGTAACTTGCATTTCCACACTACTTACTTATGAAAACAACCTACAAAAGGAGAGGTGCTCAGAGGCAATTATTAGAGCCCAGAACAGTTTAAACAACACGCAGCTCACACAGGAGGCAACCAGGATGAGCCACCGCAGCAATATTTGATGTCGTATCAAACTACTTCCTTGATAGCGAATGACAGACTGATTCTGCAAGCTTATGCAATATTTATCAAACTGCAAAGGGGATTAGAAGATTACTGGACAAACTGAGTGGACTCCTGGGTGTGACTCAGGATGGATGTGTTCGTGCCAACATAAGTGCATATGCAGGGGCGGACAACCGTGGACACTGAGTCTTCGACCAAGAGAAATTCCAGTTCTCACAAGCCAGCCCGGTCTCACTCCCAACTCGTCAAATACTGACACTCAGACGCTCTGACGCTGTAGGTAGACTTTAGCATCATTTGTGGACGTGCAGGGCTCCAGCCGCAAGCGTCATTTCAGGATGTGCCCGAGGAGATAACATTTGCTGAACCTTTCCAGTCATCATGCACCTGATCTAGGTGATTTTTCGCTTAAAGATTTGTCTCAAATGCATCCGAAGGCTAATTAGGTGGAAAAGTACATGTGTTTGTCAAAGGTAACATCCGTTTCTTTTTATACGCTTTTCTCTCCAAAGGCAGCATTTTCCACTAAATGTAACTGTACAACCATTTGCTATAAATGATCATCCTTGAAATGTCTCTGACTGAAGTCAACCACTTCAGTCTCCTGAAGTAGGCGTGCACTCAACAAAGCAAAAAACCCTTTTTGCTTTCAATAAATGTGACCCTTCTATACCACATGAAGCAAAACACTCATGTCTTCAGCAGAGCTATTTTTAAAAAATGATGAAGTATTGGCAGATCTTGGTACATAAAGGATTCAATAGACTTTACATTAAAATGATTCCAAGGATTCAAGGTGAGCATTTATACAGAGAACCAATCCAGATGTCAAAATAATATCTATTATAAAGATTTGTAAATGCAACTTTTAAATGATTTCATTAATAACATGTACTATAATTTAAAGACATCTGTTAGAATTAACTGATTTTGTAAGGGTAAGGGTTAAATTGACCCTCCGTATATTCTATCCGACTCTTGTACAGTGTAAGCCCTATTCAGACAGGACTAATTGTTCAGTGTAAAAAAACATTTGCATAGCTCCTTTCCTTGTTGACTTTGCTCATCCATTTGGTGGCTTTACACGTTAAGCACCCTAAAGTGAAAGACAAACAAGGGCCTGAAACGAGGACTGTACGGTACATTCAGTAACAACCAGGGTGCAGAATTAACTTTTCTGCCCACTGGCCAAATGACTAGTGAATGTTAAAATTTTACCAGCCACCCAACATATTACCATTTTTCCGTATGTATATTAAATGGTCTTTTTTTTTTAAGCTGGTGCCAGGTGAAGAATCTACCAACCATTTGCATATTTTACCAGCACTTGGCTTGATGGTGACAATGGCTGGATAGCTATCTGCAAAGAGGGCCGATTATCAGAGCACAGCAGAGTCAGAACAGAGCGGCGGGTATTTGTGGCTGGCATGTCCTCAAAGGCAGAAGGCTAAAACCACAGATAGAGGCAATCTGGATGGGATTAATATCATTGCAGCGTGCTGTAAAAATAAAATTACCTGACCTTATCTGGAGAATCTAATCCCATCTGAATGGAGATATGGAGAGCATGATTTTCATTTTGCATGTCCCACTGAAGCAGAATCAATGCACATACAGTACACCAAAGCTCAGTCTATTTGGTTGAAATACTAAATATTTGACTAGGTTTTTCATTTTCTACAAAGATGACATTTAAGTATGAAACTGAATATTATCTTCTTAAAGTAAATGCGGAACTTTGCCATTTGGCTGATTTAAGCCCAGCCGGAAATCTGCCAAGTGCAGTCCTGTTCCTTCTTCCTGTCTTTTTCTTCAATCCGTCTAAATTCTTTCTCTGCGGAGCAGTACATGAAAAGGTGCAGCGGCATGAAAAACACACACGCTCTTAGCGTATGTGTTGTCACAGTAGACAAAAAGGGAATGTTCACAAACACATACCTGAGCATGCAGATAATAACGTTATCAGTACAAAGCCAGTGGTATTCACTTTTCACTTTGCTCTGCCTTCTGAAACCTTTAAGTCTGAAACCTATAGGAGGAGTGAATGGGGAACAGCTTAATGTTACACAACGCCGCCACTGTTTCCTCACCATGTCTAAGTAAAGTCACCACACAAAGAGGTAAGTTGAAACCCATTAAAAGGACAAACTCCCACCTTCAAAAGGAGCAAATTACCTCTGAATAGCAACCACACAAAAACAGTCCATGGCAGTTACACACAGACACTACAGACTACTACTACTACTCTCCCATGACAGATATCTCTACTTGTTACGGAGCAATAACAATGTTTGTATTACAATAATGTATAGGAGCCACACAGAGTTCACTCCAGCTGCAGAATTCCAACTTTGTGAGATTTAGTGACGTTCGAAGTTAATCCGAAAGATCAGTATCACGCTCGCACTAATTGATCACCATCAGATATATTGAGCCAAATTAAATTCTGATCCTTTCTCTTTTTTAGCCCTCTGCACTCAGTCTGGGTCACGTACATGTAGTACTGTATATACTCAACCTATGGGGGGGAAAAGTATGATCTTTAAAACGTTAATAATGGCTCTCATGCAGTGATACATTTTATAGTTCAATGGCATGTTTTACAAACAACATCTGTTTTGTTTTGTTGATTTCTGGCTATGTTACATGATGGAGTTTGACATTTCCTTTCAGCTGGGAATTTGTTTTCAGTGAGGGGAATGGAGTGAAACAGATGTGATTGGGGAATTGCGCTGGAGAGTGGTGGATCACACACACACACACACACACACACACAGGTATGTACACACAGACAAACACACACACACACACAAGGGCACAGGAGCACAGAGGTTGGTTACTTGATATTTCCAGTAATTGATTTTGACAAATTTCACATTCATTAAGATATATAGTTTCTACTGGATGCAACTGTTTCTCTGTCTCTGGTTTAATTTTCCAATATTTTTGGTTAATCTTCAAAGCCCTACCTCATTTCCCGTTAACACAAAGGGATTTTTTTTTCTCAACACTGACTATGGGGCAAACACAAACAAGCGGTGATGAGAAAGACAACCTACCTGACAGGCCAACTTGCTGCCCCAGCACTGTGGCATACAGGTGGGTGATATTGCGAGAGTACCCTCCAAACGGGCGCTGGGGGTCCAGCGTGAGGGTGATGGGGACTGAGATGTTGATGGGACCAGAGTCCTCTAGCAGGAGGGGAACCTGGGTACTGGAACGAGCTTGGCCGCTGGTCACGACCATGCTCTCTGGCGTGGTCGACTCATTCAGACCGTGCTTTATCGTTTCATTCTCCGACACGCAAAAGTCCAGCTCATTGAAGCGCAGCAGAAAGGTGTTCCAGTCCTGAGAGAAAGAGAGAGAGAGGGAGTGCGTCTTAATGGTTGGACATTTCACCAAATATCTATTTCCATGTATCCATGGGTCTATAAAGTACCTACCTACCTGGATTCCCTATTTGTTATGCTAAAATTAGCTTCTTTTAGCCTTACAGACTGAGCTGGGTGAGACTAGAAAAGGCTGAATAGGTCACAGCATAAATGCACCATGGGTCAAAATGTTGGGCAAATGCATCCTTTTGGCATAAAGCAGGCCACAAAGGTCATGAACTGACATTTAGCGTCAGCAGTGACCACATTTTACTGGTATTTGAGAGCTACTTTATGGAGCAGACCACATTTTACTCCCTCTCTTTTAAAGAACAATGCGGGCGTGACTCACCTCTGTCAACTCCGGAGACTTGATCTCCTTGATCTTGAAGAAATAACCGATGGTCAGGAAGGCGATGGCCACTGCACTGACGCTGATCATAAAAATGACCAGCGGTGGACGGTTGTTGATGTAGCTTCTCAGGTTCTCTATAGGATTTAACAGGTACACCTGCATATGGACAAACACACAAAGTGCCAACATTTGGGCAATGGTATCATTTATTAAAGGGGTTTTTAACAACAGTGGTAAATAATAAGCCTTGACACAGACACTTTAAATTGTTCATTATCACTATTGGTGTCACAGATCTATAAAACTGGCCTGAAAATAAAAAAGAGCCAGAAAAAAAAAAGATTTAAGGTTTAAATGATTGCATAAATTAAAAGGTAATTTTTTTAAAAGGTTAAGGATGAACTGAGGAAGGATTAAATGTAATGTAATGTCAACAATAGGAATACTCTAGCTTTAATCCTGGTACAGATGAATCACACCTCTAAAATGTTTAACATAGAACAGCACAGACTTTACACCTGAGGACTTAATTTATAAACAATATATATATATATATATATATTATATATTTGTCAAAACATGTCTCAGACAAAACACATTTTTAATGAGGAGGTAGCCTGTTAAAGAACATACTATCTGTGATATCTCTCCTGTGCAGCACCTTTTAGGTCCATTCAGATTTATGGAATTTGTGTGTTTCATAATGCAACGTCTTCTAATGATAACACTTATGACCAACCTGTTTAGCAAGATGCTCGACTTTGTCAGCAAAACTTCCTCGTGAAACCATCATTTATCCAATAAAACCAGCTGCTTTAAAAGCCCCAAATAGCAATGATACTGAATGGGTGTTTTACATTAAGGTCACACGTCTCCAGCACTGCTATTCGGAAAATATCTTCAAGAAACAAACTGTTTCTGATTATTTATTATGCATGCTTAATCTAATAATGTATAAAAGACTATACACCAAATATAGAGCAGTTATAAGGGAGTGCTATATAGGAAAAGACAGGATTGTCAATCTCTAGTAAATGTACCAGCAAACCAAAGCACTTTTCCACATCCCTCTGCCTTTGATAGTTTAAACATATGTATTAAAAGTTTTTACTATAGCAGAGAAGTCAGATCACTGTCACTGTGTGTGTTTAACAACCTGTCATGTCTCACATCACGACGACTGGAGCTACATTGCATGACCTTTTTTTTTTTTGTTTTTTTTTTTTTAGGCTCCTACTCCTCCAGTCAACAATCCAGCACAAGCACAAACACTGGTTTCCATGGAAAACTGTAAATACCGTGCATGTTATCAAAGTGCAGGGACGGGTATTGGGTATTATACAAGGTAACTTTAAACTGCAAAGGGTTTTTTTTTTTTGGTGGGGGGGGGGGTCTCTCTCCATCCAGGTGACCGCAGACAGGTTGACAAGAGCTGTCAACCTTTGTAGCAACCGTAGGCTAAAAGCTACCTGGCCCTGTGACCGACTGGTTCCTGGATGTGACCACACCTGACAAACATCACCCACCACCAACCACAACAACAACAACAACAACAACCGCACACAACAGCTGGCTCAAACGCAAGCGAACAACAACATCAGCGGTTTCTCACCATTTTCTCTGTTTGTGCATGCGACGGACGGGAGCTGGGAGGGTTTTCTGTTGCGGGCCACAACAAGGCAGCGGGTTTTAGCTGCGAGGCTAGGCCGTACTTGGCTGAGCTTGCTCCGCTCTTCCCGAAAGCTAGTCCCTCCTGAAAATACCGCTGAAGAGCAAAAGTCGGTGTTCGGCGGAGACAGCCAGGCTTTCAGCGTAGGAAACACCACGTATGCTCCTTCCCATTATTTGCGTTGTTGTTCGTCGCTGCTCTACTGAGAAATATCTCTCGCGTACAGACTTAGAGGGGGGGGGGGAGGGGGGAGGGTGGGGGGGAGAGGGAAACGTCAATAATGTATCTGGGTCCTCCCCGCCGACATCTCCTCCGCGTCGCAGCGCCGCTTTCTCCTTATTTCCGTACGACGTGCGCTCGAAATCTGGCGTCCGTGCAATGGATGACGGCCACGCGTACGCAATTTACGTAGACGACGAGCGAGCGTTCGGCGTGTTTACGTTTTTCTCGGGGGTTGTTGCTGCGTTAAGGTACCGTCGGAAATATGTAACGCGTTGGTGGAGTTTGCGCTACTGACGGGGAGTTAGTTGATTAGTTGCCTTTTTTTTATTTTTTTTTTATTTGTGTGTGATGTTTTTTTTTTATTTTTTATATTTCCTTTTTATATTTCCTAAATTTTGTTTTGTTATTTACTGTTGATTTTCTCAAAGCTCATTCTGTCTCTCTCTCTCTCTCTGCATGAATGAGACGGAAGCATCAATTATTAACGGAGGTATACTGTCAACAATATAACAGTCATTATTATAATTGTTTGTTAATATTATTAATATTATTAATTGAGTTACTTAAGTAGGTACAGGATGCATTGCATGTTTTAGGCGGGGGCAGTTTTTACCCACAGCCCATCACTCTGATGAGGTTAATTGCAGACATACAATGTCAGGAACAATCCCTGTACAATAACCCTAGGACTCTGTACCTGTCAACTATTTACTATTTATTTATTTTATTTTTTAAAACATAAATACCATGATTAAAACACATCTACCAATGCTTGTATATATATATTTTTGTGTGTATATATTATTAGATTATGTCTATTTTGTTGAGCTTGTTGTCCTGTTTATTTATCTGTGTATGTGCATTGTCAAAGTCCTCGTATGTGATGCTGATTAAAGTCCATTTGTTTTACTATTTCCGGGGGTCATGGAAGGCAGCATTACTCTTATAAACCTGAAGTAACTTCTACATTGCTGATCTTTTAATACCTATTAATATTTGGCAAATAAAGTTATAATTGGGACTAGAGTGTGTTACTTTTCGTTGTTTCTTTTAGTGCGGACAAAACATCATTATTTTTATTATTATTGTTACACCACTGAGAGCTCAAAAAGCTGATTTTTTTTTTCTTTTAAATTAATTTATTTTACAAAACCAGTCTCATCCAGATCTTTCAATTAAACTCATTATTAGTGGGTAAACTATTACGACTGCTCCAACCTCTCAGCAGTATGCACGTGTATCTGACTTATTAATTAATGAAGTGTGTGTTTAAACCCAGCAGGCAGTGATTAAAGCTCCGGCTCAGCAGGTGGCGGTAGCTCTTCCTCCTTCTTTAAATCCCCCGTCCAGCATTGTGAAGCCACCGCTGTCCATGCTGCGTCAAGTTAATCCAAATTAACAGACTCACCGGAAATGTGGAATTCATCCTTCAAAATAAAGCAGAGAAAAAAAAAATCGCTTTTTTTTGAAAATTAAAATAAGCCCCCTTTCAGATGCTGTTCGTCTACGAGGTGTGTCAACAGTATGCGCTTATTGCATAACATTGTGCATTTAATTAATACTCTAAATGCAATGATATATCCATATCGCACGAATGCAACTTTTATTTTACAGAGCCAAGCCGGAAGTGTATTGTAGCGTCATAGTGTAAGTGCAGTGCGCTTGACAGTAGTGAGCTTTTGGCTAACAACAATGAGGAGAGGTAGCAATAGAAACCGTGTTAAAGTGTGCTCCTAAGCTTCTACAAGGTAGGGTGAATGTGTGCCGGTATATGAGCGACGTGTGAAGGTATTGTTTTGGTAACTGGTGTGCAGTGTGGGTTGCTAAAGAGCTGGGTAAGCTGTCAGTGTTTGAGCAGGAGGAGCATAGCTGAAGCTAATCAAGTAGCCCAACAATGCCTTCGTGTCAGTAGAGTGCTTTTTTTTTTTTTTTTTTTTTTACGTGTCTCATAACGTTTACACTTAACGTTAATGTTTGCAATCCTATTTAACGTTACAGGCAATGTTACGGATCAAATTGAAGCTATTTTTTTTAAAAGAGTGTTGAGGATGCTTTGTTGTTTTATAGATATACTTTATACCTAGGTTAAGTTCCTAAAACTGTGGTGCATGTAATGCAATGCGCTTTGGGTAGCTGGCATAGGCATACTGGTTAAATGGTTGGATTAAAGTGAGCAGAAGTTGCAATTGACTCTTTTGTTATGCAGAATTCAACCGATGAATAAAACCTCTGTGTCACAATGTGCAGCACTGTCTCTTTATGATATTGTTTGGAACTATTGGTAATGAGGAAACAAGTGTAAATGTAATTTTATCTACTTTAAATATTGGATTTAAACGTTATAATTGAAATATTGTCACCTACAGCATAGCAGTCATGATGACTTGCACCCTATGGGAGTCTTTAAATTATGTTGTAGTCAGTTTTTTGGGGCTTACATCAGCTCTTTAATTTATATTGGTAAGCAGTGATCCAGCTATTCTGGAGCTACATATAGCTTTACAGTAAAATGTGTCCTTTATATACAACAAGAAATTTAACTATTATGTCCCTTTGCTTTCTTTAGGTTGAAACTTTCCCTCCCTATCACAACTTGATGCAGAGACAGCTTATTTTGCTGGCTCACAAGACTGTCTGCGAAGGCCTACAACCTCTTGGTACACTTGCCAGGTGTCAGCAACTTTGCAAAGTGTGTGGAGCACTTTCTGTCTCGACACGCTTTAAACATCTACCTCCAGCTCTTGATGCTTTAAGCTTTTCCCTTCAAACCCATCGTTTCTCCTCGGTATTCCATAAACACAGGCTCCTCCTAAACGTCCCTCCCCGTCTTTCTTTACGTCAGTGTTTCTCCGACGAGCCAGATATGTCAGAACAGAGGTTCATCGTGGAGTACGCCAAACGCGGCACTGCGGGGTGTAAAAAATGCAAGGACAAAATCCCGAAGGAGGTAGTGCGCATCGGGAAGATTGTGCCAAACCCGTTCAGCGAGTCTGCAGGGGAGATGAAGGAGTGGTACCACGTGAAGTGTATATTCGAGAAGCTGGAAAGGGCCAGGGCCACCACGAAGAAGATTGAGGACATCACAGATCTGGAGGGCTGGGAGGAGCTGGAGGATGAAGACAAGGAGATCATTAATAAACATGTTTCAGGTACAACAGGCTCATACATCCATTCAAAACTCATTCAGTGTTTAAGCCATTTTTTTAAACTTTTATGCTGAAAACTTGAATTGGGAAGGTGTGGTCTCTCATGTCAAAGGGTTCTGTATTTGTCCTAAAGCCATTTATTCGTCTTGTTTTGTAGACCTGATGGCAAAAGTCAGTGCAACTCCGAAGAAGAAGGTTCAGGCCAAGTTGAACACCACCGCCCAGCTATTGGCTCCTCCCGCCGACCCATCCGTCAACGCGCCACGCAAGTTCTCAGGCTTCACTGGTAACATATCACTTCTCATGTCGAGTGGTTTCTTATTTGCTCTAAAGCCGTTCACAAAAGAGGAAATACCACAACAAAAGTAATGGAAGCAAGAATACAAAAGTGGATGGTTTTCTGATTCAGAGATAGCCAAAAGGAACGTCTGTGGGTCGGAAAGCGTCGGAAAAATATCTTCCACTTCCCTTTTTCCCACGATTTTTGGAAAACTACATGTCAAATTCCGTACAGGGAGGATGGTCAAAGCATATTTACCGTTGCCTATATTGGAGTTTAGTAGAAAAAGTCGTATCCATCACACAGTCTGGACTGTAGCAATAAACAGGTGGAAGTCGTACTATATTTGTCATTCCAGGGACAATGTAAGGCATCAGTAATAAACTCACATTTTAAAAAAGAAAAGAAAAACAGGAGTATAAATAATGAAAAACACAGATTTGTATGCAGCCTGAGAGGCATAACTAGGACAAGTCCCCAGCGTCAGATGAATATGCATATGTGTATTTTGGAAGCACTTCCAAACAGTAATGTAACTGTCATTTTGTGGCTGTATTTTTGAAAATTGTTACCATTCAGCCAAAGTACAGAGGAAGAACTTTCTCAGAAACCAAGCCAACCCCTTTAAAAGTTGTCAGTAAATTCAGAAACTAACAGATAATCATTTAAAACTGTTAAAATCAGGATAATGTGACCTTGACTTTTTGTTCCACTGTGAATTCAAGCAGAAGCGCTTGTTTTGTCAAATCGGTCTCATGACTTTTCCCCTTCACTGTCCTGTCAGCTACAAAGGCCGGCAGCTCTAGCTCCAGCAGCCCGGGACCTTCCTCTTCCCCCGCCAAAGGCAGTGCTCTGTCCGCCCAGCTTTGTGACCTCCGGCACAAGGACTGCCTCTTGCGAGAGTTTCGCAAGCTCTGTGCCATGGTGGCAGAAAACGCCAGCTACAATGTCAAGACACAGATTATTGAAAAGTTCCTCAAGAAGGGCTCTGGTGGAGGTAGGTGTGTTTTTCTGTTTATATCGTGTTTTTGGGCTTAAGCTGATTTCATCACAATGGCATGTGACAGAATCCTAGGCCAGGATTTCTAGTTGTTCTCTTCCATCCTAGATAAGTTCCACGGAGATCTTTACCTCACAGTGAAGCTGCTTCTGCCAGGCGTCGTAAAAAGCGTCTACAACCTCAATGACAAGCAGATCGTAAAACTCTTCAGCCGCATATTCGGGTGCAACCAGGACGACATGGTGCGCGATCTGGAGCAGGTCTGTGATCCACATGAGCTCCTATGCTTCACGAATGGTCATAAATATACCACATATGCTGAATGTATTTTATAACTAAGAATCTTTTTACCAGAGGTTATTTAAAGCGCTTTCTGTGAGATTCTTAAATAGAAAATAAATTTCTCTGGGGGAATTAAAACTGGGAGAATTATAGTTTCCTGACAATGTGTGCGAAAGTGATGACTGAGGAACTAATTGTCAAAAATTGCACATACAGTGAGTGTCTCCTCCTTTCTTTTTTTCAGGGCGATGTGTCTGAGACAGTGAGGATGTTCTTCGAGGAGAGTAAATCATTTCCCGCGGCTGCCAAGAGCCTGCTGACCATTCAGGAAGTGGACGCATGCCTGACCCGCCTCGCCCAGCTGACCAAGGAGGATGAACAGCAGGCTGAGCTGGAGGTTATTGCCAAAAAGTAAGAAAGTACATCATCATGACTCGGGCTGGGTAGTAAAACAGCACAGATAAGGTAATTAAGTGAAATGATAAAGTACTGCAGACAGACCTGCTTTATTAAAAACAGTTTAAGGCCCCTCTTCGGCCCGTCCAACAGCAACAGAATATAGCCTGGTCCTAGGAAGATGAGAAAGAGCCAATTTCTTACATTCTTACATTCTCACATTCTCACAAAGTACAATTTCATATCTCTATGATATTAACTCTGTTGTACTGTTAATACTTACAGTAATGTACTAATTAAACAGTGCTAAAACTAGTTATACTAGTTATACAAGTAACACAAGTAGCCGTACCTCTCCACCCTAAGCCTTTATGTTGGTGCTAGGCCTGTCAGTGATACAACACCAATGTGTGTTAAAGCCAGGGAGACAGATTTCGTGATTTCTTTTCGCAGTATTTAGAAATGTTGCAATTGTTTGTTCCCATTTGTTTTGCTTGCGCTGCTCTTTTATTGTTGGTATTTGCAATTTTCCCTTCTTTTAGATTGTCTGCCTCAGGCGTGTCTTTCACACGCACATGCACGCACACACACACACACACACACACACACACACACACACACTAGATATTCCCATTTTACATTCTACCCTCCACAGCAACAGATGCCAGAGTGGGGCTATGTTTATTTCTCATAAATTGCATCTTGCTAGACAGACAGAAGCTTTATTTTGTCTGCTTGTGTCATATGACATTGATCAAGCAAAGCAAGCCACATGAATTAAAATTGTGCTGTTTTTACTTCTTCAAAATGGCTGAAAAACATCAGGTTTCTGAATGACATTAATATTAGTTATTTTTAAACCTTTCTGGTTGTAACCACTTAGATTCCTGCTTCATAAAATGCTGTAATACTCAAACATCTGTTTCACAATTTCACCCGTGTGATGACCTGCGTTCTCTTTCCATCAAAGATGCACCAGTAATGACCTGAAATGCATCATTCGACTTATTAAACACGACCTGAAGATGAACGCTGGAGCAAAACATGTGTAAGTGTGTTTGCCTTCTGCCAAGAAGTTAATAATACACTGTTATTTCAACACTTTGAAGAAAGGTTATATTCTCATACCAATCTTGAACTCCTCTTTCGATTATTGCCCGGTATGCAGCTTGGATGCCGTGGATCCAAATGCTTACGATGCCTTCAAGGCCTCGCGTAATCTGGGTGATGTGATTGAACGAGTGTTGAAGAATCAGCAGGACGCGTCTAATGGTTCAGGACCCAGGAAGCTCCTCACTGTGGAGGCCTCGCTCATGACGCCCGTTCAGCCCATGTTGGTGAGTAACCTCCATTAAAATGTGAATAATGTATACACACACTGTTTTCCACTTTTCCCCTCTAATTTATCTGTTTAGTCTTGACGTGATTCAATGCAGGGCCGACCTGTTTGAACCGTAGCGATTGAAGGAAGTCACATTACTAAACAGGGTGAGGGGAATTGGCCGTAAATAAGGAAGAGGAGGTTTTTAACATTCAAAAATGTCTAGATAAAGTCACTGATGCCTTTTTTAAATGAGTTTTAGAGAAAAGCACACAGCTAAAAACATTCTGTTTGGATGACTACTAATTCTGTAATTACTTGACTACAAATTCCCGACGTAATGACATCTGACTCTTCTGACCTCATGAACTAATTGAGTCACACATGTACATACAGAATGATTCACATGGACATTATGTGTCCTCCAGGTACTGGCCTTCCTTAATAGCTAATTCATTATACATTATGTATCCAGCAGTAGGCCAATACTATAATAATCAATTTTTGCTTCAGGGCAAGGTATGTGGGTTGTCTGTGAAAATAAATGGAGTAAATTAGAAATAGATTTCCAATAAAAGACAGTAATTGTTGCTTTAATACCTTTTTGGTTTTCAAAAGAAAAGAGGTTAGAAAGAAGATATGACCTCCTAAAGTAATTTAATAGGATGTCTTTGTCCCAATACCAAAGGCACCGTCTGACCTCCTTTTAGAAATGTTAGCTCAAAGGCTTCAGGTAGATTTTTACACTGTTGTATGCAAGAAAAAAAGATTTAGATAAAACCTTTTTTATCCACTCAGTTCAGAATGTCAGCGAATCCTTTTTCAGTAGATTAAGATGGCCATAAGTCTATTATAAACAGAGGAAGTGCACCTCCACACATACATTCAGTAAGAGAGGAGGGGCTGTCTGTCTGTCTGTCTAACCGTAACGCTGTGTCACTGCCTGTGACCGGCCTGCCAGAGGATTGAATGAGAGCTGTAGATAATATGACGTCCAGACTGTTTCCAGCTGATGGCTCGTCACTAGAAAACCAAACAGGCTGCAGCTGGGCCTTCCAGATAACTCTTCTGTAAACGCATGACTGTCCTGAATCCCTCTTTATAAATGCAATTCAGCATGATTTAAAATGTGTTTTTCCGAAGAAGCTACAGACCATTAAATTTCACATTACACAGCAGACTTTTAATTGCACAGTTTAAAAGTAAATTGAAATTAACCACAGTAATATCACATTTCCCTTTACAAATGAATAACACGGTCCAGTTCCCAACTTTCCACACAGCCTCACAACTTCAGGAGTTTTAGTTTTGACTTCCTTGGTTTTTTTTTTAGCATTGGTTTGCAGATGATGAAAAGCTACATTGCTGAGCTTAAATAAATAATCTCTACAAAATACAGTTGGTTCACTCAGAGCAGCAGGTGACTGTGGGTGGGCGGCTCGAATCCCAGATTGTTCATACTGAAGATACAAGGTCTCGATTGAAGATCAATAGGATTGATACCTAAAAGGAATCCGTTTCTTTCTTGTATGTTTTACCATCTGTATATCATCAATGAGTTTAAGTATCTGTGCAAACAAGACTGTCCGTCACTTCTCCACTGCTGCTGTTGTTGTGTTGTGTGCAGTGCACTTGGATTCCCTGACTAGTAATCCAACACTGACACAGACACACATGGCTGAACAAAAGATAAGTATGGCTTGGACCTATTTCACAGCTGTAACCTGCGGTATGTAGGAAGGCTGGTAATGTTGAGAACTGAAGGTGCTTTTGTTAAGTTATTCATTGTTCTCCACGGATTAATGTTTGCACTTTGTTTATTGAAAAGAAAAACTTTTACAATCATAAAAATATATTATGCTATTTGCCTTTACATTTTGCCTGTGTATTATCATGCATGGTAAGTATTAACAGCGGGGGGGGGAAATTGGTTTCAGTCATTTCTGGAGAACATTCGAAGTGCTACATAAACTCATTTACATCGAAGTACATCAGCCACTATCAAAATAAAACGTATGAATATTGGCATTTCTGGCCCTGTATTACTTTGTATCAGATCGAATCTAAATTTTGCACTAATGTGCAGTGACGTTGCCAGCACAGTCTCATCGATTAGTGGAACGGCGCAGTACTATCAGAATACACTGCCGCAATACTGACATGGATAAATGAGGTTTTAGGTGAACATTGACACAAATACATGACCACCAGAGGATTGAGCTCATGATGCAGTTTTGCTCAGTACAGTGCAGGCTTTGTCTCAACTGTAAACAGCTTCTCTCTCTTGCTGTCATTATTACTGTAAAACCATTTCTTTTGGTTGTGGTAACACTGCACTCGGCACGGCAACATGTCTGCAACAAAGTCCGCCATCAAGTTGTAAACAAACCAGTAGTTTTAAACCAGATTACAGTATGTAAACCAGCGGATGTGTCAGGATTCAGGTGCATGTTCACAACAGATAATTGGGCAAACTTAAGCGTTGGTTTCCAGCCTGTCTGCTTGTGTTTCTTAACACATCAGTTTCAGTTCTGTCACAGTTATGTTCCCGTATTTCAGTTAACTTAGTGAGTACAGTGTTCTTATTACTGATAGGAATAATGGCCAAAAGTACAAAAATAAAATGCATATTCCATTGGCAGCAAAGTCTAAAATAACAGACTAACTTTTGCCACTGGAGCCACGAGGGAAAACTTTTAATGAAATGTGATTACTTGAGATGAGAATTTGGTTCCTTGCTGAAGGCTCGGTGAATCATTGTTTTCCTTTGTGATTTCAGGCAGAGGCGTGTAAATCCGTCGAGTACGCCATGAAGAAATGCCCCAACGGGATGTACTCTGAGATCAAGTATGATGGAGAACGTGTGCAGGTCCACAAGAACGGAGACAGCTTCAGCTACTTCAGCCGCAGCCTGAAGCCAGTGCTGCCACACAAAGTCAGTCTTCTCATACACACACATGCAGTTCAAATGTACACACAGAGCGTGAAACTGTATACCGATTAGTATGACAATGCATGTCAGAATAGCATCCGCTCCGGTTTGCTCCTGTAAGGATTAACAATTTAAAGGTATTTTCGCAGTGTAAAATTTAGACATTTCCCACAGGGTTTTTCCATCATTTGCTTTCTCAGCATGAGGCCGGGAGCTTTAAACATACAGGTATAAATAGCTCCGCATCATGTTCAGAAGCTCTTTCAAACCACTAGAGGTTGCTGCTGTGTGCACAATATATACCTCACTGCAACTTTGAACCTCAGTAAACCTCAAGAAAGAACACTAGGCTCTTAGACGCGAGGTAAAAAATAATTGTCTTACTTTTTATAACAATTCTGCAGGCTGTGCAGTGATAAAAGTCTCTTTTCTAAGCTCCCACTTCAGCTTCACACATTATTATTGATGATACCTGGCGGAACCCCCCTCTGTTACTCAGCTTCTGAGCAGCTATTTAAGAACCAGCGTTACTATCTTTCCCTCCTGGGACCTGCTCTTGCTGGTTTGTTTTAGTATGCCCCCTTTCATCCTGGCTGGCTTTAGACATGTTGCCCTGCCCATGCTACCCATCAGCCAAATGACTGGTAATGGACCCTCAGCCACTGTAATTAGGCAATTTATGTTAATGATAGGTTAACATTCTGTGGGGGTGGGAATGGAGTCTAATTACAATAGTCCAAGTCCCCTAATGTTTTTTTATTGTGATGAATGATAACTCTGTAGGACTGCTCCGATCATCCAGAGTGTGATGAAGGTGAATAGTGGCTACAAGCCCAAACGAGGAAGACCAAATGTGTTGTGTTTTAGTGTCAGACCCATTAAAAACCTGGGGGTAGTGTTAGTCTCTTAAGTCTTGCTGTAATAGTTGTTTCAATGACTGCTTGTTTCTACTCAGTTCCTACGGTAAGCCCTGTGTGTCCATGTCGATGTTTCAGGTGGCCCATTTCAAGGACTACATCCCTCAGGCTTTTCCCGGAGGCCACAGTATGATATTGGATGCTGAAGTCCTCCTAATTGACACAAATACCAGTAAACCCCTGCCCTTTGGGACCTTGGGTGTACACAAGGTGAGAACACCACAGCCAATTTGTGGCTTTCTTTCGACATGGGCTTGTCACACAGTTTCTTTTTTTTTCTTTCTGACCAGTCACTGCTGACACACTTTTCCTCTCCCTTCAGAAAGCCGCCTTTCAGGATGCCAAAGTGTGCCTTTTTGTTTTCGACTGTATCTACTTCAATGGCGTGAGTCTCATGGAGAGGTAATGTGTTTTTCATTCCAGTCTATCTTCGAAATGTCTTTGCTTTTTAACAGCGTTAACAAGAAGCTCCAAATCTCAACAAACACTTCTGTTCTGAAGCGTTTGTTCAGTTATTGTCTTTGTCGTTTGCCCTTTCTGTAGGTTTGATTATGGTTTTATGTAGACATCCAATTTCTATTTAAATTTTAGTTTATTTAAAGCTTTCCTCGTGGGTTTTCTTTACTCTTAGTACTAGTTCTAGTATGTCTAATCGAATGTTTAAAGATCAATGAAAGAAATGGAGGACAAGTCTTTGGTGTATTTGTGTAAAATATATCCACAGTTAAGCAACAGCAGTTATTTTCCCAAAACTCCAATATTTTATCATCATGTCGATAAACACAAAATACATTAAATACATTTTTAGCATCTTGATTAGTCACAGGTTTAGCTTAACTATGCACATTGTGAATAAAACAGGCTGCCTTACATTTACCCACTGCCATGATATTGTGCAGGCCTCTGTGTGAGCGCAGGAAGTTCCTGCATGACAACATGGTTGAGGTCCCCAACAGGATCCTTTTCTCAGAGATGAAGCACGTCACTGTAAGTAAAACTCTGACTTTGGCGTTCTGCTGTATGCGTACTTCTGTTCACAGCTCACAATATCATACTGTATTCCTGTTTGTGTGTCAGAGGGGAGGAGATCTGGCTGATATGATAACTCGTGTCATCAGAGAGGGACTTGAAGGCCTGGTGCTGAAAGACCTAAAGGTTGGTAGCCTTTCGTCTCCACGTGGAAATTAAACTGACGGGGAAAATGTATCTAATGTGGAAAAACACTATGAGCAAGTAGCTGAAACATAAGGATGGTCAAGCTCTGTGTTATCTGTATTTCTCAGGGCACCTATGAACCCGGGAAGCGCCACTGGCTGAAGGTGAAGAAGGACTATTTGAACGAAGGGGCGATGGCAGACACCGCTGACCTGGTGGTACTGGGAGCTTTCTATGGAAAAGGCTCGAACGGTCTGTGAAGCCCTAACCATTCACTGCAATATATTCCCTTTCTTGATGCTTTCATTGGTTCAGGCAGTTTTAGTGCACTTCTGTAAGACGAGGAGTGTGACTCTGGGGACACCAAATTAGCGACCTGAGATTCACTAATACTCTGCTATGAGGAATATTTTGCACGTAGCGCTCAGGTTTCAGCGATACTGACTATATGTGGTTTGGTTATGGATTTGGTACAAAAGCATTTGGAAGGTCTGAACCTTTTTTATAGATCAGTGTGTTAAAAAAATCTCGTAAAGATTCTGCATGTACTCACACAGGATGGTGAAAATAACAAGAATACATCTGTATTACTTTATGAATACAAAAGGCCAGAACACAGAATCCAGCATTGTAGCATTTCATGTGAAATATATGCAGATAGAACACAGTGCGTGAGGAGAGGATGTCATTTGGTAAAGCATACAAGCAGGCAAGGTGTGGAAGTCGTTGAGGAGGATGGGTAATGAGCATATAACACAATGGAAGCATAACAAATGCAAAAACAAAGGTACAAATCAAAAAAGCATGGCTAATGAAGACAAGCTAATAGAGCAGAAACAACAAATCAGATGAAGGAGTTGTCATAACATACTGTGGGACAAAAGTGGGAAGTAGGAAAGAACTGCTGTAAAAAGGCCCTTACAAGTGGATTTAAGGAGGCTAGTTTTGGGAGGTTTAGTGAAATTATACAGTGTATGTGTTTATATCGAAAGCCTGTGGAGGCTTTATTCAAGAGTCTCCACAGGCAGCACTTTCCTAAATTCCCCTCCTAATGCCATGTGTGTTCTTCTACCCACCAGGGGGCATCATGTCCAGTTTTCTAATGGGCTGCTATGACCCAGACTCCAAGAAATGGTGCACAGTCACCAAGTGCTCCGGAGGCTACGATGACGCCACCTTGGCCAGGCTCCAGAAAGAGCTGGATGTGATCAAAATCAGCAAGGTCAGAGAGGATCCACTTTAGAGGCCTGCCTGGAATATTGAGCTGATGTAATAAAATCGGAAATGAATCTTTGTGTGTGTCTTTGTGCAGGAGCCAAGCAAAATCCCAGGCTGGTTGAAAATCATCAAGAACTATTATCCAGATTTCCTCATTCGTGATCCTGAGGTGAGACTTCACCATCCAGCACGTGTGTTTCCTAATGGGCTTGTTGATGTAGTTGCGTATCTGCATGCTGCAGACCTTTTTAAATGAAGTGATGAGTTAAAAGCATGTCTTGCAAACATCTTCTGCAGGAATTTCTCCAAATAAATGACTCTCCGACGTATTGAGATAATGACCACCCACACTGCAGGGCTGCTTTCAGCCTGCCTATTTGCTGAAAATAGTCTTACATAAAAACACCTTTGATTGAAATGACCCTCTCTGGCTTTCAAGTCTGAAAATAAAACTCAGTAATGAAATCCACAAACTTCTTTCTTTAAACCGTAATATTCATGGCCCTATTTGAACAGAGGCCAAGATTGCTTTTCTCATTTTATGGAGAAGCAGCGGTATATTTACCTTGTCATTTATGTTTCACCTGCCGCTGCTGTTGTTCCCTCTGCTGCAGAGAGCACCTGTCTGGGAGATCACAGGCGCGGAGTTCTCCAAATCAGAAATGCACACCGCTGACGGCATCTCTATCCGCTTTCCCCGCATGACACGCATCCGCGATGACAAGGACTGGAAGACCGCCACCAACTTGCACCAGCTTAAAGTACGATATTGTCATTTTAAAGTACATGTGCCGCTAGTGCATTGATGTTAATAATGTGTAATTCTTACTGGGTGCAGGAGAAAATACAGCTTTTTCATGATTAGATACTGCTCATTCAAGGACTATTATCCTTTAATGCAGTTAACTGAAGAAACAATGGGAAATAGTTCATCAGTTACTAACGATTAGGAGGAGAGCAAACACAAAAGATGCCTTAGATCAGTCCCTCATTTGGTACTGAAGTCTATGTCCTGAGATGTTTTGTTGTTAATAACTTAATTGCATTTTGCGTTGGACTATATGATGGGAGGTATTGTGATCCTAGTGATGATGGGAGTGAAATAATTAAATCTGTTGTTGAACAAAGCACCCATGGGACTGCAGCAGCTAAATCGTACCATTACAGCGTGGGTAGCATACGCAAATTTGCTGACTCATTTGCTGACAAAAGTCGTGGCTCTAGACTACTGGAACTACAGACTGTACTGTAGTTCTTCTATGCCTCCACAGACAGTCTGATCTAGAGGCAAAAGTCCAGGGAGCTGGGGGTGCAGGCAACATGGAGGGAAGGTAAACACTGTAATGATATAAAGCTGCTTGAAAATCAGCAAATTCTCCCTTAAGCATGATTTAAAATGACAACGACCTAATTTGCAGTCAGTAATCCAGCAAACATCGACAGATGAGTTGAAATGTTGGCCGAGGCAGTTAACATGCCTGCGCTAAATTATTTGAAATGCAACACGGGTCTTCAATCTCTCGTGACACAAAACATTCCATCTCTTGGCTGAAGACCATGTTCTCATTTCGCCACTCTGCTCAGGAGCTGTACCGCATATCAAAGGAGAACTGTGACTTTAAAGTGACAGCTGGACCGTCGACATCCAGCGACGACAAGGGCTCCTCGGGAGGGGACAGCGGAGGAAACTCCCCGTCGGCCTCGTCCCGTGGAAGTGCTCCACCCAAGAAGACCAGTAAGTACACACACCACCAACATTAAAGGGGAAGGCAGGCTACTATGTGACACCAGTTTCACTATATCATATCTTTTTCATTGTATAAAATGACAAGTTTGAATTTTTTTATTTAAGTATTTAAAGCTACAAGCTTATCTGTGATAATAAGGCAGGATGTTTACTGTTAGTGTGTTCAAACTAGAGCTTTTACTAACAGTTATTATTCATTATCAGTTCATTTTCTTTATTTATCGTTTTACCTGTACAGTGTCACAATAATAAGGAATTTCCATCACAACTTCTAATTGCTTTATTTGAAGCAGATTTCTGCCTTATGGTAAAACTTGACTCTGGAGTGTTTCTGCAGTCCATGTTTATTCACCTGCAAACACAGACGATATACCCACAGTGCAGACATTACCTAGCAATGTGCTGTACCATGTGCACTGGCAGTTCCACCTCTGACTGATCTCGGAGCTTACCTGGAACTCCAATTACTTTCCTTTGTTCCCCGTTTCTGTATTTTTATGAGTTGCTTGAGTTTTGCAAATGCATCCATTGGCTACACCAGCAGCAATGTCAAAATGTTCCTATTTAAAAGGAAGTCTTTTTAAAGCCAATGTCGGGCAAAGATCAAACTTCAGTGGGAGACAAGATCACAGAAATGTGAGGTATTTATTTTGCAGTGGAATGTGGTTCACATTGCAGCTTAAACTTGACCAGTAAAACAGAAAGAGATGTGTTGGCGGGCAGTCACATCATTTCACAGGCTAAATGAGTGACCCTCAGTGAGTGCTGCAAATGCTATTTTATTTGATATATTATCAATAACATGCGCTCCCTTCACAGACAGCAAAACCCCGCCCAAACCAAAGGTGGTGAAATCCCAGCCTCGCACTCCAGGCTCAGAAGCACCCAGTGCCAAGAAGGTATTGTATTCACAGCACACAGTATGTTCAGTGGCATCACATTAAGGTAATCCTGTCAGTGGACTTGAACGGACCGTTCTGTTCCCCACCAGATCAAGACTGAAAGTGTTCCCCACCAGATCAAGACTGAAAGTGTTCCCCACCCGATCAAGAGTAAAAGTGTACACAGCAATGGACAAAGCAAAGCAAAGGCAACCTCTCAGCTGCTGGAGCCAAGGAACGATAAGGTTGGTCAACAGCGAGGGCACTCAATCTGTCTGTAGGACACAGTGTGGTGGTGGTCCAGCTCCCACATATTCAAACCCAGATTGGCTAATTAAACTGTACTTATAGAAAATCATTTACAAACCAAGAGTTATAAGAACAACTACGGTGTCTTACAACTAGAAGCTTATTTTTGCAGCTCTGGCCATCAGTTCTATTATAACATTATACTCAGAGTAATTACGGAGATCTGGGGATACGGTGACATCTAAAAACGGGTGCAAGAAACGGGACTGATAGTAAACACGATGACAGAAACAAGATAATGGACCATCTTTGGAGGTAAAAATGAATGTGAGCAGACCGGAAATGATTCTAATAATTCGTCAGGTACAGCTGGTCCGAGTTGAACCAGGATGTTGATCTATAAACGGAATAATTTCTGTTCTAACGTAGTTTTTCCTCATGTGGAGGTTTGTTCACAACCTGCCTGTTCTTTTCAAAGCTTGTGTATGCCTCCTGTCATATTTCACAATCTCAGCACTTGACCCTTCCTTAGTTCTGCTCCAATAACAGTAGAGCGAGCCTTGGTCAGAACTTTCTCCCGTCCTGTACTCAGATATGTTATGTGCTAGGCGCTCTCTGTTTTGACCAAATTTTGAAGGTGGTAACAAGATAAGTGACAGTCAACTAATAGCAAAACATTAGATAACTTGAGATGTGATGATGTCTTTCATCTTTTAACCATCTTGATCATTTAGTTGTTTTCTCCACAGATGATCCTAGCACAGAGCATATTGAAGTACAGGAAAGGAGAAAGTTGGCCACAGTTTGCTCAACTGTTATTGGACCACAGAGCAAAAAGGGGCGGGAATATTGCTTTTGCAAGTACAATAGGAACCAATAAGCTGAACTGCTTCAAAAATAAAAGTTTAATCAACTGTAGTGTTTAAATTTTTTTCAATAACTGAAAATAATGTAAGGTTCAATCATTACAATTTGGATTACAAAAATAGTCAATGTTTTAATCAGTGTCAGAATTTAATTGTGATTTCCTTTTCTAAGTTTGCAATAGTTGAATGCCATGTGGCTTGAACAGGACTTGGGGAAAATCAACCCTGTGCTGACCATTTGTGTTGTTCCTGTAGACGCTGCTGGACATCTTCAGTGGGGTGAAGCTTTTCCTGCCCGTCTCAGTGCAGGACTTTGACAAACTGAGGCGGTACTTTGTGGCGTACGACGGGGACCTCGTGCCGGACTACGACGCAGCTTCGGCCACACACACGCTGGCTGAACCTGACGAGGACAGCCAGGCCCAGAGAGTGTCACCCAGCTGGATCTGGGAATGTATCCGCAAGAGGCGCGTTGTACCTCCCTGTTAACAATAAAGAGAAGAACACACACATTTTATACACTGCGTTAACCTGTCCATGAACTGCTGCACACCTGTGTAACTTAATCGGTGTTAAACTTATCAACAGGGTGGATTTTTTTTGGGGGGTGTTAACTGTCACCAGACACTGTCCGTGGGTTCAATAACACACTGCTCTCAGAGGTTGTTTTTATTTACTCTTTTCAAGTTGTATTTGTTTCGTACACTCGCAAACCAGCAGAGCTACACACTATACGTTTAATTTTGGGGATTGTGAATACTGGGGCCAGATGTAGTCCATATACTGATGGCATTTTTGATAAAACGATGTCTGACTTCATCCGTGTGTATTGTAGATGTAGAGTTTTTATAAGAAATGTCGAAGCAGCTACAAATGATCACTGTACATCATGGAAGTAATTTTGTAACATAAATCACAGTACAGACGAGAAAATGAATATGCAGCAGAATTAAGATTCAGGGTTTTATCAGCAACATTTTTACAGCCCGAGTGAAACATTTTGCGAGGTATTAAACTCCAGCTCATGAACTGAGAGGAACCAAATATGTTTGTCATTAGGAATAAACAAAACGCTGATAAAGATATTAAAAATGTCTCAGTAACATTCTCATGCTCTTTATTTTCTACATTGTGTTTGAAGTGTTGCACCAACATGCACTGCAGCTACTTGCAGAAAACATGGAGATATTGCAAATAAGATGGAAACTACGCGCAACTACTGCCTTCCCAAACTCCTGACAGGCTGCTGCAGAATTTACCAAGATGATATGGGGAGAATTAGTAGTTTTAGGAAGGCTTTCTTCCTCCTCCTCGACTAAATACATTTCACTTTGAGTCTAAATCACAAGACTTTTTGTACAATCCGATGAGATGCTGAAAGGCTTTTACTGCAGTCTCCTGCATCTGAATGGCTTTCACGGATAATTCAGATTTCCTTTTTTTTTTTTTTATCCCCGGGATACTTTAGGCTAGAAGGTGGTTTAATTAAATGTTTAAAAGTACTGAAGCTCTGAGGGGGCAAGATCCACACTATGCTTCCCATGAAAGACACAAAACAGGAAGGACTTCTGTACTTGTCCCTCCTCTCAGCAGGTAAAAACACAGAATGGCTGGAAATCCTAAGTTTGACATAATCAAAGAATCTCTGTCTACAATATGCTGGCACTCACAAAGGCTGCCCGATGAAATGTTAATGCTGCAGCCGAGCATTGAAAGCATCTCGAATGAGAATTCTGCCAGTGTCATGATCTAAATGGGTCAATTTTGAAGCCATTATCCATTATTCTAATGAAGGTAACAAACTGAGGAGCTAATGCTAGTACTGATTGATTGGAATAAAGTTTAGCAATCATTTAAATGTGTGCGTAGTGCTTTGTAGTATCAGAGGGGGAAAGGGGGAAATCAGAAACTTCAAACACATACGTTTTGGTCCAGATGCGTTCATGTACCTTTGATCAGACATTTAGGCAGAATATTGCAGTTTGCTCTCATCAGGAATCAGTCTCATCCAGTTTTCTCTTTCCTGAGGATCCTTCTTTAGAGCGACTCCACCACTGCAAGTCGAACTCTTCTTTGATGTGACATGGCTAAGAAGTAGAGCAGATGACAGTGTTGATTTACTTATTAAAAAAACGAAATGAAAGGAACTCGGCTGCAATATGAAACATTGATTTAAGGCTATGTTCATTCTGAATGCGCCTTGTCAAAGCACGTCTTTGTTTTAAACTGACGGACCTCTTTTATAACTCCAAAACAAGAAATGCATAATTAACGCCTCCGCGGACAGTGATTTATGAGAGGAGGAAGAAGTAAAGACTGAAGAACAGTTTTAGCAATAATAGTAATTTTGTCCTGTTGTCATTAATACCCACTAACAGTGCATTTGTTGTACAGAAAGCTTCCACTTTGCTTTTCCTTTGAGAAATCTTAGGCTCTCATCATTTAAAAAAACAACAACAATATAATCAGAGACATACTGCTGCTTTCACTTTTTAAATTTACTGAAATGTTTGGACAGCACAGAAATTGCCGTTGTGTAAATAGTTATATTAAAAGAACTCAGTGCACATTGTCTAAAGATGGAAGTGGGATGGGAAATTACACAATGACCCATAATCACATAATCAGCTGTGTAATAATAAAAGTGTAGACAACAACAAATGTGTGTGGGGAAGTTTTAGCTCCTTAATGACAAATCATGTATCTTTCCCACAGTTCAAGGCATCATTCCTTTCTGTGTTCTTACTTGAGTTACGTAATCCATCACAGTGAAGTATGCATCAATTTTTGTCAATGCAATTATGTGGTAATACAGCGCACTGCATTACCTTATGATACTGTAAGCAACAAAAATACTGCAGCAGTGATGTGACGGATTACATTACTCAAGCAAGTTTCAAGAGACTAGATATTTATACTATATGGAAATTGGAAATTGTTGACAGTTTTGGCCTCTGAAGGCAGCGGGTTTACACTTTTCTGGACTTCAATACCAACAATGCACAGAAAACTGCAGTACAAAAAGGTAAAAACTGCTTATAGTAGCTTTTATAGTAAAAAAGGAAATGTTGATGACGGTAGTAAGGCATTGAATAAAAGATCAGGATAGACTTCATGAACAGTAATTACTCTTGCACTCTGTAATAGGGAGTCACAGCTCCAAGTAGCAGCTAGAGACGACTTCCAGAAGACAAAAGCCAAAAGAAATCCTACCAACGTGGCCAACTCACTCATGGGGTTTGCATTTTGTAGATGGACAAGTGTCCGTAGATGAGATCTGAATTAGACAGCTAAATGAGCAGAATGAGACCGCTGTCTGCCACAGTCTGTCTTTATGAATTAGAGCGATAAGACCGGTGAACTTTCCTTATTAAAATCTAACTGGAAGCTACTCTTAAATGGAAATAAAGCGCTTCTTTATCAAACCGAACCTCTTAAAAGAGCAAACACAACTTCAAAGTCTCCATTTTAACAAGACGTTTTGACATTCTCTTCTCAGCGAAACCCCTTTGACAGAATCAATACTGAGTCAGATGATGTGCAAGTCGATGCTGCTCGCGGTACCTGTCTGGAAGACTTGATCAGTGTTGCAGAGCGCAGACTGGAGTGGCTGACGGCCGTGGCCTCCTCTACGCGCTCCAGCAGGATCCGGGTTCTGGGGATGTGACTCCACGACACGCCGAGGCCCGGCTGCAACTCCCCGCTGCCACTTCTCGTAACATGGTTTGTAACCTGCCGGTCCACACAGCGTCGCGTTAAGTCTTTAGTTGATGGGGTTTTTTTTTCTGTCGGGGGGGGGGGATTATCACACCCTTTCTTTATGCTGTTTTATGGTTTAGAATAGCTTGATGGAGCTTGTACAAGCCTTAAAAGAGGGGGAGAAAATGGAAGTGGGACAGCCAGATTGTTCCACTTTTAATCAAATTGGACCATCAAAGAGCCCATCAAATTATCTTTATCTCACTTGGAATAACTTGATGATTTGAGGTGAAAGCTAATTATCCTCGGTGCATGCTCTTTAATGTGATTAGCTCATATTTGACATAATTGTATCTTCCAGTCGTACACCTCAACTTGGACTCAAATGGATCTTTCTTTTACACCTTAAATTGTCAGAAATGAATAACCTTTAGTTTTTATCTTGGATTTTGTTTTCATAGCCAAACACTGGTGGGAAGTTTTCATTCGAGGTCTCAAAGCAATAACAAGAGGAAGTGTGAAAGGGTTTGTGGAGAGTTGGAAATGCATCTTGCATTTAGAGTAGCACACGTCAAGGGCCGTGTCATCCTTACCAAAGCAGCAACATTGAAGTCCTTCGCCATCGTCTTAAGAACTCCTGCCACTTGTATCATCAAGGACATGCCTGGAGGCACAGGAAGTTGGAGAGGGGTTTGTTCGTGAACAGAATACTCTCTTTGTCTTTCAATACTTTGTAAGCAACTCAAGAGTAATAACTCGGGCTCCAGATATAATTGTTGTGATATTTACGGCCTTTTAATATTGTGCTGACAATCATGGTCCCTGCCAGATGAATCTGAACAACTTTGGTGGTTGCTTAAAGTCCCCTAAAAACCTATACTTTCAACCGGCTTTTTACCTGCAGTTTGTTATTTCACAGGAGATTTCCTTCTGCCTGCGGGCTTGTTTGTTTATGTTTGCCAGTGCAGATAAACGTTTTTGAGTGTTAAACTCTCAATTCATTTCTTCTCCAGACGTTAACTTTTTGCTTATTTAGCCAAAATGACAGAGACATTTGAAACCAAGTTTTCAGAGGCTTCAGCTTTTCATCTTGTGCCATCAGCAGGTCAGTATATCCAGCACTCTGGTTTATGACCAAATACCTGCAGAACTAATGACAGTCCCAACAGCCCCAACCGTGCTATGTATTTAAAACAATATCTGCAAGCTATCATGCTGAACTAGGATGGTAAACATTACCTTGTAATTGCTAAACATCAAGCGTACGTCGTCATTATGAGCGTATTAGCATGCTGGTGTTGGGCATTTTGCACAGCACCATAGAGCTGCTGGCGTGTTCAGCTGCCCCACTGTTTACAGTATAAACTGTCACTAATCTTTATTGAGTGCTGTTTTTTGCAGTGACAACAGCTAACAGTAGATAATGCAATACGTGCACTGTGCAAAGGTAATCAAACTGTGGTTTTGCAATGCCACTGCCAATTAAACTTAACAAAAACGAGGAAGCAAAATATTTTTCCAAATATTAAGTAGTTATTTTTTGATTCCTGAAGTGTTTCTGAAGGGGTTTCACCCTGATCCGCAAACCGTTTTATTTTCTTTCCAGCTGTGAGCAGCTCTTCCATTTCCTTTATGTGTTGCATCGTGGGAGCCTAGTGTGCATCAACAGCGCACTCAAAAATCAAGAGTGGATAACAGGCGTTTTGACTCCTCTCCTGCGGTTCGGGTAGGAAATGTTATTAAAGCCCAATCACACAGTAATGTATGGAGTGCTGAGGTCAAACATTCCCATTTGTTTTCTGACATTAATAATTCATTTATAAGGCAACTACTTCATCTCAACATTCACTAACTACAAAATGATAAACTGAACTGAGCTAATTCTCCTGGTCTTTAACCTCCAGCTTCGAGAGGTTTATAGTGCTTTTTTTCCACCGTTATCTTCATCATTATGTTTTTTAGCCACTTTGTGTTATTTTATTTTTTTGGTGCGTTTTGTATTTGCCCAGACCTGCTCAGGTGTGGAGGAAAAAACTGCCTTATAACAAACTTCTCCAAGCTCGAGCTGAGCTGGGTCGTGTATTCATGAATAAATGAGTATACACAGACAGTGTTTGTTAAAAGTGTCTATTACTAATACTAATTAATTTATTAATTCGTTTTTTGTTTTAATTACACTGTTGGAGTTTTTTTTAGCTGTTGTGAAGTCTTTTCAGAGGCGCTCAGGTTTATGTTAGATGCCCTCTTTGAACCCTGTTGCACTGAGTGACTGGTTAATTAGATCACAGTTTGGGAGCTTTCTATTAACCAATTGTTAGCAATAAAGTTCACGTGGATTAAGAACTTTAATTAGTTTGACTGTCAAGAGGCCATACTCCTGTTGAAGCAGCTCCGAGGTTAATGAAAACAACTCTATTTATAACTCGTATCAGAAATGTGAGCTTTTACTCTAAATCTGATAGTTTGGGGTTTACTGCGGCTCTATAAACACTATTTTACGTTATTTTCGCACTTTCTTATGATTGGAAATAACTTTGATGTCATACGTGTGGGGGGGCCCTGCTGTGATATTTATTTCCAGACAGACATTTGGAGTTCACGGGCTCGGGTGTAAACACTGCCTCAGGTATGATGGACTATGATGGACCAGCAGAAAGAGATATCACCGTCATTTTGTTTGCCTCCCAGTAGAGGAGAGATAACAGCTGACACAGAGTCCAAGATCACCGCCTTGACGGAGCCACCGCCAACAGACGCCTAATAAGAAATGTGACAAAATTAGACGGCTGAAAATTTCATCTTTCTTTCTCAAAAAGGTTCTCTGGGTACAGCCGGATTGTTGGTGTATTTTAAGCAAAATAAACAAGAAAAAAAAAAAAAAAAAAAAGAGTGCAAACAAACCTGCTGAAGCCTGCCACTGCGAAGACCGTACAGACAGTCGAGTAAAGAGAAAACGTCAAACAAACGGAAGATATGGATCCTCTGAAGAGCTTCCATCTGTAAAATGACAGTTTTGTTTCCTATTGTTTTATATTAAACATCATGTAATATTTGTTTACCACTCAATTCCTGTCAACTCACCTGCTCTTCTGTATTATTTGTTTCAGCTTGCAGCATTTGAAGCAAGCGTCTGGCAGTCAGCCCTCCAGTCGTATCGATGAATATTACACTCTGTTTCAGGTGATAAGCAATGTGCACTGCAACACCAAAACACACCTAGAAGACATGACAAGCGTGTGGGGAATAGTCAAAGATAGCATAGACAATTTGTGTTAGCTAAACAGTAACTCTGAGAAGTATTATTTCAGCCATGGCCCAATTTCTTATTCTATAAGGAGAAGAGGGTATTCTAAAAAGAGGGATTTCATGAGAGTGAAATTATCAGTGATGGAGGGGGAAGGTAGGAAATGTTCACCTGAGATTTGCCACTTCCTGGGCCTCCTGACAGCTCTGTTATCTCTCCAGTATACAAGCCTGAATCCAGCACTTTATCTAAGCTGCAAGAAACGAGGTACAATTCATTACTCACAACTGCCATCCCATGTAATAAACTATTAAGTCCAAGTGTATCCGTAGAGCCAACAAAAACTGCAGTTGGGTAAACATAATAAAACAGAGCATGCATTAGGTTGCACACTATTCTTAAGATTATGTTGGCTAATTCCTAATTTCAGTTTCTGTTTCATTACTTCTTATCAAGCTCAGTCATTGGCTGCATCAGTATGTACGTAGCTGTGCTGAGACGGATCTATAATGCCAATTTAAATACGTTTCCAGCAAAGAATGAAGTGAAGTATAACGATTGTTAAATGTACAGTATATACTTGTAATCAAGTGAACAACATAAAGTAAAAAGGACAATTCTACTGCACAACCACTACGATGCCTCTGTCTGCAGTTTTAATGGGCTGCTTGTGCTGCAGTAAACTGTACCAGACACCTCTAAAGATTTTTTTGTGGTGGAAGTTTTGGTAGGTTTTGTCAGCAAACTAGTATAATGATAATGGGCAAGCTATCATTGACAATCAAATCAAATTAAATCCAATGTGGCCCCATGGAGGAATCTGTCGGCTCCAGCTGTTCTCAGCTCAGCTGTGGATCTTAACAGCCAGTTCTTTCATTTCTCAGTGTTTTACCATGGGACTGGGAGAGGTCCTTTTATCTCACACACCGACATTATACACCTAATGTAACACTCTGTGTGGTACCTTTAACACAATAATGGATAAGGAAAAAAGGACTCGTAGGCCACCAACAATTCTACCCTTTGTCATTTATTAGCAGTTGCAAGACTGAGCTACATTTATCAAAAACAACAGTTCTATCCGACATATATTTATCCCTTTTTAATGCACTTCATCATGTTAAGTGTGAAGTTGTCATACTTGGAGGCAGCAGATTATCCGTATTGAACTGTGGCCAAATAATCAGGATATGGCTTGGCTTGTATCGGTTGACTCTAGCTTGGAGCTGATATCACACGACTTCCAAAGGTTTTCAAGTCAAGATCAATTTGTCAAACTACTTTCCCCAAGGTCAAGAATGTACTTTTGATGCTCAAATATAAATCTTCTGTATATGTTCTCTTTAACACCGCTCTGCTCAATTAATTCCCATTTTACCATCCACTTTTTATTACTTTATCTATTTCTGCTAGTATTACATACTGAGGACAGTTAAAAGGAACTGCTCTGCCAGCTGAACTACACCTGCAAGTCTTCCTTTAGAGGAATAGCCTCAAACAGAACATTCTGGGATGGATACTTTAACCATCTTTACCTGCAGGGATATACTGAAAGAAGTAAGGTCTGTAGGGTCTTAAGATTTTCAACCTTGTTAGTATTGCCATGGGATCATCCTTGCTGCCTAGGTTAATCTTCCCTGAGCTCCACCTTCATTCATCCCAGGTCGTTTATACGTGACCTCTTCCACCACAGTGTATCCGCTCTTTTTATGCGTTCACATTATAAGAAACTTCAGCAATAAATCACCAGAGGTCTGTTTAATTCCTACTGAGCTGAGTGAACAGAGGCTGGACTGGTGTGTGGATGAGGTTAAAAGTAGGCCATGGTTACAATCAGTCGTCAACTGCCAATAACATTCCTATGCTACCTTAACCTTACCCTACCAATCTGATCTCATTTGGTGAACAACAAGCCAGTGCAAAATGGGTGTCAGGTCTGTTTAAAGCCTCCCCCGTCAACAAGTTTAGCTTGAAATACACCAGGAATAAAGGTTTCAAGATCAATGCTACGAGAGCTGCTGGATTCATCACTGGGGTCGATGCTAAATTTGACCCATGATTCTCCTTTTCAGCTGCTGTATGATTTTTTGGACCGACTTGTGATTGGGTTTGGTTGGGAGGTTTTATACTTTTAAAATAGAGTTGAGCAGTGACAGGAGTAATTTCAGATGTCCAGTGTTCCAGAGGTAAAAGTCCCATAATTTTGTATAGACATTGTTACGAGACTGGCAGTTGGAACCCTTTAAAGGCTCGGATGGGCCTGCCACTTTGCCAGTTTAGTACAAAAGATGACCACAGAGTGTACAATTCTGCTTTGTGGGTCATTAATGGCGAGCATAATAAAGACCTGATACAGCAGTATTCTACCATTCACTTTCAGATTTCAATGTCAATTTTGGTTGAGTTCAACTATGGTGCACCATTTTTTTCTCCCAAGTGTAAAAAAAAAAAAACTGAAGCATTATGACATTTCCACAAATCTGATCTCCTCCTCTGACTGGCTTCTTCTCTATAGCAAAAGGAGCTGGTGCTCATGGGTAAAGTGGTATTTAGCTCCTCACACTTGAGTTTTGTGCTGATGTTGTTCATTGTATTGTTTTGTTTCCATTGGTCTGGCTATCAAACTTTTATACTTTTTGAGTGCTGCCCCAAATATGTCCACAGCACAGAGTACCAAAACCTGTCACTGGCAACAGAATACATAGTGACACTCTTACTCCTGTTCTTCTCGTTATACTAGATTTGGTTTTTTTACCGAAATGCAGGTATTTTTATTGGTACAAGCTCTAGAAGGATATCTTCCATTCTTGCACTGTTTGTAGCTGTAATGCTTTAACCATCTGTTCTCTCAGCAAATGCTTTCGTTTGTCTGTATTCAGGCCAGTGATCTGTGCAGTTTGTGGAATCTCATCTTTTGCCTGCATGTGTGATGATGGATGTGTCGGCGATGCAGTTAAATCTACATCGCCAAGGTCCTCCAGCTTGAAGGTTAAACATCGCTGGAAGCCTGTGCTTGGTTGATAGAGGTTCTCATCACCCACGGCATGATTGCGAAGGGGAGAATTGGTGGGGATGGACACACTTGCATTATTCTTGCCTTCTCAGAGAGTAGTGCAGAGAGGGCTGCACTGTTGATGAAACATCAGGTTGTGTTCTTATAAGGGCTCAGGAAGATGAAAGTGATGTCCTCGAAAAGCCACAGATTCAGAATTTCCCATGGGTAGCACTCATCAGAGAGATCAGAGTACTGTGCGGTCCTTGGAATTACAGATCTTCATCTGAGTGTATGATTGGAATGAAAGCACAAGAGTGGAAGACTCAGATTTTGTTGAGCTCTTTTAAACAAAGGTTTTTATGTCCTGTGGACAAATATTTCCTTCCTGTGTACTTACCACCAGGATTATAATATGGACAAAAACTGGGTATCTTACTTAAGGGAGCTGTAATACTTGTTCCTGTTCTAGGTTCATTATAAGGCTGTGGGCTGTTGAGAGCCACTAACACTGAACTCCAAGGCTGCATTCCTCATGAGAAGGCAGAGACGGAAGACAATCTTTGCCAATTTAAATGAGGTTTTAAAAGTGTCTTGATGTGAGGTTGAATTTTATCACGCCCAAACAAAAGCCCATACATGGCATTATATCATTGTGTCATTCTACTGTCAAGTGTTGACAGAAATGTGATGTGGGCTACATGATACACAAGCTGATGACGCTACAAACCATTATCAACCCTCATCACGGTTGTTTAAAAAATCTGATTTAGTTTGTTTGTTCTCTTCTATCTGTTTGTCTTTATTGTTTGATACTCTCAGTGGATAGAATAAACGAGTGCCATTTATTATACATTATTAATGAAGGGGCATGAAGTGCACTAGAGTTGCATTAATGTATGAGTATTTCTTGTGCTGTCAACGGCACATTTTTCTTGATGAGATTTAAGGAGACAGCTATACTGAGCTATAATCAGCTAAGAACAGAACTCTCACAGTCCACGAAAGGTCCCCCTACCCCCGTTACTGTACATTTTAATAGGTATAGGTATTATGAAATGATGGTCTGAACAAGATAAAGTACTAAGCATCAAGGTTCAATAATGCCTTTGGTCATTTTATTATGATATAGTAGGATGGTTTTCTATGACCTCTTTTTGATTTCTTGATTGAATTCCTGACGTTTCTATTAGTTGATTGAAATAAGACAAAAAAAAAAGAAAATAGCCTTTTTCATTCTTTTCATCCCTCTCAAGACTCTTACTCGCTGTGCAAAATATCAAACAGCTGGAAGAAGAAAGGGAAACGTTAAATTATGACAAAATGTGTCCAGCAGCAGACGTGATTGAAAACTAGAAGTCCTAACAGTGGAGGCTTCAACGCTTCAGGTAGGAAAAGTCTTCACGGGGCACGATGAGAAAAATGTAAATACTCAAATATCTGAATGATTTCATTCAAGTTGTGTTCTCTCAGCTAAAGCTGTAAAATAATTTTACAAAACAAAACCACAGTTATCTCCTGTTATGATGAATATTGTTTTCTAGATCCAGTTCACTGATTCTGAGGAATAGACAAGCAAGATCCTCTTTTCTATCCATGCAGCTGATCAGCTGAGAAAACTAGTTTCACACTCCGCATTAGCAGGAAATATTATTCTATCAAAATGTGACAGTCCCTCAGAGCATCTACTCTATGAATCCTTTACATATCATATACTCTGTTGCCTAGCTCAAACTAATGCAGTCTAATAAAAACCACACTGCAATTAGAGCTGCAGCAAATAAGTGGATTAAATGATTAGTTGTCAAGTACTAAATTCAACTATTTTGATGATCATTTCATTGCTTTTAAGAAAAACCTTTCAAAATCTCTAATTTCAGCTTCACCACTGTGAACATTTGCTGGTTTCTTTAGTCCTCTATGACAGAAAACTGAATACCTCTGGGTTGTGGACAAAGCAAGACATTAGAGGATGTCTTTGGGAAACAGCATCAGGTTTCACATACAAGGAATTTGCCTTGGTAATTAGGTGCATAACAATTAAGTACAGAGTCAATAAAAGGAGCCAATATATACAAATATAAAAAGAGAGAGAATATGCACAATATGGCCGGATACTTGAGTGAAGAGCTGTACAGAAATGTGCATAAAATGGACCAGGGACCACGTTAGCACTGTGACACATAATGATACCTGCAATGTGCAAGATAAAGACCAAGGAAGGGGCATTAATTGAATGCATATATTCAGAGTGGGAGGTGGGTTAAAGAGTCAATATCATTCATCAGTTCATCTTTTCACCAGTAGAGCGCAGTCAAGACACACAAATGCCACTGCCTTTACTCACATGGCTGAGTCAGTTTCATATCACTAATCCACAGCACTAACTAATTTATGAAAACCACTTAAAAAGAGCCACAGAGAGGAAAAAAAACACCTGTCGTCATTAATTATGCTGAAACAGTGAGTTTAACTGTAGAAATGGTACAATCTTATAAATGATGCCATGCTGGCCCATTTCACAGATTTGTCCAGGGCAGTCTGTGTCCTGGCTAAAGAATATTTCCCCTTTTAAAGTGGAATATTTATCTCCTACGCTTTGTGCTTCGACTGCATACAGATGACTGAATCTTTTGATGCCAGCACACGTCTCTGTCCGAACCGTTCATGGGATGTTGTGTCTCAGTTTAGCAGGAAGTTAATTTCAGTACTGCTCTAATACAATGCCATGCTGGTGCTAGTGGGAATTTTTGGTTTCTTTCAAGTCATTAAATTTAGATTTCCTGATGTACCGCAAAAATGTTTTAAAAGACTTGCCAGTTGTATTTGTTTCGTTTTTTTTTTAGTGGAAAGTAGTTATTGCAGCTGATCTAACAGAAGCCACTTTAGGCTGCGTTCTCGAGCCAAATGGAACAACAAACAAAGAATCCTCTGTAGCTAAAATGAAGCACAGAGGTAATTTCTAAAACGCTCTATTGCTCGGCTGTATTTTTAACTACAGCTGCCATACTCCAAATGCATATTCTACCGGCATACGTCAATGCAAACTCAATTTTAACAACACTGAAAAGATTTTAGTTTGATAAAAATGGATCAATGCAGAGGAATCTGGTTACAAAACATAATGTACAATACGATTGATTTTGCATGTCAGCCTGGGATTGTAGTCAGGCACTCAGTACTGGTCTGAAGAGCAAAACAATGCATAAATACATAATGAAATTGCCAAAAAGGATCAACAATGGCAGTTTAAGTACAAATAATGTGGCGTGGCATGTAAAACCTTTTGTTAGCGTCAACCATCACTTCCTTCGTCTCTCGAAACACTCAAAATACAGCTACTACCACCTAACCAATCAACAACTTTATTCTGAGATTATATGAGGTGGCACTGATGAAGAAGCCGCTATACACTTAAACAAGCATCACCGCTAAAAATCACTGCATCTAAAGTGAACACTGGGGAAATATGCTTTAACTCTCAACTGTCTTTAGGAATACATATTTGATACCATTTGATACTGGAGGCGAACCTTCCTTTAAGCTCGTGTGGCACTGAGCCCACCGTTAAATCCCCCTGTCCCCTAAAAGACAAAGCAGCCGGCTCTGCTGTGTGTGCAGAACTGTCGTTACCTGGGATTTCCAGTGGAGAGGATGGCTGTTGAGCTCAATAGTTCTTCATACAGATCAGCACCTGACACGGGGAATGCTGTGTGCTGGGCCAGCAGCACTCGACGGATGGCAAACAGTGCCTGAAACACATCAAATTACAGCATATGAGGCTCACGCCACTGGTGCACGGTTTCGGCCACAACACATGTACTCATCTACCTCGGCCAGAGTTGCCCGATTGGGTAGTTTTCAGCCCAATTGAGCCAACATGATTACAATACAATGGAACAAGGTAATATGTTGGCTTGTTTGTATGGGAGTAGGAGGATTTTTGAAATAATGTAATCATGTCCACACTGTCTGCTCCTCCGGTGCCCTCTCACATCACCGTTTAGTTTTGGATATACAACCACAGCGGTTCGGGATAGTTCTGGGATTAACAATTATTTTCTGTATTGATTTGTCGGATTATCTTTTGTTTACTCAATTACGAGTCTGGAGTCGGGAAAAAATGCCAATCATATCCTGCTACCTCGTTCTTTTTCTCTGTAGTTTTCCCTTTCTCTCTCATCCTTCAGCCTTTACACGCAGCTGCATTAAGAACAACGGTTGTCCACAGCGTTTCACATACGTTTAACACATACGCCGACAGCTCTGCGCAGAGGAATCAGAACATCTCATTATAGGATTGTAATGTAAACGATCTTTGTTATGTCATACTTCATGACTGTGTTGTTGTCTAAAAACCAGATATTCTCGATTATTATATATACACACAATATAAAAACAAACAAATGCAGCAAATCCTCACATTTTACAACCTGGAACAAGCAATTATTGAACATGTTTGCCTGATAACTGTGTGCTTTGATTGATTCTGGTATTCACTTTGATACACACTCAAAATGTGTGAGTCTGAAGGGGGGGGGGGGAGTTAGCAGATTCTGTGTTGAGATGCCAAAGTCTTCTCTATTATGGGAATACGTCAATTTGAAATCTCCCATCTATGCATATTGCTTACTGGACATTTTAACTTCCAAGTGAGTACACCCACACCGCTCTACACAAGCAACTTCATTGCAAAATTAAAATAAGCACTGCCACTGTCCAGTTGAGACAAATCTTCTTTTTATTTACATTTCACACCAATGAAATATATGTCAAGACACTCGACAAGGAGTTATTATTCAGTTAATTATAACGGAGTCAATATAATGTTGCAGATCGATCATTATCACTAAAGTCAACACTGATCTCGACGGGGATTGAACCACATCCCACATCCCAGGTCAACAAAACCACAGGGTCACAGAGAAACTGTCGCTGAAGGTGAGAGACGAGATATTTCCACGTCTGGACTGACCTCTTCATATAATGCTGGATATTTGCCTCTGTGACCACCTGAAGCCTCAAGAAATGAATCTAGTTATCACAACATTTGGCTGGAAAGTCTCGTTGCCTCAACAAGGCTTCGTCTCCTTGAACTGAACTCCTGGAAATGAATAAAAAGTTCCACGCTGAATCACATTTTTTTCATTTATTAAGGAGAGAAGTACAAAATGTCTCAGCCCGGCGTAAGCCCTAGATCCCACACAGTGATGGCACAGAAAAGTCATTACTTCACTGGATTTCCACTGGACCAATCAATCAGCTTGCATACTGATGCTGATACAAGAGTCTTTGAAGCAGAAGTTTCCCACATGAATGTGCAACTTAAAGATAAAATATACATTTTCCAAGGTCTAATGAGGTACCTGTGTTAATTGTTCTGCAATATAAAATATACATTCAAAAAAAATGTAAAAAAATCACCCTCTTTTCTCCTCCTGTGGAATGGTAAAATATTTTTGATGATTCATCCTGCACTCGAGGGCGTATAAATGTATATACGATATGGCATCCAGTTAATCCATCCCATCCTATAAAACTGCAGTATGTGGGTCACAGTATCCATCATGGGTCGGTTCTTCAATGCCAAATTTTGACCTTTGACACTAGATTTAACGAAGTGTGGGTGGTCTTGCACTCCAAACCACTGTGCTTATTTATACCCAGAATGCAACGAGGCTGCCAGGAACCGCCACCGCCTCCCACACTAGGCCGCTTGTGGGCCAGATGAACCGGGCTGTAAATCCGAGAGTCCAGGGTCCAGTCCCAATACAACCTGATCAGTCCCATTCACTCGGAAATACGTCACATTGCAAAAGCTAAATTTACTCCACTCACCATTTCTCTAGGTAGCTAGACAAAACCCTCTGACAGAAATAATGTTTTGAAAGTACAGGGACATTTTAAATCTCTCTCTTTATTAAAAATCCCTAAGAAGCACACTGAATGTGTGTGGAGCCACATCATGACCGCCTGAGGCAAACGAACAAAACGCTCCTCATCTCAACAATAACAGGAAAAAAATCAACACAGCATGGCTGACCAATCAGGTCCTGACTAGAGCTGCAATGATTGCTCGATTAGTTGTCAACTATTAAATTAACTGACAACTATTTTGATTATCAATTAATCATTTTGAGACTTATTTTTTTCAGAGAAAAATGTCCAAATTCAGATTTTTTTCCTCTATGACAGAAAACCGAGTATGTGGACAAAACAACACATTTGAGGACGTCACCTTAGGCTTTTATGGGCCAAACAATTCATTGTTTTATCAAGAAAATGATCTACAGATGAAATGATAATGAAACTAATCGATAGTTGCAGACCTCGTCAAAACTACAGCTCTTTCATGCCATCACCCAATGAGATCTTTGGATTTCTGCTTTTAAGAAATAAGTACGTGATTGTCTAGGAACTGAATTAATTTGCTTGAGTGCAGTTTTAAGCTTATTTGATGTCACTGCGCTACAGAGGGGACAACATTCCCCTGGATTTTACAACCTGAGGTCAGTCCACTGCATGAAAACAGGCGGGGGATGCAATGATTTATATGAAATCAGACCATAGGGGAAAGCCCAGCGTTCTGTAGAAAGAGCTTGTGCTGCTGTTTAGCAGGCTTACAGTCTGATTAGTCTCCTCTTCTGGGCAGAGAGGATTTCCTGCCAGAGTTCATGTCCAACAGCAGACATTTATTTAGGGAAGTAAGGCAAATCTGTTGGGTCTCAATTAGTGGAAATGTTGGCGGCCCCAATTTAGGATGGGTGTGTTTTTACATAAAAACCTCGCCTTGTGCAGCTTTAATTGAACTGCAGAAGGCCGCTTGTCAGATAAACGTGTCCGTGCGGCTGACCTTACGTCGACCTCCTCGCCGCTGTGATGCGTGTGCTCAACAATGGTTCAAATCAACAGCAGGAGTCTGATGGACCGGAGGGATGCTGAGTATCAGCTCTGGGGAAGCCTGCAGGCTAACAAGCTGGGCAGGAAGTCTAGCTCAGACACTAGGATGAATCTGAACCTCATGCAGGCAATGATGGACAAAAGAATATTCTAAAAAAATGTAACAATCTCATGGCGGGAGAAAAAAAAAAAATTCAGTTAATCTCTAACTTTTAACTCAAATTACCACAATCGAGGAGCTACTTAACTCACACGACCACGATATGTAAGCTGGAGGGGCGGAAAGAAAATGTGCAGTGACAGGAGTATGTAGAGAGCAGATTATACTACACACTTTTCTAAACTTTCTCTTGTAATTTTCAGAGGCTTTTAAATCCCTTGTGGCTGCAAAATTATTTTCCAATATGTGTCCAGACTGCATGTACAGACACTGATCACAGAGGGTGTTTTACTGATTGAAAAGCTCTCACTCATCTTTTTTTTTTTTTTTTTTACCAAAAACGCTTTGGGTTGACTTCCATGGCCAGTCCACCCACACAATTATTCACTGGTACGCATTTATCCAGAAGGCCCTCCTGGGTCTCCTTCCTGATTATTTGCGCTGTTATATCTCTGAAAAAGTTTGGAGGAAAACACTATTTATGATCTAAAAAATAGTTTCCTGTTATCTACCCACAAGGTCAGAACTGAGTTTCTTTCATGATCTCTGCTCTCTCGCCATGGTTCTCACTGCAAACTGATTTGAAACTGAAAGTACTGCCCTTTCTTCGTCAGTTCAAACTGATATTGGAAGACTTTGTGGCAGACCCAATAAGGAGTTTTTTTTTTTTTTTTTTACTTCTCTGCTATATCTACAGGAAACAATATAGTTCAGTTGTAATTGCCGAGTGGGAAAATTACAATAAAATATACAGAAAAGAAGCAAAAGTGATCTTCATCCTTGAATTGAACCTGTGCTGTGAAACTATTTCGCCTGGCTTGTTAACCAGATGACCTGTCTTGCTATGGCTATACATAACAAGCCCAGAGGGAGTAGTGCTTATATTAAGGTTAACTTTAAAAAAAAGAATATGTAGCCAACATAACATTAATTACACACAGAGAAAGCCATGCTGCGTGTGGGCGAAGGGTTGTCTAATATTAACATGATATTGGTCACAGCCTCCAACTAAAGTATGAAATGTAATTGTCTTTTGTTTGCATTTCAAGTCGTTCCAACAGTGAACGAGTAAATTATGAATTTGATTTATTACAGCAGTTAATAAACTCTTTCTTCACTGATGAGCTGTCAAATTTTATGTTGCAATAAGGACATTGGGTTTAAGGGGTTTAATTGGAGCAGCACATTTCCTACTGGATTTGATGGTGTAATACAGTGATTCCCAACCGGGGGGGTGGTTGCCTAAAAGTTTCCCAGGGTGCTGCGAGGTCTTTTTAATTTTAAGGGCTGTAAAAAAACATTTTAAAAAGACAGTAGGCCTTTATCAAATCAGCATTTATATATTTCTGTGAATAAAATACAATAATATTATAAGATCTAAACTTAGAAGACCTTAACACAAATTATACTCAGAGCCTTTGCTCTCTGAATAACAGCCTCGTCCTGCATTAGAAAACTATTACGCTAACTGAACAATGGCCAAGTGACAGGGAGAAGAAAATTTAATTACAGAGGACTGTATAAAAGTTCCTAAAGATATATAGAAAAACAAGAACACTGATGCAATATTGACAAGAAATAATAAACTAGAACTTCCTCCACATTGCTCCTTTTACACAAACTTCCTGCAGACATTATGCTCATTATTTGGGTTCATTGCATACTGCATCAGTCAGGTGTCGTCACTTTACTCAATGGAAAAGGGTTCCCCAAAAGAATAAGGTTGGGAACCACTGGAGTAAATGTATGTGGGGTAAATGTGGCTGAACTGGAAACTGACAATCCAATCTGGCAAGGTTGATTCCCAGGGTGTTTGCTTGCTGACATGCATAGTTTCCAGTGAGCTCCACCTCAGTGACTGAGCTCCATATTTAATGAATGCATGGTACAAATACCTTATATGATACTGAGCATTTCTGTGCAAGTTCCTCTATGTCCGATGAGACCAAATCCTCCACTGTGAAAGCAAAGGAAAGCATGCTTGTTATTGTTAACTTAGCTTTTTTTTTTAATTAACATGAAGCATCTTCAAAACACACACACACATATATATACACACACAGACCTGTTTTAATATCGACAGCACGCAGGCCACGCACTAAATCTTCATCCAGTCCGGGACACATTCCTCCTCTCAAAACCACCATGGTCTTACATTGTCATCTGCTACTTTAAGTAAAGTTAACTAGCCGCCTGAACAGCTACAGTTGTTTTTAGCTTTCGCGGCTAAGTTACACAGCTAACTTTTCTGCCTGTGTGGTCGTTAAAAAAAAAAGGTACGAGTGACTTTATTGAGGCTCCTTCTGAAGTTCACGACGATAAAAAAAAAAAAACCGTAACACTATTTCATTTACGACAAGCTAACGCGTTTACAAAACTTTTTTCGTTTTGCTAACTAACTCACGCCGAAGCTCTACAAACGAAGCTCACAAATTCTTCTTCCTGCTTGCCGTAGTAAAAATGTACTCGCAGTGTATTTTGGGTAATGTAGTTTTCTCCTCCCTCCAAAGTTGTTGGTTGTTCATTTTCTCGCCCACGTTTCTGTTTAAATTATTGACTCTATGTTTTTATATTGCTCTGTGTATTCTTTTTTTTTAATTCATGGAAACTGAATAGTGAAGTTAAATAGTAAAAATAAAAGTAAATCTACAAGCAATATACAGTAGAGACAGTGTTGTTTAACTTGCAAACAAGAAATTTTGATCCTGGCATAAAGATCATACTTCATAATACACTTCAAATATTGACGAAATGGGTTCAAATATATACAAAGCCAATGGGAAAACACACATTCAACCCAACAACAAATTAAAATAAATACAATAAAAATAACTATAAATATCATGAAGCCAATCACAAATGACTTTTGGCAAATCACAACATTGTTCATGAGTTGTTCAGACCATCTTTTGGTTTCTATATGGAGGTGCAGCTTCTATCAAATTAGGCCAGTCATTCAGTCATTTATTTATTTATTTTAAAGAGATAAAACTGTGACAGGGTTTTAACATTCATGGACTCCTTGGGAAGGATTTTTTCACCTTGTCCCCGGTGCAAAAATCTGTGCTTTCTCAAGTGGTCATGGTACTTGGGACGCTGAGGGTACTTATTTTAAGAGAGACTTCTAACTTGACAATACAGTGATCATACTGATCCTCGCCAGCTCAGGAAGTCATTGGCTTTGGCTCAGCTTGTCACTCGTTCAGTGCTCCCTGGTTCAACTTCTGGCCAATTTCTATCAGTAAGTGTAGACTCCGCTCTTCAGCTGAGCTTCTTGGAGTGGAGGAGCAGCATTGTGAGTAGGTGGGCTGTCCCTTTTGTCCATGTACGTGTTCTGTCAGCAGTCATTCATCAGCTGAAGTGTCCCTGAGCAAAACACTGCACCCTGTGTGCCATCTGTGTTTTTAATTTTTTACATAAAATCTCCTTTATAGTTTTATTTTAACTAATAGTTTTTTTCTAGTCTTCTATTCACAGATAAGTCTGTTGCTTCGTCTCATTAAAAACTTTTAATTCTGTACAATATCTGCTTTAAAAAATGATTTTGATCTGATACTCTGAGAGAAAAGGATACAAGAGAAAAATATGATTCTCTCAGGGATCAATAAAGAATCCTGAAATAACTATTAATATGCTAATATAACTCTACCCGAATGAATTGTATTAGAGTTATGGATAAAGAGCTGATACTGTGTTAATCATTTGACTATGCCTGCATGTACTGTATGAGTAATGAAGTTCTAATTTGTGATGGGGGAGTTTTGAATAAAATCTTGCTGCTTTGTGCTCTCTATTATTGAAGGCTTATTCTGAACAGTTATTTCTGATTCCAGAATATTCCTGTCAGCATATCGCCCAACAGAAGGGAGGATGACGACCCTCCACCTTACACACAACATGATGTAAAAATACTGTGGAATGACTTGCTAATTACTTTGATTATCACTGATTTTGACATCAGGATTTGGGGACAGCGTTGTAGATTGGAAATTGCGGGCCCTTTTGTCGAGAGACTGTTGGGTACCTTTATTCTCCTAAGACACAATTCCCTGCGTTGATTTATTCATCACGAGAGAAAGTTTAAAATCAAGATAAGGAAAGATATTTAATAGCATTTAAAATGGCACAGTGGACGGTATGATGACAAACTGCTAATGCAAGCCTAGATTTTAATAACTCAGTTTGGTCTGGATGGACAAGAAGTGGCTTCAGCTCCAGCCAGGGTGACAAGATTTTAGCTTGATTTCAGATAGAAAATGATGAGATTTCATCAGTAAAATACATTTTCAGGTTAACACTTTGGAGGCCATTGTTAAAGGACCAGAAGGATTCAGGATCTAGCAGTGAAGTTGCAGATTGTAACAATTAGAATACAGCAGAGTGTAGGAGAAACTACAGTACATGTGAAAGGCCCTACTTAGACCAAGTGTTTGGTTTGTCCATTCTGTGCTTCTGTAGAAACATGGCGGCTCAACATGGCGGACTCCGTAGAAGAGGACCCGCTCCGTAGATAACAACAGCTCAAGGTAACAAAAACACAACAATTCTTCTTTTCAGGTGATTATACTTTAATGAAAACATACCTATGAATATTATATTCCATTCTTGCCAATAGATCTTCCTAAATGTTAAACACTGGACCTTTAAGTTTGTCCTAGTTACCACTTGTTACCACATCCAAGCTTGGGGAATGTTTAATCTTTGATGACAAAGGACCCTTTTCAACTGCAGGAAGGTAACACACAGCCCTTGTAGTGTGTTTGCTTTTCGCCCACTTTGCGGACGTGGTCCAACAAGTAAATGTCAGCACTACTCAGGAGGTGATATACATGCACGTTCAAGGTACTTTCAGGGGTTGTACTAAAACGCCCAAGCTCTCAACAGAATTTGGGCAGAAGAGGCCACTTAAAGCGAGCTGGAGTCAGCAGTTACAAATTAAAAGGTGGAGCAGAAGATTTCTCTGTGTCTGTCAAAAAAAACCCCACACAACTAAGCAGCAGAGGGAAAAATAGTACAGTGAGACAAGATAGAAATATAGAAGAGTCTGTGCTGTGGAGCAAAACAAAAAACAGAGTGCTGGTGCTCTAAACATTGTTTTGGGGAACCGATTGACTTGCATCGGTCCTGTGTTGAAGTCTGTTCCCCCCTCGACTTTCCCTCCTGTGAGAGTAGTCTCCACCTCCATGGGTGGGGTTAGGGCTCAGGTTACATGGTTAGGTGTAGCAGAGATAATTGGTTGGGATGAGGGATAAGGTGGGAAAAGGTTAAGGTAAAGAGAGACACATATCGACAGGGAAAGAGATGTCGACACGGCACTGGCCCCAACAGTGCTCTTGATTCTCCGTCTGTGTTTAAACCTTTAAACCGACACACACACAAAAATGTTTCACATTGTTTAATACAGAGGAAACGCAGGTAAGTTCAAGTTGAGGAGAGCTCTAGATTGTACTTTTCTTTCATTAAGACAGCGGGTCTTAACGGGAGAATGCACCATTAACTTCGGTTAACTTTGGATAAACTTATGTATCCCTGAATCCCGATGTCCCTGAAGTTGTGTAAAATCAGTAAATGGAAAAAGACAATATATGAAATTTCATGTTAGGACTGCAGAACATAAACAACCGCATTCACCTAAAAATAACGTTACGCTCTCAAGTGAAGTGGTGCAAAAAGCACACAGATAATGTTTGTTCATGTCAGTGGGGAAAAAGAAAATGTTCAGATGAGTAATCCCTTTCACCCTGTTCTCGACAAGCTAAATATGAACATATGTGCACACCAAAACAAGTCAAATCAGATCTAAAGACCTGCTATTAGCAGAGGGAAAGGTTGTTGTGCTGGCTGTTTTGAGGAGTCCATGTTCCCAGTATGGCTGTGTTGCTGTTAATAGTTTTTAAGGCGAATGTCAGTCAGTGTTACTGATAAGAATTCCTACTCACAGCTTCTCAGACCGAGGCAGCAATGGAAACATAGTCAAAGTCATTCATTTTAGGGCTGCCAGAAAGTAAGAGATGAAAATGTTTAAGTTTGCATTGGCGTTCTGAAAAAGATTGACCTCAACAAGTGTGTTGACAGACCCTCTGGGCTTCAGGTCGATAACATATTGAGAAATGTGAAGAGGCAGCACCACCTCTCCACCTTCAACATCTCTAGTGAGTAGAGATTAATAATGCATACGGCTGTTTGAAAAAAACTTCAAATGGCTACAACATTTGATGTGGAAACACTGCTCGAAAAGAGACGTACAACCCTGTGAATCGTCAACACATCAAGCCTGTAGAGAAAACAATGGCTCAGTCCCATTTTTACCAAATGGAAGCAATGTTGCCAAAGTCAGCCTCACTCACACAGAGCTTGTTTTTCACAAACATACATCACAGCCATTTCAGTCATCACCAGTCAACCCAATTTCACACATATGGGAGAGTCCAGATTGGTGTCTGAGACAGTGTCAGCTACTATCAGCAGAAAACACCCAAACGAGGGAATTTTTGGTACGGGAATGGTGTCAAAACTCTCTAGTAGAACACCAGACACTTATCTATGCCAAGACTCTGTGAAGCTGTGAGGCAACTGCCAAATTACAGTGTTTTATTTTGGCAGTTGCACTCCTACAAATGGAAGGTCTTCCTAGAACCAGATATATAGTTTATCTTGTCCTTATAAGACAAGGCCTGGTTAGACTTTGATCTAGGGTAAACATAGAATCCTCCAGAAATCCTATTTAATAACTCAAAACCAGCTATAATAGCACACTAAGTGGTTATGTCTGTGGGGCAGGTGGCACCGAGTAAAAAACAGGAAGGTGCACTAATCAGTGGTTTGCAGTAACAGGGCTACCTGCTGGAGAAACGCAGGGTGCGATGTTGGCTCAAGCCGGACAAGTGAGGCAGGTGTGTACCTCCCTCCATGGTGGCGTGCACAGAAGACGAGAGTGCAGGAGCAAGTGGCAGGCCTAAGGCTCTTTTCTGTGTGTAGTGTTTCCAATGCTGGCAGGTTGTGAATGTGCCTGTGACATTTAATGTATTTCAGACCTGCTTCCCTGCTGGGTTTAGGGCGGCTGTTAGTTGGTAGGAAAGTAGTAGTTTCAGTTTCAAGGTCAAGTCTGGAACATTTAGGAGGACTTGCTAGAAATTGATTATATTGCCATTGCATTTAATCAAAAATGAACAGTCTCAGTGACATCGCCCATAGGTTTCTGATAAGCCATTGTGAAGCTCTGTTTGGTTGGCTCTGACTGGCGCCATCTTGGCAGTCCTGACTCCGGCAGATCCCGGCGAATCAAAAAATGGGCAAAAAGGTGGAGTGAGGATGGAGCTTAGATGGGCCAAATAAAACCAGCTGTCTGGGACGGCACCCACTAGTCACTCAAAGCAGGAACGTTCTTAATAGTGCATAACTTTAAGCCTTGATAGAATTTAAAGGGTGGCTGAGTTATATAAAAATTCACCGTACAGCACTGTAGTTTTTTCTACACACTTGGAAGGTGAACGACATTCAGTTGGTCGCAATCTGCAAGTTCACTTCTAGATGCCACTAAATCCTACACACTGGTTTTCAAATATTTGTTTAATAGTGTTTTTAAGATTGTTAATATTTGTTTCCCTGCAGAGCATCAGTTGTCTATTAGCTGCTATTGACATGGGACTATTTTCATTGTTTTCTTCTTGTTTTTTGGGGGCATATATTGTTCTGTTTAGTCCGCCTTGGCAAGTTAAACAAAGTTTTGTTCTTGCTTACTTTTTACCCATTTTACACCAAAATGAGCGCATACATGTATTTTTTTTTTCAAACGTGGCTAAACCCACTAAAAACAGGCGATTGACTCCTTTCCCATTGCCAGCAGACGGATTTGCCTTTCTGTATTTTCTTCTATGGTGTCACATTAAACATCACGGACATGCCAGAAAACAAGGTTAGTAAACAGCAGAAAGCAGCATTTGTTACTTGCCTTGGGCTGCAAGCAATGCATTTTAAATATGTTGTTGTGTATCTCTCACGGCGCATAGCCAGACCTTCTGGAAGGAAGTTAAGGTTGGCGAATATGAGGTGTAGGGCTGAATTTCTGTGATGAAAAAAAACCTCTACTTTACTTTTTTGATTGTAATTCTATAATGCTAGTGACTTGCGGTGGGTATAACATCTGGATCCCAGTGTTCAGGAAAGACCCCTTACATAGCAAGATCCCTGTTATAGTCTCAAGGTTCTTTAGATAGGTTTCTGTGAAGAACGACATGATATAAAAATGAAGGACCTTATTATTTATGCAACGACAAACGTAGAGCAGTAGGTGTGCACAGAGAGTGTGGGCTGGCTAAAGTTTATTGGAGGGGTTAGTAATTAATACATGCCCTCTCAGCCAGTCACTTCACTGGTGTCATCGCCCCAAAGCAACTGTGCCACTCACAGTGACACATGTTCGCAACACTTCAACGAACATATAATCAGCTTCTTCAGGAAATTGTGTGTGTGGACGGAGCAGAGTGACGCCATGTGATCACACAGTACCAGGCATCTGTAGCCTGAGGCAGATGGTGTGGAGTTTTTAAGTTAATAAGCACAATAATGATAGAACTAAACAATAAAAACTTGTTTGGTGAAGCCGTTTATACGATCGCATTAATCCAATGTTAGCTTTAATTCTACTGTATTTCACATTGTAAATGGTCACATTATATTTTAATGTGAAACAGCAGCATTTGCTTCGTAATGCATTTTATGAATAAAACATGAACTGGCTGGTTTTATTTTATTTTTTAAGTTGGGAAAGAGGGTGTGACTCACAGGACTGATGAGCTCTGGAAATCTGAAATCTACCACATAAACAGACATAATAGTTATTACAGACCCACCTGATGTGTGGAGATGTCTGTGTGGTTATTTTGTAGTGGCTTGGTTTCATTTGCATGTGATTTAATAAAGACAAACAGTGGATGGTCGTGTGTAAAGGCACTGCACTCTGGCGTAGCACTTCTCAAATCAGAGGGTGCAGATTTATAAAATATTTGTCCTCTTGCACAATGAATGATATCATGTTAATTTATCGATAAATGCAAACTGATTTACACTGTTCCTGCATTATCCACATTTAACATTGTTTTTTGACACTTACTTAACATTCGTGATGTCATATACAATTAAATGTTCCTAAAAGCAAGTGAGCAAACGTTTGAGCTTAGATTTTTCTGTTCTAAAGGTCAAGACTGAACAACCAAGCTAACATTATCGCGGTGTTGCATGAAGTGATTCTGTGGCAGAAAGTACAAAACCGGCCCTTTTGCAGATGTGTGACCTGCAACAGTGCTGTATTATGTTTCCTGCTTGTAACAGCTTTGTTGATGGGGTCAGAGAGGTTGAAAAGCAGATGCTTTTGGAAGCGCTATGCATGATACTGCAGAGTTTGTTCTTGTTAGAGTTGCAATGCAATTTAATTGAGACATCTGTTTTATTATAACCTCTGACCAATGACAAAGAATGTGGAGAGATTCTTTAAAGATGATAAGCAATGAAACAGCAGTCTGTTGCTGAACTGTTGTTCAGTTTAGGTATATCAGATTTTCCTCATTTGAAGACTTAAACTAAGAAAGAGCTATGCTTAGTGGCTGCATACAGGCTTACTGAGAAGGCTTAATAAACAGAACAGTATTGTAAAAAGTAAAAGAATTTGACAATTTTGCTGCATCATTATAACATTATCCTAGTCCTCCATCCACTATAACAAAATTCCCATTGGTCTTGATAGGATAAATGAGTAATTAGGATACATCAATGCAACTCAATGGAAAATTACAATCATAACAGTCCAGTAATTGTATTAAAGTCACTGTATGTCTCTGAAGTCGTGACACAGAACTTCTTAAAGTTAATTTAATGTGTAAGAAATTTAGTTTAAAACATAAAGAAAATCTAAAATTATTAACAGAATGGGAAAATATAACATTTTCGACATTATGTCAGAGGGATGAAGGTATCAGGGGATTGTTGCAACATGGACCTTTCTGCATGTGCTAACTGTACAAGCCATAGAAATACGAGCTGCTTCCAATAGCCAGTTAGCTGTCCTATATCCGGAATGAGCAACATAGCTAGAGTGGGGGAGTTAGTGTTTAATCACCTGTTGAAGTGCCATGTTTCTACAGTAGCCCAGAATGGAGAAACCAAACAATGGCTCTAGTCTTTCGCGTCATTGCGGGTTTCGCAGCCACTGTAGTGTTTCCTACACGCTTGGAAGGTGAGTGTTAGTTAGTTGCTTCCAATCTGCGACTTCACCCATAGATGCCACTTCATCCTACGCACTGGTCCTTTAAGAAAAAAGAAAGACTATAATAGAAATAATCGAAACCACAATGCAGTTAAAAGGAATAAACAGTTCAATCACACAGCTCTTTTGAGGGTCCCATCTCATGAATTGGTTTGAGCCTTTTTTCTGGTTTAACATTGATGGATCCCTACATTTTAAGCAGGGTATATTGTCATGGTAACTAAACTGCACATTGGTCCCAGTATGCTATATTCAGGCAATCTGGCCTAAATGTGTAAAACGCCTCAGCATTTACCGGACCCTGTGGCAATTTTTAAAATAACCACCTTCATTGCAACAATTTCATCCCCAAACCCCGATTACCTGTCCCATTTAAAACAAATGAGACAAGCAATAAAAAGGCGGGGTAGTACTGAATGAACAGAAAGAACAGAAGCACCTTGAAAACAGTTCTTCTACTGAGAGCAGCACATCCACTTTGAATTCTGTGATGATTTATTATACATCAACATATAATGAATGTTTGTAGCATTTCCAGGCCATTTGCCCACTAAAGATAGCCCATTTAACTAGCAGGTAGCTTGCATTGTTTGATGATAGTTATCAATAATGGATTCAATTTACTACTGCATATTAAAAGTGCTGAAACTATTCACTGGATTCCCAAGGGTGATTGATGTAGTAGAAGGCACCCGTAGTCCATCAACCCAGCATGAGCCTGACTCTTTTACAGCCTCAGTGTGAAGACACAGTGTGTCTAAATGAAAAGAAGGTCTACTTGGTCATCAATTTATATTTTACATCTGAAATTTAATAGCCTCAGCAGGAAAAACAATTTTCGTTTTCTAATATGTATATGCTCATTATGTTAGTTTGTTATTTTAAGCCAAAGACACACAGACTTGGTGAAACTGTAACTTTTAAGGTGATTAATTTTTTCCTCGTACATTAAAAACAAAACAAAAAAAACAATCAGTAATCCAAATCATCTATCGAAACAAAATTAAAATTATGACCACCAACCTAGATATTCCTTCCTCAACTTCAGAGGTAATAAACCTTTCCTCAAAAAGAAACACCTCTCCAAATGCATAGAATAATATCACAGTCTGACCAAATGCTATTCATACCATGAATAAAGAGGGAACGAGACCTATACCCATCACTCCTGATGCCGACCTCCGGAACCAAATTTGCAAAAACATCTATTTCGTGACAAGAATAAGCTACAACTCATATTACAAGCATATAAGATACTCCACTGAATTTACTTCACTGGACAAAAAAAAAAATAGAAAAAAAGATTCTCATCAGAAATGTGTTTACATTGAATACAAAATATCACCTTGTTCTCTGGCTAGACTTTTTGTTAATTGTCTTATTGTCACAGTTTTGTCTTCCTCATGTTGTCATGTCCATGTTCTGTATTTTTTCTTACAATAATAAAAACAATAGTCCAATCCTATTAAATAATCCATAACTATTTCATATGTTTCCTTTTTACGATCTTGTGGTTTTATTTTTATTTTTTTGCCTTTGCAACAACCTCATTCCCCCTCTGTAATCAATACTTTAATCATAGGCAGTAAATACACTCATCTAGATTTGCCCATGTTGCATGAAATTGGCTATTTATATGTGAACCTGTTTATAGCTGCATTGCAAAACCTAGAACAAGTTGATAACCCCTGGCTGTCAGGACTCACATATGCAGGAGATGAAGATGGGACTCGCAGCTACTTCGTTGAGAATAAATTTAGAAAAAGCATCACACAGGCACACATTGTTGAGTTAGAGTACGTGTCTTCCACAGCATCATAACCAGTGTTGTGGGGCCGCTTTCAATTCCCCTTGAGCCTGACCGCGCCTTCTTCTATAGCTTGAGCTGAATCATTTATGAAGTATAAATTATATAAAACATGTCCTCGATAGTCATGTAACATGATGGGCTCACTCAATATGTACAGCAGTACATGCTGGTGTGCTTGACCTAGAAGCAGGATCAAGCTATCTTCCCTTGTTTCTTTAAAAGTTTCCAATGAGCATCCTCGTGTAGCGAACTTATCCCAAACACTGCACAGCACCCTCTGTTGGTCACTGTGGTTCACTTCAGCACTGAGAAAAACATTCACTTCAGATTAATGTCTGAAACTACATATGCAATTTAATAAACTGGATGGGTTTCTCAATAACGCCTGGTGTTGACATTTACAGGTTGCTTTCAAGATAAAATCACCAGACTACAAAGAAGAAAATCGTTATTATTGATGGTTCTTTCTATCGATCCTATCTTCTTTCACCCATTAATGGATCCTTGAAGAAACAAGTTCTTCAAAAAGCAATCACATGTGTGAGGAACCTTTTGAGAGGAAACTTTCAGCACAAAAAAACCTCTGTGGAAGCTTCGATCTCTTGAAGATCCACGTAATAAACTAATGCAAGCAAAACAAAGTGAAGGCTTTTTTTCTAGAGTAAGAGATACTGAGTTTAACAGTCGAAACAAATCCACACTGAATGGTAGCTATATAGACCCTTAGCCTACATAGTATAACTATCGAGGTGTTTGACTTCAAATCATTTAACATTTAAACATCCTATTAAAAATCTCATCATCAAACTCAGATTTTTGTACAGAAACAGATCCAGCTTCCCTTTGAATTTGTAGGAAAAGAATAGTTGAGGCCGTCTTTCTATCAGTCCTAGAGTATGCTGGTATAATCTATAGCATGCTGCTGCTTCCACTCTCAGACCCCTCGCCTCAGTTTATCATTCTACCTTCAGATTCATTACCAGAGATCCCTTTGACACTCACCATTGCATTGTGTTTAACAAAGATGGTTGGTCCTCTCTGGCACAGAGGGGTGATAAACACTTCTATCTTTTCATCCATAAATCCCTTATTGGACATTCACCACCCTATATAACATCTATTTTGGACTGGACCACGGGAGACTACCAAACCAGCTCTACTAACTGTGTTACGCTTCAAGGCCCAAGACTTTATTCTGAGCTTCTGAAAAACGTAAGAAAAATCTGCCCTTAGATTTTTATGCACCACACATGTAATTATCTACAACACATTCTCAAGATTGACACTCTACACTACCCCTGGGCTATTCACGACAATGATCTCCAACCTCAATGAGTGTGCAATTGTTTTCCCTCAGTTTTGTTCCCTTTTGAATTTTTTAACCGAGTATCTTGATATCAATGTAAATGAGTTCAGCCTCAGTGAGTCTCAAGGCTTAAATAAAGGTTTGAATGAATGATTTACAATAGCATATCTATATGTGTATCTTTACATCCTGCTTCATTGTTTCTTCTTAGAAACTGGCTCATAGTGTATTGATTACATGTGATTACCTATGCTAGATTTCATTAGCCTTTATGTAGATGACCAAACGATATTCCTTCCTAAATCCATGAAAAAGTTTTATAGAACCAACAACCTATCCATTTTTTGTATTGCATTCGGAACAACAAATAAACACCAGCAAGTGTTCCATCAAGAGCCAGTGTTTGTCCGTTCCGGGCTACTGTATAAACATCCCGCTTCAACATGGCATAGAAGAGGACCCACTGAAATGACTCATTCTAAGGTAACGGAACACAATGATTCTTATTTTCAGCTGATCATACACTGATGTAAACATGCTAATTCATATTATATAATACATTCCTGCTAATAGATCCTCCTAAATGTTACACACTGGACCATTAGTGGGTTTTTTATTTCTAGTATGTACCAAAGAATTTCTTATTCAACATATTTCTAACTTTAAGGCATCCTTCAATAATCCTAAGTTTGACAAATCAGACAGAAAAATGCGGTTTATTTGTTGTGGTTGAAGTTTATTTGCTTTCTTTGCATTTCCTCTTCTAGGTCAGACTCTTACTGATGATTAAGTTGGACATGTTGGCTGAGAAAAAGGCTTGGGGTTATCACCCTCTTGCAGAGGGCTTGCTGCCGATGGACCCTGACAAGATGTTGACTCCCACAGAGGCTGTAAACCCTCCCTTTCTCAGCCATTTAAGGGAGGCTGCCAACAGTTTCTATTAAGTTTGGGTGTGTGTGTGTGTGTGTGTGTGTGTGTGTGTGTGTGTGTGTGTGCGTGCGTGGGTGTGTGTGTATGTGCTTCTATGGTCTGCGTAAAACATCTTACTGCATGGAAACGTGGGAGACGTCGAGAATGAAAGATGTCAAAATCAGTTGTATCAATTACATCTAAGGCTAAATACTATTTGCATTATCTATTAACAGTTTGTGTTCCGTTGTTCCAAAGAAGTTTGATGCAGACATTATATCACAGACACTTAAATACCGAACCCTGAGTTTACTTAGTGTCTTATTCATGAATTTGAAGTCAACCATAAATAAACTACAGCAGAACGTGCTTTGCATAAATAAAGTTGATTGCACTCAGGTGATCAAAACATGACAATTATGGTGTATATAATGCTTCAAATTGGTGGAGTAAGTGCCGTGTTTGCTGCCTGTGATAACGACCACACTTCGTGACACCAAGTGGGTGACACAGGAACGTACGCAGACTTCCAACATGACATGAACGCATCATGAGCCCAGCTCCAACATCAAAGCAGGCTGAGCTTCCCAGGCCCGCTGTGAAGGTGGCAATGGACTAAAAACACATTTTCACCGTCTGAGAGACACATTTGCATGTCATTACACGGAGATCGCTGCGCGGCCCAATCAGATATTATTTTTAAAAACTGTTTTTTTTCAGTCACCCTGCGTGAAGCGAAGTATGGCCATCCACCAGCAGCAGCAAGAACAGCAAGGCACACAGCAGTCCTGCACAGGGTTTAACAACACCTGTTATTGTCTGCCTTTTTGGTATTTACAGTGAGGCTCAGAGGCAAAGATCCACACAGGAAGTGATGAATGAGAACACCTAATACAGCACGACACATTTTTGAATTTTGTTTCTTATTGCCTGACACACAGGTCAAGCCTATATGGTAACCATGGTTAGTGGTGTTCATCATCTGAGAAGATGTGACCCACCTTCTTGCAGCTGCAGGTTTTAGTCAGTGGCCAAAAGCTATGTTCTTTTGATTTTTGATTTCCTGAACACTGTAACAGGAGCCAAACAGACTCCCACACTATCATGCAATCGTTCGCCATACTCGCTCTGAAACGCCCTCAGATTGAACGGCTCTGGATGGATGTCAGGATGTGATGGCACGACCAGTCAACATTCATGTTGCTGTGCATACACTAAACTCAAATAAATATTAACTGAACCATGTCCTCTAAGTTATGATATCATGCTTTATACGACAGGACAAAACGATAGATTTGTGCTGGGTAGGAAAAGTCGAATATTTCATTTGTCACTTTGTGTGGGTTCAGTATGATTACTTGGGGTGCTGTAAAGTTGCTATCTGCAAATCCACATTGTAGTTTCAGCACAAAGAAACCGTCAAAAAGCAATACAAGTTGCTGGCACAAAGGCTCGAAAAACATATCTGTGATTTTTTAATCTTTGAGGGCATTTACCACTTCACACTCGAGAAAACCTTGAAACTATAATTATCACAAAACCCTTCCCAAAGGCCTTCCCCTCAATTTTCTAGACTTTCATTGGCCAAGGTTGAAGACAAGACATGCTTACAAAGGCACATCTTGAGCCTCAATAAAACTTTAAACTGCTGTCTTTCCCACCATGATGAATAATGGTTTTGTTGTCCTCGGTTGCAAAGCCATCATGTCTTCGAAAAAACAAAAGAACCTTCCAGATAGATTTATTTAAAAAACACACCAGGACGCCGGTAACTGCGCTCAGTCAGCACAGCCAGACCCGCTGATAAAAAAGGAAATACATGCTGAAATTATGCGAGTTAAGCAGTGGGAGGACACATTGGTTTGGTGAGCGCTCGCCAAATGCTCCATAGCAGCTACTGATTACACAGCATTTAAAGCAGTGAATAATGCTGGTTTGGATAGAAAGGCCACTGGCACAGCATGTCGACCTGGCTAAGAGATGTCAACATGTGTCAGAGAATACAGCTTGTTTTGATGCTGCCTTTATGGGCAAACCCTCTCTGCGCTTGAGCATTTCCCCAACAAACAAATAGATTTTTTCCCAAAGTGTAACATTGCTGCAGAAAAGATCTAATTGTATTCTAGTGAGGATTCCTTCCACACCATTTATATTTGGTCCTAAATGTTTAAAAATGATTTAATAATAAAGCCTCTTGCTACAAGAGAGAGGTTCCAGGAGCTGACTTTGTGTAGTTAGGGTTATAATTTATCTAGGATCATCCTCAAAAGCTCTCTAAATCCCCCCCACCTAAACTGAAAATAGAATCAGTTCACAGATTTTACGATACATAGCATGTGCCGTTTGAGCTCTTTGCATGACTTGTGGAGATTGTGCTTGCAAAATGCTGACGCAAAATTGATCCTCACCTGAATTTTTCCATTGTAGGACAGAGAGTTTGTTGTATCCATGACAGCTTAACCTGCTACGTGTCCAAAATTGGCACTCCCAAACAGTGTCCATTGTTCTATTAAAAAACACTATTGGCACCCAACCTGAAATTTGTATTCCACCAAGTATGTACAGATTATCCCTCTTGTAATGGGCTACTCCATGTTTTAACTTACATTTTGTGTGTGTACAGAAAAGGTGTAAAGACGGCAATTCTGTTTGCCAGGAATGTGCAATAGTGGAGCCATCTACACATGGGAGGTCAGCCTAAAGCTTGCCATAGTTCTGCTAGCTGCCATTTCTCAATACCATGTGTCATGTTAGCTAGCGAGAGCCACCAGATACCTACAATGTGTGGAGTTCAGTATGAGGTTTTGGGAGTGCCACATGCAAAATGCATCTCTAAAGTTAAAGTTATTTCTTCCCTTTCATATTTATGTAGTGTTATATTTTATTTATCATATTCCATTTTTCTTTTGTTATTTTACCTTTATAAGACTAGGTTTTCTTACTGCCGAGCTGATGTGTTTATCTCATCCAGTACATTTTATTGTACTATTGACCCTGCGTTAACCTACATATGACTAATAAAACTAAATTTAATTTAACTTAGTTAGGGGTTTCTGCTGTTGGCGGCAAAAAAGCATTCGTTGCTGGGGTCACCTTGTCCACTGTAAGTAGGGCCTGAAGTTACTCGGTGCTGCATCATCCCTTTCCTCCCTGAGAAATATTTTACACTCATCTGAAAAAAGCTAAATGTCAGTGAAGACAGGTCAGGTTTTAAAAAGAAAAATGGCAGCTGTAAAAGTAAAAGTTTGCCCAAGCCTGGGCAAATAAGTCAAGTTAACTGACCCTTTAATGTTAACAGTACTTGGCCAGAATTATAAAAAGTGGTAGCCTATCCATGAATAGTTTATTTTTTCATGTTCAGTGATATCTGCCTGAGATTTATGCTGTCTAATTAGACCTTTTCACAGGAGGAATTTAAACTTGTCATAGCAGGAATATAGTGTGACTAATAACATTAATGATGACTCTACTCCATGACGTGTTCCAGTTGCTATTCCAGTCAGCCACAATACCAGGACCCTGGCTCACGTAAATGCAATGCAGACATGTGTAATAGCTTTAATTACACCCGTGCTTTTATTATGACATGTCAAGATGACTGTTGTGACCATGTTTTAAGATATATGTCTCTGAGATTCCTGCAGCATTGAAAAATGACACTGAAGAAATATAACTTTCCCAAAACTGGAAAAGTGGATTGAATCTGATCAATGCACAGCACTCACAGTAAATAGTTTTCGTTGGAACTTCTTGAAATAAATGATATGTAAATTGTTATGGAGGTCTGGTGATAGTCTTTTTTTTTTTTTGCCCCGGTTTTCAAGGAAATTATTTCGCCAGTTTTAAAATGAAAGTATATTTTTGTCAAGATTTATATCTTCAGTAGGAACCATTTTGTTTGGACCACAAACAGGATGAGGATGTTGGATAGTATAGAGAGACATTAATATTAACACACTATTAATTTTGGTCTTTTCATGAGATTTGTTGACAATAACCAGAAAATCGCCATCCATACCTTGCTTCCATTCTATGAGAACCACAAAAAAAGCTCCATTCACCCCTACTGTATAGGGGTGGACACAAAAATCTTTTGTATCTCAAAACACATTCCTGTTAATCAGCAGTGTTGAAATGTACTTTTTTGGCTCAACTTTCCCTCAACTTTTCCTCCGCCTACATTACTATATCTCTCCAGAGAAGGAGCTTTAACTTATGTCTGGAGAGAGGTGTGTGAACAGCACAGCTGGAACAAGCGTTTTACCAGTCACATGAAGAGTTTTAGCTCCTACCTAAAATGCAACATGTCTTTTCTTAGTGTTGCATTCTGGTCTATGGAGGCAGCTGTCAGTGTGAAGTTGTTATCTCTGCCTCTCCGATGATGGATTTCTCCCTGTATGATTGCTGAACACCCGTGAAAATGGTAAGTCTAGAAAGAAGCCTCTCTCTTTGATTCGGAGGGACTGACACCGAAACCTGACATTTACTGTTGATGTTTTATATAGTTAAAGATATTTCTGCTGTCAGGCTTCATTGTAGCTGCTCTGGAAATATCTTGACATGAGATCACAGTCTCTGTGACTGGCCTGTTATCCACAGGAATAAAATAAAAACATTAAAAAACATAAAAATGGGACTAGAAATGTAAGCTACATCATAACCAGCGTCTGTGGGAGTCTTTTTACTTTTGGGTTCAGCTTTTGTACAGAACAATATATAACAGTAATTAAATTCACTGTACTGATTACTATAATTGCCTTTTCTCTCAGGCAACTTGTCCTAAAAAAAAAGATCAACAAAAAAAAAAAAAACACATCTCACCAACTCTCTTCAATGGCTTCCAGTGTGTCAGAAAATAGAGTTTAAATTACTGTTGCTTGTCTAGAAATCTCTTGACTGGCTTAGGACCAAAATACATCTCTGACTGTCTTACCATATGAACCCTCTCTGCCTCTCAGGTCATCAGGCTGCCAACTGTTTCCAGAGTGCAAAATAAACATGGGGAAGCGGCATTGACTCAGATCTGGAACAAACTTCCAGAGGCGTCTAATAGCCTTGCAACACCGACCACCTTTAAATAAATGCATTTTAATGTTTTTATGCTTTTTTACTTTATGTATATTTGTATCATCTTTGTGCATGTTATCTGCTATCCAGATAAACTTGCCTTGCCTTGAGTAAGAACTGTATCTATGCCCTTTTGTCTTGAAACATACAGTTTTTCTCAAGCAGTGGGGCTCCACCTAAGTGATGTGAATACTGGTTTGGAGGAGCCTTAAGTGGCCCTTTATTACAAGGTTAGATAAGGTATAAAAGGCTGGTATACTTTCAGGGGGCCTGTAGATTGATTTTACTCTGAGTCACCCCTGCACTCCACATTGAAACAAATTACCACTGGGCTGAATTCCTATTTGAGCACTGTAATGCCGCTGACATGCAGCATCAGAAAAATGTGTTCTGTTATTACCAGAGGAGCACTCTTACTGTTTGTCTGAGGGTCTAATGTGCAATTAAGTGGATCAGCTAGAGTAGATTACCCACAGAGTATGAAATGACGGAATTACATGAATGCAGGCTCCAAGTATTGTATATTTATGGTAGCATTAGGCGAAACAACAGCTTGACCGGCTGAATCATGAATTTAGATTAAATGCAGGACCAGAGACCACATACATTTGTCCTCACAGTGATAGGTGTTTATTACCTTAAAGTTCATGCCATTAAAACCACGGGTCAAATAATCTGAAATTAATTTGCAAATTCCTTTTTTGAGTAACAGTAATCTGTATCTGTACTGAAACCATCTTAACAGATATTATTAATGCATTTTACTTGGTGAAAAACAACAGCTGTTTTTCCTTTCTCCAGTGTCCAATCTACTGGCAATGTAGATAAAATGAACACATTCAGTTTTTTTTCCCTTCTTTTGCATATGAAAATGAAATCAATTCCCACGTTAAATTCCGGAGGTCTTTACATCCAATCAGTTTGAATTGTTTCGCTGCTCCTTAGGGTTTTTCATCTCCATGGAAATAGAAATCTATATTTTTTGCATGCTGACCTTTGCATATTACATGTGGAGGGTGTGTATGACACATTATGATTGCAGGGTAGGAGTAGGAGTAGTCGTGATTATGTTTTATATATTTACATTTCCATTTTAGATCACCAAGATAAGAGATGCAGCAGAGAGCAGTAGTTTAACAGAACACTGCAGTGATTCCCAACCAGGGGTACTTGTACCCCAGGGGTACTTCTGCTTTTGCCAGGGGGTATGTGGACAGATTGTAGAGTAGCTCAACTAATTTGAAAAAAAAAAAAAACTGAATTAAGGATTTGATTATAAAAATAAATCCATATATTGAGTCAGCTATTTAGGTGTTTTTGTAATTAACAGCGTGCGGAAACCAGCAAGCAAGCAGAGAAGATGAAATCGTGACTGAAGTAATTAGCTCAAAGTAATGGATAAACTTTTGAATTGGATCATTAAAAGTAATGGATATATGGATGGAATGTCCAGCTTTTGCCACTGCGGGGGCTACAAATTTAAACTAGACCAAAGCGAATCAAACTTTGGCACTAAACTAACTCAAATGACCACATTTGGAAAATAAATGGTGGCGATGTTGAAGGGGTATTTGAGTTCATTGGACTGGGATATGGGGGTACGTCTTGCAGAACAGGTTGGAGACCTACAGTGCTCATAGAGAACATAAGCTCAAAAACAAAAGGAACATACCTTCACAGATGCAGTTCTTTTTTTCGACACACCTACCTGGTCAACAGGAGAAGCAGCTGATAACCTTTTGGTAATTCAGATTTCTGCCATTAATTATTGTTCATAATACATAATTTAGAGGGTGAAAATCACTCCAGACTTTTAATATTTATTATGTAAGCTTTTGCAACTGGCTACCAGATATCCGCATCTGTCTCCTCCTCAGTTCCAAAAACCCACTTACTCTCTCCTAACGACCTGTGTGCCGTACCTGAGTTCAAAAGGCTTTGATCTCAGCTGCCCGAATGAAGTGAACTACGGGAGTAAACACTCCAGACTTTAAGGTAAACAGCTCCAAGTATGGATTTTGTGGATGGGAGCTGCTGGATGAGTAGATGTGCAGTACAGTAGCTTTATACACTCATCTCTCTGCAGGATCTCTATACTGCTGCAGGAATCGCTGGTGAATATGATGGGGGTGCATTCCGACTTGGCACAGCGAGGGGTGAACAGCAGTGTTCCATGAACTTCAAGCACTAGTGGGACTAAAGCCAGGATCTGATCAACCCTGGCAGGGACACATGCATGGGCAAAGGTGTCACATGTGAGCTGCATACTGTACAGTTAAAATTCCAAAAAATAAAACACCCTTATGTAATCAGCCTCCTTTCTCGTCTTGACTACCTTGTCACTGAATTTAACCAGAAACCAATATGGTAACAGGTTTGTTGTTTGAATATCTGGGGACGACTGGAAGTTAAAAAGACTTATAAACATCATAATTTGCGTTTCAAATCTTTTCACAAAATGTATGAAACCCATTATTTTTTTATATACTGTGTAAATCAAGGATGTGTGATTTGTTTTTTTGTTTTTTTACCAATTCTCCTTTGAGATATTAAGTGCCCAATAAGCCAAACTCCTTGAAGGTCAGCGTGCCTTCAAATATGAAGCTACTGAGGCTGAATTACTAATAAAATCCTTTCTGACATACAGCTTTATACTGAAGCCCAAAAAGTGCTTGAAAAATGCACAAAACATTCCACATCCCACTCTTATTCAGTCTTCAACACTGGAAGGTGAAGTAAAAATGACACAATGTCATTTGTGTATTTGCATTTTCTTTAGTACTTTACATATAACGGGAAAATACAAGGGTTTGTTTTCAAGAGAATACAGGAAATTTAACAGTGCTCTGTACATTAACATATTGTTGTGAGTGTAGTGGTTGCTTGGCACAGCTGACTGAGCCGTGCACATCGTGCACAGTTTTCCAAGGGGGGCAGAAAGGTACAATTCAAGATGTTAAATTACATGTCGTAAGAAGACTAAGTTTCTATTAGCAGCTTGAAGAAAATACAAAATGAGCAATATGTGTGCTGTCACCAAAAGCAGCATTACAAAAAAGACATCAAATACACAGAGGAAAGAGAAGAAGGATGTCAAAACGATGTGAAAAATAAAATCTTAAGATGCATCAATGGGCAAAATATTTACAAACTATGAGATTTAATCAATGGTGAAAAAAAACCATATGAAAACAGTGTGTAAAGCTGCTATTAGATACTTAATCTGTTACAAGTAGAGTCACCAGATTGGGCTGACCACATTAAAACTAAACAGCTAGGTTTAGTTAAGAATCCTACATTCATCCTGAGAAACCATCATTTAAAGTTAAAAACTGAAGCACTTCCAGCTGGCTGCCGCTTTTCTTAATTTCATGGCAAATCATGTTGATGCTGTGGCTGAAGGACGGGCTTGGACTGTCAAAAAAACGTTTCATCTTCTCTTTAGATGTCAACACAGATTGAGTAGTATTAAACACTAGAATCAGGTCATTATTCATTTCAACCACATCGAACAAAGAGAGGGCATGCAGTAAACCAAATCCTTAAAGTCCCAATCCAGGATTTATGAATATATCAAATGTGGGTCTATATACATGTATATTATATTGAAAGGTGTGGTTTACTGATGGAAAATAATCTCCTGGCAACTTTCTGATACAGTAAGTGAAAAATTAAAGCCTGTTTTGCTCCAGTATTTACAATGTTGCTGTAATCAAACCACTTCCATATCACATTTAACACTTGTGTTGAGCTGTCACATATGGTCAGTCAATGAATAAGGAGCTCAGGAAACACATTTTCAAAGTAAAAATAAAATATGTCTTTAATTCAATGTTTTGATCCGATATATAGCTGTTTTTTGTTTTTTTTTTGCACAACAGCGCTGCCTCAAGAGGAACAATTCTGGATTGGGTCTTAAATAAGGCTGTAGGGGCTGAAAAGCATGGCAATAAAATGTACATTTTCAATGACAGTTTTGAGCTCATGTTCATTATCACAACAGAAGGAGCAAGTAACATTAGTTTTCTCATAGGATCACTAAAATCAGTCAGTCAGTTAACATAAAAGAAAAATCCAAGCCCTTAGATGCAGTACAGAATTAAAGGAAAGTGACACGGAAACAAATTTTTATCTCATGGTTGCTTCATTAATCTTGAAAAGAACTTGTTTTATGTGAGATCAGAGCTGGAATAACATCAACCTTCAAAAGTCATCTCCAGTCATCCACTCTAGTATTAAAAGCATACGCTACGCTAACAGGGCAACCGCAATTAAAAATACTATTAGGCCTGCTGTCATCATGCTCTCAGTTACGACGTGTCTCGCTGGCTCGCAATGTTTTGGATGAAATCTCACTTGAGAGATATTTTATGCTCTTTCTATACCTGGCAGATCTTTCCTTTTTCTGCTTTAGTCTGTCAGTAAACCTTTAAAAGCTCAACACAGCAATTAACACTTTCTGCACAACAAAACCCGCGAACACCACCCACTTACTGTGTTGTTCTCAATCCCTTTGATTTGTCAAATAAGCCATTCAGCATCCTGAGATACTTTTACATGTTGTCATAACCACACCAATGGCAACCACACAGAGCATCTGCCAGTAGCAACATAACCGGTTTCTTTACCAGTGAGAGCTACTAGTCTCTCGTCCTATTCATTTCCTTCAGACAAACCACATTTGTGACCTCCAGATGTGAGTTCACTGGAGTAGATGAAACAAAATAGGGACTACATACATAGTTGAGTGTGTTTCTAAAAACAGCATGACAACATGAGATGGCCATGATTTAAATGATGGAGCAAAAATCAATAATTTATTCAGTTATCCTATTTTTGGGTGAATGACATTTCCTGCAGAGTTTAGAGGATCGTGTGTTCAGTGTGTATGTTTCAATGTTTCCGACTAGTACATTATACGTTTTTTATTTTGGCGGCCAGCCAAAGTTGAGGAAGGGAACTAAATCATCTGTTACAATTCTGATGCATAGCAAATCCCCATACTCAACAGTCAAATGCGATACCACTTTGTTAAAAAGCTACAAGTCTGTCATGACGTTACTGAGGGGAACCTTCTACTCACCACAAGACTATAAAATGTTCAAGACTTCAACCGGCTTCCCACTCTTCTAGGTTGGAGTAAGTAACTTGTTGAATGTTCGTGCGGGAGTCGACTCTGGCTCGATGCGGTATATACATATATTAGAGAGGAATGTCTGCGTGTATGTAGGCCTGACATGGCATGCGTGTAATGCATGATAACATATTTACTTTAGCAATGTGTATGAATGATTATATAATTACAATACAAACATTTACAAATTTGGAAAAAGTTGCTGATTGTGCCTCAAGATCCGCTTCCATGCAAAGAATGTTAGAGATCCTCACAATACATAAGCTCTTTTCTATTTATACCTCATGCTCGAGATCAGTTGTAGTATTTTACATCTTACTACACTGTCTCTAGCTGTAGTGAGAAAACAGGGTGCCCGCGCTGATATAAGAAGTGAACTGTGACAATTTTTATAAGGCATTAGATTTGTTCAGGACCAGGAGGACTACTAGTAGGGCACTGCTTTTGACTATCTATGAAATGTAGAAAAATGTACGGAATGAACATGAGTACAAATCATGAGTGTGCTGCACCAAGAACAACAATGAAGAAAGTTTCGCCATTAAAAGAACGCTTTTCCTACTTTGGCAAAAACAAAATTATTTTTTAACATAGCTTTCATGAGAGTCTTTGACAGTTTTTTGTTCATCAAAGGCCTCTTTGTTTGGAGTAGGTACAGTACTGCAGAGTCCTGCTGAGCCAGCAAAAAGCCAATACCAAACCTCTTCTACATTCCTGTCCATATCAGGCTTTCTCTAGACTCAAATCCTGAAAATAAGAGAGCTGGAGCAGCTCTCACATCTGGCCATGACTCAGCTTCCCAGCTAAACATGTTTCCTATAGCCAAGATTTACAGATTTCTCTGGTGATTAAGATCCTCTGGTCAAGTCTTTGGCTTCCTTGCATTCTCTTCTGTGTGAGCGTGTATGAGATTACAGCACTGTGCAAACTAAATGGAACACACCCTAACCAAAACAACAGTTGGCCTTTTAGTCTGTGAAAAATTATCTTTCACTTAGGTGAAAAAGAGAAAAATAGAAAGGAACATTTCTTTAGAAAGCTGAGAGGGGTACTTCACACTGCACCTCTTATCTCAGGCTATTTCTTTTATTCTGCGCATGTAATCATGCAGTTCCTCTGGGTCTTGAAAGCCCATATCCTGGCAAACCCACTGAATGTCCTCTTCATCTGCTATGGGGATTGAGTTATAGGGCAGCTCCTCTGTGGGAAGGGTGGTGAAGGTGGTAAACTTGACTCTCTTGCGCTTGGAGGTGGGTGAACTGGCCTCCTCACCGTTCTCTTTTGTAGAGCCCCCAGAGCTGCCATCACCCCGCCCATGTACCTGGCTTTGAACGCTAGTCTGGGAACTGCCACTGCTGTGGTGGTCCCCGTGGCAGCAAGTCTGAACGCCCTCCAAGGGGTTACTAGGACTTTCTACCTGCTGTGGCGACAGATCACACTGGGCTCTCAGTGGCTGGCCATTTCCCAGGAACACCCAATGGTGGGAATGGTCCATGTTGGCCTGACCCTCGGGCGGGATCCGCTTATGGCGGTATTTAAGCACGAAGACAATGCAGTTGATGAGAAAGACTAAGATGGCCAGACAGAAGACTCCCAGTAGAGCATACATGCCAATCTCAAGGTCGGTCATGTTACGAGGTGAATGCACAAAGTCGTCTTCCTCCTCTTCATCACTTTCAGTTGGTCGCTCCTGGTTGCTAATGGTGGGGAAATTGGTGTAATCAATGGGAACACTGGCAGGCTGCTCATTAGATGTCTCATAAATTCTTCCACTGATGTTCGGATCAATGATTGGACGCCTGGTGACAGGTGCCAGCTCAATCTCACCCTCTGTGGTTGCCTCTTCCTCAGAGTCTTCCTCTGGGCCAAAGCGGACCTTGACATAAACTGCAGCAGATGCGATGACGCTTTTGCGTTTGGTCTTCTGGCAGGCCTCGCAGATGGTCATCTCTACACGCACCATCTCGCCAGATCCCTCACCTTCTGCCACCACCACAGGCCAGCGTTGCTGAGGCTCCTGGGAAACTGACACAACTTTGTCATCCAGTGTGGAGGCATTGAGGTTGTAGTCTTTGGGATCAAAGTAAGTCAGAGTGGCGGCTGTGTTGTCACTGAAAAGCATCCAGACAGACAAACTGGCCTCCTGTCAGACAAAAATAAGAAAAATATAGTTTAGATTAGTAGTTTGTTCACACTATAAAAAAAACAACTTTTGGTTACTTCTCTTATTTTGTAACAACCCTGATCACAGTGTAAAGATTTGTTAGTATCCCAGGGTTGTCTGTCCTTGGACGGTTCTATTCACAATTGCAGTTATATGTCTTTGTTGTCTCTAACCAACCTATAGAAGAAGTAGGCAGAATTACTTGCAGATTAATAAGCTTCTCCAGTGTTTTCTAACCACTAGCTCATGAGAATTTGGCAAATTATAAAACAATACAAAATCTCTGCCAAATCTTTTAGTATAGTAGGTCCAAGAGCAAAATAATTAGTACCACTGTCTGTGTATGGGTCAAGATGTGTAACTATGCACCTAAACAGAGGGAATAAAAAAACTATTAGTGACTGATTATTAGGCTGAAAACCAAATAATGCAAGGGATTATTGTTTACTGGGGGCTTTGTTATTGTCACAACAAAAAAGCTGCATTTTCTTCTCAACATATTGAAAAGCTGTGAATATCTAAATCAAAAACAGAAAAAAAGTTGTCTATTACAAGGCAATGAAATTTTTTCTTTGATGTTCTACTTCTGCAATAAATATGGGTGGATTACCTTATTATCACAGTTAGTTGGACTATTTGTGCTAACGGATTCAAAACTTTAAAGTCCTTGAAATTAAATAATTGCTCCCTCAGCTTACTGAAAATACAATTCATGTGTGTTATATTGAGTGTGCCCGAAAATACTTATGGAGAACATTATGTGTCCTAAGGACAAACAAGTTCGGCATGTCTTCAAACATAACTGTACAGGGTTTCAAAGGTCTACCGGTAATGGTGCAGCACATGTTTACCCTTAGATTTTACTATTTATAATAGTGTCTTTCTTATCAAGATGAGAGACAAATGTTGGGCCAGAAACTGCTGTGAAGGACAGGTGGGAAAGGTGATAGCAATTCAACTCAAAGCAAAGTTTCATATAGTTGATTTAAAACTTGTTTGTATGTTTGTGTGAATGTTTTTATTTTTGCAACATGCTGTTTTAATATCAGAGTTCAAAAAGAGTTACAAAGCTGTGACTCTGCCTTGTATTTATATCTCTCCAAACAATATTTCAGCAGTTCACATCCCATTCTTTCATGGCACTGACCGTGATTTGAAAATCTGTTCCCAACTGAGCCTTTGAAGTTCTGGACCTGCTCCAATCCCTAAATCTCCAGAGCTTTTGTGAACATGTGCAGTACCCTGTGCTCAGTACAAGCCTTGACACGCACACAGACGGCCTGCCTCTGATGTGCACACCAGCAAACCACTTTCAAGCATGGAGGAGGAAGGGGTGGCAGGAATGACTGCGTTGTCCTGAAGGCTACAACGCAGCTCCGCTCTGCAGCACAGGCAGATAAGGAACATACAGCAGCAGCGTGTGCCTCGAATGATGAGCTCTAGTCAGTCTCTTCATGTTTGTTTTGTATTTTCTATCATTCTTTGCTGTCTATACTCCCCTAAAGAGAAACAGGATGAAATGACTAAATTCCTGCATGCTGGTTACCTGACAACATTCATTTGCCACAGAGTAAACCCCAACGCTGGTGTCCATGTAATCAAGGCTGTGTTTGACAGTCTACTTTGTTCACAGCTTGCTTACACATCAGCAACCAACCATGGAGAAAGGAAATATGTTGTCTTTAAAACAGTGTCTGACAGTTTTAAGCTCTTTATTTTGAAAAGGGCACATACACTTCAGGATAAAAAACCCTTTGGTCTGATTTGAGAGAAGCCTACTATGTTGTGATGATATTCCACTATGAATCAAACCAAGGCTTTGATATGGATGATTTAAATAATACATTGAATATGGCGTATCTGTTTGTTTATGAGCTGACACTGATACGAAAAGCCTGACATAGGAACAAAAAGACAATGAGTGGGTGTTTCAACACTGAGAAAACAATTGGCACATGTTTCTCTACAAGAAAGTTATGGATGTAGAGGAGGTGATTTTGTTTAGTCTGACGCAAAGTATTGTTCAGTTTTTTTGTCAAAGAAGGGAACGACAACCTGAAGACCCACTGGGATTTCTTAATATTATTCTGTGCATCTAGTTTACCAACCATTGACACACAATTTCCACAATGTAGGTATTTCATGTAATCTGTGCATTAGGAGGAAGTTCCTATCTTTAAGTTTACCACATTCTCTGATTTGTGCTTTATTGGGCAATATGTTTGGACGTAAATTGAACATAAACAGCAGGAATGATAAAATATGCATACGCATAAAAATATTCCTCCAGAAAAAAATGTCAGTGACATTTGCATCACCTTTAGTTGTGATAATACTATCCAGATTCATAAATATCTTATTAAGTTGCTCATGTAAGCGATAACAGTGAGTAAGTCATAAGAAATGGTTTATGATGAGCCTCCAAGTGCTGAAGCCTTTCAGTTCTGAAAATCTTGAACTTTGTCAAGTGGAAAAGAGAATGATGCAAAGAGACCTTGATTGTCCAACTCTCCCCATCCATAGTTTATGTGTTCATTCATTTCTGGAGTAATAGAGGACATTTAGAAAGTTTTCCTGTGAAACAGAATCAAATGGCTTGAAATAGCTCCAGTGCTCCTCTGAGAGCTTTGCCGGCAGAGGAATTGGCTGCCTTTTATGGCCCGGCCTTGGAGAGCACTTAGGACAATACATTACAATAATTAAATTTCAAGGTGGCCAAGAAGCGGAAAGCAAGAAAAATTGGAATTTAATGCTCGCTTCTCTCTCACTGATGCTTGATAGGGTTGTCGTTGCATTTTTAGCAACTTGCAGGCCAATGAAAGGGCAAAGCAGGAAAAGAACTCAGACACACGCACATACACACACTTCTCCCTAGGTGAAGCAGGGCTGCCAATTAATTCCTTACAGAGATCCTTATTCCTGTGTGAAGAGACAGTGGCAAAGAAAAAGCACACTTTCTGCTTTTTTTCCACCCAGACGTCTTCTCACTTCTCACTTGAGCAATAAAATCCATTTTGGGAAATGTATTTGGACATATCAGAAGTGTTTTGACAGGCTTGGCTAATATGGAGGTTGTGATAAAACAGCACCAAGGATACTTATTAGTTCACTGCAGCTGCCTTTATCTGGTGTCCTTGCTAACAATGCTGGCTGGAGCTTAAAAGATTTAGCTCAGAAATAATTTTATTACTCAGAAGTGAAACTAGTGCCTGCTTGTTGATATAGAGCCACTGAAGGGATTTGCAAATAAACTTCATTTTACCACTCTGGAGACAGAAATAAGGATACACATGGAGTACTAAGTATTAGTAAGGCATTACGTGCCAAAATGCTACATGTGCACATGAACTTACTATACTCACTAATTGGTGAGTGGTTCATTGCCACATTTAAGTGTATGAGGTAAATGGTATTAAGTTTAGATCTTAAGTAGGGATGCGGTATGTATCCCTCTCAGATGATTACATTTATCAAGATCCAATGCAAAACAATACAATACACTGTGATTCTCTGATTTAGTTGCAGTTAACTTGCATAAAGGTGTGTTGCTTGTGAACAACATAAAAAAAACATCAGAATTTCAAAATTCAGAATAGATCAAGAAAATTATGTACACTGCCAGAACAACAATAGTACTCAATGCAGGCAGAAGGAGGAGTGCAGAAGCTAACGTTTCCAATTTGGATGAATTTTTCAGAGAAATAGGGCAGACTAGGTTCCAGTGTCAGTTTATCATTTACCTCAGGTAGACGACTGATAACTTTATCGTCAGGGCACACGTAGCCTTCATAAATATGTAGCGAGGGTTGTGGTGCCACCTGCATATTATGATTCCATTGTGTGTTTATTCAGACTAAAATGCGCTGTAAATATTTCATGCAGCTTTGGACATGGTAGAGCGAGACATTTCTTTTTAGTGTGGGAATTTGAAGTCGCTATGTGATTGGGAAATGTATATTGTAAACTACAGTACACACACACACACGCACACACACACACACACACACATTATTTGTTACTAAGGACATTGCATTGCAAGTACCAGGAGAATTCATGACCAACCACAGCTCTAACCAAAAATAAAAGCTTGATCCTGATATGAGACCAGAGACTCTTGTATTAATACCACAAATATAAAGCAGATAGAGAACATGATTTCTCTTTTCTGCACCATGTGACATGTCATGCTGTACCTGTTTGGGAGCAGTGAGTGTCTGGACGCCAGTTGCCTTGGCCACCATGGTGTGGCTGTTGCCGGGGCTGGGCTGCAGTGATAGGGTCAGGCCTGAAATGGCGTGAACACGCATCTCCGTGATGGAAACCTTGTCGTCTGTGACCGAGAACGCCGACTCTCCCAATACTGCATCCACTGCCAGCGGCGACTCCACCTGCAGAGAAAAGATGCTCTTTTATTGTCTCTCCACATGACAGAGGGGCATCGTTTAAGTCCAGAATAGACAACAGCTTTATTGTCTTTCTGAAGCTCATAAAGCCCATGACAAGCCAATTTTGGATTAAAGTGCTTTGTGCTGTTGTTTGTTCCAGTGCGTCTTGGATCCATGTGTCAATGCCTCTCCGTCTATCATAGTGAAAAAACAAACAAAAAACCCCACTCGAGACGGAATCCATCAGCAACCAGACAACAATCCGGAGCAACCACCACACGCTTTCAAAGTGACGGTTAGCAGAAACACTTGTCCCCATCTAAGTGTCACTACATGAAATACCAAAACCATTTGAAGCTGGTCTCGCCTCTTTGGGTAATCCCAGGCTTTTGACAGGCCTCTGCACCCAGTACTTTGAGAACTTTTAAAAGATCATCATTTCACTTTGCAACTGCAACCAGAGGTCATGTGGGACTTGAAGTAAAGAGCCATTGAGCAAAGCAGTGGCCTTGTCCTCAGAATCAGATGGGGAAATCTTTTTCCCAAATAAAGCATGCTATGCTAGAGCAGCGGAGGGTTTGGTGCTCTGACAAGCTTCCCCAATCATCGTTAACTGAAACCTTGAAACGGCAAGCCAACTACATCCCCTAGATACGACTTCTTTTTCTAAACAATATCATTTAAAAGCCTTCAATTCGCCTGATTTATAATTTGATGTGAGTTGATGTTCATGTTTTAAAAATTTGGATTCAAACAGACAAGAACAATAAAAAGGACACGGTTCTCTACCTGAAGCCTTTAATATATCTCTTTATACTGTAAATGGAGCCTTGCTGTGACAGAAACTCAGTTGCCTCTTCCCTTGCACGGTTTCTACATCATTTGTCGTCCGTTGTTTTGTTTTTTTCCTGCCTTTGGCTCAGATCTAAGTGCCACATAATTCAGTGCAATAATTTGTCATGTTATTCGGTGCAATGTAATTTGTCATGTAGAGACTTGAGCCAAATCATCTGCGGAAACAGATGCATCTGCAGGTGTCTGGTTTTATTAATTTGGTCTCGATACATTATGATTTGGGTTCAAAATCATAAACCCCCTTAATAAAAACACATGCACACATAATCCGCACACACACACACACACACACACACACACACACACACACACACACACACACACACACACACACACACACACACACACACACACACACACACACACACACACACACACACACAGCAGAGGCCTGCCAATCTCTTTTTATTACAGCCCCTGTGGCTTGTACTCTTGTTCTACGCTGTTTAGTAGGTGATGGCTACATGACAGAGAGATAAACTACAGGGTTTGTATTATTTCCTTTACGTAATGGCATAGCTACGGTAGAAGAAATGAAATTGACCTGCAACACACCTCTGTGCAACTCATTTTAAAGCACTAGTTGTTCAAATATTCTGTAAAATCTGACAAAATAATCCTAACTCAATTTACTCAACTTTTTTCTGAAGCTTTTGACAGCATATAACTGTCCCCATCAATGAAATATGTCAGATTTTGTCAAAATATTATTACTAAGGTCAAGAATGAGCTTCCTGGTGAGGCTGCCCGTATTCTCTGCTAATACACTTTTGCTGTGTCCAGCAACATATTACGGTTTTCTTGCCACATAATTTGTTAGTGTTTATGACTCTCTGAACTCCTTGTAACCTCTGTGAGAAGTCCTGCATTGCTTTGATTAACATCAGTAAGTCATATTAAGCTCTCAAATGTACTTAAAAAATATGATGATTCACAGCCAACCCGGAGCAAACACAACACATAAAAGCATTACACACACAAGACAAGCCACTGCTATCGGGCGTTTCTGGTATTTTACCAACTGAGTTTTTAAGCCCTGATAATTGCATATTTATTAATTTTGAATAGTGTCCAGGCAGATGAGGGGCTCCTAAACTACGTGCCTGGAATTCTTCACACATTGTATCTGAAATAAAATATTTAAAAGTCAAGACTAACTTACTTTACCTTTTTCCGGATTTTTTGACTGTATCTGGGCACTCATGTCTAGCACTTCCTCACTTCAATGACACCTTCACTTTTTTATTTTCAGAGTTATGACATTTGTTCCAACATGATAGCTCACACTAATTAGATGGCTTGACGATCGCTGTCAAACTTTGTATTGCACAGCTACAAGAATGATATAATGCTCCTTGCTAATTCTTTTGCAATCCTTGCTTCTCTGTAGCCGTGAGTTAAGTGTGTCTCCTACAGCACCCAGCTTCCCTGCCCTTGATATTTTGCTTTATACATCTCGGCACAACACATTGTGTCTATATCCTGCAATAATATTAGAGTGTTATAAAGTTACAAAAGTATTCTTTAAAATTTTGCGCAGTAAAAGAAAGCAATCCTCTATACTGGTTAATGCTTAAGGGCTAGAAATATGAGAAAAAAATGCTTTTATGCAGAGACAAAATTCTGCAATAAGGTTCCACTTCCAAATGCATATTGTTTGGGTGTGATGGATTAATGTGCCAGAAAGGAGAGTTATGGTTCACTGGGCACCACACAAACACGTGCACATGCAACCAACCACACACGCATACACATTAACATACGGATGCACACACAGTGTGCATGCACAAACCCCAAGGCATGACAGTAAATGCATCAGTAAACTTTTAAAGTTTTCATGAGGACAACTCAGTTGCATGATGGATCACTCTCTCTACAAGATCTTTTTCTGCTACAACAAAAATCTTTGCATTAGCTTGATTGGAAAAGTTTTTATTTCTAGGAATGAATTCAGTTTAAGAGGGGTCTAAATAAAGATAAAGACCATAAGTCATTTTATGAATTGTAAGAGAGGTGAAAGATGTGTCCTGAGCAAAAACGAGTCAGTTTCTGTGTAAAAACAAGTCTAAACATAAATCCTACTGAGGTCAGAGTGAGTACGACTCCGCCAGTGAAAACTGTTTGCTCACAATTGATTTTCTGCTATTTCACGTTCTATTCCACTGTGGCTGATATTTTCACAGGCCAATTTAAGTGACTAAAAAGAAAATCTAATAGTATTAAAATCAATATTGGCGACTATGTACAAATGTCAAAACACAATTCAAAGATACACCACAATGTACATTGATTGTCTAAACTAAAAAATTTAATCACAGAAACTAATCTTGTTCGAGGTTATGGGCCATGCTGGAAACATATCGTCGTGTAGGCATATATTCCTGAGCTGTCATGTATCCAATTTCAGGGATATTTAAGAAAAATCACTTTGTCACTACAGACTGCGAGCTGCAGTGCAAGTTTGGTATCAAAACTTGAGCTATTTTTGATGCTCGAGTTTGCACACCTAGACCCTCAAAAAACACATAAACCTGTTTTATGCATGTTATACTTGTCTATAGATTTTTTTTTGTACCTAACCAGAACCTGTTAAATAAAACAGTGTTTGGCAACATTACAGAAACATCATAGAAATATGAAATAATAAAAAAAACATATTTTATTTTAAATCAATAGGCAGCCAAGCACAGATTGGGAAAGGAGTGATACACAGTTATATTTATAGGTATAATGTCTCAGAGGAGTTCCCACCCACAGTTACCAAAATTTAAAAAGAGGCTTGAATGTGGAGGAGAAAGACTTTGAGAGAAAACAGAAAATGATTCATGATTCAATCCTTCATATAATGTGCAACTTCAAAGTGTGCCCATCTCCATGAGAGATACAACCAATAAGAAAACAAAAAGGGCCGGTCGCAGCTTACTACAACCCATATTTATGTTCATAGTTAGATGGAAACCTATAGTGGCCGTAGTAATAATGACAGGAGTAAAGGAGGAAGTCAGATGACACAGTCAGTCAAGAGGTCGGGGTCGATGGGTCTGTCAAACACAAGACTTTCATCCAGGAGGCCGCTGTTCGTGTGAAACCAAAAGTCAACGTTGACTTATTTTACCTCAACATAACATACTTAAGTTATGTAATGTACTTAACTTACTTCACATACGAAATGTTGACTTTTGGTTTCAAATGGGGCACCAATACTTATTTTAACCCAAACCACAACCTTTCCTTAAACCTAACCAAGTGGTTTTGGTGCCTAAACCTAACCAAACTGTGACCGTTTTTTAATGTTAACCATGTGATAACGAAGTTTGAGGAAAGTCCAGTTCGCCTGGCACTTGTACTCTCCATATGTTGTTTTGGGAGTCATTGGCGATTGACCTATTCAGGTCTGGGGATGTGTTGTGAGATGTAACCTGCCAATAATTCTTGTGCATGTGATTTATGAATATGTATCAGTCTTATTGCTTGGTGCTGTTATTGGCATTAAAGTGCAGCAATGTTAAAAAGGGAAATCGCTTTCTCCTGCCAGCGTATTTATATGATGAGGTATAATTTGTGAATCTGCACATGCTGGACAACAACATATATTTTAGCAACTAGTCTGGTCTCTTCTCACCATCATCAGAGAGTAACTTAACACCAGGTGAATATCTTGTTTTTGCTGACCCTTTATTGGCTGAAGTTCTCATCCTGCTACAGTGAAGTGTAGAAGTGGAGTGCTGTCAGCCAGCTGTGGTGTTGGTGTGTGTGGTCAAACTTTCAAAAGGAAGAAGTTAGTGAAACCATGCTTTTCACCTTGGTGTTAAATTAATCTCAAAACTTTTAGCACACTACCATGGTTGGGAGAGCAATGCTTTTAAAGGGAATGTCAGGAACTGATCTGATTTATGTCAGCCCTTTCCCAGTCATAACTTCCTCCTAATTTAAGGCATTTTACAATGCCGACTTTGATCAAAGAAGTGTCACTAATCCGTTGGTTACACCTAGGTTTTATACCAAGCACAGAGTATGCCTTGATTCACTTAAACGGGAATGTCTTTAGGGTATTCTCCTTGTATTTAAGTGCTAAGTTCAATCATGAACAATTCTGCTCTTATGTGCAAATGAATAAGCTTCACATTTTCGTTGAGAGTGAGTGTAGCCAATGTGATCTGAGAGTCTGTATTTAATTACAAATACATTTTCATTGTTTGCAGATGAAAATAGTTCAGTATGACTGATGATTGTTATGGTTTTGGCCTTCAAGTTACTTGAAACAAACACCTTTAATGCTATTAATAAGAGCACAGAAAGATTGGTCGGTGACAAGGTTCCTAGTAAAAAGAGCCTCTGTATCACAAGAACTATGTCTCAGAATAACTGTTCAGAAAGTCAAATATAGGAAAACAAGGACCGCAATGGTCACAGATGATCATTTCTTCTATTTGCACTGATGCCGTCTTATGTTTTTAAAATGATACTTGGGGAGACCATTTCTGGCACTTGCAGAGGGAAATTAGGCTTTTGTCACATTAAAAATGAAAACCCATGAGGAAGATTTTCTCCCCGACTGTTATCAATTTGTGATGTTTGTGATGTATTCCAGGGTGTATTTGCTGATGAAGTGCTACAATTTGTCTTTTTCGTTTTCCCTCAGATTGCCTCATTTTCTTTTATCACAGTCAGTGATTTCCTAAGTTTTCCACAATGTTGGCGGAAAACCCCGACAGAACGCTCTGGGACGTGCTGCACCCAGTAGGTAGAGTGTTATTGATTGTGATAACATCAGTAACTGGATAAAAGGCAAAAGATAATGACTCCAAAATCCACATACAAGATAATGTGGTTGGGTTTTATTCTGGTGTCTTCTCTATTTTATATAAATTTACCATGTTCACCATTTTACAGTTCAGGCTTTTGACAAATACAACTTTCTTACCTAATGGTGGTGAAGTTAAGAGTTTACCAAAGTTATTATAATTCATCCTGAGAGGGGCATGAATGTCTGTATCCAATATCATGGCAAATAACCCAACAGTTGTGGAAACATTTCACTCAAAACCGCCCTGCTGGTGGCACTAGAGGTTAAGTCATTTAGGATTCATCCTCTAGGGATCATGAATGTCATGTTAAAAATGTAACAATCCATCCAGTAGTTGTTGAGATATTTCAGTGTGGACCAAAGTGGTGGACCGATCGACCACAACTGCCATCAACTGAGCCCTGCTGCTAGCATGGCTAAAAATATGTCAAGACTAATTTTGTCTGGAGATTCACTATGACGATAACCTGCAGTGGATGTCATGTTTTGACTGTTTATCCTCTTCATTTTACATAAATAAATAGCTGACAACACTTGAACTTCATTGAAATTCCCAGGAGCACTTTAATCTTTATTATTGTTTTTTTTACTGTATTTATTATTTGTTTTATTTTAAATGATTTGCCCCAATTTGAAATACCTACTTCTGTAGCAGTCCTTGTCACCGCAACTCTATACTGTTGTGTAGAGCGCCATGTCATCACTTTTCACCTCCACCAAGTAATGAACTTCACTGGGAGGGTGTAACACGCAGGAGGTTCAGATCACCCTCCCAAATTACCATCCACACCACGCAGACACTATGACCAGCAGAAAGAGTTGCTATGTAGAAACATGGGTAACACTTTATCTGGATAGTCCACCTACAGATAGCTTATGTGCAACATTTCCACTGTTTTTGTGTTAACAGATAATCTACTGTATAGTATATATATATGTGATAATTTGTGAACATACCCTAATCAAGATGTTTTTTGGTGCCTAAAAAACTTAATCACAGTGGTGTAATATCAGAAAATGGCTGTTGAAACTCAGCTAATAAAATAAAAGCTGTTGAAATGTTACTAATACTCAGATATAAACTCTATCTGTAGGCGGAGTGTCAAAATAAAGTGTTAAACACGATCCCTTATTGGCTTCCGACCTGTGAACACTGCTAATTGTGTCACACAGTCCTTCTTATTCACTGTGATTTTAAGAATAGGCTATTAATGTTACATCCATCTGTCCTTCATTTAATTTCCTTAATACTTAGAATCTTGTGGCAGGGTTTATTTAAAATCCTAACTGGACAAGGACAAAGGTGGTGACAAAGAAAAATATTCTTGAACTGCAGTCTGTACTTTTTCCTTCCGAAATGCTTTCTACCCTTCAAAAAAATGTAACAATTTGGAATGAATATTGATTCATAGCTACAGCAAGTAATCGATGATGAATGTGTTCTATGTCTGTCTTCTCCATTTTTGTCTGCGAGCAAGGAGAGGTCATCTGTAGTTGTGTAGCTCCTTCCAGGCCAGCTCCCAGTGGAATTTGTCACCGGTGCTGCAGGCAGGGGAGGTGAAGTGAAGCACGAAAGTAGTTACACTTTACATGTTCTTCAACTAGGAGCTCCTCTATCAGTCAGTGTTGAGCTTTCGGTTGCGTGTAGCTGTGCGTGGCGACGTGTTGGTGGCCTTCACAGGAAGTCGCGGCACTGATGCTTAAGGCAAACAGAGGATCAATGATGAGCCCAAGCAGCAGATTGACACTGACCGGCGGAGTTTTGTCACTAAACATGGGTGAGCACTCACTCATGCTAGTGCATATTACTTGCATCACGCTACATTATTGTCTCCCTACTACACTCTACGCTTCTCTTCTCAAACCTTGCATTCAATAAATCATACTTTTGGTGTGCAGGGCAACACAATATCAGTGGAAGATTTATTCATGCAAGCCGTAGATTTCATGGATACCTTATGCTGTCTCTTGTAGCAGAAACACACCTGAGGACAATAAGTCACCTTTCAGTCAAAGAAGCATTTTTTTTTTGTTGCATTGAACAATTTGTGCACTAAAAGCTATGCCCTATTTTACCACAGGTGACTTCAGGAATCTGCAGAAGGCAATTTAAGCTGTAAGTTAGACTTTCATTATGCTTTATTACTCTTAAAGTAACTCCAGCTGGTTAAAAGTTAAAGTTGCACTCTTAGAGATTTTATGTAAAAGTGCACCTAAATTACAAAGTTGAGAAGCAGTAAGAAGTATGTAAGTATGTTGCGTCCACTAATTGAGACACTGTAGATTCACACTGTAAACTCCGAAATGTCTTTCGCCTGATTAGGAGACTGGTGGGAAATCTTATCAAACAGAATGTGACATTACATGAAGCAGGCATATTGAAAGCACTTCACACTTTTCTGAAATTCAAACCGGTTTTTCGTGCTGCCACCTGGGACCGCCAAAGTGTGGAGACAGCTAGTGTAGTTTTATCTTTGTTTTTAAGAAACACACACACAGATTCACTCAGTTAGAATTTCTCTTTGTGTAAAAAAGAAAATAGAATAAATAACACACTACTTGTACAGTTTGTGGTAATGAAGTCAAAAACAGTTCACCTTGATGTCTTTGCCCCGGTTGCTGTATAACCTTGTTTGCTAAAATGATAAGTAGCACACATATGAAGCATGTGACAGACTACATCAGTTACCAACATACCTGCGTACAACATTAATAAAGAAAACTCCAAACAAAATACGATTTACTATTCAGAGGGAGAGCTTTAGCAAATTGATCCATTTTTTCTGGACCTAAGTGACAGATCAATTTAGTCTGGTTACGCTTTGACTTCTACAAGCTCTAGCCTTCATCTTTCAGAAATGATGAGCATTTTTCATTATACTTTCCATCAGTGTAATTAACATTGACGAGCACCGAGATGTATCCTGCCTCTTTATGCTTGTTTGCACAAAACGCAAAGTGCTTCTCTTCCAAGAGGATGAACTGATGAAATACAAATGTAATACCTCTTGAAACACCGTGAAAAAAAATGAAAACATGACCCTCGCTTTCAACTTTTAACATCCTGTAAACTTTCAGGCAATTACACAGCTTCCCACATTGCAAAGTAAGTGGGCGCAACAGCTGCAAAATAAACCTCTGCACCTCCCCACTGCAAGGCAAGGGTTCCCTCGACAGGTACACAGCCTTGCAGAACAGTCTGCCTAGAGTCCCTGATAGTCGATCCAATAAAAACAATTACTTTCTTGGGAGACATTGTGAACTTTATTAGACAGATCAAAGTATGAAGACGCTGAAAGAGGGTGAATGACCCATGACAAATGTCTTAGGTCATAAGACATTGCTCTCGCATATGTGACATCTTGGTATCGAGGTTGTGATGTGTGGGATTTAACACATGAAATTACGAACTCATGTATGTATTTTCACGCCACATCATGTATGTATGGCCTTTATTTTGATGTTGAATTTTCAAATGTATATTATAAGGTCAGTGCTTATAGGGATTGAATGTTTGATTGTTTGGTGAAACAGTGAGTGCAAATGAACTTTGTAAAATCCTTATATTATCTTCTCACTTACAGATTTTTATATATTATGTAACTCTCATGATGATGTTTAAAGGGTCTGACCATCGTATATAATGTATGTGTGGGTGGAACTTGTTGTACTACATATTCACTCAACAAACCTCCAGCTCATGCTTTTTTTGTTATTCAACAGACACAACTTCTCAATATTTCCATTTAAATCACATAGTAATGTTAAAATTTAAATAGAGATCAATTAGTTAGACACATACTAAATTGTTTAGACATCTTATAGTAAATATTTAACTATAATTTTCCGGTGAGGTAAAAAATTACATAGCTAAGACTCAAATCTATTTTTATTCTCTGCCTGTCTTTGGAAGAGTGGTTTGATGTTTGCAGATATTAATGAAATGATCTCTGATCAGAGGACTGCCCTGAATTCTGCCCAAGTCTGGCTTTTCACTTTGAGAAGCAGCCATTGTTCAGAAATCCTCTGGATTAAACCCCCCAACTCCCACCAGGTTTGGTGAATTATTAGAAAGTCGTCATTCTGCCTTGTAATCACAGGACATACACATACCTTTTACAGAATAATTAAGATCTCTTTGAGATAAAGATCATCTTTGAGAGATGATCTTTATCGTTTCACCTTTAAACCTCAGATATTTTCTTTTTTGTGTCTTCAATTAAACTGACCTGTCAATTTTAAATGAGAAATACTTTAGTCATGCAAAACTCCCCAACCATCGTTCCAAAAAGAGAGAAATCCTATGACTGGCGGGAATATTGAACTAAATGGACAAAAGCTGCTCTTTTCTTTCATGTTCATGAGCTAGTGGACAGTTTGAATCAGTCCCCTAAAATTCAAAGACTGATTCAAATCCTCTGACACACTAACAATTTCAGTAAGAGGACCATTGTTGAGCTACACACTGTTCATTTTCAGAAAATCAGCATAATAATATCACAGTTTCAGTCATTGTAAAATGGGCTCTGCGAAATTGGGCTTTTTACTGTAACTTCTTTGTAATTTGAGTTTTGTAAGCCATCAATCATTCATATTGAAAGGATAATGATTCTGAAGAGATCTAACTTCTCTTTCAACATTAGACTTTAAGGGATTTCTTAGGTTGCCATGCACATTTTATTTCTTCATTCACACCTGCAGGGGAGGAGGCAGCTGGAGTTTTAATTTGGTCAGTGACCAGTGATCCTTTGCCTTAAATATAACAAAGTAATGCTCTGCTGGGAACTTTGATGTATAACTGAGTGAATGAGGAATGACCTCCACCTGTGATACGCATGTCATTCCACCCACTTTGGTCCAGACTGATATATCTCAATTGTCGTTGGATTGCTATGAAATTTTGTACAGACAGTCATGTTACCCAGAGGATGACTCATAAAAACTTCAACGATCCTTTGATTTTTCATGTATCCACTGAGACATCTCAGCTACTACTAGATGGATTAGCATAAACTTTTGTACATTCATGGTTCCCAGATAATGAATTTCTTCGGTGATACCCTGACTTTTCCAAGATGTTCACATTTGTGGTTTTGAGTGAGGCGTCTCGACAGCTATTGCATAGATTGCCACATAATTTGGTACGCACATTCATCTCCCCCTAGGGTGAACTATAATGTTTCTGATCCCTTACTTTTCATCTAGTGCCATCATCCGGTCAAAATTTTAATTAGTCAAATATTTCTCAAATATTTCTGACTAAATATTTACAAAACTAACTACCTAACTAACTATTTGAATTTGCTGTACCTTGGGTTTTAATTAGCAAATGTTAAAAAAACGCTAAACTAAGATGATGACCATGGTAAACATTTCACCTGATTGACATCAGGATGTTGGCTTCTTCAGTTAGCATGCTGACATTAGCATTTAGCTCAAAGCACCAGAACATGCAATTTGCTAAGATAAAAAGGGAGCCTGAGGGCCACCTGATGAAAGACCCATAGTTTTATTTCTAGATCACTGTAATCCAATTACATTAGTTTTTACTAATCTTACATTTCCTTATCAGCCTTAGCATGTTGTTGTTGTCTAAAGCAATCCATAATAAAAGTTGTTTGATGGATGAAATCTTTTCTGAACACCTTATTTATTTATTTACAAGTCAGTGTGACAAGTTACGTCTGGTGGTAAATTGATGTATAATTATTCATGCCCTTCAACAGATTACAAATGATACATTGCTCATTTAAAATGATGGATTGGCGACTTATATCTTTCCTGTCTATTTCGCCATCATCAGAGACATCAATCAGGCAACTATTCTTTCTCCTGACAGGCTGAAACTGTGATCTTTCATGGTGATCAAAACTCTCACCAACCGTTACTTCTCTCTGTCCCCATAAATGACCAGTGAAGCGTCGGTAAATCACTGCCCAGCAGTCATAACTTGTGCCGCTTCCTTTATAAGGACTTTTGAACCTGTCTCGGCTGATGCATTTATATGCGCTTTACGTCAGGGAGCTCTTTTACTTGAGGGAAGTGGACATCAACAGCCGCATACACTTAAGATTAAGAGTTTTTTGGTTCACTACAGAAGGTGAACAAGTATTATTCATAGTTATATAGGCCATTTTTACTAGTGATAATTGTACTCCCCAAGTTCATTTCTAAGATTTGGGAACATAGTTAACAGAAACACAAGCAATCAAACTATCAGACAAGTCTTAAACAAACCCCCAGGTGAGCTATCTTACTTTGAAGAGAAAACAAAGATGAACTGTAGAATTACTACCCACACTTTGTGTTGCAACCATCCATCACAGTTTATCGATCGTCTTCTGGGTTCAACTTTGATCTACCGTAGTTTCCTCACTTTTCTTGTGTAATGAAGGATTATTACAGACATTTCAGGTGCACTCACTTCAGATAATCTGGCTAAAGTTTTGGCTTGTTTACAACCTGTCTGATTGCCAGACTGCTCGTTTTTCTTGCCCCCGTCTGACTTTGTTAAAGTAGCTTCACTGTGTTCCCAAATTCAGCAATATATTTTGGTAAAACAATTTTATCACAAGCAAAAGAGATGATGGCTAAAACTGCGGAACTCAAGTTGTAATAAACCTGCATTATCCTTTATTATCAAGGCATCAACAGTCTCTAAAAGAACCAGCTGCCAAGAGCTGTTGTAAACTCAGAAAGAGTAATGAGCTCTAAGTTTTAAATCTTTCTTCCTCATCTCTTTAACTCAATCTTCATTTTGTGTGTGGTAACTGTGGAGGGCACATTCAAGGAACACCATGTCTTATTTCGCGCTTCTCACTCAGATGCATCATTTGTCATCACAAGACACTTCATTTTTCACTGCTGATTTATGTGATATCTCAGCATTGAGGCGTGAAGGCGGACAGTTTACCTTCAGCACAGTGGATCCCAGCTCCAGACCCACCAGGACCGTCCTGTCCACCAACTCAGCTATCCTGGGGTCGGCCACCTTCAGGGAATCCTGGACCAGGTCTGTGACATCAACCTGCCAGTCGGGCCCCAGCATGGTGATGACCTGGTCGGTGCCCTCTGTGGAGGTGGTGTGGAACTGGGTCAACACCTTGACGAGGGCCCGCTGGTACTGCAGGGTGCAGCCTCGACTCACCCTGCGCTCGTCGTCTTCGTCATCTGCGTCACTGTCTCTGGTGCTCCTTGGATGGAAAGAAGGGGAAAAATAATTAAAATGGAGAATGAAAATGCAGCAAATAAAATAGCAGTGCTATCCTAAACCACCCATGAATGTGTTGGGTGCCAAGTTTGGGCAGCTGTGGAGTTTCCTGCAAAAAAGGTAACTAATGTGAAAAACTTGAGAAGCTAAAGTCACCACCAAGAATTGGCCAAATGTGTCTGAAATTGGCTACCAAAAAGACTGAGAACCCCTCATGCACAATGTTAAAAAGTTAAAACCATCACCAATCATAACTTGTCACTTCTTTAAACCGAGCAGCTGCTGCTAAATTATGCTCAGCCCTGTGGCATGATGCTACGTCTCAATTTGGGCCTTCTGTTCTTAAGGGTCTCTACTCATTTTATAATTTGACATCATAACACTGATGAGAAACTCGGCACCACTCCACACAAATCTATCACATTGTCTGATCTAATGTAGTGGCGATGAGGAAAAAGTCCTCCGAGCCAGCAGGAAAGGAATGATAGGCACCAAAAAGCAGATTTTTGGACTGATGCCCTTCTTATTTCACAGGAGCCCTGGGCAGCAGGGTTAAACATGCCAGGTGCATCCCCCACCGAGCGCAATCTGTTCTACAACAAGATGTATGAGTTACCCAACTTCCCTCAGCAGGCTTGACAATCTGCCAGATCCCACTTAAAAAGCAGTCCTCTGCTTAATCTTAGCTTTGAATTAACTAACTGAATGACTTGAGATTCAGGAGAGGCAGCAGGGCTGCCAGCCACCGACAAGGTATATATCCCACCCATTGAATCAAGGAACAGGTCCGATTATTAGGCTAAGCACTTCTGTCCTGGAGATATCATAAAAGCTCAGAACACACTGACTCAACAGCAAAATGCATTGTTACGTGTACTTTTTCCACCTGTCCTACCAACTGGGTTTGATTATTGTTAGCAAACTACCTTTAAACACCTCATCATTCCCTCAAAAACTTCATCACTCTGCTCTAGTGATAACTTTGCACTGGCAGGTTATATGATGTTTAGGAATAAAAGGGCCCCCCATAACGCTTCCATGGGTCATTGGAGGTACCCGCCTGTAGTTGTTCATTCAAGCAACTTTAACTTCACCTCATGAACCTCTTTCACTCTGATTAAGCTTGGGTCAGGGACTTATCACATCTGTGTCCATGGTTGGTTGAATTTGTTACTTTGAAATTAATAAAAAATGCAAAGCTCTTTCACAGTCACTGTGTGATTTTGTAACAATGTGGCAAAGCCACTAGGAATCCAATACTATGGAAATTATTGCCTTGACAGGTGAAAACTACAGAGATGGCGAGTAAATGTCTGATTACATTAGTCAGTGAAACACGCATTGCATTAGTGCAAACTGCATGTATGCAGTCAATGAAATATTAACACAACAAATAGCATAATATCAATAGCACGTATCTGCAAGTAGCATTACAACAACCTGATTTTACTGAAGCAATTTAGCAATTTGGGGGTTCTTGTATATGGATTCTGTCACAAATATGAATTCATAAATATTTAAGGATAATAATAAATAAAATTCTGCTCTAATTTAAAACTGTTTATGCAGGCTTACATGCCTCTAAAAGTTGCATACCTGCATGGCCTTAACGAGTTCTAAAACCCTTATAATTGTCCACAGTTCAGTATGCATCATTGTGCTTGTGACTGGACCATTCTGTGCTATTGATGGAAAGTCAAATTATAGCTCATAACTAGCAGAAAAAAGTTATTCATCTTAAAACCAGGATCAGGGAACACCACAGTAATAATAACAACAACAATAATAATAATAATATTAACTCAATTAATGAACAGTTGTTCGCAGTGTCACTTCACAACAACACGGTTAAGGTTGTTAAGGTTGAAGTTTACATGTTTTCCTTGTTGCCTTTGTCTGGGAGACTCCAAGTTACTCATAAATGTGAATGTGAGAGTAGATTTAGGAATTTGTGAGTCTTATGGTGGTAAAGATTTGGATGCATAGACAGTTTTTAGAGTAATCAAATAACACTGAGTTAATTTAAAATCAAAACTGTTTCTCATTATGTGAGGTTACACGCTTCTGAAAGCTGCATATTTGTCGCATGAATGGTTATTCTTTAATTAATTTTTTAAAAACAAGCAAATTGGCCACGCATTTTAGAATGCATCATTCTGGGAGAGAATTTACCATTTTTATGTCAAAACAAATAAATAGCAGAAAATAAGGAAAAAGATAATCGTCCATCATTACAAACTGGGATCAGAGAAGGGAAGTAAAGCTTAATAAAATATCCTTTGGCAAATATTAAAAAAATAAATAAAATCGTTTTTTTAAAGGGGAATTTCACCAGTTTTATACAAGAAGTCAAGTCATTATGACTATATCAGCCTGTGAAAACAACTGCATAATAGTTTCTGAGGCTCTTTAGGAAACAATGTTCAGAAAACAAGCCCTGATTATGCATTATGGGAAATGTACGATCCAGTGCTTTTGGAGTTTGATTACTAAGGACTAAAAGTCAGGATATCCGGTCTTCTGCCTCATCAATTTTGACCATTAATTTTCTAAAACTGTCTTGTGTCCCCCACTTTAAAAAAAAAAAAAATGCAAAACTATATAGCTGATAAGATTTTAAGAAAGTGCAGTGACCCGAAACCAACAAACCTAATCAAAAGAAATTGCCTGATGTTTTTTTTATCATCTTCAAAAGTAAACTAAAACTAATCTTAGGTACTGTATTGTGCACTTTTCTTCCAGTTCACATTAGCTCTCTGGCCTGAACGTCATCTGGACTTAATAGTGTGGGCCTGTGTGTGTAGGAGACTGACAGAGTTGCTTCAGGACATGCACTTGCTGCTATACTCAGGTAAGCAAGTTAACTCCACAGCAGACACTGAGACTGCACACTCAGTTACTCATTCAGTTAAAGGTAGAGAAAAACCCAATGAGACAGTAAGGCTCTCTCTGTCTCTGTCAAGGAGTTTCACAACTCTTGGCTCAGGTCAGTGAAAGTTTACCTTCCTGAGTCTGTACCTGAAAATAAGGTTGATATTTTTTCTCCCCCAGAAGAATATTGTCTGTTCTTATTAGAGTCTCTGATACAACCGTACAAGCTGAAGCTTCAGTGCACACGGGCTGCCCGCCCGATTACACTTTCTTTCCTTTTTTAGAGCATGTTACTGGATAATGCAGCCAGTGAGCAATTCTGCAGCACTGTAGCAAAGGCCCACTGCAGGCCAAGAGACCTTGCTGTGCATGAGGATTCAAAATGTGTCACGTTGCAGAAGTGAAAGAATGTAGGATGGAGAGACCGCAACAGAAAGGAAAATAAAAGAGTTAAGGAGGCGAGGAAAAGAGTGTGGGAGGTTAGAGGTTGTGTTTGTGAGAGGAGGAAAATAAGCAAGAGCGAGTGAACGATGGGAGGATTGAGAGGAGTTAATGAAAAGACAATAATTCAGTCTAATAATCACAAAATAAAGCAGCTTTAGCAAAGTCTGGTACAGATAATCATCACGATTTGGTGTTTTTGGAGTGTGTTTGAGATGACTAACAAGCTACATTACATTGTATCAGAGTTCCTATTTCCCATCTCACTTTGTGGTATTATTTACAATGCCTTGAAAGCCTTGGAAAACATCATCTAATTCATTATCACAGCACTCCATAATGACTATAAACAAACAAGACCAAGGTCAAGACAAATAGAACGTGCTATCTAATGCCAAAGTTACTGTTAGGCCTCAAAATGAAGATGACGTCTCGTAAATCCTGTTGCTGTCCATCCATTCTCTGCCTCCCTGGCATCTTGGTACAGTAGAGTTTGCCAGTCTTGGAGGCAATTATTGGCAGTGGTCTTGTTTTGATAATGGAAGATGTCCAGGTTGTTGTTTTGCACGTCACTAAGAAGTCTGAAGTCTTGACACTCAAGTTCAAATCAAGTCCCAAGTTTGAAACTTTGGGTTTGAGTCTTAAACAGGTAAACAACAACACTTTAATAACATTATTCATGATCTGGAGTAAGATTTACAAAAACTACACATATGAAATTCATGTCCTAATGTGTGACATGCTGCACTTCACACGTGAGAAATGTACATTTTCGGGGCAATCTAAACTTTTTTAAAAGGGCGGCAGAAGAGAGCTGACAGGAAGTAAGGGGAAAGAGATGGAGGATGACATACAACAGAGGTCTCTGGCCGGACTCAAACCGGGGTTTGGTCAGCATGGATGGCATATTAACAACAGTTTACCATGACATGTGAAATGTTTATTCCTGACAATACAAAAAGTGAAATATGTGTGTGAAATTTCAAGGTCACGAATGATCTGCCAAGCTCCACTTTTAAGTCAATACGGATGAGAAGTCCTAGAGGCATTCTGCATCTACATTTCCACGGCAACTGAACAAACTCAATGTACTGATGAGGACAATGTGATATAGTCAAAAGGACAAGAAGAAGTGCACCTTGATAGGATTTGTTTTGTCACCATTAGAAAATGATGTTTTCACATTTGATGTCATACTTTTAATATGTGAAATATCTGAAAGTCACACAACGCCCGCTTCTGAATCTATTGTGATTAATGGATAGCCTCAGCATGGACACTATGACAACAAGTACAATTACTCTGAAATGAGATGTAGGCTTTCAAAACAAAACAAAACAAATGCTACTGAGTCAATCGATCAAGAGGTGCAAGGATAAGCAGGAACTGATCTATTTCCTTTTAAATAAGATGTCCTTTCAAACAGTGGGTATCAGAGTAAGCTACGTGCTACGTGACTTGAGCCCACACCTCCGGGTTGTATGGTTATTACACTAAGGCTTAAAATGAAATTAGTAATTACTTTTTGATGTAAAAAATACATTGTGCATATTTAAATAGCACCAAGTGAATGCCATCCTGTTGTGATCCTGCTGATATGGATCAGGCAACAGAAAAAATGTTACATCACATTCATCAAAAGAAGTGTCCAACACCACTACCACCAGGAATATCACTGAAAACAAAGACTCCTGAGGGAAGGCACGTATAGTCAGTATCAGCAGCTTCAATAGTCTGCATGTGGCACCATCAAGAGTGATGGAAGCCGTCTTTGTCTGCAGTTGCCTGATGCAGCAAAGAACTACAGGGAAAAGAAAATTACATACACTCAGTAAATCCAAATGACAACACGCAAGAAAGAAATGCTTTAGCTGCAGTGAAATGAATTCCTCCGGCCTGGCCGTGTGGCAATCATTGCAAACTAAAATAGCTCACAAGGGGTCTTTGATGACTGTTTTCATGAAGGCACAAGGGAAGTTACATGCATAGAAAATGGGTTGGAAGAATTATAGAGATACATACTTTAGAGAAACAAACTTTAAAACCACACCAATTTGCTCGAAACCACTAGTCCACCTATTGATATTCGGGGAATGTTGAAAAACAAAGGTAATACCGTTATACAAGAACGTATGAGGCTGTCGGCAAACCCTGGGGCCTGGTAAACACTGGACAAACTATTCAAAATAACAAGGTCTGAACATCTCACAAATCTGAGAAAAGCACATATATGATTCATCATCTGCGGGGTTCTACTTTAATAGGCTGGGCCTTTTACAATGAATGAATAAAGTGAATGAATGGCGCTAAAGTGGGGATTTAAGACACATTTTAAACGTCAAAATAATATACCATCTATAGCCCATTATAGCCCATTGGGGATCTTTGAAAAATGAGGCTATGCAAGATGTTTTCCAAGCACTCTAGGTCATTTGAAATACCTTAATTCTTCAAACAACTCCTTAAACACGCCATTTGTATTCAGGTTGGGTAGAAATGGATCCGGTCCACGCTGATGTACTCCAGCAGCAATGACAGCAGCCTCCCGCGTGAGTGTTAATGCTCCCATTAAACATTTCCTAAATGAAGGGTTGTGGGCCTGTTTGTTACTGCTGCATGCATGACAAGAATGCTGGAATATTTTAATGAGGTCTGGTTCCTTAACCCTAGAACACATTTTTCATCAGGGTCCTGGCTCAAACCACCTTAATCTCCCACTAATGCCATTTCTTTTACATCTAAAAGTGTTATATTTGTAATGCTTGCAGGCAACAGCTCATTCGTTTTTTATTACCTGCTGGATTCCTTCTATCGACAAAAGCTTCTGTAACATTGACAACACCACTGAAGTGTTGAACTTAGTCCATGCAACCCCTCACTGGTATAGTTCATACTAATTAGATTAAAAATGTTTAAGGTCAAAAAAATGTATCAGCTTTTTTTTATTTATTTAAGTTACACATAATTAAAAAGTGTCAAGATTTCAACTAAACTTGTAATACAAAACTTTCTATCCTGCACTGGAAGAACCAGTTTGATCTGGTTTTACTGGCAGTGAAGATTCTTGGGGTCAATCGTGACTGGAGCCCACCAGGAATTATACTCTATGTAAGGCATGTGGTTACTCAAAGTTTTAACCAAGTTGTAGAGGTGACACCAGGGTGAGCTGCAGGCTAGACCATAGGCGTTGACAGGTCATTTTGAATGTCAAGAGTGTAGTGCTGAATATAATTTTTAATATAAGCATAAGTGAAGCTTGGAAAAAAGTGTAATTTGTGTGTGAATGAGCAATAGTTCAGTGGACCTGCATTTATTTTGACAGGTTGTATTGTTACAAAGACTAACTCTGTGTACGTGTGTGTGGGAGTGGGGCAACCTGATGGAGTGTATACGTTCAGGTAGAAAAACAACTGTTTTTCCAAAAGAGAAGAAAGGGTTGAAATTGCCTGTTGATTTATATTTAAATTATATTTCTCTTTATTGTGATTGTAGGTTCCATTGTTTAGCTATAAAAAATGATTTCCTGATTCTTTAACAAACCTGATGTTGCATAACATATTACGGTGCAGCGTGGCTCCAAAATGAACTGAAATGGTGAAAATGTTTTACCAAAGAGAGAAAAAGAAAGCAGCAAATGATGGAGAGGTGAACAGTGCAGAATAACACTGCATAAATTGTGTCTGAAAATTGTGAGTGTGAAAAGTTTGTTAATATTCCAATAAACTAATGTTAACATAAATGCATTTAATTGTTTTTCAAACTCTTGCTAATAAATGTTTAATATTTGAGCAGCTGGGGATTATTCTGTTTCTAATCAATACTTCACAATACTAATACTTCACAACATCATAATTCATAATTAATCTGGAAAGTAAACAGCTGGATTTGAGGTAGGCACACACATTTTTCAATTATTAAAATATATGTACTTTGAATGTAAATAAGGTGGCACAGGGCATAGAAAAGCATCAGAATAGAGCTTGTTTATAAAAGAAATTGCTGGGGGAGTATCCCCCCTGGATCCCCCTACAGAGGTACGGGCTAAACCTCGAATGTCCTCAAATCCTAGAAACACTCCTGGGCTAGACGCAAAGCCGACTACTGTTCATGTCTGCAGAGAGGTTAAACTTGTCCGTACCTTCGCTTAACAACCTGGTTGATCGGTTTACTCAGTTTCCAAACTGAAATTAAAGGCTCACTCTTGAGTGAAACTTTATGGCTAAACTGTAATTTTATATGTAGCACACTGCAATGTAATCTTTCTAATGTCTGACACAGTTTACCTCTGATACCTTTACAGGAAGTCAGTGGCACTAACAATAAAATGTGAATTGTAAGCTTGTTAGCTAAGCAATGTTTCAATGTACAATACACACAAAAAGAAGGGGTGGCTGCTTCTTGGAAGCACAGCTAAAACAACTGTGACAACGACTGTTAAACTCTGACCATCATTTTGAATCCCGAGTAACACCCCAAATTGCCTGCTCTTTAGTCCAAAAACATGATTATCTGTCTGAAAGTACAAACAATATTCTTTTGAAAAAGCTTACTGTGTACTTACTCAAAGTCAAATTAGGTGTGCATCTTGGACTTGTTGTATAAAAATGTGTTCAGATGGGTGTGATGCAAACATGACAACCTCATAGATCAATTTGCACTTGAGAGCCTCATTCAGCAGGGTACATTTCTGCCGTGTTCCTGAGACAGACTCTAATTGGAGCCAAACAAGCAACTATAAAATCCTGGATCACAGTGAGAAGGCTAGACTGCTTTTTAGCTTCTAATGTTTAAGACTGAGGTGTTCCATGCTCTTTGGATAATGAGTCCTCTGGTAATCATGTACAAAAATAGCACATTTAAAATTTCTACTGCACCTAATGCATTCTGGCTCTGTTGCTTTTACCATATAGGGTAAAGATAAGAAAAGGAAAAGGAGGAAAGAGGTTCTATAATACAATAATATTCTGTCTACACACAACTATTGTTATTACAGTCGGTCAAAGTTGGAGCAGGAAGTCTGTCTGTGAACTGTGATGAACAGGCAGTTTAAGCAATATTTTTAAAGTTCACCTTTGTTTTTTCTTCTAAATAAGTTTGGCGATGGGGTCTGTTTACAACCTGTCTGAACATCTGACTGCTCATGTGTCTTACACCGTATACCATATTACAAGGTTCCCAAATCTCAGCAGTTAGCCTGAAAATAAGACCCTGAAAAACTGTAATTTACAAATAACATTACACATGTGCAAACAGGACCTCACCTTCGGTCAGGCAGAATGGGAACCCTCCAGCCTTTGATGAAGCTGAGATTGTTGTCAGACAGTTCCACCTGCAGGGGAAGTTTGGGCACCCAAACGGTCAGCTCCAACGGTGCGCTCAGGTGCTCGTAGCTGAAGATGACCCTTGCGTTCATGGATCCCCGCGTCTCCTTCCCATTGACAAACACGTAGTCGCAATTCATGGACACCTAGGACAGATCAGGGTCAGAAGTCAGACCATCTATATGGTAATGGTCACGTCGGTGGCAGAGGATCTAAGTGATATGTGATGATATACTGCACTATATGGATGCAGCTGTCAGCGCTACAATTCATCACAGAGTGTTTCAAGGTTGATACTCTCAGCAGAGCAAATACACAGCAAGGATCTCTTAGGTATGTGAATGTGATGTGAAAGTTCAGGGCACATAAAGCATTGGGGGGGGGGCACAGCTTGTGGGTGCCCCAGGCCCTCAGCAAAAACCATGAAGATCACCATGTCTGCTTGATTATTGTCGTAACAGCAGGACACACTTGTAGGCTTCCATCCAACATCACAGAATGACAATCTGTGTATTTATTTGCCTCCTATCCTTGGTTGCCTGCTCTGCTAGTTCAGTCTGCCTTACTTTATCTGACTGAGGTTTCAGCACTATTGAGTCTTATTATTGGAGAAGTCTATGTTCGCCCTGCGTTTGCGTGGGTTTTCTCTGGGTGTCTGCTTTCCCCCGGCATTAACAACATGTACGGAATGTTAATGTACGTTAATTCCCGAGTCGGTGCCCTTGACCAAGGCGCTGGCTTAGGTCTGGAGGTGGTCCTCGGGCTGCACGGTGGCTGCTCACTGCTCACTTACGATGGGTCAAATGCAGAGAACAAATTTCCCTATGGGGATCAATAAATGATAAGTTAACTTAATGGCACCGACCATGATTCTAAAATAGCTTATCAGCAGTTGTGCTGCCTTAATATCAGCAGGTTGCTGTTTAATAATAAATCAATGGCACTGCCTATGGTGCTGAAATAGCACACTTCATTGGAAGCTGCATTTCTCTCCGTTCCGCCCTTCAGTCTCCTCAAGTTTCCCCATGGATCTGTCATGTGGGCCTACTACAGATGCTTGCCCCCTCCGCAATGAGCCATCGGCTCCGTGCCTGCTCCCAATGTTTTTATATTGTGTTTAAAGAATCCATTCCGCCAAATTTAAAAAACAAACGAACCCTCTAGAAGTATCACTAGTTCACTTGCCAGGTTTTGAGATATCTGTCTCTGAAATATAAAAAAATAACTTCTCTTAACAGAAACAATATTTTGCTTAATCAGGTTTCTGATACATCCTAAAACACACACACTTAAAACCTAAAACCTAACTTAAAAACTATCTCCTTGACACCATAAGGAATTAACAAGAAAATGCTGTGTATTTTGTTTGTAATTTGGTTGACACAACTCTTAAAATGAGGCTGTATGTTAATATTTATCACACTGTGGACCGTATGCCACCAAGAGTCAGGGGGTTTTCATTCCACCCGCAGACTCGCTGGCCTTGATGGCACAGTGCTGAGAACCACTGCTGTAAACAATGCTTACTGGCTGTGGGCTGTTCTCTAATCTAATTTGCATCTTTTATGCAGTCAAATTAGTGCTTCTAAGTAACCCAGTGTTTGTTAAGCATGTACAGTGCAAATTAGGCATGCAGACCACGTCCTAACCCCACCACCTCTCTTGCCCATTCTCAGCATAATGATCTATGAACAATTAGACAGACACATAATAATATGGCAACAAACGCTTTTAGGCAAACACATAATTCATATCATATGAAGGCTGGCAGCAGTGTGACATTTCATATGAACTTTAGTTGATAGCATCTACATGGCACATTAATAAACATATTCACCTATCAAGAGAAGTTCATGGAATGTGATATCATTTCTGACACAGCAATGACACAGAGTATGGACACAATATATGGAAATTTCTAAATTTAAGTCTTAGCAAATGCCATTTTTAACTTTAAACCATTCTTTAGCTTTCCCATCTAGTCAAAAAGCTCCAGCTCAATTTGAATTATCATAAATACTTGTCCCCCTCTAACACTAAATTATTAACTGCAATGGATCTGGAGGGCTTTGCTTTTGGGCTCCCATCGAAGATTTATCTAGTGGTGGGAGGTAGCTGGCATTGTAATCAGAGGATCTAATCTCCCGCAAATGGAGGTCGGGCTGGCCAGTCTTCTCAGGGCTGGGGATTCATCATAACTGGGAGGAGGTCTGGGTAATATAATTCCCCCTCCATGCAGACAGGCCAGAGAGGGGGGGAGGGGGTGCGTGGTGGAAGGACTTCTTAAGATGACAGTCTTTCCCTCTGGTTCAGTTAATGCAATTTTGCAGGGTTTGACCTTATGTGCAACCACAGTATCCAGCTTTTGTGTGTTATTGCTCCGTCTGCTCATGTGCAGTCTTATCTGTATGAAGCGAGTTACAAAAGAAAAAGGAAGTAACTCAACACAATGACCCCAGCCACCTTGATTAATCACAGCATTGCTTGTTGTATAAGAGTGAGTGGAGAACATCTGCCTGACAAATATTCCCTTCAACCCTAAGGCCCACACTCACACTCACATACACATACACATACACACACACACACACACAGAAAACGAGCCCTAGCTGCAGTGCCGCTTCAGCTCCTGCGGCTATTGCTGCTGATAAACTTGGCCGGCTAATTGCAAGTCAAAAGCTGTTAGCAACTCTGGGTATCAGTGGGCCCGTGGGGGCTTGCTGAGGAGGGCTTTCACACACTGAGCCGCCACATGCCGTCACACTGCTGCTAATGTGCTGTGGCATCTTCCATGGTGCCAGCAGATTGCCTGGGTGGAGACATATCATCAGGACAAGTGCTGCCTGCATTCGGTCGTGTACCGGTCACATGATGCAGAGTGAAAGACTGGCTAGGTTAATAAAGGTGAGGACACCTAAGGACCTTTCACGCATTTATTCCATAACATTAACTGAATTAATTTCCCAAACGGTTCTAGTAAAGGCGGCAGCTTCTGTCCTTCAAGCAAGCAATGCTTTAATGGCATTCTAATATGATGTGACCATTCACAATGTGCAACTAATACGCAAAATGTCTGTCCATCCACATCCTGTGCCAATAGCAGTTAAACACATTGGTCAAATAATACAATTTGGAACTTAATTTTTTTTTTTCATCTTGAGCAATTGGACTGCTAAGGCAGGTTCAATATTTTCACATGGTTCCTTAAGTATACCCCTTCAGCAATTTAGCACTATAATTCCATTAAGTTAGGGGACTTAAAAAAGACCAATTACAAAAATAATGGTCAAAATCAATGCAGCCGAGGCAGAGATATCCTGACTTTTAGTCCTTAGTATGAGTCAAGATCTAAAAACACTGGATCCTACACGTCCCATAATGCAACTCCAGAGCATAGACCCTTCCAGCCTGATAAAACTTAATTCATTTAGAGTTGTGTTTCTGGCCACCTGGTGAATATAAGTCTATGTCAATACTCTCTCTTTTGGCTCTGTTTGAGAGACATGTTTACTGATTATGAGGGTGGAAAATAAGACTGTAATTCATAATTCACACTTTCATTAATAAACCAGTATTCTGTCTGAATAAAATAAGCAGAGAATCAACAAGGAATTAGTGATGTGAGCAAGAATGTGTCATTACAATGACACAATAACAATCTCATGTCCCATTTTAATGACTTTTCTGGCTTTGGTGGGGGGGTTATTATGTACTGTAGGTGGTTGATAGACAACTTCAGATGCGCTGACAGCACAGTATATATTTTTTATTTTAGAGAGAGTATGTTGGACATGTTGCTTTTACTTGACAGCCAGAAAGGTCAAGAGAGGAAGGGAATGACACGCAACATAATGGACTGGAACCCCAGTTGCCACGGTTACATGGTATGTGTCGCAGATGTACAAGCAGACAAAAAACACAAAAAAGGTTACTACAAAAATGACAAAAAGAACATAACCAGATGCAGACAAAGCATTAAAACGATTTTCCATGTTGGAATTGCAATTATCCCAGAGGTGGTCAGAAATGAATGCTCAGCTGGGCTGCTTTTGTTTTAGTGTTGTTCCTACACTCTGAGCCGCTTTACAGGACCAGTGTAGGAATGAGTGGCATCGAACAGACAGATTGCAGATTGCAACTAACTGAATACTCCTCTACTCATCCCTCCCTTTCCAAGCATGTAGGACAACCCACGGTGGCCTTCAGGGCTAGTATAGAAATCTGTTAATATACATTTTACAAAAACACAATGATTGTGAGTTTCAGGCAATTATAAACTAATGAAAACATACTTATGAATATTATGTTCCATTTCTGCCAATAGATCCCCCTAAATCCCTCCTACACACTGGTCCTTGTGTGTGTATCAAACAGACTACGAGAAGTCAAGTGATTTTCTCGCCCACGTTTCAATGTCAAACACACGTAACAAAGAATAAATCAGTGGCGAAGAAAAATGAGCCATCTTGAAATGACATTGCAAGGCATGTGCCTCGAAACAGAAACTACAATTATCTCAGATTTTCTTTTTGAAATTTAAATATTCACTAAATTAATTGCCACAACATTCTGCCAAGTGGAGTTTCCAGTTAGGGATAACATATGTATTAAATGAACACTGAATGAAAGCTGACATATGGCTAGCATTACTGGGATTGTGTCTTGGAGCTGTTGTGAAGCTTTTCTTCATGTGATGGATGTGTGCTGGCTTCAAGAGCAGTGCAACCAATGAGTTCATTTAGCTCTGTTAGCTAAATGAGCCAGCCCCCATTAGCCTGTTGTTGGTAGGATTAATGATGTTGAGTGTGAGAGTGATCTGTTGTTCTGGAAAGCTGGGACTGAGCCGCTTGGAAACAGAAAAAAAAAAAATCCTCATATCATTATTTATTTCATATTTCCAAGCAGTGATTTGTATACGTTAAACTAAGGGTTGAATAGAATATTATAGAATTTGGTTTCCATATCTAACAACTAATATGCTGCTATAAAAAACGCTGCTCTCGTGGAAATGCTTTTGAGGTGAGGCCCAACTCTGATGTTGGCCGATAAGGCCTGGCTGTCTGTCACTGTTCCAATTTATCCAAAAGGCTTTGAACAGGGTTAAGGTTGGGGATCTGTGCCCGCCAGTCAAGTTCTTCCATATCAAACTGGGAAAACTGTTTCTTTATAGACCTGGCTTTGTACACGGGAGCTTTGTAGTGTTGAAACAGAAAAGGGCCTTCCACAAAATGTGCCACAAAGTCAGAAGCACTCTATTATCAAAAAATATCATCCTATGTTAATGGTAACTAAGTGGCCAAGCCAAAACCATGAATAACAACCCCAGACCAAAATGTGGGCGTGTCAGCATACGTTTGGAAATATAACGAATCTGAATGGCTAGATTTTACCAGGTAAGTGAGAAAGGTTTTTTGCTAATTGGGTGAAGTGACTCTTTAAAATTAGGATTGTACATATTTACAACAAGATATTAATCTCATCAAGTTCTAGATGTCACCTGACATTCTTGCATCTACCCCTGCACAATTGTTGCTGCAACTTCAAGCAATAAATTAAAAGCACTTCCATCATGAGCTGCAGGGATGTTTAAGCACACAGCAAAACAAGACCGGTCCGTGCTGTTATTAGCTCATTTCTGGTCTATTAAATGCAAAATGTATTGGTGCGCTAAAGGTAAATGTGTCATACTAATATGAAAGTGTTGCAATGACCAGTAGCCTACAGTCAGATACAGCATGCGTGCAGGATGACCACAGGCATGAGATGTGATGTGCAGATGCAAGGCCTTATCTCTGTCTTCAGTTGGGTTATATGATTCACAGTGCCAGGGGAGAGGATGATCAGCTGGGGGATGGGGGTTGGTCTCTGTTGCTTATGATGGCCGGCAAGTCCCCCCAACCACCCTGACACACTCTCACAGCCTGTTTTTTTATCCTTTCCCGCCTTGTACAACTAGGGTGCCTTAATAATTTCTCCTGCACATGCACACACACACAAAGCTACAACTGTGCACACACAGGATTGGCTTATCTGCTATAGGCTCGTGATGCACACTGCAGCTTAGTTATTTCCGAAGAAGAAAGAACTAAAGAAATAAATAAAAGTTCCAGTAAAGAAAAATGACAGCCTCTCACCTATTTTTACTCTCAAAGTTGGAAAAAAAATGCAACCGCCTGTGGGTTGGCAAACATCTAAATGAGAAGAGCGCTGAGCTGAAAATAAAGCTTTATTCAGGGAAGAAGTCTTGAAAATAATTTTAGTTTAAATGCTGTTTGAGTTGCAGTCTCAAGTCACGAGGCCAGCTGGAGATCTGACAGGGTACTGGAAGGCTTTGTAGTGTATGTATTTTGCACCACTCATGAATGAATGAGAAAAAAACCAGCCAGCTTGCCGTAACTAAAACAAGACAATGTGATTAGAATAGATTGCCGTGACTTTTGGCATGACAGTAATGTATGTGGTATAAAAAAAAAACCCAACAGTGAGTTGGAAGTAATGGAGTGTTCCTCCTTTGTCGGGCTCTCCGTGAATCTTTTATTTCTGTATTCGGGGGGACGTTTTATTGAACTGTCATGACTCGTGTATTTCCTGGGCCTGAAGGGCTCATTTTAAATTAGCCTCGAATGTTCAATGGTAGGGGCACTGAAGCAAGCCCACTCAATATCACATGGCCCAGTGCCTTGTCTTTAATGGATAATGAAAAATGATAAACGACGTGCTGAGGCCAGTCACCCCAATGCAACACCTGTTCTTCTCTATTGACAGTACAATGCAATACACAACAACTGGAGCCCCTCCCGCCTTTAAGAAACACGTCTACACAGGAAACTCACTGATCTTGAACCCTGCTATGAGTTAAACTACAGTTTAATTTGTTCTCCTTCAGGTATCAGAATTGCATGGCAGTGAACATAAGGGCTAGTCCAGTATATCAGAGTGAAAATATATTGGACAGATACTGGTCTTTAATAAGAACAGATACTGGCCAGTCTCAAACGATATGATTGAAGTCGGTATCTGATTCGGCTTTATGGCTTCCTGGCCTCAGTCTGTAAAATCTACAATCAAACCTGCCTCACCTGACCTTGAGGCGCAGGTAACCCACCAAAAAGGATTTCATTAGTCTGACTTGATATGATAGTTTTATTATTCAATGAACAAAAGGCTTCTCGACACAGACTGAGTTCAGTATTAAGCATAAAGATTTCGGTTATTGGGAGACAATTCACAAACCTGAGAAGTTGATCATATTGCGAGTCACGTCTCATGCCTGACGGCTGTTTCCCACTGAGTGTGTGTATGTATTCACATGCAGCCGTTACTGTATTTACAGTTTTCCAATAGGAAGCTTTACATGAGGAGGATATAGAGTCAGAGAAATAAGATAGGGTATAAACTGGTTTTGAGAAATACTGCTACCACTGGCCAGATTCCCTGGTTAAATCCATCTTTATCCAGGGAGGTAGGTTAAAACACCCTGTGGTGAGATTGCTTACAGTTTGAGACACCTTGCCACTGGCAGAATTTATTTGTTCACAAAATACATGCTTGGACAGTTAGTGTCAACCTCCTGGTAATTAGAAAGTGTGTGTATGGCAGCAGAGAGAATGCACAATCAACCTCCTCTTTCATCATGCTGCCATTTTCACCCTTCGTGCAACAAACGCTCGTCTCCAACACGGAGTAAATGTTGAAGAAATGGGTGAAAACGTGTTTGGAAGTATGTGACACACCTTTGAGAATCTTATGAGTTCTAAATCTCACAAAACCAATCAAAGAACAAAAGGAAAAGGCTCAAACAAGTACATAATCTCAAATAAGTTACTAATTTTAGTTGTCATGCTTAAAAACTATCCTTGAAATGAAATGCATTTTCAGTTTGTGTTTAATTACATTTCCTTCATGGGAAACATGGGACGGGACCTTTGTTATGCACTCCGTGGTATTATTTGAGATGTGAACTCAACAAGGTGCTTTTCTGGGTACTTGTCAGTTTCATGTAGTTTGTACAGAGTAGTTTTCTCCACACGTGCATTCTGCAAAACTTTCATTTTACTTTTTCTGTTTTTATGTGATCCCTTTATTGTTGTAATGTTTTCTTGTAACCCATTTTAAGGTTATTATATTAGTATTATAGAAGTTGCAGGAGAGCACACCTGAGAGGAGGAATGACGCTCTCTGGACTGTTTTGAATATAATTATATACAGTATATGCTGTTTACTTCATTTAGGGCGACATCTCCCCTTACACCAACACTTTTAATATGATCCACAGTTCTGCCTATACAATTATGCAATCTGCATATAGTGCAATCTATTATGATCATAATTGACTGGAGAAAATAATAAGTGCGTAATCACACCCTCTAATGTGCTCTGCAAGTTGTTGTGATCCCACTTTAATTTATTTAATCAACAAACGAGACTTGATATTGTACTCTCAGCTTGGATTCCCTGTGAGCGTGAGCGGTGATTGTTCCCTGCATCCTGGGACACCGGTGTTATATCTGCCTGCAGCCATCACACTTAGGTGAACAACATGACTTTGCACTACAGCACATCAGGTAAGCAGAACTCTGTGAACAAGGTGTCTCTTTGACAAGCAGGTGCGGTGCTTCAAAAAGCATTTACTGGAGCTTTTACTGCTCCCTTGTAACCACATTTATTTATCTGTAGAGTTTTATGAACACCCATTGATTTTATCTGAGGCAGAAAGCAAGAATCAAATCACAGGTACATATCGAGCAGCCAAAAATGAAGATTTTATGCTTTCTTGATGTTGTAACTGCGGTGCTGGGCCACTCCCCCGAATTAGTGGAAGGGTAAAGGGATTAAATTCTCTAAATTGACATCTTCTTCCAGATACAGAGATTGAGGAAATCAGGTTTACTGTACCTTAACAATGTCTTCATTGGAGGACTTGCACTGCACAAAGGCTGAGACATCAGTGACTGCTCCATTCATCTCTATGGAGACCATTTTGACAGGAATGGCCACAGTGCGTCCGGTCAGAATGGCCGTGTTGATAATCTCAGTGTCCTGAGGGAGGAAAAAGGTAGACATGATATTCATGCTGCAGTGAGAGGTAGAGAGTGTTTTTCCTTGACATTTCATCAGCATTACGGATGTCCATATTTAATACCATTACCACCAGGGCTCCTGAGTCTCCCAGGTGATAGTCTCCGTGGCAGACCAGAACTCATTTTACTGAGACGTCTTTCGTTGGATTTCATCAACTGACATTTTCATTTCAAGTACTCTGTTCAACTAGTGAGCAAATGGAAGTAACTTAAATAGAGTTTAAGAGGACAGAATTTTAAGAAACATAATAACCATAACCTTAATCATTTTAAGACAGACATGGTTTAATGGGGCCCTACTAAGTAAATCACAGCATCAACCTTAAATTTCAGGCAACAAAAAAGACATGACATTTACTGTACCAATGGACAGGAACAGATGCAACTACTCATTGTATTACTTTAAGTGAGCACATATGACTTGGATGTCAGAAGAAATGAGTTTTTGTCACAGCAGGTATCTCATTAGGGATGAGTTCCTCTTATCAAATATGTTTTACTGAAGTGCACAACGACTCTGAAAAATACAACAGGAAGTGCTGCTGTCACCATAATGTGGAACTGCAAAGTGTTAAGTTAATATAAAAAAAAGTTTTTTTTCTCACGATTTCATCCATTTATAAAATTCCCTTTGCGCCGTGCATGCTTAGTGCACCTCCATTACCCATTTTTTGCTTATTAATCCGCTCAGGAAGCTGTACTATCATTTTAATGTGAATAATTTTGCCATGAGGGAATTTGAGAAATAAAAAATATGGTATGAGTATGGTTTTAATTAGGGCCAAATAAGCACAGTGAACATGGAGAAATTCATGGAGAATTTCTCAGTTGTTCATATTAATGGCTCTCACTATAATAGCCTTACTGCTACTCAACAGTTTGGGGTTTGGTAATCCATTTATTCAGGAACTAATATATAAAAATACTCTTTAATGAGGAAAACTATGCATGAGAGAAAGGCCTTTAGTTTCTCCTTTTTTGATAATTTGTCTGGACCCGCACTTATGTATTCTACAATTACGCTGGAGTTCATAGAAAGAATATCAGTTATATTGCTGCCCAGTTTTTTAATTTAGTCTATAATATGAAAAGGGATCAAATGGGGATAAATCCAGCTAGCTGTATGCAATGATAAATATAAATTCTTGAATACTGATAAACTAGCCTTGAACAAGTCCAACATTGTCATCCCATCTGCATTTTTATTTTGAGTGCACTGGAATGCAAACAGCCAATTAAAATACACACCAGGCTCTCAGTTGATGTTTGAATCAATTCATTATTTTTTTAGCAGATTGTGTAAGTTGTAAAAGGGTACCATGTTTTTTCATTTGCAGTGGCCCAGGAGAAAGACTGAGACCATGTACATTTTCCGAAATCAGAAATAGTATATTTAAATTTCTGCCCAACACTCATCTTAAACTCTTCATAAGGGCATAGAGCATGAAGAATGAGACTTTCTTCCACCTCTAGTTTTTCATGGGTTCCCACTCAACTGCAAAGCCCAGAATTGTTTATTCATAGAGGGAATATAACACACAGACTAAGCATTGTGTTTTGTCAAGGCATCTGTTATGTGTAGCCTTAAGCAAATATCAAAGTGCTGAAGGCTCCTTAGGCATGACACTGAACTTTACAGTACCGAGAGTGACAAAACAGCAGGTGCAATATGTACAGAGGATCTAAATATACAACTTTGAATTTATTTCCTTTTGAGGGCCAACAACAAAAAGGAGTAGGACTGAGCATAAAGCACAGAGCAAATTCATTTACCAACAAGCAAACAAGAAAACCACAAGTGAAACAAAATATATATTAATATAGTTGGTAATAACAGAGGCAATTACCAGTAGTATAATCTGTATGATACTCAAACATTTGTTAAGTCACATAGGTAATTAATAAAAGGTAACACTTACAACATATTTCTTATTTTGTAACGGTGCCCACATTAACAGATTCCACTCAACCGGTTACCTGTTTGTAAGTTCATTTTTAATTTGACACAAACACGAATTATGTGACTTAAACATCAACTGAAGCTTGTGGTACACTGGAGTCATCTCATTGGGCCCTTTTCTTCTGCAGTGGTTTAATGGCCCAATAATTGCCTTAGAGTAATTGATGAAAATGCATGTTAATTCACATTTTCCTCTGTGGATTTTCTGAAAAACTGCTAAATGTCTACTGGATTCTCATTTGCATGAACAACTAAGAAACATCTGCGTCCAACACAAGCTTGACTAGAAAAAGCAGAGACTGAAAAATAGCAAAGGTGGACTATAGTTTAATGCCTATATGTGATTCAAAAGTATATAACAGTATAATTTCCTTACCAAGGACACAGGTTCACTCTTGAATAATTCATGTAAGCAGAAAACAAAAGAAAACCCAGTATAGAACCTTGGGGAACTCCATTAATTAAGTACAGTAATATAGCTAGAGCTGTACATTAACTATCATACATTGAGTGAAAAGCATTGTAAATTAATGCTTTGTCAGACATTCCTTTGTTAATTAACCTCTGCTTAGGCTTTACACAGATCAATAAAAAGGAAGCAGAGCTCTACTTCTTGTATAATCAATCACAGCTTTCACTGCAGCAGTAACAGCTCAAACTCCAGACCAAAACTTTGAAAATAAAAACATGAAAACTCTTATACAGCTTGAAGACATAAATAGTGAAGGAATTTCCTTAGTGAGTAGATTCATATTAAAAGTATATGCATATATGTAGTGCAGCAGTGAAATGTGCAGCAACTCAAATAATAAGGATCTAAATTTTAAGGTTTTTCTGTATCTAGTTTTGATCAAGTTTCAAAAACCAATAATCAACATTTCTTCCCATTCAGAACAATGTCGATTATAACTCTAATGCATCACAGGGCCCATTCGTTGTTACTGTATAATAAACTATATTTTGTGAAATATCAATGAACTGTGGTTGTTTTTTGTCAGTAGCAAATTAATTGACTGAACCCCATGATCAAACCTATCTAATTATTTTATTTGTAATAATACAGATAAAATAATTAGTTCAAGAAAGTCCAGTTCTACCTAAATATATTTTTGTTACTAAAGCTAGGCAGAACAGCTTTTTCTGCCGTTTATGAAACATGGCCAATTTATGGGAAGCAAAGCACAGCAGACCTCTGTGGATAATTGACTGGACTCTGGGGCGAAATCCTAATTGAAAGACATCATCCCTAAGCTCTCCTTGCTGTTTTGGCATCTGGTAAGTATTAAACTACACAAGACACTTTACAATTACATGTGTGCTGCTTTGGGAGCACTAATTATGCTTACCTGAATTCAGCTTGGAACAAAAATCAGTCATCACTGCACAGAGCTATCATTTCACTTAATTACTATGTTCTGTATGAAGCAGCAAAACAGTTATTATATACCCTGTTTAATGGTAATAGAAAAATGTTGTAATTCCACTATCACAGTAAACTGAATTGGTTTATTTTGGCTTTATGTATTTTAACACTGCAGTGCAAAATAAAGCACTTGACTATGAGAGATATGAGCCGGGCTGTCACCATCTCAAATCTAATCTTTTTCATTTTACATACATTTTCTTGATTAATTTAATGAATCCAACAAGGATAATTTCTGATCACAGTTTTTTATGTTGATCAGTTATGAGTTAATGATACATAATATTTATTTAAACTTAAAACGTATTTAAAATTTGAACAGTGTTGTAATTTTTCTGAATTACTGTATTCATCTGATAATCAACATGAGTATGCTGCTGTATTGCAGTTGAAATGCCTTCACTCAGTTTATTAGAAAAACAAATAATCCCCCTTTTTATTTAAGCTGTGTTTACAGATTGCTGATACTAATTTGCTTGTGGTTGTTGTCATCCCATTAAATGTAATCCATTACTGTGGAGCCCAGTTGGAATTGCCCACAGGGTCTTTGTTTAACAAGCGCTGAGGTGAGGTTACTTAGCGTGTGAGACTTAAACGCTCAGTTCAACTTCTAGCATTTCCACATGCTTTTGAATAATGTAAACAATACATTTTCCCAGATGTGTATCTTCATGAATTCACAAATACATACATGTACAAATATAATGCGTGACTTCAAGCTGTGGGGTTTGTGCGACACAAAACATCATTTTTTATTTAACATCTGGTAGCCACCGTGGCACAGAGCAGGGAATCTGGCATAACCCCCCTTGCTCCGCATCATCCTTTGTGTTTTCTTGCCGCTTCAGCTCTCTCCTTTTAAAATAATAAGAAAGTCCTGTGAAAGAGGGCTTTGGTGGCTTTGTGTTAATAGGGGCCTAAACTGTGTAATAAGCCTCAGGGTTGATTTAACCTTACCATTCTGGAATTGTTTCTCTTTTCACATTGTAAATTCACTGGTAGTTCCACTCTTCTCTTCCTCCTTTCTCCCCTTATCTGCAGCAGGTCAACTGTAGTTGGCACACAATCTGTGGTCTGCCAAGCATAAAAACCCTCGTCTTCATTCTCTTTACCGTCGCTTTACCGGCTCCTCTTTCTTCCTTGTCTCTCTCCGTCTTCACACGTTCCTCAGTCAAATGTTACTGTAGGGGTCAACCCTAGACCTTCATCTCTGTTGCTTTGTTCCACAAAATGCATTGTGTTTGTATTTTGGAGACAGAACCGCCTCCCACCGCTTTATATCAGCACTTTCTGAAAGTGCTGATGTGTTGTATGAGCTGTCAGTGGGTGTATGGCACCAGTTGAAAACTGCTCGTTGGTTTGCATCTGCCGCTAACCCTAAAATGACAGTTATTCTCCAGCAAAAGAAGTCAAAGGTCCAACTTCAGAGCCAGTACTTTGTTTCTCTTTTGTTTTTGAGCTGTTTTTCTTAGCTATTGCATATTCTGTATTAAATACTTTGGTTCTTTGACCTGAGCAGCGCCTATATAGAAAGGCCTTCAGACACATTGTTTGATTTGATGAATACACCGTGGCCAATGTAACATTCTGATGTTATATAAAACAACATCCCTTTTGTACTTCAGTGCTGTATTGTGTTGAAGGGCTAAGAGATAAGCAGCTGCTGCAGGGTCAAATCCATACTGGAAACTCACAGCAATTAATACTGCTCTTCCATTTAACAATCAATCATAGTCATTATATTATTCACTTCACTCTAAAATAGCCTTGGGGCTGTTCAAAGTCAAATACGTAGGAGAGGTTAAACATAACTACACATTGGTAACACTAAAGTCATTTTAAATTATAAAACCAAACCAAAATGAACCAGCAGACGATAATCAAAAGGCAAACCACACCAATATGAACAAAAACGTATTACACATTCAGAAGAATTTGAGACATTTTTCCAACCTAATCTTTCACACCTTGCATTGATATTTACCTTCCATTTGATATAACTCAATATGATTATAAGTTATAATTAAATTCACTTCTATAGTTCGAACTGAGCTAACAAGGGTCAGTGAAGTAATTTTTTAAACTTTCTGATTGTAACAAATAGCCTTGTCACTACACACCATCCCATTAAGCTTCTCAACAACCTGCCATAATGATAAAGTTGGTCCATTCTGTTTGCTGTAATAAGACCACCTGTTTTCAGTTCATCAATCATGCATCATGGGTGTTACCATTGTTTACCTGTGTCACTTCTCCTGGTGGGCGAACTAGAACGTCCACATTTTGTTTTGATATAATTTACTATCCAATTAGTCACCACAACTGAAATGATAGATTAAATCTCATCGTTCAAGGCGACCACAAGTGACCTAGCAGGACTCCATCCGATTTGAAAATCAATAAATGCTGCCTGATGAGAGAAGTTTTTACGATCTCCAAATTCCTCTCCCCAACCAGCGTCCCTTTCACTGTGCCTTTGACAACTTAGAGAGAGTAATTAGAAGTTTGAGTTGATTTTTTGAGATGGTCTCAAATTTGGTTTTGAAGTGAATTGTGACTATTTATATCATTGAAGAATTTCTTGATACTTGACAGACTAATTGGAAGCAGTCAGATAATTCCCAGGGTGTGAAAACTTTCTGAATTGATCAAGCCTGACTGGGCTTACTGTGTTACAGATCATTTTCCTTTCTTTTCATTTCAAAACAAATGTAGCCAAGTCTTATTTTTACAGTGACAAGGAAGACTACTGATGTCCTTGAAATTCCCTTTCAACTAAAGTTATTGCAGAGGATGACAATACCAGTCACCTTCTACTGTTCCAGCTAGTACTAATGCGATTCCTGTGTTTGGAACAGCAGGTAAAAAGCATTAAAATTATTCAGCAACATAACCACGTACCCATACAGTAGATCTAACTACCAAGCAACATAGACTGCAGAGGTTGCAGGCAGCCACGGAAGAACACAGATAGTTCCTGCCTTGTAAATTTTACAAGGGAAAGTCACACAGGCAGAAATCTAATTTTGCAACGCAGCTAAACACATCTGGATACAAGATGCATGCGAATCCCAAATGTCAAGGGGACCAGAGATATGAAGGGAACCTTATGGTACAACAGATGTGCAGTACACAAAGTCGTAACTGCAGCTCAAGTATATGTAATGGAGCTATAGGAGAAGAGCAGGTGTAATTATGCTAATATAGAATAGGTAACCAACACTCATTATTCTGCTAAGCTTCAAGCCTTATAGGTCTTTGGTATACGCAGAGATGAATATAATTTGTTTTGATATTGTTAGTAATATTTAATAATGTATGTATTTTACGACCTATGTTAGACAATAATGAATGTGCCACTGTGAATACATCATGGTTCTTGAAGAGAGAGAGAGAGCAGCAATGATAACCTTTACCCACCATAAACACTGCAAAGTGCTGTCCTCAGAAAAACCCTCTCATTCAACAACTGCAAAACATCGTCTACACGCAACCTATCCAGTCTTCTATATTATTTACATGCACGGTAAATTTTAATGAACAAATATCATGTGGGTTTTGACTTTTGAGTGAGTGAAGTAACACCACAAGAGAAAGAATTAGGCAGGAAAGGCATAGCCAGAGGTACTCGGAACCTCTTGCTTGATTAATTTTGTCTTTGTTCCCATAATCTGTTTACTACCCTGACTAATTGCCACCTTTCATGAGGCAAAGGAGGAGAGCCATGATTAAAAGAGTAATAGACACTTAAGTGTCCTGGGATTGGTTGACTTTCTTAACAATCAGCAAGTCATTCCAGAGAGTGTCGGTGTTGATTAGATTTCTTTGTAATGACAATACACCTGTCTGTATTATGTCTGATGCTCTGTACATTATATTCACTTACATACTAGTGTAGGCTGCCATGAACAAAGACAGTTAAAGCTAAAGTTATAGTGTACATAGAAAAGTGACCCTCAGAGAAGTCCCGCTACTTTTGCTCCAGCACATATTAATACTCTTACAGATCTCTGATTATGAGATTGTAGCACAGAAACAGTTGTGCAGTGCAGCTGTAATATGTAGGACAACACTGTATATGTAGGTAAAACAAAAATCATCTCACATCAGCCTTGACTAACACACTAAATTTCAGAGTCATTGTCAGAGTCATGAAAAAGGCTTTAAGTTTTTTTTATCAGGTATAAAAAATTATGCGGCTTCCAGTATAGTTGTGTGTTTGTTTGGTTTTTGTTTAACATTTTGTTTATATTTGCCCTCTTTCCGACTTAGTACTGCAACAATTTCCCTTGGGATAAATTAAGAAGTATCTTATCTTTCTTTTATCAAGGAACAAGGCTTATGAGATCAGACCCACTGGCCTCCACAGCAAAACATGTCATTACGCATTCTGACAGCTCATTGATCATATATCTTATATTTTTAAAGCTTAAGGCAAAAATGTAAGTGGAAAATGTCCTTTTAAAACAGGGCATTTCAGTTTTGATTCATTCATCAAAGCTTAACATGTTTAAAGATCTGAGTCGGTCAAATAACTTTAAATAATGATATTTAATCATTTTAAATGATGTAAATGAATCTGAATTTAATAGAAATTCTATCCGTATGACTCTGGAGATGCATCCACTCACCATAGCCAGAGGGATGATGGCCTGAATATCCCGCTGCACTACAGTCAACTCCGTCACAACCTTCTCTGAATCTGGTGGCGGGTTTTGCCCCTTGTAGTCAATGTTCCAGTTGATCCTTCTGGTCACTGACAGGCTGGTGAAGTTCTCCATCTCGAAGTCCAACTGCATCACCTCGACATTGCCCAACACATCCCTGCCAGAGCACAGAAGCACACATGCAAAAGAGACAAAATTAAAAGCCAAATATCAGTTACAGCAATATAGTCATGAAAAACACAGCATGACAAAGAATTCTGGCAAAGAAACTGTTTACTGAATAGTTTTTAATTATTAAACATGCCATTTAGTGAGCTGTCCACACACTGCTCCGCAGTTATTTTTAGTTTTCCTTAAGTGACCGTTGAGTTGAAAAAAATGAATATTCATTAAGGTTTTAAATTGTGAAGCACTGCAGCCAGAAATAAATACTTGTCAGATGATGTATATTAGTATGTGTTCTTTATTCAAGCTTATACATCTGCATATCTGAAGGCCTATCTTGTAGTGAAACATGAAATAAAAAACACAAGGACAACGTGTAATTATACATATGTTTTTCATAAAATAACGTCATGGCTTCCTTGTCTTATGTTGAAATCACAGGAGAGCTTTTTAAGAAGTTTTAAAGAACTTTTAACATAGTTGGATCAATTATTTAGCATCCAATAAGCTGTCCCGAGAATATTTCAGAATTAAAGCCAGTATGCAGCTATTGGCTTCCAGTGGAGTGTAATCAATGTTATGCATTTAGCAAAGCTCACATAAGTTGTCAGACACATTGATTGATTGAAAGGCCCCTTTATAACATTTAATTCAGTCAACAGACCAAACAGCTCCTTCAGTCTGATTGGTAGATCTAATACTGACAGACAGAAACAAGGCAGTTAACATGGCGATAGGATCTTAAAGGTCACAGCGTGCTGTTTACAACCTGAAGCTTCACGACTGGACGACTGACTTCCCTCTTGAAATTTTACCGTGGTTTACTCACATAAATGTCATGGCTTGAAAGGACAGGCAACCAGAATGATAGTCAGGTTTTCATGTCAACACAAAAGCTGTAAATATACAATCCACCATCACCATTAGTGGTTTTGGTTAATATAATTTGTTGTCCAGCCATTATGATAAGCGGTTTGGGTTCACACCTTTCTTCATTTAATAAAGTCAAGGTGAAGAAGCTGAAACTCAGAATATGAATCATTCTCTCATGCTACAATTTAATCCTTTACAGCTATAATCCCTTTATAAACTGTTTCTTTGTCTGGTCACAAACCCTGAATCCAAAAGGATCTTTCTGTAAAACTAAAAGGATTTTTAGGCACCTGGATGAGCTCTACCTCAATCTAACTAATGATGCATTGATGCACCAAGCTAATCTTCTCAGATCTTCATCTCATTCTGCACAGCAGAGAACAAAGTTTGATCTAATTCCACCTGTATTGCAGAATTTTCTTATCACAATGAGCGCATTCTTTGTACTGAACGCATCTACAAATTGAGCAAGTTCATTCTTGCCCTAAAAATTGCAATTTGACAAGCTTGCTAGCTTTTTATCTGAGGTTTTCCACTAAAAGGCTCCAGAAAAAAAGAAAAGGCAGCAAATGGACTTTTTATTTGTCATGATATTTTCTTCTATTCTGTTAATCTGGAAAAATGTTCAGTGGAAAATGTCAGTGTATTTAATTTGTTTTCTTCTTTATTTTTCTTCCTTATATTTATGGTTACATTGATCATTTACTTAAAGTCTTTTTCTCTCTTATTTATACTTTCTAAAATTATACTGTATAGATGTTGCAGTAATGTTCAATATACAGTGTAATAAGGAAAGATTTCCAAATGTAATTTTCTAACCCTTTTCTAATCTTCAGTATGATGTCTTTTTCACTTAACCTGCATGGCAATGTGTGTGTGTTTTTTTCACAAGTTGAACTAATTTCTGTGGCCCTCCTCTGATTGGGTAATTGAGGCAGCTTCTATGTTCTGAAGGATCAAAACATCATAAATATTCCAGCAGTAAGCAAGAAAGTGCGCAGGGGTTTTCTCATTTTTTGTTCAAGTTATGGTTTAGAAAACTCAAAGCATTTGGTTAAGGTTTGGGTAAGGCTTGGTTGAATATTAAAAGAAGTCAACATTGACTCAGAATGTATTGACTTATTAAATAAATAAATTTAACCAGAGCCACCATCTTTCCCTGAACCTTAACCAAGGGTTTTATAAGCCTAAACTTAACAACAGGGGACTAAACACATTTCCTTAAACCTTTGTGAGGGTTGTGGGCCTGGCTATCCAACACAGCCTTCTGTTTAGCATGAGAATGTCACACTTCATGGTTTGGAAAACAGTTTTAAATGAATGTATTCCAGACAGCATCACATTTCCCCAAAAAAGTATCTGGCAATGCTAATTAGTCCTGTATACAAATACATTTTGTAGGAGACTGGGTTGGATTATCTTGCTGATGCAACAGATGTACAACCAAATGTATTGATTTGTGCTTGACTAATCTGACATTAGACTATTTCCCTATGCATGGTTCCATTTGTTACAAGAGACGCTAAAAACTGATAAGAAGTGACAGTTTTCTAATGGCATTTCTGCTTATTTAGATGGAGTTATCCTATGCTATGAATTAATCAGGGATTGTCTGAATGAAAAGAGTGTGCAGGTCTTGTCAATAAACAATCACTTTCTGGCCAGCTTTCTTTTTCTACCTTAAAGCCTAGAGCTTGTGCAAGGAGATTGCAAATTTGGTTCTGCCTCTCACTTCCAAATAACCATAATTGCAGTGGCTGCAGATTTGCTTCTGACCAATCAATACCTTTTGGTAGGTAACCAGATTGTTCTGATGTCTGTGCACATGGAATATTGGAGCATTTTGCTTCTCTGTGCAGTGTAAAAATACCAAAGACTTTGGTTAGGGATCTCTATTTTACTATCGCAAACACGCAATTGATGTTGGAGCGATAACAGCCCTCCTGTTATGAAAATCCAGCTTGTTGGGCTTGTAATCCTCAGGTTCAACAAGCCTAACATGAAACTGTCTCACTGGTGGCGAAGGGGCAAATTAAATCTCTCTCCACCCGTGACGAGAATCATCGCGCCCAAACCTCACCTTTAGCTGAGAGTGAAGCACTTGCTGTCAGTCCCTCACAAAAGCAAGACACCCATCCCGCCATTCAGTCTGAGAGCCTTTTAATGAAAGCTGGCTCAAACCATGTGTACGAGCCTCCACCCACAAAAGGTTCCTCACAGGAACATCGTGATGAGATCTCAGCCTATTTGTCTCGACATCACTCTCTGAAAACAAACACCCCCATCTGTCTGTGACACACTAAAGCTGTCATCAATATGGCCCACTGGAGTGAGGACATGTACAACGCGTTCAATACAGTGTCGACTGCCGCAAAGCTAGAGGGAAGGAAAAATGATGTTCACAAGGCACTGACTTGGGTTAGAGGGCATTCTTTTGGTAACGGAGTGAAGAGTAGATTGTAAAAATGTAAGTGAAAGCAGCAAAAAATAGGCAGTTGCATACAGTGTGCTACAGTTACTCCAAAAGACAGATTATAGGAAATATCACGTCTGTGTCTGTCTGCATGTGCCCTGATAACAATGTTTATTGATTCCTTGCTTTAGGTTTCTATCGCTTTACATCATCTGCGTATGTATTGCGACTGCGTAGAATTTTAATGCAAGCTTCACGTTTTCCTTTAGATCTGTGTCTTGCCACTTAATGCATCATGACGTGACTGGATAGCAGACTGAAATAACCAAAGAATAACTAAATCCATAACAGTTTTTACTTAAATTGATGCTTTTCTCTCCACTGCTCTAGCAGCTGCTGTTACAGTATGTCTTATTACGTTTCCCTTACGACATCTCAACGACATTATAGGGTGACCATTTCATCAAAGTACTAAATTATGAATGTGTTAGCTAATTAAAGTCACTTTAGTCCAGTTCCTACAGTTTCAGAGAAAAAACTACAAAGGCAAAAAAGGATAAGGAAGGACATGTAGAGGGAGATGTTTTGTTGAGCTTTACTGTACTTTGCTCACCATTATCTTCCATCATTAACATGAGCATTCTATAATTCACATAATCATTCACCTTTCAGCAAAGCATTGATGGTGGACAAACAAAGTTAAAAAAGTAGTGGGTGGTAAAAAATTTAAATGAGTGATTTCACACCAGAGGAAGAGCGGAGGGAAGTAAACACGGCTCAAGAAAGTCCGGCCTTGTTTCCATCAAGTTAATGATGTACTGTCTGTATAGCACAAAGTATATATTTTAAAAGTTGTAGCTTGGGGCTTTTTCGGTGCTCAGGAGGATTTCATTCTTTGATCAGAGGTCTGTTTGAACTGATTAACAGGGAGGGTTCATTGGATCAAAGCACTGCAGGGCAGAGTTACAACAGCAGAAGAACAGAGATGGTGAACAGAAGGCTCAGATTGGTCCATGCTTAAGTCTACTATAAAGTCTAGAGCACTTCAGACTATAACGCAGATTTTTATAAGTATTTATAGCAAAGTATAGGGATGTTTTATTGAAATAAAGTAGGAATTTAAAGGCTATTTTGGAATATTTTCTTTCTTACAAAGAGTGAGCTCAATATCAATAAGTACTGAGCTACACTCAGGGAGGATAGCTTTGTGTAAAGACTGGAGATAGGGGGAACCAGCTAGCCTGCCTCTGTCCAACACAAAAAAAACGTAACTAACAGCACCTCTAAAGCTCACTGCCCGTTGTATCTCGTCTGTGTGATCCGTTTTTGTGGAAAAACTACAATTTGTGCTTTTAGGGGGATTTATGTACTGAAACTCATTTTCTGTAGAGCAACAGCTGGGTCTACTGGCTTCTCAGAGTCTTGTTATCACAGTGAGGTTGTTTGGACCTATAGAAATATTGTATTTGGCAACCTGCGCTATAGCAAAGATGGACTGGGCGGAAGGATAAGCTGTTGTTTGTGAAGAAATAGGTATAGTACATAAATCCCCCTAAAATCACAAATGTACAAGTCAAACAAACTTGTGTTGTAGGGCTCAGTAAAGACTTTTTCAGTTGTCCGTCTCACACAGGTCTGACAGAACAGATTCACTATAACTGTCCACACAGACCACATAGCAGCTCATATTTCACTTGCACTACGTAGCCCAGAGTCTATTGTCGTCCATTTTACATGCCTAACTATAGTGCTGGCAAAACATGAGTGAACTACACTCAATACTGTGCATGAATGCATCCAGATTCTGCTGCTCACACTACACCTCCTGCGTAGACACGCTGTTAGAGGAAAGAGAGGAAAACAAGCTAAACTGTGCAAAAAAACTCCTTTAGCAGATGTATTTTTCACTTTGGGCAGAATCAGGCAAGGGGTTTCCGCCTGCTTCCGGTCTTCATGCCATGCTACGCTAACCATAACCTGGTTCCTGCTCTGTACTTAATACTGCATGAGGTTGAGGAGGTGAGCACATCCCCCCCCAAAAAATTGCTTAAACAAATATAGATGAAAAAGTGGTTCAAATGACTACAAAACTTCTAATATTGAGCCGCAGACTGCTGCACTCCCCACTCTGCAAAAGGTTTACATTTCTTGGCCTACAAAACACACCTATAACATAAAATGCATAGAGAGGCTCTATTGTGTTTAAAAATAATAATAATTTTATTTTTCATGCAGCTTCAAAACAGGAAACATCAGTGATGATGGAGCAGCTTTGAAAAACAGAGTACTTGTCAGTCTATGTCTGTCCTGCAGAAGTTTTTCTTAGGAGGCAATATTGGCACTTGAAAACGTTCTCGGAATCTTTTTCTTGTTTCATCCCTTGTTTAACACTGAATTATTCAGAGCAAAAAATGAACCAAGAATCATCTGATTCCACGATCGGTTGTTTCTGCTGTAGTAGGACTGCAACTGCGGCAATGCCACAGAATTTTCAGAAACATTATTCATTTGAAAGCCATTGACCGCGATCAATAATGCATTGGTTCATGTAGTGTTATCAACGGGCTGCTGTTAGAATGGGACTATTCCAGATGGAGAGTTACAGAAGAATAAATGTGTTGATAATAATAATTCCAGCACTGACTAAAATGCAATCTGATGAAGAGAAAATCCAAGATAAGAAGAGAGTAATAAAGAGAGGAGAGGAGAGTGATGAAGAGATCAACAATACGCTCCGAAGGGAAAACACTGTCACCTCATTTCCTCACTTTCAGGTAATTTTGAGTAAACAAAACCAGATGTTCAAACAGAATTGGCACTCAGATGTATTCACCAATGAGATGCAAAATAATGCTGCTGTATTTATGTTTGTCTTGTTGGGGAGCAGTGTGTGTGTGAGTGTTTTTGAGAGGAAGGGGGACTTTAAATAGTGAGCAGTTATTTGTTTGCCGGTTAAATCTTGCACAAAAAGACATATGAATGAGAACAATTATTGAACTTAGAAAACATATTAGAATTCTCCTTATTACTGCATTGAATTGGGCAATTAGGGGAAGAACTGTCTTGAGAATTCATGTATTTTTGGGCTCATTATTGTTAAGTGTCTTAGGCTGCTGCACATAGTTTCGTCCTGCAGTATAAGCTTATCCACTAAAAAAAGAAAGTAGGGTTGAATCTATTTCCCTGATAAAACAAAGAGGAAAATAATCAGAAAGAAAGGAGTGTAGGTGGTGAAAATGTGATGACAGAAACTGAGAAAAAAACTGACAGGATTCATTGTGAACCATTTAAATACATGCAGCATGTTTTGCATGTCTGTAGTTGTCATTTGCAGAATTAGAGAAGCAATGGAAAGCATTCACCTCTTTGTGACTCCCTTGAATCTTGTGTTTTTGTGACTAAATGCATTTATTTGGGATGTTCAAGTCTGAAATACATGCAAATCACCGTTTTCTGCAAAAGATAAGTAGAAATGTCAAGCATATGAAAGCATAATATTGCATTTGCATGACAATCTTGCAGACATTTTCAACCCCTGGACTCGTTTTGGCTGGGGGTCATGGCCGATAGATGACAGATATTGGAAATTTAACAAAAAATCTGTTTGATCTAAATCTGCCCACAGGCAACAAGTCCTCGTTTTTAATTGACAAAACAGGTTATGTGTCTGACTTTTTACTTTTCTGACTCTGTGGCAGACAGCAGTGCATGAACGGGTGGAAAAAAACGTCTGTCCAAATTATCACTAGGTTTAAATGCCAATTTATAATTTAAAATATGCAACAATCACATAAAATAATCACAGAGTAGCTTTAAATTCAAGCCACTACAGTCAGAAAAAGTAATCACCCTCATAGTGGCCACATAATTTTCCGGTAAAGTCGGTTCCCATAACAACAAATTGCATAAAATGTTTTTACCAGTGACCCAGAATAGAGTCCATCACAGATTACTGGCTAAGGTGATATTTTGTGGGAATTCATTATTTTTCCATTCCATTGTGATACACATGAAGCAGACTGCCAAATAACCCAAAGTAGAAGTATTGTGAACCAATTTCACAACAATATGTTTCTATGAGAAAATCTCAAAAGGCATGAGTGCTTTTTATATGAAAAGATTTCACGCTCACGTTCAATCAATTTGATGGGAATGAATTCTTCCATGACTCCTCTCTTTATAACTTTACATGCCTATTGTTTGCCTGTTTGGCTTTAGGTGGTCGCAGAATTGACTGGGTTTTTGACAAAATGCAGCATGACACATTGTTTCTCTATCCATGCTTGACCCCCTACTGGACATTTCTCACATGGTGACAGGGTGGCAAAGATTACATGACATGGGTCACTAAATATAGCAAAAAAGGCTGCCACTAAGGCGCTAAGAAGTAAACAAGGGAAGAATAGTGGATTTATTTTCCAGGTAAGGCCACTCTATGTCTTCTACCTCATTGTTCTCTCTCTCCCCAGCCATATGGGAGTCCATAGGGATGCCAATATTTAAACCAGCAGTTGCTAATGTCTCCAAGGCTTGTTGATAACCAGCCTAACTCCCAGTGCTTCAGTTCTTAATGAATTGAATGCATCACATATTGTGATTTATGGTTGTAAAGTTTAGTTGCTCTCCCTCAGTGGAAAAGCCAAATTGCAGCCAGGAAAAAAAACCCTGAACAAAATGAGCAGCTGTTGAGGAATCAGTTGCTTAAATTCCAAAGAAACAACAAAAAAAGAAACTTTCATACCTACTCATAGTGGTATTTATGCAGACAGTTTTGATTTTACTTGCAGACGATGACATTTCTGCCACCACTTCAATACAATGAGCTGAATGGACTTTCTTTGTGTTGCTCAAAGCATTTATAAATGACATTTTAAAAATTCAACAGCAATTCCAGAGATGAAGAAGGAAATCCAAGCACCTCAAAATGTAAAAAAAAAAATCAGCGAGGGAGGAAATACTAAAAAGCCTTTATTGTAGTAGCTAAATTATTAAAAAAGCCAACATGTTTCAACCACTGTAGGTCTTTGATGGAGCTTTAAACAAACAGACCACACAGGGGTGGCCTCACCTTTATAGCAGCATCGTGCTCCTAGACTGTCAGTCAAAGAATCTGTATTTGACGACCTGGGAATGAGACTCAAAAATCTGTCTCCAGAAATACTAAAATGTCCAGCCATGGGATATTCTAATAATTCTAATATTTATGCTTGGCGAGGCGATCTCTCAGGTGTCTCTTAGTACATCTATGCAGAAAAAGCCTTCCTCAAATGGACAAGACAGATGGTATGTGACAAAAGTATGAAGTTCTGTTTATGTTAAAGTCAGCAGAACAAGCCCCCCCTAAGCGTGGGGGCATGTCTGAAATAAAGGGGGCTTAGTAAAAACTTTACTCAACAAGATATCACTCTCACTAATGTTCCCAGTTACTTTTAATGCTCTGTTAGATTTTGCTGGAATCACCCCGGGTTTGTAAGCTCTGTCTGAAAACCTACTGGACACAGACTCAGCCTATGCAACAGAATCAGTCTCCTGATCACAAACACGTTCACAGCAGGAATCAGTCATATGGGATGTTTTCTTTCAAAGGTTATGTTTTTTTAAATGGTTTAAGTCTGTGTGTGATTAAGCAGGCATTTGACAGACTACAGTAACTTGAGTGTGATAGTCTCCTTCTTCAAAAAAATAAAAACCATCAGATGCGAGCCTGCATCTCAGTCTCGCCCCTGTTTTTGTCACCACATATAATACGTAACACAACAAATCGGATCATTAAAAGTAACTGGGCCATTACTGAGAGTGACATCTTGTTGAGTAAAGTTTTTCCTGAACCCCCTATTATTTCTTTCTGACCCGCCCCCACACTTTGAGATGGGCTCTTGCATTAATATCTTCCAGCAGGTTAGAAAAAAAGGTACTGGTTGTTGTTTTTACATGCATGCATTGTCCTCAGTGTGCTAATGTGCAAATTAGGTATGCAACTCAACACTATGTTCTGACTTGTCCGTGTGTGGAAGAGAATAAACACAGCATTAGAATTAGGAATCATTAAATATCCTGGTCTCAATGAGGATATAAACTGTTTTCTGTTAAAAAAAAAAAAATCTATCTCTATATAGGCTCCTCCGTGTTTCTCACAGCCTATGTTTGAACATATACATGGCCACCTATCTCCCATCTGTTATGTATACACACAAACCTTACTGTCAGGTTGTCATTGAAACACTTTCTACCAAAGACATAGTCCCTAAGAAAACTGTGGCAAGAGACCATGGAAAGAAACGTTGCTGTTGCTCCTTTGAAATATAATTTGATATAGATATAAATCAGAAGTCTCTCCCCCACTCCATCAGAAAGGAGGCACATATGCCAAAATCAGTAATAATGAAATCAAAAGTAACCTAATGGCTACATACCAATTCTTTTGTCTTGTTTTGTAATTTGGGGATGAATTGACCCTTTAAGTGAGTGGTAAAAGAGCGAGGTAACAAATGAACGAACTACCTCGACATGTTCATCTCTGTCCCTACATTTATAGGGCAAATGATTTAGGCTGTATTCCTTAAAGTAGTTTAACAAATGCATTAATAGGCTATACACCATTTAGACTACATTAGGATCGCAAATCACTCAGCAACTTTAGTTTCACTATTACCATAAAGTTGCATTTACCGCACAACTTGGCCAGACAGAGTCCATTACAGTGCCGTCAGACCCTACAGGACTGTGATTTGGTGTTTTTACACTCTTGAGGAACTTGGCATAATTACTGCTCTTAGACAAGATCTCATCTCAAAGGTATTTTAACGCTGGCAGTCAAAATCGTCTACCTCATCACTCCATGTAGACTGAATTAACAGCAGATGTAGTGAGACTAAGCAGATAACATCTCCATTCATTTAACTTTGTGCTGTAAAGCGGAGGGTGCTTTAGTCACTGCTGTGGGCCAAAGCTGTATTTTATCTTCTGTAGCTCCTGGGGCATTTACAAAGAATGGATATGCTTTGAAAAGCTGCCTTTAATCAGAGGGTGACCTATGACAGTTACACGCAATAAAACCTTTTTGGAGACTTTTTGGTCTATTGTTAAGGAAGACAAATATCATTGGGTTTTTTTTGTGTAGAATAGAACGAGGGCAGGAATCAACAGCTGCAGCTGCGGTAGTTGGTTAGACAGACGCAGTGTGTTTAGGCCCGGGGCTGTTGACTTACCCCTGTTTGACTGCTTTGTTCTTGTTCACATCGATGGTGGTGATGGAATGCTTGGCGCCGGACTGCACCTCCCAGTCCACCTTCCACTGGGCGTTCTTCGACTTGGTCTGGAGAAGGTTCACCCCTTTCTTTGCTTTGACCCTGCAGGAAATGGCAAGGGAGAAAGAATGGGACAAGTCAATTTTATTAGAGGGGATGATTTATGTGCAAGGTCAGAGGTGAGAGCCCTCTGTGTGCAGCAGTCCTCCTCCTTGTATTGCGTCATGGCAAAAGCAATTCCACAGATGAATCAATAACAGAGATGAATGAAGATGACAGTGCAATGATACATGAGGCCAGGAGGCTAGGACTACTTCAGGTCACAGTGTTCACTAACACTTTCTATGAAATCAAATCTACACGACTTTATACTGCACCCACAGGGCATTTATACAGTATTATTAACCACTGACACCTGAAAGCCTACAAATTCAGTTAACAAGCTTTGTGAAAACATTTCGACGCACGAAAAATGAGACATTTTCACATAAATTACACCTTAAATAATGTTGGATTTTGTAGAATATCACGATATTGAGGTGAAATCCTCCTTCTACAAACCTCAGCTCCTCAGGGAGAACATATATACTGTACTGGTAGGTCAGACTAAGCTACAGAACAGGAACACTGGAGCTGTAAGGATTCACAGTTATAGCTCAATGACACTTCAGCGGGGACTAATATGCACTGAGTGGAAAATTATTACATGGAAAATTACTACATGCATGTCTTTACAATTCAATCTACTTTTCTTCATAAATTTTTCCATGAATATAGCCACACCACAAATAAAATCCTTCTCTTACACCATGTGTAAATAAATGAATAAATAAGTGTAACAGTGTAATATCATGTACACATGTGTGTATCTACCCAACATGTACATTCTCACTCACAAACCTAAATACATCCACAGATATGCACCCAACCACAATCTCTACACATACATAAATTCATAAATTTACAGTGCATGCAGAGACTCTGCATGTTAACATATTGAAAAATGCATGTGTATGCCAGTACGCACACATAAAACAAACCAATAGGGGCATATATATCTGTACTATCTGCACATATATTACAACACACAAAGACCAATGCGCACATGTTCCATCTATCTATCTATCATGTTCCTAACACTAAATTGAAGCCAAATACAGTAAATACATAAATAAATAGCTCCATATAAAAGAGTAGAACCAAAAGGACATTCAGCTATGATTCAGATAATCTTTACTTTCAGAGTGGTGTAGATTTCTAAGTTTCTACATCTAATTTCTACAATTTTAAGATATTTACTGAAGCATCAAGGTGGAAGGGGATTATAACTTGAACCTCAAATAAATATTTAAATATTTGTTGAGTTAAATATTAAAAAGATGTTAAAGGTGACTGTGAAAGCAGAGAGGATTTTCAGGCAAGAAACCAACATTTCTGGTTCATAACTGCAAAAAACCATCGTGAGAAAACTTTTGGATGCATACAATCTGCTTTGCTTTCAACGTGTATCTAAATGACAGTGTTGGTTTCCACTTTAAACCAAGAGGCTGTTCAAATCAGTGATGAATAATATGAGAATTTTCAATCAGCTGGGTAACAAAGCACTTCTGGCAGCTGTCCTTTGTGACTTTACCTAGACGTGCTATTAAGGTTTCCACTGGCGGAATACAAACTAGCAGAGAGGAAAAACAAAAACAAAATCAGTCTGCTTCCCAGTTACTGTGATTCTGGTCATTTGAGCACATGAGCCACGCCCGAGTCCTGCACTGATTCATGATGGAAACAAACGTCTCATCCACAGACACGGAGATTATTGATCTGATGGTCTCCTTTTCATGAAATACAAGACAGTGATGAATTATTAACATATTTGGCTTTTGTTTGTCTGCCTTGTGTCTTCAAGACGGCTCATTAATAACCAGACTGGATGCTAAGTTTACATTAAATTGCGATCGCAGACAATGGGAAAATATTGTCAATTTTGTAAAAACTAAATGATGATAATATGGAGAGTATCAGGCGGTGTCCAGAAGGTTGTCACATCAGTTATGAAAATATGAGTGCCAACTGCTGCTTTCCTGCTTGCAAAACTCTGGGGATCTTAATGATTTTGCCTTGTTTACAGGAAAACACTGTTGTTTTTCTCTTCCCGCCATGAGATCTCTGATTTTGCACACAGACAAAACAACAGCTCTGTCCGGACAAACTCACTGAAAGCGTTATCTAAATCATATTTTTCTCTCAAGTATGTCATTTGCATTCCGCTGAAAGTTTGAGGCCCCTCATCTTCCAGATAGTTCCATTTATTTCTTTGACAGATAAAAAATTCTGAAGTCCTGCTGAGGTGTTTCCATTTGCTACACTAACCTGCGCTCAGTGCATCGACCACTCATCCATGATTTGTGAAAGCAATTGACTTTCAGTTGAAGCTGTCTCCCCTTCTTCAGCCAGAATAAGCACAAAGCTCTTAAAGAATCTGTATTTTGATGTAATCACCACTATCCAAGGTTTGTATCTATCTTTTGTATCTATCTGACAGCGTTTAATAAGACTGAGTAACAGAAATTATGCAAGACAACTATAGCCATCAAGTTAAAAAGTTAAACTATTTGCTTCTCTCATCAGTTATAGTGACTTAAACCTGAATTCCTTTTAATGGCCTGCTGGGGGCAACTCCACTGGCTGCAAAAATAAGTCTGATTGTATGTAAGCTTATGAGGAAATGACCCTACTTCCCACTTGATTTATTACTTCAGTAAACATTTTTTCTTTTCATAAACACAAGTTTATGAACTCAATCACTAATTTCAAGTCTTCTTCAATATAGCATGATGTTCAATGATGCAGAGGTGTAGGAATGTGAACCCTCCCACCCTCTCATCCTAACATGGTCACTTCTGGCTCTTAAAAACCAAGATAGCGACGTTCAGAATGCAATACTCAGAGCTTCAAAATGGTTATCCACAAACCAATGGGTGACGTCATAGTGGGTTTAAGTCCTGCAAACTTGGCGTGTAGCTGAAAGCTAGTGAGTTGAGATTGTTTTTGTTCAACATTTAACATAGAAAATGTGCTAAAAAAAATGTATACACTATTTTGTTGGCAAGTCAAACATTTTTTAGCGGGGCGTGCTTGTGCTGAGGGTAATTATGATTCAAGACCATGTGATACCAGCTACAAAATTAACTAAACCTATAAATACTGAGCTTCAGGACAGCTTTTGCATTTGCTGTCCTAAACATGCCATGTCTGGTACAAATCCTCCCGTCAGAAATTGTGTATTTTACTTACGTCTGAAATAAACAGAAAAAGAACTCCTGCAGCTTTTAAAACATTGTTTCTTGTTATTGCAGCTCTTATTGTCTCCTTTCATCAAGTCTTCCACATTAGAGAAAATACAGTAATTATCTGATAGAGTGCCGTCAAGGGGAGATGAAACAGAAATATGTAATGTTTAAGAAATCATCCTGATCAAGCGTGTTGCCTTTGATGTGAGTTGAAAAGGGGAAACGTAATACCCCCAGACTCTCACTAAATGAGGTGACCCAGTTGCTTCTTGATTACTGTAGCTTGTAAAAATACTGATCATAAGAGATGATAATTACACATTATTGTAGGGCATAACCATTTCCGGGTAAGTATGCAACTGTGATGTGTAATACTTGTATTTATATTCATTACCTACACTCACCAAAAGCTTATGAAAGCCTCCAAATATTCATCACAATCTCTTTTACAGAGCCTGCATTTTGTACAGAACCAATGTTTTTAATCAGACGGTCCTTTTTACCGACTCTGCTTCATTTTTGCGCCACAAATGAGAGGGGATGAAGCATTACCCATGGGAGCACCACATGAATCAGGCTCCCCATTGAACAGTGTTAATACTGATTAATGAAAGAGCATTGCAAATGGAAAAGCTGTGCAGCAGCAACCGATGATAATACACGCCCAAATTCTCAGAATCTCTGTGAGCCCTGCTGCTGCTGCTACACAGGGAAAGTGGAGAGGCAGTGTGAGCCACTTCAGCTAAGACAGAGCTATTACTTACTCATTCCACACAGATTCCTTCTGCCATGGCAACACCTATTAGACTCCGCGTTGGCTGATGGACTGCTAAACAGGAGAGCTTTTGGTCAACACATTTCAGGCCAGATTTCTTAGCTGCCTGTTTGCTCTCCCTGGGGTTATCACACTTTGTCTTGTATTTAGAGGTAAAATAAGCACTGTCCCACAGCATGAAATGGCCTTAGCAACACCCAATTAATCACTAATCAATACCAAAATGACTTCATCAGCTTTTATTTTGTAGTCTACTTTCAATACCTATTTTTCAGCCAGTGCAGATGTTGAAAGAAAAACTCACAAATCACATTCTGCTAACTTTAACTGTGTACATTGTTTTAAAGACGCTACATTTACATTTACTCAACAAAACCTTTAAATCTCTCTTTAATATTTTACTCAGTCTTTGCTCTAGCTACAGCTTCCTTGTCTCTTCTTTGCAACTTGCGGTGCTTTCATGGTGTGCTTGTACTCAAGAATTTGGATTGCTGTCCACTGGGCACACAGAGGCCCATCTCCTCATGACCTATTTATGACATTTGCTGCCAGAAATCATGTCAACTGCCATGCCACACACTGTAATTTAATCTAATTGGCTGCTGTTAATAAATAAAATATGCAAACCAGGATTAAATCAAATCATAGTTCCCAAGACTTTAATTTTTCCTTAATGGCCCTTTTAAAGAGTATTTATTGAACACATTTCAAGAGAATGTCCCCACAGGCAGAGCAGTCACAAAACTGGAATTTTTCCACGGCAAAATGAGGCCAACTGTGAAAAATTCATATTTAGGCTTTAATCACTTTAAATCTCTACGATGAAATAAAGTTTTAATAGTCTAGATTACGTATGTGCAATGTATATGATTGATCTGAATGTTCGTTACAAAAGGGCCGTCCATCAGATGCATCGAACAGACAGAAGAAGAAGTACAGTAGCTGGGGTGTGTGGATGGTGGGATATAGGACAGTGCCGTATCCTGACGCGTAGAATGTTGACGTGTTCAAAGACGCTTTACATAGAAAACAATAGGGGTGTGGGTTTTGATGCATGCACACACCACCAGTGTGCCATATGCTTTAATGATGTCACAAGGCTGTCTCGCTTGGAGTCTGGAACGATGCCCACTGTTGAGGTCTTGAACAACCCCCTTGTACCCACCAATATGTTGGGTATCACTTGTTTCCATTTAGAGAAGAGCGCATTGACCCAAATACACTTTTGGATTAGGATATTGAGTAAGGGTTTGAGGCAATGCTAAGGCATCCTAAATATGCAATAAAATTGAAGTTTTGCTTTCAAACCTGAGTTGAGGTTTATTGATCTAGATCAGTGTGTGACTTATCCTGAAGATGAACTCAAAATACAGTCTAATGTGATCAGATTTGAATATATATATATAACTGTAAAATCGCCAGTTTGAGATTAAAAAGAAAGTTTTTAATTGTCCCAATGCACATAGGCTGGCTCAAAGGTTTAGCACAGGTTGCAGTGAGTATGATGGTTTTTGGCAACAGTGCTACATTCAGCAGCAGTTTGAGAACGTGCTAAATATGATTTAATTATGAGTACTTCCAGGCCTTAGGCTTCCAGGCCAGCTGAAACCGACTGGTGGCTGTCTATCAAAACACAGCTGTACAACCATTTCACAGCTGGCTATGTTATTAATGTCACATCACTGAATTGCCCTGTGGAGGAAAATGTGAAACTGGACACTAACCTGTGAAGTTTCCTCAGCAAGTACATTTTCTAACATAGTCTGCCGCAGCGTCTTTCATCTAACTTCCTAAAAACGTCAATAACCTCTTAAAGATTTCCCTGGCACTGTAATGGTCTCCTTGCAATAAACGTCAACTCTCGAGTGACAAACATGGCTTCACTCTTATATCACAAGCTGCAACCTTATCCATCATCTCAAGCACTTTGATATCTATGGTGTTTCTGTTCACAAGTTAACAGCTTTGAGGTTTTCTTGACAACAGCACAGAGACGTGCAGCTGGAAAGCCAGACGGGAGGGACAGACCTGCCAGGGACAGACTTTCTAATGGGAGGCACCGAAAAATTAGAACACGAGAAGCTGGGGAAATATCACAGAGCAGATTACAAATCTGAAACTGCAGCTGCTGGTTTGCAAATGCTGAACTGATTTATTACCAGTAGGTGAAAATGAGCAATGCAGTGCTGTGATAAATATGTTTTCTACAAAGTATGGCAGAGTTAACAACAGATTCCTACTTATTAACATCCAAATTTCCTTACAAAAGAAGCAGACTAAGTTCCAGCCACAACTGCTTGGTTTTCAAGTAACATCAGCGGTGCTTTGTTCCATCTAACAGTGCTCTGTAATTAATACAAACAATAAAGTCACATTCTAACAGAAGAGATGAGTAAGCCAGATAATTATAGCGGAGAACCAACAAAAGCATCTAATACTGAGGTAAGATATTACAGTACCATGCTAAACACTGCAATTATAAAACTGCTTAATCATTTTCTTTGTCTGGAGACTGAAACTTTTTAACCTTAAAGTTGGATGTTTTTATGGTGCCAGTTGCCCCTGGATAGCTACGTCCTCCATATTCGAGAGTTTTAAAAAAACGTTTGTAGGTGATGGTTATGCTTGGAGGAAATAAGGTGGGAAAACATTTTTAAATTCTGTTTCATTCTCATTGTTCCAAAATAAGACAATGAAACAGTTTTATTCTATTATACATTTTTCAAACTTGTTTCCGAAGTCCGTAAATCTCTGAAAAAAAAGGTCACAAAGATATAGTTTCAGTTTAAAAAAAGGATGAGTCATTTCTTGAAACAGCTGGGCACTTAAGCTTTTAGCAAATGTTAGTCAAAGAGGAGGAAAAGAGAATTTGTTAAGGACTATTTTCTGCCACGGATTAACACACATTTTACTGAGATTGATTTTCGGCAGCACGGCGACGTTTGGGAGAATGATTCAAATGTAACTACAGTGTTGATTGTAACAACATGTCATCTCACCCTCCCTGTAACAGTGTGGCTCATTTATGTGTTTTTGAAGGGGGTTGGAGCCACAATGGAGCTCAATAAACACATAAAACCCCGGCAGATACTGTATAATCATGGCAAGGTGGTAAAAATCCTAATATTGCACTGCCCCTTTAAATAACAATTTTACAGCTGATGTTATGGCTTATGGTTTGCTGCAAGTAAATATCTTCAGAAGGCCTTAGGGAGCACAGAAGCAGAAAATTAAGTATATTGTGACGCTACATGCCTGAACACGGGCATTATCTTTCCGTTTCTTCATCACATTCAAAGGCTGCCCAAACATGTGTGACAGAGATGCACTATGGGAGGGTTTTTTTCCACTGGATTAACCACCGGCTGGTTCTCAAACATTTTCTCTCCTTGCCTTTGAACTGCAGAGATTTTCCCACTGCACCCACCTTATAAAGCTCATAAAGCTCGGGCCTTCTTACTCTGAGGACCAAGTCAGGATGCCAAATCTGCTCTTAATCGAGATCTTAGTTCACACCTACCTCCTCCCCACCTCTCTATGTAAAAAATATTATATAGAATAAAGAAAACAAAGTATCTTGTCATTTTTCAAACATAAAGAATACTGAGGCAGGAAAGTTTTCTGAGCAGTTATTCTGCTTGAGTTTGTTTAATTTATTTAAGGGCTTGTGTGTAGTAAACCGTGTCATACTTAGCCGGGTTTACTTTGGATAGTATTATCTAAAGACTTATAATCTTCAAAGTTAAAGTTTAAATTGAATCATCTTGTCCAGCTCTCTGACTTTTCCATTGGTTTGGAAATAACTCTACAATGATGAAACATTTTTCCTGCATATCATAACATAAAAGCAGTGTTTTTTATTCTGTTATGCTTTCATCATACCAAATTAAAAATCACTACCTAAAAATATTGCAAAATACTTAAAGAAAATGTTGGGTCTCTCTAAATAATTTTATAGGGAGTACAGTCTAGACCCGCTGCCCTGACCTCTATAATGATTTGGTGATATACAAATAAAACTAAAAACATAAAAACATAAAAAAAATGTCACAACATTATGCCGCATGGGGCAGGGTTATTTTTAATTTCTTCTTGCTGAGATTTCATAAAGATTGTATTGTAAACTGAACCCGTCACCGTGTGCTCTGTTAAAGGATAAATTCATTTCTTTTGCAAACTGGGTCTGATTTTTGTAGTTCTGGCCCTCATTCCTGAATGTAATGATAACATTATACTGCCCAAGTCTGAGAGAGAAAATCAAAGGGATTTTCACATTTCTGGTGGGCACATGGGGCAGACCGAGGACCAGGTGGAGAGATTATATCTCAACACTGGCCTGGGGACGCCTCGGGATCCCCCAGTCAGAGTTGGCCGATGCGGCCAGGGAAAGGGAAGTTTGGGGTCCTCTGCTGGACTTGCTACCCCTGCGACCCGATCCCGGATAAGCGGATGAAGATGAGATGAGATGAGATGAGATGAGATGAGATGGTGGGCACACTTTTAGCTTTAACTCATGTTTCTTGCCCCATCGGGCTGCATTGTGGCGATGACACCATCTTCCCAGATGCTACTTTTTTCATTTTGGTGAGTATAGAATGTACTCACCAAAATGAAAAAAGTCTGAAGACAGATGTTATTGCTAAAATACAAAAAAATAAAACCAAAATATAATACAATACAATAAAACTAAATTATCCATTAAATAAGCTAAAGAGGACTGTAGTTCTGTGATAAACGAACACTGACATACAGATTTTTTAGGGATAAGAGAAAGTGCTTTTTGCCATTGTTGCCAGTTCATTTAGGAAATTTTTTACAACGCTTATACAAGAGAACTGATGCCAGAATCATTAAAAATGTCCTTCGCCTTGGGGTGAACATTAGTTACTAATTACAACCCTTCCCTCCACCATGAAAGGTCAAACTAGATCTAGGGCTTTGCCAGCACACCAACAAAATGTTGATTTTGATGGAACTTCATTTTTGCGTGACTGCTCCCTCATTCCCTTCTGCTCTTTTCTGAGCTTTACCAAATACAACTCCCCGCTCCGGTTTGTGCATTTCATCACTGACTACAATTCCCTTCCCAATTCCCTTGTGAAATTATCACATGAAACAACCAAGACCTTCCTCTCTGTCTGCCAGCCCCAGACAGATTGGACCGGTATTTGGCATTCACTAGTGGCATGTTATGCCGCCGAGTGGGACGTCATAAACAAACATTTGATCGCGGATGGTGGTGACAACAGCCCACAGAACACTTGTAGTGCCACCATTGGTGAGCAAAACCCTGATGGATGGAGTCAGGCTCCACGGTTGTCCCTTTAGCGATGCACAGATGAAGACAGAAAAGTAAATAAACAACTAAAATGTCAGCACTTGAATGTCTCAGAGGCATTAGCTGCACTCCCTTTTGCATTACAGCAGAAACAGGGCCTCTCCCCAACAGCTAAATTTGGCCGACAAAGTCTTTTTTCCTCACTCATCTGTAGGCAGAAGCTCCATTAGTTCCTCTGAGGGGGCACTTTACAGACAACTTAGCCACTCGTGCTACTGCAGATACAACAAATTCCATTCCATGAAGATATGTATAATTCAAAGTAAGTGCAGATTTTTATTTGTCCTTGGCCAGCTGTGGCTGTGGTGCTTTTATGTGTCCAAGGACATGTGATTCAATGACATACTCCACTGTGCACAATGTCAGCATATCATGTTATGTTTATAGGGGCTACTTAAAATCAGAAAGCCACTGGTTTGCAGACCGTTACTGAACCGTTCAATCCTCCTCAGATTCAAAACAAATACTAAATCATTTCACAACCGCCATCGAAAGAGAGAGCAATGTAAATAGAGTAGAGTAAACAACCAACATCCAATGTATAACTGCCTCCAGTTTCATGGTCAGGATGTTTTTATTTTTCACTTCTAATTCTAGCTTTTACACAGAGCTTTCCTAAAGAATTGTACTGTAACCATGGAAAGAAAACACAGAAAATGAATTCAACATTCACTTTACTCTATGACAGCATGTGAGGTAGTTCATTGTGTGGTATGTGGTATTTGGCAAAAACTTGTGTCGTTATTAAAAGAGGCAAACCAGAAAGAATTCATGACGGTGTACCTGACTTTAAACCTCAATATCTTCTAAATAGAACAATATTGTTTAACAGCCACCAAGGCTCACATTAGAAGAAGTAAAATTAACAACTGCCAAATTTTATGACAAGTTCTTCGTTGTTTTCTATTTATATTTACGCTCATCACCACTGACACTAAATGAACAAACTGGGTAACCTTATAAAGGCAGACTTTCATGGGCTATTCCTTTCCCTCTCACGGTGCCTAAAACTCAGTCTGGGCTTAAGCAAAAGATACCCTTATAATGTTTGACTAACACATGTAAATTACCCTGCACTACTTTCCTTGCATTACTTCTTTCCAGTGGTGGCAAAGAGCCAGAGCTGGCCACCGCCTGGGTTTTGTGCCGCCTGATCAGCCAACCAGAGAGAATGAAAAGACTAATAGAGGAGGGAACTTCACTGCGATTTGTGTTTCCTGGTCTGCCGGTCAAACGTTAGAGGAAAACATTTCTGTGGGATGTGTGTGTGTGGCTGTGGGCATGTCGAACATCTGGTGGGTTGCAGCCCTTTCAAGCATCCACGTCCCTTCTAGTCCACATGAAATGATGCCTTTTCAGTTTTTAATTTATTTGGGATAAAGAAAAACTAGAATTACCACCTTGTGGTTGTTTTCCGCCAATATATTACATCCTTTTCTGTCCAGACTCATAATATATATAGTGAGGACTATGAGAAATGTAATAAAAAGGTATCAAGTCTATTTCTTTGGTGGAATGGAAGTAATCACTTGTGCATATTTGATTCCAGGCAACAATCACTTTAAGCTCAATCTCAGCAGAACCAATAAGCTTGTGGTGGACTACAATGCTTCAAATATGGAAGTTGCTGCATAGAAGCTACAAATTCTAAAATGTTGATGCTTCATTTTAAAGCCAGTAGCACAGAAGATCTGTAAAATCACTGCAGTTTCAAGGTGGGCATCCAAGATTAGTGTCACCAATGCAGCATCCAAGCAAACGTGAAATATGGTCTCCCCCTCTGTTCCTGAGATATGGTATTGAATAATGGCTAGAAAAGTGCCTTTGCAGAACATTATGATGTCACAGTAAAGTTGACATTTTGGATATAAAATGTAATCACTTTATTTTATTCTATTAGATATCTCTGTGAAAATCTTTTCTCAGTAAGTGCTATGTCTTTTTGTGTTTTGTGAGGTCACAGTGAACTTCACCTTTGACCACCAAATTCGAATCAGTTCATCCTTGACTTTAAGTGGAGATTTGTGCCAAATCTGAAGAACTTCCCTCACAGGGTTCCTGAGATATCGTGTTCACAAGAATGGGATGGACGGATGGACATGGCTGTCGCTGGCGTCGATTCATAAAACTGTGTAGTTAAAGTGAAAACAGTCACGATGGCTCAACAAAAGGCCCCAAAGTACTGTTAAAAAACCAAAGATGATAAATCCGAAATGCAAAAATAAATATGTTGCAGTAATTGCCCCAGTGCAGTGACATTATGACAAGTTTAACATTTTGACAGTGAAGTGCAGAGACACTGCTGTAATGAGTGCTTAGCACAGATCACGGACAAAACTTGAAGAACTTGCTGCCAACTACTTGAAAAAAAGTGTAAAGTAAAGCTCTGCTATTCCATCTCTATTTTGGATGCATGATGACAATTCTAGCGCCTCATGGGTCCCTAAGATCCCATAACAGCCTCACTAACTTCAACATGAGCACACAGCTTACTAATGCTTGGCCTCAGCAAAAAAAATCATGCAATGTGCTCATCATTATGGCCCTGAGACAAGAGCGGTGTCAATGTCAATATCGGGGCTGCACAACACTGTCATGAAGACCGTAGCAGCCATCGCCACAGATGTTCACTTGGCAGAGTGATGCACAATGCTGCAAAAAGACCTAATGCTCATTATGAGAGTCAGATGAAAGAACGCCCATCTAACAGTAAACAGAGCGGCCAGGCCATGCGAGAGGGCTCGGCCAACGGGGACATTATCAGCAGACTCAGTAATTCAGTCATTTCTGACTGAAATAAAAAAAACACACCACAATGTGCAGCACAGTATGGCCCAGTAGTCAGAATTTGGCCTAATCTGACAATTCACTGGAGGAGAAAAAAGGAGTGGAAAGCAGGATAAATCATTTAGTTGTTCTGATGAGAAGCTCTTCTGGAGCTGCATGGATACTTATAACTACTGATCTAATAAGGCTACATTTAACAGAGGACCCAAAACACAGGAAAATGCAATGATTCCTAAATGAAAAAGAAAAGAAGAATGTTTTTGTAGGCTATACAAAAATTTGCAGCCACAGGGAAGAGCTCTCTGTACAGAGTCCAGCGATGTCGGTTGCTATGGAAAAGATCTAGACAATATAATTATAGTGTACAGGAGAGGGCTTTAAAAGGCTCAGCTTTTTCTTTTAAAGTTTAGGTATCTTAGAAGTTGAAATCTCAGTCATGTTCCTACTTGCTTTGACTGGATTCTGGCTTCTTACTGCAAAAACTCAATTACAGGCCTTAAAACAGAGGCTGTTTGTCTCTGCAGCAGATGAAAAGGGTGTTGTGGGTCTTGCGGTGGGTTTCCCCTTGAAAGGGTTGAGGGGTTTACAAAGCCTCCCTCAGGCAATTCCAAGCTGCTGTCTGCAATCTGTGCTTATAGACCATAGGCAGTGTGGGCAATCATTTGCAGCATTTGTCACTGCTGATTTTCAACCTCTGATTTGGGAGATGGAGTGTATTTTTGTTTTCATCCCTGACTAACAAATGCAAATGAAAGAGACAGGTGAAAAGAGGACACAGACACAACATCAAGATTTTACACCACATGCTGCTATGCATCCGAGGCCACAGCACCAACCACAAAAATACAGAAAACTTAGAGACGGAGATATGTGTTTGGATTGATCATAACTGGTGTGATTGACCAGAAGATTCCTTCATACAGCCAAATACAAAATGTGTATCGGCAATTCAACTGCACTCTTTATCTTACAGTAATTACGTAACACACTAGTCTAGACAGAAACAAATAACTCTTCAGAACAATCGCAAAATCAAACAAAACAAAGGGTCTAATCATTGCAAATGCAGCAAGGGAATCTAAAATGAATAAACCAACACCAGTCCGATTTATGAAAATAAATAAGTGTGTAAATATAAAAGGGATATATGTGGTTTTCCAAATAAACCCTATGATGAACATATGCTCTCATACGATTGAGCAGAAAACAGAATGGGACTACATGACCTGCTGTATGTGACCCCATAACACGTTACGGTACTACCACTATATAGCCTTCATGTCTAGCTGCTACTGGCCAAAGTGTTGCTTCCAGCTCTGTGTGCGATAACAGCAATGTTCATGCTGTGACTAGATGTGACCTTGGCTGGCACATTGTCTATAGTGCTCAGGCTGTCTGGAAGTAAAACACATTAGACTTAAACCATGTCTAATTTAATCCTGGAGAGATGTGTCTGAAGTGAGAATGCAGCTGGACCAAACACAAGAGAAAGCCTTAGAATTACACATTTAATTAAGCTGATTGACCAGCTTCTATTGATGTCCTCTCGTGGTTTTAAATGTGCTGTAAAGACCTTTTGTATTTGCTTCTAGTTACATCACAGCGCTGAATTAACTACATACAGTGGGGCTGCAACTATTATTTTCTTTACCGAAATCTTTTATTATTTTATATTTAATACACAATCCAAAAGTTCATTGATGAATCTGCAGGCTTTCTGTTAACAGCCAAACGTCTGTGAGACAGCTGTGCTTTGAGTTTAGCAGGTATCATGTTAACCATGTTCACCATCTCTGTTTTGCAGGTTAGCACTAAACAAAAAGCACAACTGAGACTGATCAGAATGCTGGGAACCTATGAAGTATTTGGTCACAAACCATGGCATTGAGAAAAAAACAACATTATGACCTGATGATGGTGCTACTATAAAAGTCAGAGGATTACCAAGTTATCACAATTCATCCCAAGAGACATAAATATCTAAAAGGAAATGCCATGGCAACCCATCCAATAGTGTAGTATTTTACTCTGAATAGCAAATGTCAACCTCCAGGTGGTGCTAGAGAAATGGTCAGAATCACTTAAATCAGTACATACAGAGTTTGTATCATGATGTAGCCTTCAAAGATTTGTGCAAAGCTTGTGCAGATGTTGAGCTATTTTGCTGTGTAGGTGAAAACTTTAATCTTCTGGTGCCGGTACAAACCAAAGGGATCACCAAAATCATTAGCATTCATCCTCTGGGGACAAAGAATGTGTGTACAACATTTCTTGGCCCATCCATCAAGTGTTTGTTGAGACATATTTGGTATATGAGTGGACCAAAGTGGTGCGTCGACTGAGCGACTGACAGAACCATGCATAGAGCCATGCTGCTAGTGTGCCTAAAAAAATCTAAGTCTAAAGCTAACCTTGATAACAAGGATTATTTTTTCAGACGTTGGAAAGCTCCTTTCAAAGCTACAGAAGGTATTATACAACTCTTATCACAAGGACTACTGCCCCATGATGAATAAACTGATCCGTGTAAATGTGATGCAGTCTCCCTTAACCACAGTTCTTTGCACTGTGGGGCAGTAGATAAGATCAAAGTAGATCTTCAGTATGTTTAAAATATAAAGCCTAAAACACACACTAATGAACCGATTAACACACACCACCGTTCTGCAGATGACATCAGTGGACTGTAGTCGAGGCGTCATTCATAAATACTGTATGAACCTCTCCACATTCCCTGCATTTACATCTCCTAATGTACACATCAAAGTAAAGACAATAGCACTTTGTTACTGCTGTCAAGGCAGAAAATAAAAATTGTTTCACTTGCAGCAGTACAAATAAATCTGACCTGGCCTTTCAGTGTTCCAATAACAAGGCAGTGCCAGGAGTGAACACGCTGAACACAGATCCAGACACATAACCTTAGAAGTAGTATCCCCCTTCTTTTCTCTCTCTCCCTGTGTCTCTCCCTCTCACATACACAGGATGCACAAGCAGCAGTGTGGAGGCGACAGCATTGGCTGGGAAGGCGTCCTTTTGGAGGACAATTATTCTAAGTAGTTTTCCCATCAGCTAGAGCCATGAGCAGAAGACCCTCGGGTTAGCCAGAACCTTTCTGAGGAGGCAATCGGGGAAATAGCCACTGTCCAATTTATTTGATAAGGCGAGTGGAGCTCAGACCTGCCAACAGATGCAGAGGGGAGGAAAATCGGGGCCGTGCTGCAACCTAGTTCCTGACATTTTCAGAGTTCAAATCACTATGCATACATAGTGATTATAATAATATTTCAGCCAGGGTTCAGGGTATATAGTCAAAGTTGAGGGCACAATGGACAATTGTTAGCCTTCAGTATACAGCACCGACCAGGTGATCAAGCAAAAGTATGGGTTACTACTGCTCATTGGAGCATGAGATAGTAAGGCTGCCGCTTGATTACAACATACTGAAAGTGGGCAACTGAGCTTCCCTTCAAGGTACCGACAATGGGAGATTAAATTCAAAGATCTTTTCAAGCAGGGGGTGGTGTCAGCGCTCCTGATGTTCTCAACTTTTCCCCTGAGGAACTTATGTTTCAAATTGGACAGCTCAGAGTAAAACTAGCTCTCTCTGGGGATCCTCACCCACACAGAAGCCAGTGTAAAAGAAATGCCATCCCTCTCTGGGGAAAAACACGCACGCACACACACATGCATGCACGTACATACATACGCACACACACAGACACACACACACACAGAAACGATGCCTCGGCAAGAAATAAATAAAAAATCACAAGGGATTGGCCCACAGCATCATGTCATATAAAGCTTTGAAAATATCACACCGTACATGGATTTAACTTGTTTAACTAGTTTTAAATAAATAAAAATACATTTCTTATTAATTCTAAGTAATAATAAATATCGATGTCAAACACATCTAAGTTTCAGCTTCTGTAACGTGAGGATTCAGTTTTTTTAAAATCTCATATTATTACTAACTGAAATACCTAAAGCATGAGTTGTTTATATGTTCTGAATGTTTAATTTTCTTTACAGATGGAACAACTAGAATAAATTAAAGAGCATATGGCATATTCTCATAAGAAATCCAGAGAAGATCTAGCCACATCAGATGAAGCGTCATGTCTAAAACCATTAATACAACTGTTAAGAGAAAAATGCAAAAGACTCTCTGATCTCTTATTTGCATGTTCACAATAACTATGTCAAGAATGAATGCAAGTGAATTTTGCAAAAGAGCAAACATTCAAGGACCTCTTAAAAAAGATATGATACATCTCAAATAATTATGCTCCCTTTGCTCTTTTGATTAAACTGTGCAAAGAATACACATTAACAGTTTGCAGTTCTTCACAGTTACGGATTTTAAAGTCGTCCAGCACAAAAAGTTAAATACCTGTAATTTGGGCCAATTTAGGCCATTCAAATGTAAAATGTATTTTGATCTGAAGACATTAGGAGGATATTTGGACATGAGGAAATGTGGACTGTAGCTGCATTCACAATGAGTCTAATATCTGAAAGATGTCCTCAAGTGTTCTGGACTTTAAAGGTCATGCATTATGAGTCTTGGAGAGAGAATTATTTGTCTGTTCCAGAACACCACACCATCTCTAAAGTATACAAATAAACCAAGAAACAAACTTACACATTGCAAAAAGTAGGGATAAACCGATTGTGGACTGGGCCTTTAAAGTTACTTCACACTCTATGGCACTCTTTCAAGTAGTGCATCTTGGAGAAAGGTAACTCTGTTAGATGATCAATATCCCAGACAGGTCATGTTGCAGACAGGATGAAAAGAGGAGCAAGAAGAACCACCGCAGATTCTTACTGGACCTGCAGCTCAACCTACAGCCAAGTGAAACCATCCATCTCTGATTCACACAGCAGTGTGCAGCCAGCTTTCTTTTGCCTCTCCTACAATCAATTTTCAAAACATCTTTGGTAATCTGAGGCAAACAGAACTCCTCCGACATAGTGCTGGCAGCAGCCCTCTGAATGATGTCAATTATCCTGCAACAAATGACAGCAATACACCTGAGAACAGCTCTGCGCTATCTGACATACCCTTACCTTGCAGATCTAGCCCTTTCAAATGCAAATCTGCCTTTATTTCCCCTAGACACAGGAATTCCTCCCTGCACACCTACTGTATATCAAATTGGTAGAGAGAAAGACATCCTTCAAGAAAGAAGCATGAATATACAGTCTAAAGTAGCCAATAATCTGCCCAAGGAGAAGAGAGGCTCCACTAGAACATCATCGAGGCGTCGACTTTGAGCTTATGCAGAGCTGCCTGTGCTCTGAACAGAACTGTGGAGGGAAATGCTCTATAAGATGAGTGGAACCCACTAGATGTCTCTCCACATGGAGTTCAAAATGAAAATGGGAGACACCTTGAAGTAGTATTTTGAGAAAGATGACATTACAAAGAAATCACATTCCCATATAGCTGTCATTATCTGCCAAAAAGGTATATGCTGTCTGCCTCCAGGTGAACCGGTAGTCTATGCAAGTTCTTTCCTGGCAGAGGACACATCTGTGTCTGTTGATTTGTCTTAAAGCCTTGTAAAGTTCTCTTCTCTTCTTGTCCTCAGTGACCTTGACTTCAACTCCAGGCCCAAGCACTGACTTTCTATAGCCTTTCCTGAATGGACATCTTTCTATTCGAACCCTTATTACTTCAAGGAATTTAGCATTGCCATGGGACACATGTCATTCAGTTTCTCACTGCACTAACAGGACTACATTCCTAATCCTCAGCATATCTCCTTCTTCTATTTTGTTTTTTAAACCAAAAGGTATATGGAATCCATTTTTATTTTTCTTCTGTAGCCAAAATCTGAATTTCAGAAAAGTTCATGAACAATAAATATAATCCTTGGCTTTTGCAATGTGTAGTCAGTCATGTGAAAAGATTCCAGAACTTATTTGTTATTCAACATCACAACAAACTGGTGTCTGACCTTGAGAGAAAATCCACAGGTTTTGCCTTCTTTCTTTTGATCAAAGCTACCAGACGTGGCCCTAAAAAATGCACTCCTGGTAAGGCAATTTAATCAGGCTTGCCATTTATTCAGTTCTAACGTACGCACAAAGTAACACAAAGATTTGGGAATCTGATTGAGGCAACTCTAAGGTGTAGTGTGGAATGGATGAAAACTACCCTGCGGCATTTCAGAGAGATGATTCAGAATACCTGAACAATCAAAAGAGAGAAAAAATGGACCAAACAACTGACAACAGTCTGACATAGCATTTCGTTCCACACTGCCTTCTTTACATGCTGTCCCACTGTATCAGAGGAAAATAATCGTGTGGCCCTTCAATTCTTGCAACTGAAATGTTTCAATACTATTTAGAAAGTGCTACAAAAAATTCAATCTGAACAATCGTCACTTTGATTTGATTCTGTGGCAGTGGCATGTGAATGGGAAGATAAATATGGCAGAAGTTGAATAAAAAGAGTTGACTATAGCTTTTCAAACTGGACAGCAGCAATTACACTTACAATACAACTGCAGCACCCAACTGTCCATCCAACCTTGACCCGAATCCCCATTTGCAACAATAAGGCTATGAAAGGCAATGTGACAGCAGCAGCTCACATAGGACCCAGAGACACCTCAAGCCATACATAACTATTTCCAAAGAAATTACTGTTAAACTGAGAGATTTTTCTGAATACATTCAAAAATTCCCGTTTGGAAAGTCACATTATGTCCAATACACATTTAAATGTAAAGAAGAGGCATACAGTGGGAAATGGGATATAACTTTCAGCCACCATGTTTGGATGAATCATGCACTGTACAGCAATGGTGGTATTATGTAATGTTTAATTATTACATGCTAAACCATATTGGCACCGGTCCTTAGGTTAAAGTTCTGGTTCCTATAACCTATAAACTATACATATTTAAAACAAAAACAACAACCATGATTCAGTTCACACATAATAATTTGTCAAAAAGATTAAAACACATTTTATAGCCAAAGACCAGCCCATTATCCCCCCTGTTGTGCCTTTTATAAGCCCCTCAGCCACCAGCTCTGTTTACTCTCTCTCTCTAATGATTCAGTAAAATTAGCTAATATTTAATCTGTGTGTTGTATTTAAATGCAACCAAAGGGTTTGCTAAACAGCTGAATGACAATTACCTTCCTTACTTACAGTGTATTCAATATGTACATGTAGTCCAAAAGGATATAATGACACAAACTTCTACATATTGGATAATAAAGTTGGAGGAATACAATCTAAAGTCAATTAGGGACAAAGCAGTTCCCATATAGAGTATATAGGCTGCTTTGGATGACTCCCTGTGGCATCTTATTAAAATGCAAATAGTGTGATTGTGTACTGCTATCTCTAAAAAAAAGCCCATACTTTCCCTTTCCTATGCAGTTCGTTATCAAGAATCATGCATAATGATCAAATTATCTAGATGCTAGCAAGATACAATGAAGATACAGGAAAGATTTATGATACAAAGACCTTTAACTCCTCAACAGACACAGCTCTGGGTGTAAAATATCTATTTTTTTTTTTTTTTTTTTTGCCTTTTAATAGGAAATTAAGTCTAAGCACACTTACTGCAGTTGCAGAGTGTAAACAGCCCACCACTGTTATCCATTAGCATCTTCAAGAAGGAGTTGCATCTTTTTTTCTGAAGGGCAACTCAACTCATTCACTTCCCCCAACTACTGCAAACCTCCTGCACACAAACTGTATTAATCTCAAAGTAAAATGTCTGTGCCCAAGATGCTCAGTATATATAAGAAATAACCTGTATAGTAATATAAGTCTGCACATATTAATTACAATGCCAATTGTAAAGAAAGGCGCACCTAGGTTACTTTTTTTTTTACTATGTTAATATGAAAAAAGACCATTGTTCCTCGAAAGGAAATCTCCATTTTCCATAAACTATGTTGCTTCCTTTCACAGACACATCTATCTCTCTCTTTGCCTCCATTGCTCTGAGGCTATCTCTCTGTCTTTACTGAAGAGGCTAAACGTTGGAAATAGGTTTTCCATTGGCCTTTAACTCCTTCCTCCTTCTGGCGTTGGGAAAAACTGATAAATTTAGCTCAGTTTGCAGTGAAAGAACAGCACCGTTTTCCATGGTGCCTCAAATCAATCTCTCTCTCTAGCTCTAAAAGCAATCCAGCAGACTTCGCACCAAACCTGACCTGGTGGTACAATAGCAACAACGGACTTGGGTGTTTACAATAATTACACAAACGCCTCAACCTAAATGTTGCTATTGATTTATTGATGTCAAAATCCTATATGTAGCATGAGTCCAGTATTTCTTCCTACAGCCATCTGTGCATCAATTTTCTTCCATATGGACGCCTCTGAGTTTCCACTCAATCTGCTTGTTCCATCTCACTATCTCATAGAGCTATCTTATAAGAGAGAAAAATAATTTGGTAGCTGCTGTTGACAGTTGAGGACATGAGGGGGCTGCTTCCCCGTGGCAGTTAGTCCTGATGAAAATTTTATTATTTTTGTGCAGTTTATATAACTTCTCCATCCATCTTTTGGTGCACTCTCATTCTCTGCCCTTTCACCAAAGACCAGAAACAATGATGCCAGATTAATTTCAAGAAGATATAAATGTCAGGTTGAGCACTTTTGAAAATCAATGAAATATCACATTCTCTCCTCTGCATACTGAATATGCCAAATATGAAGGATAACAAAGGTGTGATCACAAAATAACACTGAAGGAAAATATGTTCTTTGATTTGATTTTTGATCGCAGGAATCTTCTAGCCAACAATCGTCTTGGTATTTATACTTAAATAAAAATGTCATTCGTTGGCAGAAAAATAATGCAGGTAAAGGAAGACATATTTTATAAACTCACTTCAATACATTCTTTATAGTCACAGCACACACTCACTTTTACTCTTCATTTACCTACACTGTCTCGCCTCACTACACATTCCATTCCAACATGCAATGCTGTTTAATTAAACCTTCACCAAAGCCTTCTCCATGTAATCAGCCCATGGTTCGAATAGTAAGTAAAGATCACCAGCCTACTAAAACGTGGCCTTTGAATTAAATGTGACTTGAAATGGCACCGCTATTTGTTCACCGCCTGTACAGACTGGCTCCTGCATCATTAATGTTTCATACATACCCCATAAAATGTAAGGCTATCTTTCTAAAAGACAGAAAATGGAGCAGTCCTTCCTTCAATGTATTTTTGGGGTATTTTAAGCTCTATAACATGGATGCCACCTGTAGATGAGATGTAGCCTTTTATTCTCTGGGAGACTGGAGCATTAAAAAAGCAAGGAGGAAGATATTGTTAGTTCTACTCAATAAAGTCAGCATTTTAGCCAATATTAAAATTGGTGGACAAAAAAACACAGCAAACCGTGGAAGTACTGTAGCTTACTATTACAACCTTAGAGTATTACAGTATTACAACTTTTGACTTCAATTTGTGACTTAGGAGTTCAACTATTCCTTAAATCAAAAAATTCGGACTTGAGACTTATTTTTTCCATGAAAACCTGATCTGGATTTGATCTGGTCCTCAAGGACTTGAGACGTGACCTTACAACCGACTTGAGATTTGGCATCTCTGCTCACAGCAAGTATTCCTTTAATTTCTTTCAGCAAGTGAGCTCATGCTAAACAGCAAAGACATTCGTACAACAGTTAAAGAATATGCATTCCCCAAAGCACCATTTCTTGCAACAAGTGAAGCTGACAAAGAAACCTACGAATATCAAATCAGTGTGATCGATACCAGCTCTTCAGCTATATAAAAAAGAAATACATTTTTTATACTAAACATTGCTGTAAATGTGCCAGAGTTAGCAAAGAAGGTATTTTACATCTGTAGTTTCTGCACAGATGTTACAATCTCACCCTCAAAACAGAATATAACACTGAAATGTGATTCATTGTTGAGTGTAGTATATAGTATATATGTATATAAATAAAGAGCTCTATAAATAAAATGTATTATTATTATTATTGAAATTACAAGGTTATTGAGGTACTTCTAGTATGCAGAGCAATGAAATGAGGAATATTAATGTTAACGAAAACATGGACCAAATGAGACAACATTGTGCTGCGTTATTAGACATTAAATGAAACATGCAAAGCAGAAGCACAGACATAAAAAGCATGCACACAGTATATAAAATACATGAATCAGTGTGACACAATAAAAGCAAAACCACAATAAAAGACATGGATGCAGGTACATGAGGGAATAAACCACCTACATACCAACAAACAGACTGGACTCCACTCTGGCATTTGAAAATAGCGATGCAAATTTGAAGGGCGTTTGGCACAAAAAAGATTGCTTTGTATCAGAATGCCTGACCAGAATGACTGATAAGAAAGTGAAAAAAAGACCTTGACCATGTACAGATGGAGAGTAGTGTAATGGCTTTGGAAAGGACACTGGACTGACTCACAATGGTGACACTGCCAATATAATGGCAACTCAACAGAAACAGAAAATAATTTCCAAAGCGTTCTTTGCATAAAAGCACAAGAGGAATAATTATCAAAGGCAGCTGCTCAACAGGTAGCCTTCTATCACAGCAGGGTCAGTCAGTAGGACATCAACTAAATCAGGCAGGACTGAAAAGAGGCATGAAAAACTATCATGTAAGGAAAAATATGTGTAAGTCTTTCTGTCTTGATCATTATCAGTAATTTTTCAACTTGCTTTGGCAACGCATTTCAAATGGCCTCCTAACAAAGCCAACTAAAGTGAACCAAACACAAAAGGCAGGGAGTGAAGTAAATCATCTCACGTCACACTGAGCATGTAATCATTACAGCCCTACTGCTCTCACCTCTTCACGCCTGGCTCTAATACTCGCAGACCTGTCCTCATGTCAACCCCACCTTAATGTACTTCCCCAGGCTCCATTTAAATCACTCCGCTCCAGTTCCCTCCATCCTCCAGACTCTTCCCTCCACTCCTCTTTGTCTTCTTCTTGTTCCCTCGCTCTTCCTTTTCTGTCTCCTCACCCGGCCACTCTAATTGCCTTGCTTTGCCAAATGAGCCAACCAATTGTGCCTCCAGTTAAAAGCTGATGAGGAGTCTGCCCTATCCCCCCCCTCCCCCTTTATTTAGCTTGGGAAGCTAAATAAAGAGGGGAGAGATGAATGAAGCTTGCTCGTGAATGCAGATGCGGACTCTTCTGTGCTGACAACCATTGCCTGTGACAGACAGCATGCAATCATATTCCAGGCTCCCATGACAGTCAGGTTTCTGGCACCCACGTCTTTGCATTTTCAAACCTCATGTCAGTGTTGTTTTCATGGATCAACTGATGTGTATACTGGGTAACTGATACCTACGGGAAAAAAGAAGCTCTTTTCTCTGTTTTCCTTGTACAGAAGTCAAATATTTACAATAAATGCAACTGTCTGAAACATTATTGAAAACTTTGCTGAAGGGTAAATGGTGAAAAGGGAACGGAAAAACATAGGACACAGTTGACGCTGTTAAAGGTGTCTAGCTGCAATGCATGAAGAACCTATGTGATAAACAACTCTGTGCTCCTATCATTTTCCAAGGTCAAAAGCTGCCTAACTCTTAAAGTGTGAAAGTTATAAAGATGACATTTCACACGTGTTTGACAGGAAGTAATAATAAAATACAGGGTCCAATACAGACTGTTTATTCATGGCTGCTCTGGCGTAACAGTGTTGCTTGGTCTTGCAGCTGCTGGATATGAAGGTAACATGTGTGCCAGGCTGCTAGTTAATTTACTGATGGAAAGTCATCCTCACTTTTACCTCCAAATGTTGGCTGACTTAGCCTCTGCTCTCGCCCATTTGCCGTGCTGCCTAAATGTCACTTGGTCTCCACAGAAAGTCCCTGAGCAAATTACACCGCTGAATAGTTCATGTGTACTTAAAAATTCGGCAAGAGGAGCCAATGAACTGCATCTGAAATGCTCTCTGTTTTGTTGTTTCCGAAATAAGAGGAAATTTGCTAATAATGCTTTCATCAGCCAACATAATGACTGCAATATTATATTCAGTCAGGAAGTGGTAAATCAAAAGGTTGGGGAACTTTGATTTTCATTTAATGATCATGATACAACAAACAATCACCTTCATAAAGAAATTAATTTAGTCACTACAGCAGACCGAGAAAGAACTGACGGGCTGCATGAATTGCCATAAGATAAATAAAAATGTTTTTGACTCATGCAAAGCTAATCTAATGGAGTCTCAGACTAAGAAGATGGAGCTGGGAATGAGCATACTGGGTCCTCTTGAAACTGTAAGTGAATATTACATGGCAATTTAATTCATATTAATTAATCACATTGAAAAACAAGTATCTCAAGACAGGTGTTTCGCTTGTTTAGTCTCCAAACTGCAGCTGCCCCTCTGGGGGTTCATCCAATGTCATCATGACTTTAATAAATTCCCCTGACTTCACTTACATACAGAAAAAAACAGATTTCAAAGTAGATTAGAATATTATTATTCATTCCCTTTCTTTTATCTCCTTTTCAAAATCATTGCTGTCTGTTTCAGGCTTGGTGTGTATAAATTTGCAGTAACCAAACTGGTACATATTATTGATGGTCAAGCTGCAGCTGTAGCTGTGTTGTGTACCCACTTCACCCTGCAGAGGTGTCCTCCTTTATGGAGTCATGCTGGTGGCAACCCTAAAGCTCCAGAGTACCTACTGCACAGGTGGGTACTGAACACTGATTTTTAAGATGAGACTATAAAAAAAAAAAGAATAGGACAGTATCTCGAGAGCCCTTTTTGACCTACTTACACAGAGAGAATGCTTCAACAAATATTTCCCACTTGCCTTTAAGTTAGGATCAGACAAACACTGGCTTATTGTTGATACTGATCCAACTCTCAAGTGAAGGTTTAAAGATCCTCAAACATTGTGCTAATATAAGGGATGTTTTGTGGAGATCCGACACATACTGTCGTCTGTATGCACACCCACTCCTTTCCTTGCAGCGTCTGTTGGCAAAGATACGACATATTGCTGCCTTCGTAGCCAAGAAGCACCTACAAAAATCTCATATTGGTCGAAATAAAAATGCTATGATTTCTGGATGTTATATATCTCATACAAAGACCCTGTGGCCTGTCTTATGTAGCAAGAAACAAAATGTTTGAGAAACCACCTCGGGAAGGTGAGCAAAACAGGAAGCTTTTAAAAGAGGAAACCCATTAGATGAACTGTCTTACTCACCTCATGGTTTAAAAGAAGAGCTATCAGGCGTCTTTCCATTTCAACACAGAGTTGAAATTGATATTGATCTTTCCATCTGACTCTGACAGCAAGATGCAGCAATGGACCAGAGGTACATTACAAAAAATGTTGCACTGTTCCTTTAAAACTAGCTCTCAGCTACAGCAGCTCACTTGCTTTTTTCCGATAAGTCCTCATTGTATATTATAGTTGTATCAGTAATATGTGCTGTCACAAGTGCGTCTTAAACCCAACTCGTCCAACCCTAACCCCACTTTAAAATACGACACTATAGGTGCTCCTTAGTGTCGTTTCTGGACATGCCCATTGAGGTGGTGGAGTGGACGGATGGAAAACAACCAGATTTCAACCCAGGAGATTGCTGTTTGTGTCCCAAGTGAAACTCAAAGTAGATGATTTCAGTAACAGTAATGTACATAGGTGAACATACATAATATACTTAATTTATCTCAGGTATACAATGTAACTTAATTTTTTTTTTTTACTAAACCTAACCAAGTGGTTCTGTGCCTAAACTTAACCAAACTGTAGCTGCTTCACCATGCAAGCTTTATTTTGAAAGTCAAAGCGAACATTACAGATTTTTTAAAAACTTTATTAAGCTGCAGGCATCAGCAATGGATATAGATGCTACGCATACCTAACAGTAAATCCATCCAAACAGCATATAATAACAGAAAATTATTGCTAACTTGACGGAGTCCTAAGTGTCCAGAAATTACACAAGAGGGGTACCTACAGCGGCATACTTTGAAGTGGAGCCGCTGACCACTGACTGGCAGTATTTGATGAGTTGGGAGTGAAAATGTGTCGGAACTTGGGTTGCATGCTGGACAATATTCATTGTTGTACTGTGTTGTGGAGGTCTATTAAGGCCACTGTGTGTAATGCGTGCATCATGCTGTGTGTGTGTGTGTGTGTGTGAATATGTTTGTGTACGCAGTTAAGCGCATGAGGTTTGTGGAGAAAATTATACAAAGTTAAGTGTTTCTAAAACCTCAAGCTTGGCTTTCGCAGCAGGAACAGAGGGCCAACCAGGGCTAACTCATTATTCATGTCCCCCGGTTTATTCCCAAACAGAATTAACGTGGATGAGTTGGAATGTTGCAGCTAAAGGGAAATTATCTGTCAGTCCATCTCTGGTGTCAAAATAACTATAGTGTGTGTGCTGAGGAGAGAGAGGAGAGGAGGTGATCATGGGATAGATTAAAGGATAGGAGACGAGATATAGGAAATGATAGAGGTGAAGAAGAACAGATGAACAGGTGAAAGTGAGACAGGTGAGGAGTGATGAGCAGCGAGATGATATATCAAAAAAAGTTTTTTGCTTTGGACAGTCTTGGCTACTGGAAGAGTGTAAGCAATTTGGGCTGATAAATGTGTGTGTGAGAGTTTGAGAGATGGACAGACAGAGGCAGTAACAAATAACTATGCTTTCCAGAAAAATACTTTTCAGAATCTCCCTTTAAAAACTACATCCAATAATTGGTTAATTTACTAAAAAAGGACACACACGTCCAAATCCTCCTATAGTTGCTACTTTCTTCCCAATTTTGTGCTGACTTTGGGCAAAGTAGGGAAGTTTTAATTATCAATACTCAGCCATGGTCACTGAAAACGGGCTCAAACACGAAAACAAATTAAACAGATCGAGAGAGAGAGAGGACAGTGTTGACTTACATGCACTGTTCAGTTCATAAAAGATGGTGATGCAGGATCTTTTGATATTTTACTGCTGATGTTGCTGTTTTGTTTCCACTGTAAATATCCAGTGGTGAGTATGAGTGCCTCGGTTATAGATTCAAAACCAAATAAACAAGCCCAGTAGTTAGATAAAATGTCCAGGGGGTTAGAATATCTGGATTTTAATCTTTCTTTATAATTTCTCATCTACAGTCATAGCAAATTTAGTGAGCTCTGGAATTTTAAACCCAAAAGGATCCCAGAGGCGGGAAAACTAAGTTGCATTTGCTTGAGCAGAGGCAAAGTGGATGTAATTGTAACTGACCCTGATGATGGGAGCGATTGCTGGTCATTAAACCATAAAATACCGGCCAGGGTAGGAGATAATAAATCTCAGACAGGAACGGAAATTCAGCAAAATCAGCCAAGGCCAGGACTGTAACGGCTGGGGGGTTTAGGCAAGGGCCGGCTCTGAATTTCAATTGTGTCTGTCCCCAGATGTCCAACTGATACACATGTACGAACTCAAAATAGCTTGGGTAAGAACACATGCGCTATAGGTGTAGAGTGCATCTGCTCCTTCTTCGATTGTGTGTGCATAAAGCATGTCGATATTAACAGTGACAGGGACAATAACAGCGAGACCCCTCACCCCTTCAAAGCATGAAAACATGAGAGCAGTGAGCTGAAAGAACACCCTAACACCATCACCCATCATCGCAGTCACAGCCAGGACAATATGAGATCTATGTTCCATCGAACGCTCACCTCCAAGCATATAGGGCTCTGCAACTAGTGGCCCGACATTTACTTCTCACACAACAAGCTGTAGTTTTTGGTATTCAGAGGCTGGGTGCAAAAATAGAACATCATATTCTTTTGTGTACCCAGACTTCTATCAAAGACAAGTTCACATCTCCTTTTTTCCTCTCACTCCTGCAAAGCACAGCTGAGGCAAAGGGGGCTAAAGATAAAACTGGATGCCTAGTTTCTTGGCAGAGAGCCACTCTCCGCATATGGCACGAATACGGACACATTCATTGTTCACCTGGACACTTATGTCTGACGTGTTCTGTTCCTGGAGTGATTGTACAGTAATGCAACCCACTGCTACAGGCATTTTAACGCATGAAAGGGCTGTGGCGGTGTGCTTCGCTCCTGACTACATGAAAAGGTGATGTAGTACTGTGGTTTGGTGGAAAGATAAGACTCCACTGAGAGTACAGTAGTTGTAAAGAAAACATTAAATGTTATACAGCCATTCATTTACATTCATAAAACACAATGAGCCAGATTAGAAAGAAATCAGTCTGTTTGATTTGGGAGATGTTGAGAATTGACAATTGGCAATTTGTGTCATGTAAATGTGCTATGCAGTTATCCTAATAACGTAAGAAATACAGCTTCATTTGCTGCCTAAATAAATCTGTATGTCAAGAAAAAAACCTTCTGGTTCACAATTGCTGCTGTGTTTCTTCTTCGGCGATCTGACTTGATTTGTGATAAGTACAAGAAGATCTGGGTAGCACAAATGACACAGATGACATTAAAGAGGAAATTAGAGTAAAAAACACGACTTTAAAGAGTAACTACACTAACACGCTACATTACAGCTGGGACTGGTCAAGTACCACACTTGATCATACCAAGTGTAATGGTGTGTGTGGTCATAATGGAATACATTTGAAGGGCAATGCAGTGCTTTTCCTCTATATGAGATCCGATGTAGAGAGTAGCTTTTAAACACTTGTTTGTAGCCCCAGGAACAGTTCAGCTTTGTTAACTATGATGAGAAAATGAGCTTTCGACTCAAATTTCAGGCACTCTGCTAAAAGGTAGGGATGTTCTTTTGATCTTTGCACAAGAGAATGAGTTCAGCCACATCACAACGGGAACTGCAACAGCAAAAAGGCTTGGTACCGGTTGAAACTGTTCAGTACTAGTGCCCATACCTAGCTGAAGCGTGATACCAAAAACACTTTTTTTTAATATAATTTGAGGAACGTAAACATGTTTTTTATTAAAGTTCTCAAAGGTTAAATGTTCTACCTTACAAGAACTTTGCCTGCATAAAATACAGTCTAAAAATGGCCAAAGGAGAAAATGTCTAATTAAAGAATAAGTAAACACTAAGGCACTAAATCTGGCCAGACTTCTTTGTCATCTTCTAGTACTAGTCAGTCAGTTTCTGTCAGTACCAAAAATGGACTAAGGTTTTGAAACCCTGCCCTAAGCAAAGCAAAGCAACGATTTGTGACTTTTTATTCTCGCTTCTAAACACATGAGTTTGTGTGTTAGTGCACCAATTTAGATGTGTTTACAACGTGTGAGTGATAGCAGATACTGCAGCAAGAAAGCTAACAAGGTGGCATTAACTAGACACAAAATCAATATGACGGCACAGTGTTGAAATGATTAGTTTATAGTCAAATAATAAACCGTTTGGTAAATTGACAGTATCTCAAGAGGAGACGCTCTTCTGCCTTCCTTCTGTCCCACTGTGTGTCCCGCTTTAGCTGACGGGTGTATTTCCTCATAAAAATCTTGCCCAGTGAAGCTAAAACATGATAGGCGGCAGACACACTGGGCCCAGGTGTTTGAGCTCTGTAAACACAAACTATTCCCCTCTTCCTTTCTCCACACCAGATAACGCTGGGCCCCGAGGGAGGCAGCACACAACAGCCACGACACCAAGAGGTGGGGAGAGAGGGTGTTGGGGACCTGTTGTCAGTTCCAATTGGCTCTCTCTCCCACACTGAGCTCTCCGAGGTCCGCTAAGGTAGCCCAGTCGAGCGCCTTCTTGGTTGAGAGACAGAGAGAAAAAAAAGAGTATTTGAGGGCTGAGACGCTTCCACATCCTCAGCCCCACCACCACCTCGGTCTGCTGGTTTCATTAGGCTTCAATTAACTGCACCGAATGATAAGGGGAAGCATTGATGCTGCTTAACAAGTTAATGCACATGCTGTGTACTTAAGAGTGCTTCAGTTAGTGTAACAGATGACGCTGATTTTGCACTTTGTCTTTACATACATGGAGTACTAAGTTGTTATTCGGCCTATTTTACATCACAGGACACTTCTGCGTTACAGATCGTGTTTCTCAATACTCAGTTGCGACAGTAGATGAGCACCAAAATGGCATTTGCTGCACAATGGGACTCTGTGATGTTCTGGGCAGTGAGAGCTGAATTACTACATGAGGCATTCACTGAGAGAGAACATGAGCTGAAGCCAGACAATCCTTTGCCACTTGCTATGAATTCAATTTCAATGCCTGACTGTGTCTATCTCAGGTTTCAGCGGGAGAGAATAATTAACCCCCCTTCTGGTGACATGTAGCAATTTCCTTAAGTAAATGAAGTGCTAATATTCTGAACAAATGCATTCAGACACCTTGCTGGGCTTAGGCTTGTTGCCTGGTAACAGTGTTTTATAAAGGAATAGTAAATCCTGATTTGATCTGAAGGCGATATGTTTTTGAATCTATAATCCCACATCATCCGATAACAGGAAAGCAAAATGGTCCCACTCTGTGCGATCCTACGATAAATTGAAAATAATTACTTTATTTGTTCATCCCCTTGGGGAAATTCATCTTTTCACTCCTAGAAATGATCTAGATGGTATTATTAGGCTTATTTTTATGTTATTTTAGACAGATGCTGGAAAACGTTTTACTGCAGGAAAATGGCACGCAAAAGGTATTGGTTAGAAATATAGGCATTATTTACATTCCTGTAATTACTGTACATTGACATACACATGAAAAGCATCTTTTAAAGTACACCCGACTGTGCACTACCCATTGTGTATTCTTTATTTTGATTAAAAGTTTAACCTTAAGCTCCTCTCCTTAAAAAAAAGGAAGGACGTTAAAGTTAAGATCTACTCCCAGGCAAAGAAAATAACAGTAAATACGGAAACATTAGGATGAATCAAGTTCAGAGTTGTAAAACATAGCATGCAGCAGATGTACAGTTAAAAAATAAATGCTGACAGCTTGTGTTTATCGTTACAAGGAGTTTTGCTTTGGAGCTTTTACAATTGTGTACAATCTGGTTTTGGTTGCTTTTTTCTTTTATTCTTGTACTTCAGCACTCCATCGCACATTTACTTCTTTACAGTCTAGAACATCTATATGGTTTAAAAGTTTAAAAAATGCTGATCTGATTCCTCCCGCTGTGTGCTCTAATACTGTTTGACTCTATCATACTGTCTCACTTACACAGCAGACCTAGCTAAAAATACCTTTACTGAGTCGCTCTTTTGCCAAATGGATGATTTTCTTGTCAAAATGATTTTCTACCGCAATAAATACGACACTGTCTGATCTTCAAACCTGGATCTCAAAGGATTAAAGGGTTGATGCAAATAGGGTTAAGCTATCAGCTTTCCAAGGCAGTGGCAGGTATTGTACAAGTGAATGACAAATCACATGTCAGGTTGGCGTGTGAGTGGGCTGAAGCGGAGCCTGCGGCAGTGGCGGGGAATCATGACAGAGGGGTGTGTTTCTCTAGAGCGATATAACATATCATAATTACATAGATTTTCTATCAATTATGAAATTCTAAGATTAATACACTTGCCGAGAGTACAGACAAAAGTACAGGGGCTGTTAACATACATATAATCAGTAATACAGACCTTCAGGATCAGTGCTCCACTCAAAGGAAAGAATGAGAGAATTACTTAAAAACTCAATATAATTCATGAATGGATTATATGTTTACATGTATGGCATATTGATACGTTACTGAGAATTGACAGGTGTCCAATAATTCCATATAACGGATGGTATAACCAGACACTTTTTTGAGGCAGGTGTTTGTTTGGTAAATCGATGCACTTAAAGAACTCTGAAGCAAAAGTTTATGATGAAGCGGTTTCACTAAAGAGCCTAGAGTTGATTAATTATGGCCTTGTTTGTTTTAAAAACAAGCAGGAAAAATATATTCTTGGTTTAAATATGCAAAACCTTTCAAGCCTTAAACGTTGGGTAGGTGTCAAATTCATTTCAAATAGCCTCCACTCTGTGGGCTGCAATACGCAGTGATTATTGTAGTCCTTAGCTGTTGCTTTGTGGGTGGGTAGAGAGCTAATGGAGGCTATCTTGATGGAGATGTAATTAACGGCAGTCAATACAAATACTAAGCAGTTGAAACTTCCTACTACAACTTTCTTACAAACCAATCATTGCTAATGAAGGAAGAAAATAACGATCTTTGTGGTCTGAAGAGTCAAAGTCATTTTTTTTCAACCGGTGTTTTTTATTATTCATAAAATAAGTAAAGTGTATAAATTACAACTAACACAACACTGTTTGGAGGAAAAGCCAAAAATGAGCCATGTAAGTTGAGCCAGAGAGCCAGTGTGCAAAAGAATTCTGACCACCAATTTGCCCATTTACCCATTTATGTACATCACCAGACTGAGCAATGCTAGCTGTGAAAACAAGATCCAGTGTGTTAAAAAACAATAACTGAATTTTCCATTAAGAACAACAAAAAAATTTAACTAGAAACAAGGCTTCAAGCCTGAGCCTGAAATAACAACACCACTCTCCGTCTCTCTTGGTCCCTCTGCTGCAGGATGCTTTCTAGTGCTACAACAAAAAGAATTGCTTTCTTTAACAAAATCCTTCCCACAGAGGAATAAACAAAGACAACCACAGTCCTTAAAACTCCACCACCGAGGAGAATTATGTTTCTTGGATATGGTTACCAATTCACTGCAGACTACTTTAAAAAGGAAAGTTTCATATAATGCCCATTTTAACTGGGTTGTTCAGTGCTATTAAATCTTCCAAATGATTTGAACATGCACTGCCCACTCTCCTTAAAAGAAAGAAAAAATAAATGTGAGAGTTCACGACTGGGTGCAGAGCTGTGAGGCTGGAGCGCTAAACAGCCATTAAAGAGCATGGGAGGGCATTGCAAATGGCCATAACAAATCTGTCCTAGTTTGCTGGGAGGCATCAATTTTGAGGAGTGTGCTCAAAATTATTCTAATTTAAATCAGCCTAACATAACAACCTTCCAGCAGTGGGAACCTACACTCTGGAGCCCACTCCTCCCCCGAGAAGAACAAAGAAATGAGATGAAAGGAGGTTTCACACGTGGTGATATGAAGAGTTGGGCTTCACTGCATGGGGGTGTGTGGGGATGCAGGTGAGGGGGTGTAGTCAGTCCTGCTGCATACAGCCTGAAAAAGAAGCCATCAAACTGTTCTTGCACATACTGACCACATATGTATGCAATTTGAAGTTGTAAGACGTCACCCCACCCACAATACCCAGGGGGCAAGTATGCCACATGGTGATGCTCTGTTTGAACTTTAACCCCCTCTTCTTTTGCAAACATTATGTATGCTGTAGCAATCGCTTCAACAGGAAAAAATAAATCACATTTATTTGTCACCCACTAAAAAATATATATAATATATAATAATAATATTTTCTAGAAAATATATGCTTTTTTTATTATTATTTTTTATTTTTTATTTCAATTCTATTTAATGGGGGCCATGAGAAACTTTTCATTAAAAAAAGCCTTTTTGTAAAGGTTAATTAACCTCATTACGACCTGGTGTTCGCTTCTATTGACATATATAATATATTATGTCAATATCCTTCTTGCAACAGTCCGTCTACTCTCACTCTCCACAGTTTGCTGGACTGTTGGACTAATAAAATGTTAATATATTCTGCTATATATTATACTATACTTAGTATTCTTACAATTGTTATTATATATTATATTAGATTTAATATAATACATTTACATTACTTTTACAGATTGCAACCAATTATACACTGCTCACCTCTGAACGTGTAGGAGAACCTACGGTGGCCGCAAAACCCACGAAAACACACAAAAGGCAGTATCTAGACCCGTGTTTCTTTATCTGTTCTGGGCTGCTGTAGAAACATGGTGATACAATGTGGCGGGCTCCAAAGAAGAGGAGTACGCTCACTCTGTAGATAAGAACGGCTCATTCTAAGGCAATGAAAAAACTCATATTTTCAGGTGATTATACACTAATGAAAACATTATATTCCATTTCTGCCAATAGATCCCGCTAAATGTTACAGACTGGACCTTAAGTACATCACTGCAGATGCTAGAATGAATACTGTCCAGTAAGAGTAAAAAAGTGACTGGGTATATCATGCGGAGTGAGTCACCAGAAGGAAGTGGAAAAACAAATTCATGCATTTGCAATCATTAGATTAGCAGTCCTGGATGGCCGCCATGTTTTATGAATATGCATTAACCCAATCATGTCTTTATCAGAATTTCTTCCATTGAGATTGGCCAGTTTCCCATGTGCTCACAATGCATTAGCTTACCCATTATTCATTTACCATTAAGCCCATTATGCAGCATAAAAGGCAGAGAAATGCTGCCAAGGTGCATTTATATCGGCATAGAACAGCACGGCTCTGCCTTCAATAAGCCATCATGAATACAATCATGACTGACTTCTGTTTCACTCCTCTCTCTTAGTTCTGTTGTGACTTCCAGTCATCCAGTATTTACAGTGAGTACAAGGTTGTGACTACACGTGGAATCACAAATGGCACATATATTAACATCTTAACACCTTCAAATGTACAAAATTGTAAGGAACTTTTGTTCTTTCTGGATACGAAGCAAACATTTTGAAAATTGTACTCCTTGTCGAATAAACCACAGTTATTTTTTGTCCCAAGAATTTAATGCAACTGTATATGACCAAAAGAGTCTTGCTCTAAGGAGTAAACAGTAAACAGTGCGTCGCTTGATCTTTGTGTACAGGATTTGATGTTCAGCTTTGCAAATAACAGCTGTGAAGAACACTCACTCAAGGCACCGAGTAGATCATTAAAATCAAAAGTTAGTTGTGGTGGGGAGATGCAACTTCTCCACACCACTGCTTCCTTTGAAACTGCAGCATACTGGGCAGTACAATCCTTCACGCTGGGTAGAGCCGTGTCTATTACTACAGATCGGCTCGGCAAATCTCTTGGCAGGCATCATAAAAAAAAAGCAGAAAGAAGGAGGGAGAGAGGGAGAGATAGTAATAAAACCTCGCCAATTTCTGTCTGTGACAACATGAAAGAGGGAGGGACAGGTAAATGGAGGCTGCCTGCAGTGGAAAATATGGCTTATCTTAGTCTTGTCCCCTAAACCCCTAAAGGTTTTGAAGATAACCACATAAGGCTATGTGTGTTGGAAGAGGGCTGCTTTGTGCAGGTAGAAAATGATCTAATGGAGGAGGAAGGGGACAGAAATTTGATGCTGACTGAGAAATATGATAACCTCTCAGGGCAGATGCCTCACTACCTGCCTATCAACCTACACATATTCCTCCCGTCTGATTTTCCACATTATTGCGTTTCCCTCACCGAATGTCATCCAATCATGAACAGAAATATGCCTATAAGATAAGACGCAACAGAGAGTGAAGACATTCTGTCACTCATTTATTTCTTGAGTAAAGTAATGCAACCACCATTTCCGCAGCAACACTTCCTTGAACCCAATAACTGATTTCAGCACATTTAGCAGCACTGTCTGCAGCCAAACACTTCTTGATGAATTCATCAGTCTCTCCCAGACGCGTGGGGTAATTTGGTCCACTGTTAATGCAGAACTGCTGTTAATCAGGGTTTTTGAGTATTAACAGCTCATTTTGTTTAGTTTTTATTCTTTTTTTCCCCCAAGTTAATCTTTTCATCTGTCCATAGAGAGTTGCTCCAGAAGTGCTTTCTGGTGAATGTGACATGAGGATACATATTGCAGTATATATACAGCTACTCTGCCATAAGTCAGATTGTTCACATTGAGTCTCTCTAATAGTGAAGTCACAACCACAGAACAAAGCCTGTTGAAAAAAGTTCTGCTGATACATAAATGTTTTTTTCTAAATGTTCTCCTTACTTTTTGGAGGAGCTATCCCAAATCAGTTATTTCATTACTCTTCTGATCAGATAAAGATGTTAATCACTCAAAATGGTAAACCAACATATTTAAAGAGCCATGGTCAGTAAAAAACTGACAAAAAAAAAGCTCACTTTCTATGTTTTCTGTTTTTGTGGTGCAATTACCTGCACATATAGTATGCACCTTTTATTATGGGGTCACAAATTATAATATAAACGCGGCACGATGTCATACAAAAGTTAACAGGGAGGCCACTGTAGTCGGCTGTGTTGAAGCCAGCTAATTTGTGAGCAGATGATAACGAGGATGAGGAGCAATAGAGCCACATTTTTAATTATGTTTTTTGTTGGAGCAATGGCTGCTACTTCTGCGTTTGATTCTTTCACTGCCATGATTTTATGTGTTCTTTGCTTGCTATGTGAAGCACTTTGTAACCATCTATTTTAGGTGCTATATAAATAAAGATGATTAATTATTGTTCATTAATTATTAATTAATTCTGTTGTGGAAAAAATAGTCACACAGACTTGGACCACTTTTTCCTGCAGTCTAAACATAAACCTGTCCATATAAAAACAAAGAAACGGGTTTGGAAAGAGAAAAAACATTTCATTTGGAACACACGGAAATTATTTACAAAGATAAAACAGTTAATGTGAGCCTGTGCAGTTGAATGAAAAACATACTTTTTATACCTGAGGACTGCTTGTTTGATTACCTTACAGACCAAGGAAATGAGGAGCTCTGAGCTTTTGTCAATTTGTCTCCCAGGCTCCCTCTATAAACTAACACAGTCTGCAGGAGGATCTGGCAATATTCAAATATGCTTTGGAAAAAGTGAAAAAGCACAGAAAATCCTCAGGTCTGTCTGTGTTTATCCATCTGTCAGACAAACAGACATTTGATCAACTGGCATCAGACCTATTTCAGCATGTGAATGAGACAGTATATATAGAAAACCCTACCCGGGTACAACATGGTAAAGCAAAGAAGTTGATATAATGTAATGAATTTGAGATGAAGATTTGCATGTCTCCCCAATCACTGAAAGAAACACACAGCAGCTCTCAGATTACAGTGTTCAGTAGACCAATGCAATGGACAAAATAATGCTATTTCTGCAGAGGCAGAGCTTCCATTGCCAATCTGTAGATTAACTCAAAATTAAAGAGTTTAAAAACCAAACCTATGTGAAAGAACTGAACAGAGAGAGAGAACACTCGGTAATATTTTACATTCTATTAATTAAAAAGGATTAATTAAAGCCATTTAGACTACAATAAGGCCTGCATGATGATAATTCACAGTGGGAATAGATGATAGGGATGAAACCGTGGTTGTTCTCTCCAAACATACGGTTTTTGAGTCACATGACCTATGATTAAAAAAAAATACGTATGTGAAATGATTCTCCCACAAAGCCTGAGCACATCACAAAGGTCCAGCACAATTAACACTGTCAGAAAGAGTTCATTCAAGTTTGATTAAGTGGTAAATGGGGAAAATGGGTGCTGATTATAACCTCTCCTGCAGCACTTTCAGAACATTCCAGATGTCATTATTACACATTTCCATATTATTTAGCTTGATATTTTGTTTTTTTAGAAACTCTGGGATAATCACTACATTTAAAACAGTTTGGTGGTTCTGAAGAACGCTTGTCTGCAGATATCTGTCTAACAAGCCCACTGTCAGGTTGAAGAGGTTAATGAATAAGCATTGAAGTATAAGCCACCGGTCATGGTATAAGTGAACAAATTTGTGCATCCTGATGAGAATGTGATGCATCTACTGATTAAACTAAGGCTCTTCTGGACTATGTTAACTAATGTGAATATTAACAGACATAGGGGTAGAAAAAGGATGAATGTGCAGATATAGTATGAGTTTACAGCTGTATACTTATTGTATACTGATTTAGTTACAATCTCTAACGTAATTGGGTGTGCTTGGGTCACTGTTTGTTCCAAAACCAAACCTACACTCAATGGCTTGCTAAGCATACTAAAAAGCCCTCAATAGATATTCATCTAATAAGAATCTTTCAAATGCATAAACTAGAATCACCTAAGCAAAGTTTCTCAGCTTGCCCATTCAAGGTTAGAAAAGGGCCGATTTACTTTAGTAGTAGCCAAGCACTGGAATAAACGTGCATAAATATCTGCATTTTGCCTGGCGTAGAGAGCTGACACATGCAACTTTCTTTAAGCATTAAAAACTTGAGCTCAAAACAGCCCATTTCATTAAAATCTTGGCACATGCAGCACATCCCCCTTTTGTGATTTGTGCCAACGGCCTTTAAGAGGAGATCCACACATATTAAAGTTCACAATGGTTAATACTTTCCCCCCCTGCTGCTTGACCTCAAATTACTAGGAAGGAATGAAGCAGTAGAGGAAGTAGTAGTGGTGGTGCAGTTCACTATGGCCTAACGCAGAGGCTTCGTTTTATTTTGTCATCGTGAAAAGTAGGAGCACTTTGAGACTCTCCTGACCTCCTCCTCTTTTATCAGAGATGAGTGCTGATAAACAGCAGTTGTCTGTGTCACCCGATGTGTCGTGACAAGACGGCCCAAGGCAGAGGCATCACTTCTCGAGTCATACGATCTGAACGCGTGCATGCTCCACGGCGAGAGGTGCTGACATTTCCCATCAAAGCATCAGGAAAAGACAAGCCGACACTGACAGTGACAATGAGACATGGGACACTGAGCGGAGCGAGACCGCAGAGTCTGGCAGGAAGCAGAGGCTGAGGTCAGGAAGTTGCTGTGTTCCCTACGAGGCGCAAGCAACCATCTAGCTGCCGGGGATGAAGCCACTACTGCTGAATGTGGGTCACTCTCCCTGGCTTCCACTGCGCTTTCTCTCCTCAAGCCTTTATTTGGAGCCAGGGCATTTGAATACTGCATGTTGTACCCAGGGCTCTGGCGTACTGCACTGTCTCCAAGAGCCTTGTACCACGTGTACATAGATGAGGATAATATGAATATACCTTGTGTGTGTGCTGCAACAAGGCTGTGTTTGCTTTAGTGAAAATGTCAATGAGTCACCAAAATCTAAACTGGCAGCTCATCATTGACCAAATGCATGCATTGACCCAGCCACTGTTTAAAGTCTTATTCAGGTTAAGCTACTTGTATGACCCTTTGATATCCCTCAACTAAGTCTCCATATGAATAAACCAATGAACACAATATTCCTGGCTCCTTGCCAGCTGCAGCTCTTTGGCAAAGCAAGATTAGCTGTAGTACAGTGGAAATAATTAGCATTTCATTAGCAATAGTAGTAGTTAATGCTTTCCTTTGTGCTTGTGTTGAAATAAAAATGCATTTTAGTGTTCACAGATGACAAACAGATACAGGGATAAAACGTTCATGTTGTGCCACATCCTGTATGATAACGCACATGCTTTACAGCCAATCAGAAAACCTTTGTCAGCGCACGGGGAGTTATTGCACAGTACAGAGTACATCTGGAGATCTGGAGATTTTAGTAAATGCATAGGGAGAACTGATGAGATAATACTACAAAGACATCACAAGCACTTCAGAATGATCTACTGGCCAGAGTGGTGGGAAAATTGTTTATATGTCCTTGAAGCTGTGACGGACAGTCCCAAGAGCCAGGAGTGACGGCAGAATAACAAGACAAGCTTATGTTTATGGGATTTAGTGCGATTTGTCTGATTTTTCATTATTAGTGTCTCAAAGTTTCATAAACAGGTTTTGATGAAGTCAAGACAATGGCACAGGACTCATTTTATGGTTTCATGAAACTGCATTAATACTTTTTTTTTTACCACTTGGTGGCGAACAAAGCTAAAAACTCTGTTTTTGGTGTCCACCAACACCTGAGAAAGATATCAATGCCCGGTTGGACACTTAATGTAGTTTATGCAACTGGACACTGATTCTCTTAAAATGTTAAATGCACAACTTTGTTCACCAGCTCTGCTTTCTGGTGCTGAGCAGGTAACATACAGCCTGACCATCAAAGGTTCTTTTTCTTTTTTCCTTTTGCTAAAAACAGCTGTTTGCTGCAGGTGGAAATTAAGTTGATGAGAGCAGAGTTTGTGGGCGGAAAAAAACAAATGAGCTAGAGGGGGGATAAGAGGATTTATAGAGCTGCAGAGTCGGGTGATAATTCTCTGTGGGTTCACCACCTTTCACATAATATGTAGTCATTTGAGCAAATAGACCTTTTTCACAGCAGCCCTTTTGACATTAAAGAGTAGGGTAAACATAGGTGTTACCAATAACACTTATTGGAATACTAATTAAGGCTGTGTACCATTCAAGTCATGTTGGCTCACTGGAAAGGCTCTGCTACACTGAATGGAACCGAGCCTTGATTAATATTGTTCATAACGTCTTTACTATTTCAGGTCAAAATGGCTGCTGTGAAAAAGGTCTATTGTCAGTATAAAAAAAGGCAGACTAGCTGAGCTTTACGCAACCACAAGTGAACCAGTATTTAAAGCAGATTTTGACGGTATTCCCTGAGGAACTCCAACCACTGACTGTCTATTTTAACCTTATGATACTTATTATACATACGCCATCTGGCTTATGTCCTATAAATACAGTACATGATGACAAGCAGAGCTTCTTTTATGGACCAGTTATTGATGGAGTCACTATTGTGGTTGTATATCAACTCTGATGGTGAGTAGAGAATACTACAAAGGATTAAAGACATAATATTAAAATTTACATTTACAGTGCAAAATCAACTCATTCAGGAAAGCAATATTATTCTGCACCACGACAAGCAGAGCGTGCTAAATAACATTAAATACAGCATATTAATATTGTATTGCCATGGTAACTGAGTTTGACACACCACTACTCCACATCCTACTTCCTAACATGTACTCATGCAGGCACACACAACGCACATTTCTGACAGCACTTCTGTGGCCGCGAGGAAAACTAGGGCATATTCCACAAGTGGCCAGGCTCTGCCCTCTGTCTGCCTGGCATGCCATCATCTGCAATAACAAGTCAAAGGCCTTCAAAGCTGGACGACTGAAAGGGAGGACAATCGGAAGGAACAAGGCAAAGGGAGAGTCAGAGGAGGCCCTCTGATTCATCTTTAAAAGACGCTCCTTATTGCATCTTTAATCATCTTCCTCGATGCGCAGGGACAACTCGACAGTTGGCTTCCAGAACTATTGAATTCACACCCTATTGAGTCGAGTCACTCAGGAGACTCGAACTGGGCTTTCTTCTCCCTGCCCTATCTCTTTTTTAACTCTCCTGTTTTATCACTCCTCATTTCCATCCCAGTGAGGGGCTCAGAGAGGCATGCTGCCTAAGAATTGCAGTGGTATATGGATGCTAACATGGTCAACTAAATGTTTCAAGAGGCAGGGGATATGACAAAGCCTTCCCCTTGAACTAAAAGCCTTGCTGTAACTTTGTCATACGCCTTGACTGACAGATTCCCAGAGCCGATTTTCTCTGATTTAATGAAACTATTTTGTAATCTAGATTTCAGATGAAGGCATACATCAGTAAGAGTGAAGAACACTGGCAGGCAGAGACTCTGTGTTATGGAGGACAGAATATTATGACTGACACTAGATCATATATTTTACAGAGAGGGAGTCTTAAGGAGTGTAAATGTTGCTCTGACAATGTGAAGACAAATGTTTGGGAGTCCTGGGGGTTGGGACTTTGATTATGAATGGTTAACACTGGCTAGCAGAAGGAGGACTGTGAGAATATATATATATATATATATATATATATATATATATATACACACAAAAAAACAAATCCAAAGCATTAATTCAGAAATTAATTTCACTTTTCAGCTACCCACAGGATCAAAAATTACATCTGCTAGTGAGAAATAGGTCAATGTGGCCTTTGGTTCAGCTTTTCAGTTTTCTGTTCTTCTCCCAAAATAAAAAGGCACTGATTGTACTGTAACTGTCCTTCATCTGAACTCTCATTGTTAAATACATTCATGGTTTTTGACTTGCAACTAACAGATCCCATCACTTAGTCAAGATGTCTGCTTCATTGTTTTTTTTTTTGGGGGGGCTTTTATTGCCTTTAATGGATATAGACAGCTGTAGAGAGACAGGAAAGGGGGAGAGAGAGAGAAGAGATGACAAGCAGCAAATGGCCACAGGTCAGAGTTGAACCTTTGACCGCAGCAGCAAGGACTATCAGCCTGCTTTCATGAACTGACACATACTGGTACCAAAATGTGTAAACATTTTTATAGTTCCTAGAAATCCTAATCAGTGCATATACAGTCATATTGAATGATTAGTTAGTAGTCTCTATGGGTGTTTGTAGGGTGACACATCGCAGGTTTCTCTACCATTTTTGCAAAGCAACTATACTCAATAGAGAAGTGCAATTAATTTTTTAAATTGCACGTGCTGCTTCTTAATTAAACATTCTAGCATTGTTCTTCGTGAGCTAATTTCCCAAAGGCTATGATAGTAAAATATTGTATGAAGGTTCATTAGGTGGAACGCTTACCTAATCTTTCAGGTGGAAATGAAGTTAATGCAAAAACTGTTTTGCTGCTCAATGCTGTGGCCAGAGGTACAGTACATAAATTAAAGCAATCAGTGCTGATGTAAAAATACAATTGTATTTGTATTCACGGATGCAAAGATTTAATGTATATTGAAAAAAGTTTAAAATAACAATTAGTTTATAACTACTATTTATGAATGCTAACAGGTAAAAAAAAAAGATCAGAATCCCACCCTTTAAAGGTCCAGTGTGTAGGATTTAATTGCATCTAGTGGTGTAGTTGCAGATTACAACCCCCTTGCCTCACCCTTTCGTTCTCATTTGTATCTAGAGCCAGTGTTTGGTTTGTCCGTTCTGGGCTACTGTAGAAACATGGTGGTACAACATGACAGCCTCCATAGAATAGGACTCGCTACCTCTGCAAATAAAAATGGCTCATTCTAAGGTAACAAAAACAGAATGATTCAGGTGATAATACACTAATAAAAAAATACCTATGAATATTATTTTCCATTTCTGACATTTTCCTCCTAAATGTTACACACTGGACCTTCAAAATGAAAGTGAATAACTATTATTAAACCATTTCTGCAGGGAATAATAATATTAGTTTTCTGTTGGAGCTTAATGAGTTATTGCGGCTTAATTAATACCCCACAAAATCTCTAAATTTAGATGTATAAGAGATTCAGTTAAGGTTACAACAATCATATTTACAGTGTGTTTCATCATTGTTCCTGAGTTAGTCAGTAAGTCGTCAGCATTTTTATTCTTCTCACTGCCTTCACGCCTACGAGCAGAGAAAGACTTACTTTTCTCAAGCTTTGTCAAGTGCAAATAATCATTTATTCTCTAACCCTGAATATTGTGTTGACAACCGAGGAGGGAAAAGAAGTGCAGAGACCGGAGAGCCAAGCTGAGCCTCACGCTCCCTCAGCTCCGTTTCCATAGGCAGTGGGGTCAAACTCACAATTTAACACTGGCCCCATTATTTACTGTAACAGCCATTATAGTCATGCTGAGACAATTCTAATGTCAGAGAATATAAAAATGAATATTGATGCTCTGAGAAAATAGGAAGAAATTTAAAGCTGTAATCTAGAGATAGCAAACATGGCTGTGTTGCGGAGGGGGTGTGGAACTGTGGGTAGACAATAGAAAACAGCTAGAAAATTGACAGCCAAAAATAGTATCAAAATCTCCAATGTACCAAAAAATGACAATGTGAAAGGGGAGACGAACCTACGGAGAATTATCACCCAACTCTGCAGCTCCCTTAAGCTTTACAGGGCTTTATAGTGAGGTTCAGCTGTCCGGCCAACAACTTTACTGTTTTGGTTCAGTCTGCTCTCATAGCATCGATAACTGCTGCAGCATACATTTGTGAAAAAAGCTCTAAAAAAAGCTTACTGTACAGTACCTGCTCAGTACCAGACAGCAGATAGATACAGTTAGCAACTCTCTGGGAAACCAGAGCCAGATATTTCCCTCACAAGTTGGTAGAGACCAAACACAGAGAAAAGCTAAAAAGCACACACGGCACCAAATCAAACTAAATGTACACAATAATTCCTGATTTAATATCAACTACACTGATACAGATCATCATCAAGAACTAAATAAAGCACTTAAGAAGATTCTGAATGTTCCTGGATGTACAATATGTACTCAGATAAAGTTCTATTATTTCAGTTTGATGGGCTTTTTCCATTTACATGCTAATGAAATTAAGACATTTGGAACGTATCTGTAATATGAAAACAAACGGCATACATTTAAAGTCAATCATCTTTTTCTCCCCTCTATTCCGCTCTGATGTCAATTTAACTTAATTAAACACAATTTCATAGTTAGGGTTAATGTTAGATGTTATTATAAAATGTAAAGTTGATTGATATATAATATCATATGATAATAAACTTTATTGATTTCTGTGACCCTTTGTAGTTGCAATGAGTATTGCCTGTATATAAACTTGAGGGAAATTCAACTGGGATGTGATGTGTGATATGTATGTTTCTTAGATAAAGAGCATCAGTTATTGATATTGTGATGTGGAAACATATTCATAACACATGTTGCTGTAGGCATCCCTAGTAGATAAACATCTGCAACATGTGTAGAAAAACATAAAATAATCAATGATAATATTGTTTCCAACATTGTGAATTTAGTTTGTTCTCTTCCATTACTGCTTGAGCATGAAATACCACAGTGTATTGTAGCGAGGCATTTCAGTATGTGATCCACAACCATTATCTGGTCAAACAGCACAGGCCTTGTGCTTTTAAACACAAATGGCTTTGAGCAGCAGTTCACAGCAAATTATTCATACAATCCTGTCCTGAGAGAAAAAATAAATCTCTGGATGTTAAGCCACCACTTCAAAAGGTGAACCGTACAGTGCTGCTTCATTTTAACCCTGTCTTCTCCTTCTTTATCTTACCTGACTTTAATTACTGCTGGCAGATCACATGGCTCAGTGAAGGAGAAATTAATGAAGAGGATGAAATGTGTGATTACATGCTAATTTGCCTCTTTATACCTAAAATGAACATAAATGACATTGCAACACGTGCAGGAAACCCCATCTCAGACACAGAATAGTGCATGGATTGGAATTATGTAACTTTGGCCACACTTACATGCACACCATGATCTTATGCTAACATAAGATACTGCAATTAATTTTGAGGTTATGTAAAACCTTTATCTAATTATACTGCTTTAAATGAGACTGATTATCAAAACTGGAATGAAGACATCCAGTTCTGTGATAATTGTTCCATTAATGGAAGGGTATTTGGACTTGTAAATCATATATTTCTTATATGCCTGTCCACTGGGGACTTCACAAGATGCAGCATTTACATTGCATCGCTTCGTTTGCATGCAGTCTTACTGCCTTAAGCCTAAACCTTGGACAAATTGCAGACGATTATGCGTTAGCATAATTATCAAAGGAAATATAAGACTGCAGTTTATGACAGGAGGGAAATGACTAATGTTGGCTGAGGTCTATCGGGGAAGCAGGCAAATAATCTATTCATCAATAATTATTGTGTACATGATTGCATGGAAACAGGAAAATTCATGGAATGAGCTTCTGCTGTGCATGTAAACAGCTTGATCATATTTTCCCCCCAAAGGGTAAATGTGTGAATATAAACACATTAAATGTGACATTCAGTATGGAAACAGAATGAATCTGAAGGTAATCAATACACACAGGGTGTGTCATCAGTATAAATGTTAAAGGAGACTTACTTGAGGGTGAACTGTTCGACAGTGGAATTGGGCATCAAGTAGAGGAAGATTTTGAGGGTTTCTCCAGGCTTCAGGGGCTTCTCAGGCAGCCTGAGGAACATGTTCTTGTCTAACTGCTTGTCCACCAGCAGCTGCTCTTGACTGGCCTGGTACAGGCTGATGCTCCCGATACGCAGCAGGGGGTGCTGTGACAGAGGTTCTCCCCTGGAAACACCACCACCTCTATGACCTGAGCCCTCACTGCACTCCCCATCCAGATTAGGCCCATGGAGTGTGTAGTAGAGCTCAGCCTGGAGGGTCTCACTGGTTAGCCCATCCAAGAGCCCGTCACTGGAACCTTTCCTCCGCCCCAGCGGGGCTACATTGGTATTAAACCAGGACGGAGGCAGCTCAAGCTGGGCCAAGCACTGCGCCAGGTTGCCTTTCATGCGGCAGGAGGTTTTAATTTCACGGACATCCCGGAAGGCGTGCAGACGGACGCAGGGCAGCTTGTCCTGAGCCTTGAAGTCATCCCAGTCACGGCCAGCGATGTAGAAAAACACCTGGACTGTTGGGTTGTTGGAAAAGACCCGCGCCTGGACAATGAAGGCCCGCACCTTCCAGTTGACTGTCAGCTGGCCGGGAATATCCAGTGGACTAGCTGGCTGGAGCAAGTCCTTGGACAGGGCCTGGTCCCGGGCAAAAGGCCCAAAGCTTATGTTGATGGCAGGGAGGTCTTTTGTCTGGAAAACCACAAAACTCTCAGAGCGCTGCAGTGGGTGTCCAGTGCTGGGACTACTGCTGCTCTTACTGCTGCCGCCAACTGTTTGTCCTGTGATCTGAGTCTCTCGCAAAAAGAAAGCCAGTTGTGCATTGGACATTTTAAAGTTGGCGGGAAGGTACACATTGGGTGGTGAAGGACTGGCTGTCATTGCTGAGGAACTGAGGAGGGCATCGGAGCTGGTTGGAGAGATTTTACCTGCAAGAGCTGTGAAAAGAGGAAGGAGAAAAGAGAGGTTAAACCTTTAAATCAATTCTCCCTTTTTTGACAGAAAAATAATTCAGAGTAAAGTAAAGAAAATAAGAGGAGAAGAAAAAAAGAGAAGAAAGAGACACAAAGAGGAGGAGTCAGTGAACGAAAATGATGAATGAAGCAGGAAGTCACAGAGGTCTGCTCTGCTCAGTCAGCCGTAGAGAGGCAGAGGGTAGAAGGTCAACACACACTAATCAGATGATAACTGGTCAATACATGTCAAGCTCTCAGAGCACAGGCTATCCAACCAAACATGTTCACATTGTCAAGGAACACGGAACGTGATCTTTAACTGGGACGCAACAACACATTCAGTCGGTGTTCGGCTATTCAACAGTTTGAACTGGAACACAGAAAACACACACAGATCCTTAAAAACTAATAAATACACAAACTCACAAGGGACATGAAGGTATCCCTAAATTAGAGAATAAAACAAGTTCCTTGTTTCATTCTAACGTATTCTCTATGTGTTAACATTGTTATCCAACGTCCTGCGCTGACTGCACTTGTTGAGAAAAACAAATCCACATTCCTTAACACCTAAATTACCACAGTGAAATCAAAGTAGGGCAAATTCATCATAGAACAAACAGAATAAATGTGACATACTTATCAGAATTACCCAGAGCTGAGCACAAAAACATAGTTGCCTGTCCCCATGGTCCAAATCATAGATTAAAAGTCCCATATTCCAAATGGTTTTATCATTGAAATCGCATCCTTAAAATCAGAAAAAAATCAAGAGGCTCTTTTTAAAAGGAAAGCCTCTTCAAAAAGGTTGTGTTACACAGCAGGCGCTCCACAGAAGTTTCCCTTCTTTTTTGGTTTCTCTTCAGAAAATCTTTGTCATGAGTTGCAAAAGAGTAATAAATGAGGGTGAAAAAAGAAAACAGCAATAGCTCCAGCAGTTCTTCACTCGGCCACGTTCTTGTTGCTGCCTACAAAGGTTCCACCAAGCTTCTTGAACTTGTGCTTGTCTAATTCCCTGTGGCTAAGGTCTTGGTTTAAGAGTGGTTCAGCCCCACGCAGCAGCTCTTTCAATCCCAGACTGTGCATGGCTCCAGGACAGACTCTGATAGACAGGCAGAGCCTCCTCCTGGTTGGTGGGCTGTACGGGAACTATAGACAAAGCCTTTGACGCCGCCCCATCTTGCCACACCTAGTCTCTAGTCTATAATCACCATTTTAGCTCCCGGTCAGAGCTAAGACACACAGTCCTCAGAGGACTCGACTCACACCACACACACCGGCACACACATGGAGGCGAAAGAAATAACACTCTCCAGCTCGATTCATCCTCTCCCTCTGGACGTGTTCAGGCAGACTCATGCAAGTGTGTGTATAAGCGCTTGGTGTGGGTGTGAGTGTGAGTGTGTGTGTGTGTGTGTGTGTGTGTGTGTGTGTGTGTGTGGAGGTGGGGCGGGGGATGGATGTATTGCTTGAATGCCTCCAGGCAGAGAGAGAGAGAGACAGAGAAAGAGTAAGAGAGTGAGAAGGAGAAGGGGAGAGGGAGGGATTAGGTAAAGATTATTGATGAATTAGCCTAGCTCTCCTTCCCTTCTCCACCTCCTTCCCCTTCTTTCCCTCCTCCTCTTTCTCCTCCCCCATTTCGTCTGCTTTAGCCCCATGAGAAATCCATGAGAATGAGGGGATACCGGCTGGGGGGGAGGGGTATCTGGACTGCCTCCCTGCTTCACTCACATGTGCCTGGAATTCCCATAATAAAAGAGAGTGGGATCCATGGATGTGTGTGTGTGTGTGTGTGTGTGTGTGTGTGTGGGCCCCATAAACTGAATGGCAAACAGTGGGGGCAACAAAAGATGAAGCCGCAGCCGGGGAAACATCCCGCACTTACAAATGAGCAGTCGTAGCCATAGAGAAGGCTCGAGGAACTATAATGATGAGAGAAGCTACTTAGAGGCTGTCTAGTCTTTATCGACCAAAAGCTCTCTACCTCACAGGAATGTGTGTGTGTGTGTGTGTGTGTGTGTGTGTGTGGTGTGTGCGCGTGCGCGTGTGTGTGTTTGGAAAGAAGTTCTGCTCTCGCCTTGATCAACATTAAAAGGGACAAATATGCACAGCAATCCACAAACTTCCATGAGGTCTAGTCCAACAGAGCGCCATCTGTTTCACTCTCCTGGGTCCAAACTGCAAATCTCCCACCCTTACTGTATATTTTACCAGTCACATGACAACATCACAAAACACTGTAAGACTATACTCCCAATCATAGCCTCAAGCAAGGATAGAATATGGACCTTAGGTGTAAGGATATAGCAAGGATGCCTGCCAACGCTAATATCAAGCAGGTGTCCCCCCCTCCCCAAAACACTTTAAAGCTATGTATGATTTTATTGCTGTGTTTAAGAAGTAAGTACATATTTGAACTGCATTACAGACCTCTTTGCTCGATCTCACTCTATTTCTTGAGGCAGCAGTAGCCTAGAGCTCTGAAACACCTTGAATCTCCAGAACTGCTGGGAAAACTGAATATGTAACATTCTCCTCTGCCTCTGAAAACTACTGTCGAGGTGTCCTTGAGCAAGGCTCTTAAAGGAATGTGTTCCACAAACACCTGCTGCTGGCCAAACAGCCCAAAACAAAATGGTTTACAGCTTGCTGCTGTTTTTAAATGGTAATTTAGTTTTTAAAGCAGTTTGCTTGCGACTTGGTACCGTTGCCGGCTTCTCTCTCCCGCATCTGTTCATTCAAACACAAGGAGGCTGTAGGGCCACATCAGAGAACTTTAGGTAAAACTGCGCCTCCTAACAGCTTGCTGATATTATATGAGGGTGTGCAAGCCAGTAGCGACACAATGTGTGACTGTTTATATCATCAGTGATGTGAAATATAATCTAGCTGTTGGATCAGCTCAAACAGGGAGCAGAGAGTAAGGAGTCGCATTTTGGCTATGTGAAGCAATTACCCTAAAAAAAAACACAAAAACAACTCAAATTCAAATGGAGAAGCTATCTCGTCACATATTGTGACTTTTTTCATTTATACTTTTTGTGCAATTACCCTGGCTTGATACAAGATGTTATCTTAATATTTATTGAAATAAGATGAAAATCCTCCAAGCATGATCAAAACATTTTAGACTGTGCTGGTCATGGAGATGTGTTTTTCATTGTGTGGTATTGCTGACTTGTGACTAACATTTTCGAATGTTTTATGAGTCAATATTAATGCTTTTAACAAATTATAGGAGAGGCAGATGGCCACCCACCTAGAGCCAGGCTCTGCTAGAGGTTTCTTTTCATCTGAGCGTTGTCGCCAAGTGCTTGCTCATGGTGGGAATTTGTTGGGTCTCTGTAAATAATTAAATAAGGAGTACAGTCTAGGCCTGCTCTATATGAAATATGTCTTAAGATAACTTCAGTTATGATTTGGGGCCGTACAAATAAAACTGAAGCACTTTTTTCAAATTTTCAGTATCAACATACACATTTTAACTTTCTGCTGGAAAAACTGTGTGCTGTGATTGTCTTTCTCTATAATAATGACAACAAAAATATATTCCATAACTCTATTTTATCAAAGAAATATGATTTGTCACTTACTGTCCTGTCTTTACCTATGGTTAGGCTACTTATATACTTCTGTATGAGTTAGTGTTAGCATGCACATAAAGCATTCCAGCAGAGACACATGATCCGTGAACAAACTCTCATGTTATGCCTGAAGGTCACCTGACCACTGCCCAAGAGTCTTCTAATCCCTTTTAAATCCAATGAAACTTCACAATGACAATACATGCATTGAATGCCATCAAACAAAACAAATCCTGGCCCCTTCTTCTCAACCCAGAGGCCTTATAGTGTCATTTGAGAAGGTGATTACAGTCTATGATACATCAGGGTGCTCTTGTCTCATTTCAGTCTAACAACATCAGTGGGTAGGTGGGTTTGAAGGGGAGCATGGACACAGATGGGCTTCCACTGTGAAACCCTATCGCCTTCCTCTTCCACTTGATGTCCTATTAGACCTCGGGCCAAATTGAATTGAATTCTCTTCCTGTTGTGCTCCCATTACGTGAAACATCTGCTCTGTGTGTGTATGTGTATGTATGTGTGTGTGTATGTGTGTGTGTGTGTGTGTGTGTGTGTGTGTGTGTGTGTGTGTGTGTGTGTGTGTGTGAGTGTGTGGCAGGGGAATGAGTGGGTCTCTAGGCTAAGGGCACTTTGTATTCATCAGATTACTTTGTCTGATGTCAATTAATGAAAGTATCGGGCCACTTTGAGGCTGAGGCGGTGCTATTCTGCTTCTACTGTTATGCCAATAACAGTCTGCAAAGACAGACGCTTTACAGAAGAAAAAAAAGCAAATGATTCCAACCACAATACTGCTGATTTATTCCAGTGGGGAATTTAATCATCAATCCACTTATTGGAGGTTTTTTTGGGGGGGTGTTTTAGAACTAGATTAACTTTGAAGTACATCCACAACAAGCTTTTCTTCTCATAGTGCAAGAAAGCTACAAAAGCAACAAATTTGTCCTCATTCTAACCAAAGGCATGAGATTAAAACTAGTCAAACTTGAGGTGAACTTGAAACTAAATTCACTAGGTCTGAATGAGCAGTGTAGTGTAATACAGAGGTGGGTAAACTGTGGATAAACTGTAGTTTACCCACCATGTTCCCCCTTATTGATTGATACAGCTGATGTGAAAATAGATTGAGTAAACTCTCAGCCTCCTTTCAAACAGGTGGATAAACTGAGTTTATTTGGGTTTAACCCCCCCTTGGTCTGAATGCAGACTTCGGCCCTACTACTAGTGGGGCAATAACCTATGGAGCACAAGTTTTTAAAAAAGGAGTCTGGCAAACATCTTCCTAGAATAATGCAAATTATAATTGTGCAACTAGACACACTTTCAAACCAAATACTCCACTCTAGCACAACCATCTTCTTCATTTCCACCAGTTATGCTGCATATTTTACACATCATTTTAATATATAAGTATCTAAAAGTATCTGTTGTGCTGCTGTTTAAGCTGCTCAAAAGCATTCAGCAGACTGAGACTAAAAAGCCTTGTTCCATAGTTAAATGAAACACTTAACTATGTCTTGCTGCCCATACAAAAGCTGTCAAACATAAAAGCCGGCTGCCAAGTCAAGGGGAAATATATAGAGAATGTCATGAGGAGGGCAGACATCTGATCTTGAGAAAGAGAAGTGCATAAACGTCTCTTCAAGTAAAAGGTCAGGAAAAATTGTTGAGAGCATTTAGAGAGAGATGGAGGATCCTTACAGCATTACTAATGTTCCAACGCCCAGGGTTTCCCTATCGATCTATATCTTACCCTTCATTCCCTCCCCTCTTTTCCTCCGCTGTGAGTATCACTATACTGCTATTACATGTGCAATGGTGAAATAATACCTTTCAATTATCTCAACAAAATACTTATTTACTTATCACACTATTGACTCTGATTGACTTTTAATTTCAGCATTCTTCATCAAGATTCCACTTTTGCTGAGACGCATCTGCAAATAAAGACCCAAATTCTAAAGTGGTTAACATTACCATTCAATTAGCTATGAATGCAACACAAAGTGCAGATGAAAAGACATGTTAGCCTGAGGATGAATGCTGTATTAGCACTTGAAACACTGGTGGAGTCCTATTTTTGCCCCTTACTGAGTAATGTCTATTTTAATTTCAATCAGACTGGGATTACCTTTACAAATGGACTGCAGCTGGATTATCTAAAACCTGCTCAAACTGTGCGAGGTTTTATATTTGATTAGTTTTTCTCTTTATGCATAGGAAAATTATAGTCAAAACTCAGTCACACTGGGGACGGTTTATCCATGTGTTTGCATGCAATTAGATCACTTAGTTGATTTAGCGTAAATAAGGCATTCTACAGACTACTTGTCACTTACTGCTCTTTGCTACATTATATGCCCCCTGAAGCGTGGACACACGTCTAACACGTTTCCACCGGATTGAACAGATGTAAGATTTGAATGAGCATGTCAGTAATCACATCATGTGCAACTGACATCGCAATAAAGCAGAAACACAGATAGAAAGGCCAGTGAAGGCCACCGTCCACAGCTACGGCCTGTGTGCCGTCTTGCTCCATGGTGGCCACATTATGTCCACCATTACAATGTAGAGGAGCAAAGCCGGAAGTTAGTTTGAAGTGTTTTTCTTCAGATGTTTTTCTCATTTATCACATTTATGGGTGAGTGGTGCATCAACCACAACATCTATTAGTTTTGTGTGTAACTGAATTGGTCTCCAGTTGGTGTTTTCAGTTTATGTTTGGCCACAGATTTGACAAGACAAATAAACGAGGCCACAGAGCTGCCAAACCCACAAAAACAAAAGGCAGATACAGATGCCGATTTATCATTCTTTCAGTCATTCATTGATTTCAGGAGGGAAAAGGATTCAAAGCTACTTGGATGTTGGATGTTGATCCATAAACAGCACAAGGAAACATCGCAGGTTGGTGACCCCACATGGCAACAAGAGGAAATTGTTCTAAAATGTCAGATCTCACATGAGGATCAACATCCTTTTAAAATGAATAATTTAAAAAATCTGTTACTTACTTTTTTATAAAACAAAACTATTAGCAACTATAGCAAAATCCCTCTGTTATCATCTTGAACGTCGAATCCAATGTGATTTTGATCCCATTATATCAAACCATACTTAATTGTTCATTAGCTAGGAGAGCAATGTCATAGAAGAAGGTTTGTTTGGATGTCAGCTGGCAATAAGGTTTCGATGGAGGTCATCATAACTCACTACAGCTCTGCATCACGCTTCTGTATTCACTAAACTGCGCCAGCGTTTCAGCAACCAAATTGAATTGTAACGATTTGATTCGAAATCCCTCTCGTAAACCCTGCCCACATATTCCATTTCACTTGGAAATACATCACAATACTGAAACTAAAGAACCTTTCCTTCAGAATAACTGAAAATAGTTAATCTTGAATTAAATGGATTTTTAATAAATAAAAAGCAGTGTACATCTGTCACTGAGCGTTTCATGGAATTATCAACGGTCAGTGCCTTGGAAATGTTGAAATAATACATAGTATTAAACACAAAACTAATGATTTTTAAAAATTGCATTCTGTTCATGTCTCTCCTTGAAAAATAACCTGTATAATTCATAACTGTTATCTGTTCACCTTGTAATCCTCTTAGTCACCTTGATTTTAAAACAAATCCCTTATGGAAATCCCTCATTAATATTCTTTCCCCTATCTATCTGCAAACATTGCTTGACCTTTACAACTAATTGGCATTTAATATTGCTTCCTCATGCAGAGTACTGTATGTACAGGTGACCATATGTATCTATATGTAGAGTCTGTTGGAATGCAATGCCACGCAATATGCAATATTACCACTAGTCTGTTCCAATGGGAAAAGACTCATGAAATCATCGACCATCTCAAACAGACTCTTGAAGACATTTTAACTGCTCTGAAGGCCTTCAGGGAACTTCAGCCTTGACTGGTCTGTGATGCCCGATACAAAAAGATGACATAAGGAAAATGAAGGGGTTAATGATCTAAGACTAGTGAGTCCAACTTCCTCTGGATGAAACGATCCATGTGTGGAGTTTAGGAGACAGTTCGAAACTCGCCCTCAAATTTCAATCAATAGCTTCCTTTGGCCAAGAAATGTCTGACACAAGGATGTAATTTTGTGAATCTGCAGTGTCTCAATTAGTGGAAGAAGAATGTATTCTCTGTTAGTCTCACTTTGTAATTCAGGCTGATAAGAGCGGTGTATTTCCACATTAAATTCGTAGGGCAGCTTTAATGAGGCATAATTTGCAGATTTAAAAGGAAGAATATATAACCAGTGTGTCACCATCAGTGGGAAATGGAACATTTCATCATTGATCCTTTATGTGCACTCATAAAATCATCCATAATTTATATTATCAGTCGCCCTTATCTGGTCCAGCAGAGGCTGTTTGGATGAAGCAACAACTGAGGTAGATAAAATGTGGTCTTCTGATTAAAGACTGCAAATGATAGAATCTATCACGTACTTATGTAACTCTTCCTGATGAGCACAATAGATACCAACACAACAGTTTGACATCAAATATTTACCAATCAATTAGTCAAAAGCTGGGCTTTGAAAAGATGATTTGAAGGTAAAAGATGTTACATGTTTTAAGAAGTCTTTGAAGAGACACAAAACACCATCAACCACCTTTCTTTCTTTCTTCCTCCTTCTTTGTTTTGATCATGAGAGTTAGTGTGCATTGTGAAAGGCTGTAGTCCTATGTATGTATGTAATGAAACTAAAACCTGCAAACACACTGAACCTTCTGACTAATGATATCAGGCTTTGCAGCAGTATTTCTCAAATGGTTTTCAGTAAACAGACTTTCAAGTAATGCATGATACACTGATATAAATAAATGTCCCAGTAATTTACATGAGTAATTTTTCTTCAATCTTCTCATGAAAGATTTTACAAGCCTTTCTGCATAGGCACATCAATTTCAGATTCAAACCATGTTCCATGTTTGTCATTTGACTAGGCTTTTTGGATGGGTTTGTCCTGCTGTTCCAGGCAGCTGTTGGTCTCCATTCATTTCCGTATGGTATGAAAATCTGTGACTTGTATAATCCATCACACTGAACATGCTTTTCATTGTCACGGTGTGGTAATGCAGTAATACTTGTAGATTGAGGTTTGGCACTGTGTGCTCAAGCAAGTTTTAAGAGTTTTCTAATATATTTTACAGATGTGTTTGTACACAAATGAATGGAATAGCAGGAAAAAATGCATTCAGATTGCGAACATAAGTCCTTTAATCTTTATTATTCTCTTTGTCCATTAGACTAAACCATCTGCAGCGACTTTATTCTGTGACCCTTTGTTAATATCATGAAATTGCTTTTTCATGATTATGTTTCATCTTCTCCTGTTTTTCTTTTGCATCTGGTTTCTGTTTCTCTTCATTACTGCTGGTAGCCCCCAATACAGGCCTTATGTGTTAACACTTAAACCCTTTTCTGAATACATTTGGAATTTGAAATCTGAAGAGGTCAACAAAGAAGCTTTTAAATTCAAATTCAATTGGCATGGGACTCACCAACAACCTCAACAAGTACCAGAGAGCTGAACCTCTGTGAGTGAAGTTGAGAGGAACATGAAGACTAGGATTGAAGGGATGCCCTGCAACTATAATCACACACCAGAGCTGACCTATGAAGTTGCAGATGTACTATGTGTGGTTAGTGTATGCCTCAGCTCACTGCGGCTTCCAAAATGTCCCCTGCCTTCTGTTTCTCTGCTGCCAAGTGGAGCCTTGTAGGCACAGCCACTGCATGCATTAGTAGTGTATTGATGAAAGGATGCAAATGCCTAGAGGCAGCATGATCTGTGCCTCAATACGATCCGAGGCTGACGCAATCTATAGGGCACCAAACAACAGGGTTTCCCATAGGGGATACTCTTTGTGAGGTAAACTGAGCCTCATAATATTATACAGCGGCTGTTACAAAAGGATTTCCTATACAAAAGGATTGTACAACAGAATTTACTGCAATTGATACATTAACTCTAAATTCTCTTGGTAGTTTGATTTATTTGAAAAAGTTTGTTTTACTCATCCAGTTATATTTTAATAGAGAAAACTAATCTGTATGGTTTCTGTATGTTGTATATTATCTCCAAGTTATTTCCGATACATTTATATGTCAAAATCATCTGTGTAATTAAACCATTTTTAGTCCAATTAATTTCTTTATTGTCTTTTTTTTATTACCTTTACTGTTTTGTTGATTGTTTTAGATTCTTTAACTCAACCTCACTCGCCTGCTAGATCCCATTTCTATTACAGATGCAACAACCTAATTTCCCCATGGCGATCAATAAAGCTTCATCTTATCTTTTTTTTTATGGAGCTTTATAGACATTTTAATCTAAAATGATGACATCTCTTTAAATTAACACGCTATGCTTCCGAAATAAGCCACACATCCATGAATCAAAAAGGGGGAAGAATATCCTAAATGATTTGAATGAAAAAAAAAAAAACCAAGTTACACTCACAAAAATGAGAGAGCGTCTTGAATTACACTCAATTTACCTCCATTTTATGCCATCACTTTGACCGATCTGTCAATGGCTTTGCCCTGAGGAGTGCAAGGACAACGCTGATGCATGCAATTCCCCGAGACAAGATAGCTCTCACATTATTTGGCATATCACTCACAAACTGAAGTTAACTTCATGGGGAAGGATCCTCATTTCACAAAGTCTCAGCTTTGTGACTCTAATTTCACTGTTCTCCCTGGCAAAGCCTGCTTTCCTGACTTTTATTGTAATCACTGTGAGTCTAATTAATGCTACATTATGCTGATTTGTAGGTTATACATTGGCAGTCTTTCATTGTATTTGACCAGATTCAGCAGTACAGCTCTAATTGCAGCCCTTTGGGGATAATAAAGCCCTGCTGAACATTGTAACAGGAACACTGGATAAAGCTACTTTTTATTATCATATATGTTTTCAGCCCTCTGGTGTTAGTCATTAATGTGTCTTAGCAAGATTAAATCCAAGCTACATTATTGGAAAGGGTGGACAAGACAATGCAAAAAAACTAACTACAGAGGAACAGACTGAAGCGGAGGAAAGCTAATTCATTTGAATATATTCCCCCTTTGCTGAGCCACGTGTGAAGTGACATGTATTGGTGTATATGTCAAACAAAAATAGTGTCTTGAAACCTGAGAAAAATATACAGAAATAGAAAATGGATCTGAAAATAGATTGCACAGGCTGAGAAAACTTACTCATAAACAAGAAAAAGTCAGGTTTATCACAACATGTGACTTATTTTGATAGCTTTGGCCATCATTTCTATCAGTGATGATTACATTGGACTCATCAAAGTCACAGCTGAGATGTGGGAAAATGTCAAACAGAAGAAGTCAGGTTCTTGTGATAAATTGTGTTAATCCATAATAATCTCCCAAAGAGGTTAAACATCTCAATTCCCACAGCAAGGTTCACTATGCAGAAAGCATCCTGCTTGTGATCGTAACACCAGATTGTTCCCCTCCACCATGGTAACAATATCAAAGATCTGCTGGAAATATTTCCCAAGTTGTTAAACTAATTTGCTTTGAAGGACAACTTGGTGGCCCGTCCTCTGTTACACAGAGCCACCTACAAACAGATTTCTCTCCATACACAAAAGAGTCTTTCAAGGCTGTTTAATCATCAGGGAAAGAAATAAGTGCTGACCACGTCCCTGAGGTAACTGCTCGATGCGTGGCCTTCACTCTTTTAAATTGTTCCTCAAGAAAAGCTTTGATTCACTTTCTTCACACAATTCTGTTAAAGCTTTTAATCTTGTGTCTTAGTTGACTCAGAAGCGCTTATACAAATGATAATCTAGTGTTCATAACTATGTAGTCGGCAGCTCCTTCAAACTTGCTACATTTTTGTTTTAATCTTTTTTTTTTTTTTTTTTTTTTTTTTAATTGCTTGCATGATGTCCCATTGGATTTCATTTTAATGGGCTAAGCCAAAATTGTTCCAATTCATTTTGACTATAGCAACGGCTGCACAACTAATTTCTGGACTCTCTCAATATTTTCAGCTTTATTGCTGTAACATGTATTACCTATGACAGAAATGACATACAGTCATCAGTAAAGGAAACGTGGGGTTTGGATTAAAGAACAGCGGACCTTGAGACGATCCACCCAGCCAGATCGGCCGGACGGCCCACCATGGTGGCAGCTGTCGCCAGGAGAGGAAGAGAGCCGGATAGGAGCCATGCCCACATTTAACACAGACCTGCTCCTTCAACAGCCCGTATCCTCGACGGGCGGAGCGTGTTACGGGCCGACAGAGCGCATTACGAGAAGAGACAAATGTAGTACTTAATTTTTAATAGCAATGAACTATAATTTATGGGTGATCAGCTAAACCTTCTAAAGCTTTTGTCTGTGAATATTTAAAAAATAAACTCCAGCAATACTTATAGTACAAAGAAAATCTTTATTGTCAGACAAAGGCAAGCCGCTGTAACGCATTTGTCTGAAGAGTTCTTCTTGGAGTTATTCTTTTTCCCTTCTCCATGCACCTTGGAAGAAGGTGAAGTCGCTACTCTGCATCTGTGAAGATTATTTCACCCTTTTTATTCAAATGGCAAAATGAAAATGAGACCTCATTTTGGCTCCTGGGATAAAGCTGCGATGAGGAAATAAGATTGTTTGTAGACATGCGTGTTATTTGTCATGGGGCCCTAGGCAGCATAGGGGTGGATATTTCCTCCCTGCTTTTGATTTTCCTGCCTCTGATCATTAAATTCCGTTGCCGTTGGGGAAACTATTCATCCCCTCGCTGGTATGCATTTAATTTAGTCACGGTATTAACATTTTTGTAACCTTTGTTTGTTCAAGAAAGCTATTAGCGGGCCTGAATGCTTTTAGCCACATCCTGCTTTACACCTGAGAGCCACCTGGTGTGAATACAATCATCTTCTTCTTGTTGACCACCGAGCAGTGGGGGGTTTGATTCCTTGCTTGAGGCACCTTGAGAGTGGTTACTTTGAGAAGGAGAGTCATTCAAATTTCTACACACATGGGATCTGAAATGGGAGCTTCCAGCTTGGCTTTACATTTGACTAAAGAGGCTTGGGATTTCCTCTGTTACATCTGAATAATTCAATATTTAAATATATATTAAAATAAATCAATAGAAATTGAATTGAAAAATAAAGTAGTAATATCTTTAAGAGATACATATTTACCAATAGTTATTGTTGTTTGTCATTGAAGCTAGTTAGTTATTGGCTTACCACCATGTTAACTACCCTGAAATTTCAATAAATAGCGTTCCCAGACATAGAAAAGGAAAAGTGGCTTGAATAAACAATTAATTTACCAATTGTTTTAGGCTGGACAGATTGTATAATGAAAACTTTGGTGCTAAAGGTTTTTTTTTTATTGGTAAAATGTGAATAAATGCACTCAGTTACAAGTTTATTATTAGGTACACCTTGCTAAACTTGAATCAAATTCAAAAGCCTTGCAATAAATCCCACCTTAATGAAGGTTATAACAACTGGTTTAGCAAGGTACTGATTCAATTTTGTACTCATTTTGGAGGCTTTAGTTTGTGATGCTGTTGAATTGTATAGCATCATGCTGACATGTGTTTCAAATATTTTGTCCATCACCTTTTTATCAATGATAGCAGACTAAATGTTACAACACCTTTTATTATAGCACAATACAGTTCAACAGCACCACAAACTACAGCCTCCAAAATGTTTAGAAAGTTGAAACAGTTCAACAAATGCTGAACAATATATCTGTCATTAAGGTGCAGGACTGTAGCATTAGACTGCATTGGTTTTAGTCAATTGTACCTAATGAAATGATAAAAGTGGGTGTACATCACATTATATAATATGTACATCTAGTACATTTAAGGATCAAAGTGATTTGTCACAACAAAACAAGGAGTTGTAAGCATTAGTCAAATGGGCACATGGACTGTTTCAGTCCTGCGAACTAAGACTTTAACTATGGAAAATACCCACTTGATTTGACAAACTTGGACTGCTGAATCCTGAAGTTTAGAATGCATTTTTGCAGGACTGTACATGTTGCTCTCCCATCTTTTACATTGGCAGGGTGGGGGGATTACAGTCCTGAAGGACATGTCCTTCAAGGTTAGAGAAAGATTGTGGTCTTAGGAAACAACTCGGTCTCCTAAAAATCACATACCACTCATTGTACTACAATATCTGCTCATAGCAACTAAACCATGACTGAACCTTTTTATGGTTGCATTTAAGTATTCACAGCACTGGTTAAAATTAGGGAAATATTGTGGTTTTGGTTAAATGTTAATAAAGTAAACCGTATATCTCTGGTTCTTTTACTTACCTCTGATGTTTTTTGACCAAGACAACAATATTACGTTTTCAACCAATGTACTTTTGTTGGCTTACCCTAACCACACACAGGACTCACAATGGGGAAAATGGTTGCCATGAGTAGCAGACATATCTTATAAATTCATACTGATGCAGCACATTTCACATCAGTGGTTCATGCTATGCTCTCACCACACACCAGCTGCTCCAGAGTTAGTTTGGAACCTCCTCTTCAGGGATACACAACAGTTTGAATGACAGTGTTCATACCATAACAATAAGTACTACTGGACAATGTAAACGCTGGGATACGGTGGCACTGTGAAAGCCAATGACATATTAAGTCAGCAATGCACAAAGGATCAGTGAATACCCCAATTTCATGTTGCCCTGCCAGTGGTCCGTGTTGTAATCAGTGCCTCTGCTCCTTCTTATGCAGCTTTATAGGCCTGATTGAGCTTTCTGGTCGAGAAATCCCATCAACTAAACTTCATATCTTAAATTTCCCAGTGGGTGCTGGTTGTCCACGCAGGGAGCCAAAGCTGGGCAGTCAACCTGTTCCAACTAGATATGGAATCTACTGAGCCCATTTCTTTGTTCAAAAAAGGTTAGAAAGACACCTAACAAGCCGCTCTTGTAGCACTAGGGTAAAATATTTTCGCATGACATCATACACCCTTGATTTTCGGGTCAAGAGGCTCGGGCTAAATCAACATACCCCTTTTCCCCTCATGGGACCCACGTGATATTTTGGTTTCACAGCTTACCCACTGCTTGTGATGCTTTTCAAATAAAAAACAGCAACAGCAGCCTTTGGTCTATTGTGGTGGAGATCTATTGTACAGCTGCCCTTCATAGTGTCATAGCCACCGCATAGCCAGTGTGGAGCTTTCTGAGTGGAATGCCTCAGTGCTCTCGGGAAGGAGAAAAGGATATCTTTGTTTCAGATTTCCTTCATATCACTGTCGCACAAACACAGCTTTTAGTTGTTTTGTTCCCATGGTGACGGGTTACACAACTCGCTGCCAAATCACCATAACAACAAGCTAAAAAAGGGGTATCAGGAAGAGCACTTGCTTGTGGACAAGTAGGGGCTTAGAGCGCAAGATCTTGATGCCAGCATAGTAACACAGTGTCTTTTCTTCAGTGGCAGTTTAAAGAGACATAAAATGGTTTCTAACTCAAATGTTTAATCATTCAGTGGAGGGATGAGAAGCAACAAAGGCCCAATAAACTCAAATCATATCACCAAACTCAATAAAACGCTGGGAGTGAGAAAGTGCAGCATCTTTAAATAATGCTTCATATCCAACATGGCATCAAGAATGAGAAGCCTTTAGGACATGAGTAACTTGAATACACGTTCATGGTGTTGAATGTACAATACTATTGTTTATTAACAATAATAATAAAATGAGTAAATTCTTCAGTCAGCATGTTTTCCATCACTCACATATCTGCTTCTGTGCTAGATCATTGCTGTGAAATTTTGCCTGTCAATTTGAAAAATTAACCAAATTTGATGAAAATGCTCGGCTCTACTTTTTGGGACTTAAATCCCCCGCATGGCCTAACTCTTCAAACTTCCACGCTGGAAATTTCTGCAAGTGTCAATTTCCCACAACTGAACTTGGCCATTAAGCTGTCAAACAACTTGACATTACTGGCCATCATAATGTCCAAACCATAGAATCACTGCCTGGGGATATTCTTTTTCTACAAGGTTTTCTCTCCGTAATACTGTATAAACCAGTTTCCCTCCATTATAAGGACATTTGCACATAATAGCTCACTAATATTAGGATTAGTTGAGATTAATTCCAATAAAGGTATTGCTTCCCAGAATAAACTAAGTGAAGACATTTGATTTTGGGAGTTTGTGCTTTTGATGGGATGTTTTTTTGTGAAATGTAAGAAGTCACCCGGTGGACAGACAGAGCTAGGAGATGGGTACAAGAAGTATGATGAGCAGTTCTCTAATGGTTTGGTTAACCCAAAAATCATGCTTCCTGACTTTCCATCAGGGTTATTTCTTCAGTAGGAAATGGTTCCAATGGAAGGCGATTACAGTGACGTTTGTGGATTACCTAGAGTAAAAGATGCTGCTGTTGGTTTTCTACCTCTGCCAAGGATGTTTTTGGTGTTATTTGTTTGTCTGTCAGCACTACAAACTACTGGCCCAATTTTCATGAAACTGATTTCCAGATGAATCTGTAATACCAGATTTTTGTACTGTATAAGTAAATGTTGTGCAGATTTGTGTATCATAGACTGGACTACTGCACTGTATGGCGCTCTTCAAATGCCTTCCAGTTTGATTAATTGTAACCTTTCAATACTTTATGTATTCCATTGATCTCTATAGATGTTGGGGTGGAGACGGACATTCCAAAACCTGGACAAGTAAAGCTAAAACTATGTGAACGGTCAAATACCACTAGAGGTAACGAGAGAAATAGGTTTTGATATTTTTTTAATATATACAAATGCTTAAAAATAAATTTATGTTTCAGAGTTTGTTCTTCTTCACATGTATGTTAAAGAGTATCTCTTCTTCAGTTCAACAGGCTTTCATTCAACTATGTATCATAAAATGGCGTAACATCAAAGCACTGAGGTTTATGGCGTTTGTCTGATTATTAGAAACTCTATAGTAGTTGTAAGGATTGGACACATCAAAGTGATAGGATTTTAATACTATTATTTAACAGCACTTTGACTTCATCTGAATAGAGCTGTATCATGCAATTTTCATTTCTTTTTAAAAGCTTAAAGGGGCATTCACTATAAATCAAAGCTGTTGTATTATGTGCATAACATCACACACACTCCAAATCTATACACAGTTTTGAATTCATTTATTGTGACACTCTGAATGAGTCCAACAAAGATATAACCTGGAGGCCATTTATTCCTTGTAGTGTTAAACATACCTCTGTAAAAATGATGAAAACAAATATTAGCATAGCCCAAAGCTCCACAGAAGGAAAACAAAGTTGAAATATTAGTTTTGTAGTATCTAGTTTTTCTTGGTTTATCCACAAATGTTTCCTTTACAAGATTTCCTCACTCCCACATTGGTATCAATTTCCCATATTAGTCAACAAAACTACAGTGTCATTGATTAACTTTATGAAACCAGAACGCATTCAAACAGGTCATGAATGAAGAAGGGGCCAAATGCTAATTTATGCACACTGAACAATTAATTCAATAATGCCAACAAAGAAAAAGTCAACAATAATCAAATTCATTGCCTTAATTAACAATGACTGGCTTTTTATTTGGCTTAATCTGTTTTCTATTGGTTAGAGTAAAAAGGAAAGGGGTTTTATAATGTGCAGGTAGTGGAATGTGCAAGGTTTAAATGCAGTAGGGCATAATAAGAATTTTAATGTAACTAAAGGCTAAATGTCAGTTTATTAGGGAGGTTAGGCTTAGGGGCAATGTGGAGGGAATGTCATCAGAGAGAGAGAAACCTCCAGGAAATCTTTACTGCAGTGAACAGATCTTACTATGGGGTTGAGGGAAATGGGAGCTTTATACATGTATTATATTGTATATTGTATAAGGACTATACATACTGTTGTTTACAGAACAGTGGAGTCATAGATAAATTCACACTACAGTTCAGAAACGGCAGGCAAGTAGCTTTTGCATAGTTAGGCATAGTCTATCAAGAAATAATTTATTGTAGTTGTATATGATGCAGCATTTTCTAAACAGACACTAAACCTCACTGACCCAGTACTAATCTCATATTTATAATTTTATGAGTTCTGCTGCAAAACCTAGGCAATAATATAATGGACAATTGAAAATATAGCCAAGAAGGAAAGCCAGCTTTAGAACAGGTGGAACTTGAAAAATAAAGTCTGTGTACCAAATGGAAAGCCTCTGCAATAATTTATATTGCTTAGAAGTAGTTTATTTCCCCTCTCCTCAGATTAAAGTTGGAAAATAACTTTCTGGTAGCCAAACTGGGGTCATATAATACATTTTAAAGTATGCATCCTTCATTTTTTTTATCTGCTCTGTAGGTCCTCTACACTTTCAAACACTGCAACAATGTAGGATGGCTGCTGGCTGTTGGGGTTTTCTGCAGAAAAATGAAATTGCACAATGATATCTAAACTGTCAGCAGGACTAATGCTTTTCCTAATATAGTATACAATTTACATAAATGGACTATTTACTTTGTATTGTATCTTTGAAAAAAAAATAATTCCACCATTTGATAAGAAAAACAACAACTTTATGATAAAAAATGATTCTGATAGCAATCTACCCACATTTCTTCTACATCTATAAATATATTATATCTGGGCAAAGGAAACTTTTCCAGATTTTCCTTGCTCTAAATCTAAAGCTTTGGCTTTCTTTATTTGGCATTATTAATTGTATTATTGTGTTTGATCTTCACTGTTGGTTGAGCAAATAGCAGAGTTCTTTGAAACCTCCCACATGAATACTATTCTTATAGTTACATACACAATTGTTACATACAGACGAGTGACAAATTAATAAAAAAAAAAACCTGACCAAATGAGTGGGGAAGTATGACAAATGCAGATGATTTCATAAAGGATACAAGGTAATTGAATAGTTTGATGAGAATGAAAATGATGTGAATCCTTTGAACATCTATTGGAGAATGGAGAGGGTTCCAGAGACTAGGAGGTTTGTGTTGATTTTTCCTTTAAATTGTCATCCATATACATTTGCTGGTGATGTCTTTATTTGTAAAGGGTGACATAAGGTTGAAATTGTGAGTAATGCAATATTTCCCACTGATTATATTGAGGTTAAGACCTTAATTCTGCGGTGCTCTTGTGTAGATGTTTCAGAGAGAGTGTAACTGAAATGCATTTACATCTCATTAACACAATTCTCTGATAATGAGATGTGGACCAAAGCATACAGTAGATATGCATTTATATTTAGTCACTGATGGAAACATCAAGCAGAGAGGTATGCGAGAATGATGTGACTGACAACAGAATAGCACTTTCAACAAGGTTTTTCCAATCCCTTTGTGTAATGGAAGTTTATTGTTTCCTTGCTTCAAATGGGGCGTATAAAAGGAAACGATTCAAAGTCACCTACAAGGAAAGATTTCCTAATCTTTTTTTAGTGACTTGGCAGATAAAAAGAAACAAGTGGTGAGATTAAATATTCACGAAACCCCGACATGTGGAGGCATATGTTTTATTGATTGAGAGCAAAGAACAATAGAGTCTCAGGTTTTTGACTTTAAAAGCACTCGGAGACTGAATGGAACTTTAACGCACTGAAGAACCACAGCGAACACAGGAAAAGTGACGGAATCCTCCCTTCAGAGCCATTTTCCTGCTACGCTACAAAGGCTAAGGTTAACACTCTGCTCGAGAGGCTAATGGAATGCATTGGAGCTCTCCACTTACTGTAGAAACATGTACGGGGTAGCGCTCATCGTCTGGGGAGATATTATAGCTTTGGGTTTGAAAAATGAATAGAAGGGTAAGGAGACTGTTTGTTTAAGGATCAAACAGCCGAGACAAAGGAATAGGCGGATGACAAAGAGCCTTGCCAACATGGACGCTGGTTAAGTGGATGTGGTGAATGTCAGATTGAGCATTGTTCTCTAATGGACCTTGCGCAGGAAGAAGTCTACGCATTTGTTTTCAGACCATTAAACGGGGCAGAGGCCTACCTGAGTGGCTTCACAGGAGACTGTAAAGATACTAATGGTTACTTTGCTGGAGAAAACTCCATGAGGGGAAATCTCAGCATGGGGAATTCTCATAGGTTGGCAGATAGCTTTTTGGTTTCTATTGTAACACCTGCATAACTTTTTTCCTTTTGATTTTTACCTACAGCTAGGTATCGGACAGCAATACTTTTTGAGTACTGACCAAATGTACCACTGTGTATCAGAAATTCTCAAAACTGCAATTGAATACATATTTACTCAGATATTTCCTGAAGCCAAACATGTCTTACATAAAACAAGCTTGAGTTAGGCCCAGTATGACATCATATTCCTTATCTGAACCTCAGTATGGGACAAAGATTCAAGATGTTTCAAACCAAGTTGACAGCACTCTGCCAAACACCAATACATCATCATAAAAACCAGGGGTAAAAAAAAAAGTCTGCTGTTCACAGAAATGTGTCCAGGTTGCCAGTGTGTGCTTCCTTTTCTAGATATGAACCCTCTCCTCTGTGCTGCAGTCAAAGGCGTTGAATAAACAGTGCTTGCAATTTTGTCAAAAGGATTACTCAGCCTGCAGAGTGCTCTATCACAACTCTCTCTCTGTCATGGTGATAAAACATGTGAATGGGAGATTAGTGGTGGCAGTGTGACTTGTGTCCTCGGCCATCTAAGAGAGCTGGCAAAAGAAATGGAGAGCAACAGAATGGCCAGACACAGTAAACACATCAAAGAATTTATGAATTGTTAAAGTGAGAAACAAGTTCAGAGCTCATCACAAGTCTGTGGCACTCTCCCTTCATTTAACAGTGGCCTAAGACCTCTGTCCATTTTACAGCTTGGACTGAAATGCCAAAATGCAAATATGGACTAAAGCAATGTAAGTGTCATATCTAAGGGGGGCAATGTCACTCTGCCTGACTTCCACCACTGTGTTCCAGAATAAAAATTTCAACAGCTGTCAAATAGATTGCCATAAAAGTTTATACACATATATTCATGGTCTCCAGAGAATTAATCAAAATGACTGATACTGGTACATGAATGAATCTGGTGAGCCCCAAAGCCCCCATGTGACCTCTTCAATTCTCTTCAACGTATGGGCTGCAGTTCAGCATGCAAGGGAAGAGTTGGTTTTAGCAGCAGCCGAGTCAGTTCCAGTCAAGTTTCCATTTTTTTGGTACTGAATGGTGCAGCATCGAGTGCATACAGCTCTAATGAGTCCCGCGGGGAAAACATGATTCAATCAGTCACCACCCACACTGCTTAAAGCAAGCTGAACTTTGTCACACAGTACTGAGTGAGTATGAAACACTACTTAAGGTTGTATATGTTCCCTTTGTATAGCTGATGGTTAGTTTGCTAACGTATAAAAGCAGAGCAGACAGGAAAAGCCAAAAGCTTTTACAAATCAAACCGACAAGAGTATCAAAGAATTTTTTGAATATTTTTAGCCAGCATGACAAATCTATAAAAAAATGCTCTTTACTTGGTTTAGTTTACAAGATATCCTTTGCATAGGGATGCAATGATACACTCAATTCATGATTCATTTTTCATCTTACCAATTTTAATCTTCACATATTTGTATCACAATAGAACTGTCTTGTGATGTATCTTTACATTCCTTCATTGCTACCTTGTAGGTTAACTAACAGGTTATATCTAGTGAGCTAACAGTCAGGAGTATCATCAGTCTTAGTTTAGATCAATCCATTTTGGTGCAATATATATTAAATATATACTTATGTGTCATTTCTCAAATATTTTTGGAAGCATTGTATAATGGTTGTATAAACAGGAAACAGTGGGCATGAAAACTGGTCTATGTGTTGTTGTTTTGTATCCACACAGGATTTGCCACAAAATACGTAGGATTGATTTATGACACAAATTATTCAAGGCAAACGGGGGGTGAACATGCTCAGTTTTGTTCATAGGCAACCAAATACACTGAACATTTCAGATCTTACAGTCTCCTAATGCCTGAAGCAACGACTGTTCCTGTAGATGACACAGTCCTGATATAATTAGGAACACAACTAGGTCCATTATCATTCATCGTGTTGTCGAAAAGAACAGATTTAATTAATTGTATTCCTGTTGTCACAACATACAGTATTGGCCTGTTTGTCAAACTCCACATTGAAGAAATTAATAGTTTCCATCCCAAAGAAATCTCTCTCACAGATCAATTAGCCACTCCAGCTGCAGACACACATGCTGTATCTGAGACTGTACCAGAGGGCGAGTGAGTAACACTCAGCACAAGGTCAGAGTGCTGTTGCCTTAGCACTTTGCAAACAATAATTCTGCTCCTGTTATGCAAAAAACTGCTTTGCAAGCTTAATCTACTTGGTCATGGAAAGATTAGCCTCTGCTGTTTCCCCTGCCCATGATAATGAAAACTGTAACACCAGGCAGGCGAGCAGCACTGAATATAAGATGAGAAAGCACTAACTGACCCAAATTTGTCCCCTTATGAACCAATCTTGTGCCCTGTAAATAACATCTGTACACTGTTATCTTTTGTTGTCTTGAATTCCAGTCCATTTTTCACTTTTCATTATGGCAATTTCACATCACCTCTTCTGCATACATATGTACTTTTCTTTGTTTCAGTGGGAAAACAAGTGCATCAGTGATGTAGTATTACTACAGCGCTTTTACTGTACGAAACAGTAATATGTTCCACAAAATAAAGTTTAAATGTTATGCTGGTTTAGATCTAGTCGAAATATAATTTTTACAAGGAAAAAACTAAATAATTCCGCTCTCTGTCCACATGATGTTAATGGTATCTATAGGTTTCTGATTGTGTGCATTGGTGAGGGCATGCATCCAGCATTTCTGTAATGACTAAATTACCTCAAAGTTGAGGATGGACCCACTTTTTTAGCTAGTTGAAACACTACTAAATTACTCCAGTTGAAGATATACCTTCAAACAGGGCAGACAGTGAAAAACCTGGATTAGGGGTTTCTATTAGATTACTCCAGGTAGCATATTTAGATTTCTCAAAACCAGAAAAGGGCTTATCCAGTGAAAAAAGTGAAAAAAAACTAAACAAAAAACAATGGTCATGGTTATGTTACTCCTATTGTTCTGTGTGATGCATTTGAGTGACTGGCATTTTTTTTCCTTTCGATTGACTAATCAATTAATTGACTAATCATTGCAGCTGTGGATTTTGACAGTGTGTGCATCATGTCTACTGTAAGTGTTCAGATTTAAGTTATTTATTGAGTTAGACTTGGGGGTGCAATTTTTGAGGCAAATTGTTAAAGTTGGGTTCAAAGGGTTAAATGTGCAAACACATAATCAGGATATCCCTAAAATCCCGATCATAACTGGGACATTAGTGTGCATGTAAATACACATCAGTGTTGCCAGAGTCAGTAAGATTTAAATTCAAGAGAGAAACTATGACTACAGACAGATTCATGAAGCCCTGTAAACTTCTCATCCCACTGAATGATGGTGCCAGCTGTGGCTGCTACATGATCAATTACATAACCATACAGTCTCTATTGCCATTCATTTAAAAGGGAAATGTGCATAAGCCTATATTGTCTCATCCATTGTAGTACTAATTGCCTTTTTCCTGGTACTCCTGCACACCTCCGTTTAATCAAATAAATGTACCTCCTTCTATAAAGCCATCTGCAATTGACACAACAATTACAGTACTCCACCTTTCGGAGTTAAACAGCTGTTGGATTGTCTCAGGAGAAAAGAAAATACTCTATTTGTCCATGCCTTTCAGAACTTTATCTCCATATTGATTCTTTTGTGGGACAGAAAACTAGTCTCAGCTGTGACAAGTTGAGGAAGGCAGTATAAAGCCATCAGTCGTCTGACATTAACACTACCATGAGGTAACACTATTGATGGTGCTCCAGGTGGGACAGGTACAGACGGTACAGCTGGAGGTGTCTGCTCCAGTCTGTCCTCACGTCAATATGACAGAGGCCCTCACTGCTCCAGCCTCCACAGCTAGCAGATGGGAACAAAAGAGGTAGCTGTTTGTTGGAATTACAGAGGAGCACTCATGGATAATCTCCCAGGATGAAGAAGTCGGAGGCAGGGCTGAAGGAAGACGGGTGCATCAATAATTTATGAAAACGGCATCAAACGGGCACAGAAGTGAATTCATGTTTTGGAGTGTCTCTGAGCATTTGCAGGCAGTGTTCAGCTGTGACTTTAGATCTGAACCCATCATCAAAAATCTAAATAAAGTGTGTAATCATGCTACAGTCGCATTCGCATAGATGAGGTATGCCATGATCACTTGACATAATCCTGCTGGTTTCCGCTGGATACAAATACCTGCTGCTCTGATCAATTTAACAAAGAAGTCTGCTGCTTTATGGAGCACAAGCAGGAATATTAGACTTGATAGCAGTCTCACCTCTGAGTCAAGTCTAGGAAGTCTGGTGTGCAATACAGCAGATGCTAATTGCTTTGAGATTATGGAAAAATGGCTTGTATCATCCACTTATCAGACACAGTATATTAAAAGCAGTGTCACACACAACACTGAACCAAATAAATACTCTACATAGGGCACTTTTTCTGTAAAACTGGGTGCAAAAACAAGTGCAGACGTGTGAGTATGGCCAATTAATTTTTGTGACTGGAGCCACAAGCGTAATCCTGACGCAGCACAGCACAATATGGAAAAATGGCTGGAGTAGGATGAATACACTCTTAATAGCAGGGATACATTATCAGCAGGTTGACTTGGGGCGAGCTTCAATATGGCCAATCACATCAACTCATCTCATCCCCTCTAAAAGCAGCAGGCAGTTCCCAAATAGGCCGGGTAAAGACCCCAGGCCACTTCTCTGAAAGAAAACTAGTTGTCAAGGAGGTGAAGAGTCCCAGAGTACAATTATACAGTATCCTGAATATAAATATGGGGAAGTCCAAATTACAGAACAGAAAATATATATTATTAAAGGCAAATTATGATCTTTTTTTAAGTTGTGCAACCGTGTCTGGCCTTATCTGAATAATGACAGAATTTGTTGTATGTTCAAATGCTTCAAAAGACCCACATTTTCCTAATAGTGGAAGGCACTTAACCTGGCTGTGCCAAATGGTTTGTTCCACAAAACCATCTGGGAAATCCTGGTTAAAAAATTTTTGAAAAAGGGCAGGCACTTTCAAAAAATACTCTGTAGGTGATTGGATGAACCATCTGTCTGTCACCGTCCATCACGGCTGAACTTCAACCAATCATATCAACAAACCACACAACGTAGTCAAACACGTACCGAAGCCAGTCAGGAGAAGAGCGAAAAGCCTTCAGTGCCGTACTTTGCTCTTCTTTCAATTACAAAAAGCATCTACACTGACATCTATGGTAGCCGCCATGGCTGTTTGACAAAAAGTGTCTTCTCACAAATATAGGGGGAATCTTCCCTTTGATGAGGATTGTGAGATGTAGATGAAAGCTCTGGAATAAATGGACCTTAAGTTCAGATTTTAGATTTAAGTACTATTTCCAAAGTCACTATTTCAAAGTAATTGACAGTCTAAAGGTGTTAGAGGCTCAATACAGTAACGAGTAGCATAATAAAATGTGTTCCCATTACCCTTGCCTGTGACTTCTGATTATGAGAATGGTTTAAAATGTTGCACGGTAAAGTCATTGCTGTCTGTTATAAAGTCTATTTAAACCAACATGACATGATAGCTCCTTTTCCATTTCAACAGAATGTATTATATTGATTACCCCGAAAAAATAGTGGAGTTTGGCATGAAGAAAAAAAGCTACCAGATATTTAATGAACTGCAAAACAGATTCTGCTAAAATTGCACTGCATACCTGATCTGCATAATTAATACCTCAGCTACATCATGTTGCCCATTTGGATGAAAGTGAGTTTGTTTGATGCCACAATACTGGCCGACTTAGTTCCCACATTAAAAAAAACCCAAAGAAGTGAAAGTGTTGTACAACTGAGAAAGTTTGTTCCTGCATTTTATCAACATGTTACCATTGCGTGGTGCCAGCTCTGGCCACTTTAACTGGTTTGGCCATGTATGTTGAGTTTCTCTCTAAACAGAAAAAGGCCATTTTTTAAGACTCCAATATTTTCAAAAGCACCAACTGCCTCCCCCATCTAGGCCAGTGCTCTTCTGTGGAGCAGAGGAGGACATCCAAGGACCAGATCAAAACCTCCCTCGCAAAGATCTGCCACTCCATCTGTCAGAGTGGAAGATGTGGTCACAGATTATTCTGCCTGGAAGCATGTCTGTCAAGATGCAGTCCAACACTTGAGGAAAGGCAGAGAAGCAGGAGGAGGAAATGAACTGTGGCTACAGTACTCTTACAAACAAAAAAGATGATCATATTGAATTAAAAAAAACTTTGCAGACTTCTTCCTGATAGCGGTTAGTTACTTTTAATTTATTTTTCATTTTTTACTAAATCTAAATTTTAATTTTAGCTAAGTCTGATGTGTTTTTAATGTTTTACTATTTGATGTTGTTTGGCTGCTTTTATGTTTATTCTATTTTTTTTTTTATTTTTTTATGTAAAGTGTCTTTGAGTATTTAGAAAAGCGCTTATAAATAAAATGTATTATTATTATTATTATTATTAATTATCCCAATGTTTTAAAATCCTTCTGAAGCAGCCATTTCTCTTTATTTGAATGTGCTTCTTCCTAAATTTGTCTATTTCCCTATCGATTTAATAAGGAAAATCAAGATTAACTTACTTATAAACTTTCCCAGAGTCCCATCAGTGAATTTTATTTTTAAGTCCAAAGTGCGGCCTACTTTCAGTAGATCCATCAATGGTGTCCCTTAAGAAAACTCAAAACTCAAATGTTTGAAAGAAGTGGAAATTACCATCAGATAAGAGGGACTGTAGTCAGTTAGATACTGGTGAGTGTGGGGGAGGAAGAAGGTTTCGTAGATGCTTCATGTCAGTCAAATTTTTTTAAAAAGGCTTGAGAATATGTGCAATCTGCTACATGAATTTGAGCCCATATGAGCATTGTCTGTTTAAGCCTTAAAAGTTCTGAAGTAACGCTACGATCCGGTTCAAATAATTTATTCATGCTTTCAGTGTGAAAGGGTTGCGGTTGAGCTGCGATATTAGCAGAAAAGCACACTATAGCAGAAATGTTACAGATTGTTATCTAAAATGTATTTGAGAACATGTATCTTGTTCTATTTGATACCTCATTTGCATGCATACATTAACACAGATTGCCACTAGTGCAGTCTTTTGGGGAGTGACACAGGTGCAACAAATGGCATCCCACTGCTCGCGCTGATCCTTCTAGTGGCTGTGTCTCATTAAAATTACTTACAGATGCAAATATCCATCCATTCCCCCACCTCTCTCTTCTTGTGTTTGCTACAATGCTAACACACTGAGATTCCTGTTAATTAACTGTAGGAGTGTTTCCACTTCTTGCTGATTTTTTTTTTTTTTACATGTTTCCAAACAGCTTGCTGGTGTGAGTGCTGCCGTAAGGACTGATGATGAAGGATGCTCTCGCCTGTATGTCTGAATACTGTGACTGCACTTCTACCGATCAAAATAGTCATTAGTCTTCAGACACACCGTTCTGCATTTACTGATATACATGGGTTAAAGGAATACACGAATTTAAAGGCTAAGTGGAATTAATGTTAATACTTGTAGAGGCATCAGTGATTCAAGTATTACTGACTCTAATCTTTATTCTAGCTACTGCCATTTCAATGCCGTCACTGTGGAATTACAAATTATTAAGGCGTTCATATTAATGTCCACATTAATCACAACCAGAATCAAATTTCATTTAAAATGAAGGAATGTGGTGTTTATGCATATAATACCATTCAAAATGGTGTTAGAATTTTGGCTACAGTTGTATCATAAAAGACACATTTTAATCAGTGAGTCTGGCAGCTTGCAGGTCTACTTGGGCTTAAAATTATTTGACCAAAAGGGCAAGTGCTTCCTTAATCAAGCTGTTTAAGGCCGTATGCACATCTCGCTAGATTGTTTGATTTTGAAATGGCTGGTGAGCCACTGGGTTAAGTTAAAATCTTCCTGTAAAATGGCTCAGCTATACATGCAGTAGGCTACTTTAAAATTAAATAAATGATGACCACTAAAAGGGATTAAGATGTTCAGAGAGGGGGTCACTCTACTAATTTTATACATAAAGGTCAGTTTAGTCATTATGGTTGGTACTCAGTCTGTGAACACAGTTATATAATGTCTTCTGTGGCTCTAGAGGAACGTTGTACAGTCTTAACCCTGGAATCTGACAAAATAATCTTAACTCAAGGTCCACATTGTGAGTTGAAATCAACAAATACTAAGCCATCTCCGTGGCAACTTTGCAAACTCCATCAACTGATGAAGATAGTAAAATGTATATAAAAGTCCCTGAGGAAAGTGGATCTCAAGTTATTTTCTCAAAGGCTGTGGTGTCATGAGACTACAAACAGAAAGTGTATTAAAAAGTGTGGGCATGGGCATTTACCAGGCAGGGAAGGTGCTATAAATGAATACTGTTGAGCTGCATTATGGGAAATGTGGGATTCACCAGAGCTTGACCAATACTAAAGACCGAAGGTCAGCATATCTCAGCCTCTGCTGCTTCAATTTTGACCATTCTTTCTTCAATCTGTCATTTGCAACTAAAACTTAGATGAGAAATACTACATCATTCGAGTACTCCTTTAACATAAACCTGAAACAAAGAAAGCTATTGAGAATACTCTATATTGTGTTAGGACTCTATTAAGCAACAACTTTAATCAGCTTATGTGGTGAGTTCTCTGCTCTCGGGGTGCTTTTTGGAACAAAACAGGCAGCGTGTTAACTTCAAGCAATACACACTTTTTTCCCTGCTTCATACCTGCTCATTTTCAACTTGACATTAGCTTACTTGTCCAACATGTATTATTATTTTTCAAGGGCTGTTAGTGGCTGTTATGCTTCAAGCTCTTCAAAACAAATATGATGCCAGCGAGGGAGACAAGAGATAATATCCTTTTGGAAAAGCAGCAGGGGTTTATGGGAAATATGATCCTCATTTTGAGAAAAACAAAATACTACCTGTGTGAAGAACCTGTAATTTTTCGCACACTGCATGGTGTTGTTTACAGTTGATATGATACTAAGTGCTTCAGAAAAACTGCTATTCTTGATATTCGATAACCTCTGCTGACATGCAAATTGGTTTTCTTTACACTCTTCCATTTTTGTTTACACAAAATTAAATTGATTGTCAAAGAGGTTTTCTATTCTGAATGGTTGATATACCACATTGCTGTTCCTTCATTGAGACCCTTTCAGTACCTCATAAACAAAATCCACTGCCAAGAGCAATGTGATTACCCACATGTGAATTAATTGTTCATATTTTTTGAATATATACACAGTAAACAACAGTAATGTTATGTGGATATACTGTAGGTCCTGGTTACACAGCAAGAGCCACATTATCCACAGTCGGTAAAGAATGCCCTGCTGGATATTAATGCTAAAATATGAAAATTGAGTGTACTGCCCTCTGGACAACCAATATGCACCTAAAAAATTGAAACATGACTGTGTTTGGCTTTCACACTTAAAAGGCTTTGCATACATATGCAACTCTCTTTGTAACTACCTTGCGGCATTCCACCACTTCAATTTAGGATTCTAGAGAGCTCAGCTGGAGAAAGACAACACTTAGGAGGGGCTCTGAAAATAAACTTCTATATTAATAAATATCCTACATGATTCCTTTGGTTTCTCTTATCAAATTAGGTAGCAGAATTCTCCCCAAAAAGATCAGCAACACAGAAGGAAGGATTAAGAGGACTTTAGATTTACTATGTAAATGTTCCTCTTTTGATAAATAAAAAAAAAACATGTTTTTGTATCATTTTGCGACAGTTTATGGACAGCTTTGATTTGGCAATAAAAGGCTTTGGTCTCAAATGGGCCCGAGACAATTTTCTTTCCACTACAGTGCTCTTACTATAAAAGTATAAAACCTGATGGCAATCTACAGTATAATCATGCTATGGATTGTGAATATGATTATAGTCGTGATTCGGAAGATAAAACAGCACCATATCACTACAATAGTCATGTCAAACAAGAATCTTACTCCTTTTATACAACACTCACCACTAACAGGAAGGGTATACTTGTTGTAAATACATATTGGTGGCATTGTGAGTATTTAAAAATACATGCGTTAAAGAAAATAGTACGAAATAGGCTTTGAATCAAACAATTTCAAACAAAGTAATCATTCTATAAATTGTAAAGTGATGTGCCTAAAGTGTACCTTAATATAAATTTAAATATTAGTATTGGGTAAATTAGCTCATCATAAGGGTCTGGCAATCCACGTGCTGTTTATTCACATGCTCGAATGCGCCACATTGCAGAAAGCAGTGGAGAAGCCAATACTTTCCTTCCACAGACAAGGTGGACTCAGATATGTCGTTGTGTGTTGCCAAGGACAACGACAACCTGGGAAAAGCTGTCATAAAAGTGCCAGAAAATCCCAGGCAGGCACCAAACATATGTATCTGTGCTGTATACTGATGATGAGGAAAACAAGTCAGATCGTGGCTGATGGGATCCATCCTCTCCATGGAAATGTCTTCATGTACAACGGAACGGGAGCCGATGGTTCACTCAGACAAGTTATATGAAGGAACTCCCATTTCCCAGCAGCAACAAGACTGTATGACAGCTTGAACCCACTTTTTACATCTGCTGGAGGGGTTTACTGAACAAACTCGAAACTTTTCTGTCTTTATATGTAAGTCTATTAAGTCTATTTATTCATTTTCCATCCACGTTCTGCATTTATCATTGAACACCAGTGTGCATCCCATGCCAAGAGTCAGCAATGGTTTTTTTAAATCATGAACATGAACCATAAGCAAGTAGTTTTTGTTGGTAGCCAAACTTAACAACTGAGGCGGAAGTTCAGAAAAATGCTCATATGTGTTGTTTAGGCTGGAGAGCATGATGTTTTAAATGGAGGGTGATTCAAAAATTTACAATTATAGAAAAAACTAAGAGCGACACAACCTCGTTCCTATCATTGCTAATCATCGCACCAGTATCAAGACTAGACTAGTAGAGCGTCTCTTGTGCTAATGCATAAAGACCAATGATCTCTTCTATGCACAAATGTTTGTGCAGTTGTTGAGGTTTCAGCAGAAAACCCAGCTACCATCTGAGCTGACAGCTGAACACCTGACAGACTGCCTCGAGGAGCAGAAGAAGAGATCTCTCAGCAACAATGAGAGGTACTACACACTCACAGGGTCTACCACTACATCTTACAATAACTCTGGTCATGTCACACCACTCTGTTTTTGATGAGTGTGGAAAGGAGAAATAGTAAAGATAACCCTTGTTTTTTAATCACCCATACGCTCCTCTTGCTAGGAAGACCATAATACTGAAAAAAAGACAATTTCACAGACATTATAGTTATCCTAAATTAAATAAGTCAAATCTGAATGCTGTGAACTTGTTATTTCAGATATGAAATGGAAATAAGTGAGATTCAGTTTTAGATCAAAATGTTGCCTAACTAACCATCGCCTGACCCTCCCTGAAGTCACATTAGTCACTCAACTGAACAACGATTACTTGTGACTTTCTTAAACAGATAATTCCAGTTTACCACAACCTGGATCTTATTTTGTAGTTTTGGTCATCATTCCTATCAGTTGTGATAACTTCGCACTAAAAGTAATTTCTAATATCTGGGAAGACAGCGGCAGCAACGAAGTCAGACAGTGCAAGAAATACGAGCAGTCAGACGATGAGACAGGCTGTAAACATCGTGACAGTCTAGATGATCTAAACCTCTGTGTTTGGAGGCAAAACTGAAAGCAAGTTCACCTGAAATTACAGTAATAATCCCTCATTCTACAGGAAAAATATGTGAGCATTTGGGGTTTGTTAAAACCTGTCTGATCTGACATGTTTCTTGCCTTGTCTGACTTTTAGTCATCAGTGTGTTCCTAGATCTTAGTAATCAACTTGGTGAATACAACTTAAATTACTTTTAAGAATGGTGGTCAAAACTACAAAATTGCAGTAAAAGAAAAGAAAAAAAAAACTTTTTTACACCAGCTGAATGACTGTAAGCTACAGAGCACCTTGGATCATCAGGCTGGCTGATGAGGCCAGTAGCCTGATAAGGAAGCATCAGGAGGACCAGATTGTTCCCAAAGTGCCGCAGGGCTCCCTTGAGCCTCTCTGTCTCACTCTCTCTCTCTATTCACACCCTCAATGCAGCTCAGTGTCATGGCTCTTTGACTCAAAAAAGCTGTTTTGGACAGATGCTCTAGCAGCTATGGACCATTAGGCCACTTTCTCCTGCCTCACCTGGGATGGGACAGTGCTTTCCATTGTGGTGAAGGTCAGAGAAAAGTATATGTCATGGTGGAGCAGCTGAATAGTTTCCACAGTTTACATCAGTGCAGAGGAAATATGTGATGTTTAAAAATACACAGAAATGGATAGGGGCCTGAATATCAAAGATGATATGCAGACGTGAATGATTGTAAAAAAGAAAGATTGATTGTCTAGATTCTGCCTCTGACAATACTTGATTGCAACACTGTGAAAAACACATTAACGGATCAATTTCAACAATGACACATTTTGACTAAGATCCTATCTGATGAACCCATCTGTTTTATGTACACTTCTTATTAACACAAAACTATGTGTAGTTCTGATTCTTACTATTGCACGACTATTTTTGCCAATGTGCTTTGTGGTTGTCATTTTGTTTTTAGAAGACCTTTCTGGTTTGTGTGTGTCTTTTGGTTTCTTTTATCCAGTTCTGATGTGTCTTTACTGTCACTGTGATTGTTTTTTGTTTTATTCATTCCTTTTGAGGTTTGAATCTTGAACAAGGTTATTGTCTTCTCCTACACATTCCATATTTCTCTGTCTTACTTTTTATAATTTTTTCCCGTACATATAAATAAATGCATATTATACAGGCACTCGACAACAAGCAAAACATTTCCAAGTTTTAATGCGTTTGATCTTCCATCGGTTCTAGACATACATTCTGCCCAGAATTCTACTAGTTCTGCCAATTCATTTTGCATATTTAAGGAAAAAAGCCAGTTTCCTCTAAAGGCTGAAAACTCTCTTTGCATTTTTGATAGAAATGTGTACTTTGGATGTTGGATGTCTTAGATGTGGGAGTTAACAGCCCTGCTCTGGTCTCGGGTAATATGTTGTCTCCTAACTCTCCCTTTGTGCCAGCTGCCAAACTGCACTGTTGCATCTTTTAAGAGAGCAAAATGTTTGGAGAACAGCCAAATCTGAGATTGGCATCACTATTTAAACGGAGAAAAATGAAGGTAAAGAAACCCCAAAGGCATGTTAAGCATTAAGAAAGTCTGATCAGCCCCATATAGGTGCAGCATTTATGATTGACCCATTGGATCTAAACTGAACATTTGACTAAGATTATGAAGATCTTTTCTGAGAATGTACAACGCCACAGTATTACAACATACAGAACTGAATGAAATTGATTTGATGATGATTTCTCTGGGCTCTACACCTTTAGAAGACCGATTTGGGATTTGGTGATGGTGAAGGCCATTGCATATTATTCACATTCATTTTCATACTCATCAAACCATTGCGCGATATGTTCCACTTTCAGGTTTTTCCTTTGTTTTTTCTGTATTTATCATTAATCACCCAACTATTAACCACCAATCTTCTATTGCATCATATCACTTAGAATACATTCTAATCTACTGACTAGAATCTACAACTATATCATGAAAGCTATTTATGTTAGTGTTAATTCAAATGTCTGCATGTTTTATAGTATATACTGTATAATATTTATTGGCTGGAAAACACTGTCAATACTTTGATGTGAAATGAATGCAGTCACAGTTGTGAGGGTACCTAATCAACACTGATGTAGCTGTATTGGGTTGTTGACAACTATGCATCAGGTGCAAGAAAACTCTAATTTTCCAGAGAGGTCACAGTTTTGGTTGCATTCCAGGTGAAAACTGTCAGAATCATTTTTAATCACTTCAATATCTTAGCAGAAGCGAGGTCTTTATTTTAAAGAAAAATGTCTACATTCTTTATTTACACACCTGTGTGTGCACATTTGTCTAATTAGTCACCACCTGCAGGGATTGCATTAACAGGTTTTGACAGCTCTAAAGCTCTCCTAATTCTTGGAAGTGACAGCAGATTAAGATAGTTGATAAACTACTTTCTTTCCCAAGCCTTAAAATGAAACCAAATATGTGTCACACACTTACAGGAGCCATGTCCTAATCTGAGAAAGATTAATTTTGGCTATGGCTCGATTTGATATTGTTTACATAGTAATCAGTTCTTGACAAGTTTAAACGTGTATCTTCTGTGTGCACGTGTACACATACACAAAGTGACTGGGTGGGTCAGGATGTGCTATTCATGTAGTTTGAGGTATTCAGTCTGATATCACATCCTCAATTACTGACTCTGGCTGAATATGACACACCCTGTAAACAAACTCACTTTTATTGTCTAAAAAGATGTTGAGGATGGGATTTCTTCACTTTACTAGACAGCTTTACAGAAGAGACAGCAGAGAGACGGTGTTGTGATCTGTGAAAATGAAAGCACCACGATACCCTGACTGAGGCCCTCTTTAGTGTCATCTTCAGGCTTTTTGACTCAGAAGCCACTTTTGAATGTTGATTCAACTTTTTCCAGTCAAAATATATGAACAATTCCAAAGATGCATTTTTGTCTATTTGGTGCATCTTTCTTTACTTTCTCTACAGCACATAAAACAGCTCTACCGGTGTGCAGAATATATGCATTGATTTATTGAATGCTGAAGGTTATAGTCCTGTTCAAGCTTTATTATCTCCGCCAGGCGTCCCTGGAGGGGATCACTCCTTTGGTTTTGTGTGCAAGTGCGTCTGTGTGTGTATCTGTCCGCAGCTAATCTCACATGCAATTGGAGCCATTGGCATAATATTTTTTATGCACATTTATGACTTTATTCTCATGAACCTCTCGTGGTGCAGGGATTCACAATTTTTTAAAAGCCTGATTTATTGACCGCTCCGTTTAACACCTCCATTGATTCCTCAATCCTCTTAACTGGCCAGCAGGGGTGATACTATTCGCAGTTTTACGAGAAGGGCGTTTCCGACAATTGGCTAGGCTAAAAACAGCTGGAGCATCTGCAGATTACTCGATCTCCCAATATGATCCACTAAAGTCAGACATGGTACACGATGAATAAATCCCCCTTTTTGCCACTTCACCACTATCTTCAATGTAAGGGAGCCGGGAGATTGGCTGCTCTCTACTGAGTGCACTCTTCGAATTAATAAATGAAATACATGATTGCAGTTTACTGCCAATTTTAAACCTGTTCTTCAAAACATATTTCTTCATAAAGCCCAAGTGGAAAATAATCAGAATTAAATGATCAACTTGACTGGGTTTCAGTCTCTGTCTTGGGTTGGTCTCAGGATTGTCCTGATTGCAGCTATTCCCCAAATTAAATTATTTGTTCTACAGCAGTTCTCCTTACAGAATGCTTTGATGGAAATGAATTAGTCTTTAGGCATGACACGAGCCTACAAGAGGTCTAAGAAGCTGTCCAGAGAGATTGCTATGAGATGCTGAGTTAAGAATGCCCAAATTATCGTTGTTAGTTCATTAAGGTAGTCAACCATGTTTAAGATATTGCTTCCTGTACTTTCTTTTTACAAGACAGAGTAACCGTCTGTCTTGTAAAAAGAAAGTACAGGAAGCAATACCTTATTATTATCCTATTAACCCCCTCTCTGTGCATTCTGTCAGTATTCCTCTGCTGGAATATTACAAGGCCCCAGGTTTGCTGTGTGGTTATATGATTAAACACAATTAATTCAGGAATGCCCTTTGAACACAAGCACAATATAAGCTGACATAAGGAAGATCTTAGAGGTAGATTTTGATATAAAGCTCCTATTTAAGACAACGCCTCAAGATTAGGTAATGCACTGGGACCCACCTTAAGGCTCTTTTCATATCAGCTGATATTGTGCTTTAGTGGTGCATATTCCCATATTCCCAAGCAAAGGAGCAGTTAATCAAATTACCATAAACTAATTGCCACAGAGAGAACCTGGGGCTTTTGGGGGCCCATGAGGGTCTGGGGCCACAAGGCAGTTCCCCAGTTGGTAATCCAGCTTTGGGAAAGGGTTAGTATGAAGATACATGTGATATCACTACAGTTTGCAGGCAAGCCAAAGCCCTCAGAAAGCATCAGTCAGTTAATCACAATAAGTGTGTGGATGGATATCTGATGCGACAATACTTTGTTTTCCTGCAATGCTTCTCATTTTTAGCATCTACTCCCAAATTGTCAACCAGTTTACCAGCTTACTTGCAGCAGTGGGTGTACAGGTGTCAACAACGATTCAGATTGGCGGGAGGTGTGTCTTGTTCAATATATTATACCTGGTAGTTATCTGTACCTCTGACACTAATATACTAAAAGGTCAGTGTGTAACATTTACAAGGCTGTATTGAAGGAAGGGTGAGGCAAGTTGGTTGCATTTTGCAACTACATCGCTAGATGCCACTAACCGACTACGCACTCCTCACACCAATTTAAAATCGGAATTTGTATTTTATTATCTGAACAATCTTTCCACGCACACCTTGCGGAACAAGCTGACCTGGTTGGGAATCACTCACCTAGACAATGTGACCAAATCCATATGTATATTTTTGTGTGGATCTACATACATAATATCCGTTATGCATAGATTACAGTACTCTCCTTCATTCAACAGTGTAAAAAAGGAAAACCACTGAAAGCCTTACGTTGAATTGTGCATGCAACACGATGCTTGTTTTGATATTGTTCGTAGCACCATCTGGAATACTGATGAAGCAGCATTCTCTAAATAGGTCATCTTAAAAGTCACAATCACATACAATATACTTTTGTCAGCAAAACCATACAGCATCTAGACGTTAGCCCTGAAAACATGTTTTAAAATAGAACTGATGAGGCTAAGCTTTGTAGGAATCCCATGGCTTTAGCACCTCCGGCTGCAGCACAGAATGTGTCTAAGAAGCCATCTACCAATGTAGAATTTGGAAAGTTTTGGTCTTTCTGAGCGCACACATCACTAGTGCAATTATAACTATAATGTGTTTGGTGGAGTCTGACCAGGCAGGTGGGGATTTTTATTATGTTCTTGTTTGATTGTTTGAAACTATTTTTTACATTCAACAACTTCTTTATATGCATTTTGACAACAAAAAAGATTCGTTTTTTCTTTATTTGTATCAAAATCAGTGTTAGTATCAATCAGTGTTTCAATAATGTAGTGTCTGACTCTGATTCATATGTAACAATACTGAGTTGGCAATATGATGTCCACAATATGTCATTATACACATATTTGTGCCCCCTCCAAGTTGAGATAAAACCTTGTTCCTTAGAAAACCATTTTTACTGTCACTTTTTTTTACTGTATTCTCTGCACTATATCAGGATTCCTCTTGCAATGCTGAAATCAACTCAGTGAGCTATGTCAGATGATAATGCCTCCCTACCTGCAGCTGCCAGGCTCATGAACAAATATACTGACTGCTGTCAAAAAACCAAAGTGTAAAAAAAGAAAAACTGGAAGCTGTTAGCTATTAGGGCTGGGCAAATGGATGAATATTTCGCTCCATCGTTTTTTTTTTTGGGGGGTTCTATCCTTTTTTTTCCTAATTTAATGGTCTGCCACTGAAGAATGAGTGAGAGCCACTGCTCAGTGGCAGACTCTTGTTCAGCAAGCTAACCCAGTACTTCAAAGAGGCCAGCAACGCCAGATAGAGCTGCTAGTCAGGAAAACGTAAAAAACAGGCTTGTTTAAATTAACGTGAAAAAAGGACTGTTGCTGTTGTTGTTGTTGTTTTTTTAGTGGTGGACAGTCTCCCTGAAGAGCTGAGGGAGCCACATGAAATCACCCAAAGAGTGCCACAGCCTGGAAGGGCTAGACACGGGACAAGCCACTCAGTTGCAGCAAACCCCTATAACCTTAGAATGTAAAATGACATATGGATGGACTTGATGGTATTTAAATAATCTGAAGGAGACCCCCTAATTCAAAGCAGATGTACATTTTCAAATTTTTGGAATTTCTGTCCATAGTAGGGTGGCATCACCTTGCATGTCGCCCTAAAATGAGCCTTGGTATTACATATTACATCACTGAAATTGAGCATATATTCATATAAATGACATTTTCCCCGATTCATGATGTAACACCCTGGTAGCAGACAGACAAACCAACAAATCTTCTGATCACCATTCATAAGCCCTGCTGCCCTGATTGAACTCTGCCAAAACGTGGTATATCATAAACATAAATATAGTTCAGCATTTGTCTTAAACGCAGATTCATGGCAACACTGTCATAAATCTCTCAAATGAGTTGCATGTAAACATTTGAATAAGAATTTTCAAATGTTTACATCTGAAAATCCTTACATTTAATGCTTACATGTCATCTTTACACATCTTTGTCCATTTAGACTGACTTTGGTTGTCAAGGGTTGAAACACCAGCAAACAACATTTACAAATGAAGAGATTTTCTCACTACCAGAACCCATCTCACCCCATCTCAGAGACACAGTATAAAAGCAAGAGTTTCATGCTGACCCTCATATCTAAACATATCTACATCATGCTGCTGCATTATGACAGTGATAGACAGCACTGAGAGCATTATCTCTGAAAGTACCAACCAGCGGGCAGGAATCCAGCCACTCTCTTTATTGAGGGCTGGAGGTTTAGTTCAGAGGTCTCTTTCGTCCGTCACACATCGTTCACAATGATATGCTATCATTATTTAGTAATATTCTGTGACATTTTCAAATTCTGTAAAAATGTCTTCAAATAAAGCTTGTAAATAGACTTCTTAGGAGCTGTGGCCCAGAAAAATGTGTCAATGTCTTTAACAGTAAATGCCAGAGTATTCCAATTGCTCCAATTTCCAACATCTGCCTAACCCTTTTTTCCCATGTGGGTGACATTATTGATCGTGTCTTGAAATATTCTGTCACTGGATCACATTACCCTCTGTCTACACATTTGCCTTCTTGCCTTGTGGTTAATACTGTATGCTCATTGAAAACTTGGGGTAATTTCACAGGAAAATCTCAACCATTTCATTAGTAGGTATTTGTAGCAGGAGAAAATAGCCTAGAGAATGGAGGAAAATAATTAGCTTTGCCACTAGAGCATTGTAGTGACAGCCCTGTATATCGATGCAAGATGTGCAGTTTTGTTCCTGTCACATGTACTGGCTTTTAAATAGTTGTTCTCTCTTAAACAGAGTTAAGTTAAATAGCCTACTGATCAAATTAATATGTGCTTGTCAAATGTAATGAAGCGAGAAAAAAAATGACATCTGAGAAAAATAATTGTGTTTTAGTTTTAAATTAAATATATGACACTCATCCAAGGTTAAAAGCCCACAGGCACACTGGCTATTAAACTTCAGTCTACCGCAGACAAGAGAAATTTAGAGCTGCTGCTGTAGAACTGACAAAATGTTTGTTTCTTATTGTCAATTTACGTCTAAGTATGATCAATGAGCTTTGAAAGAGAAATAAGAACTTTAACTAAAACCCACTTTGTTAAATGTATAAAACAATGAACAATGTCATTTCTATAATTAAAAGTGAAGTCAAATACAATAATGTATAGATTGAACTAGAAGCCATGGTCAAAAGACTTATGTATTATGTAGTATTATGGTTCTACATTACTTCTACAGTAAATTGACAGACATGACCAGATTAACCTACTACCATAACCTATTAAGGGGCCCCAGGGCAAAAATATTATTATTATATTAGCCACTAGTTCCTTCCGCTCGCTGCAGTGTGTACACCTTATTTTTTGGTTGATTGGTTTACTGTGTGCTAATTTTAATTAAACACATTAAATGTGAACATCCATAAGAAAGGCAAAATATAAGCACAAAAAGGAATAGCAAATGTCTTAAAACTATCATTTAACACATTGAACCCTCTTCAAGACAGGGCCTCAGGTAAATCAGGTAATACAGCAAGGGGGCATTATATGTCAACTGATATTGTCCCTAGTCTTTCAAAACAACATTTCAATCAAATTTAAATTAGCTCAGAACAGTTGAATTGTGGCGAGTCTGGAGCGTTTGGAACACTGGAGCTTAGAAATCTACTGGAGATAATGCACTAGGCTACGTATAAAAATGAAGCCTATTTACGTAAATCCCAATCTCTGTTTGCTACCTCGCTCTGTATCTCTATTTCACACACAACTTGAACTGTTAAAACCTTGTTTGTGTCTCACAGGCCAGACACTTAGACTGATAAGGCATTGGTAAATACGAGAAATAAGACATAAATAATATAAAATACCACTCTGTCCATTATTTTTTCACATTTCATTTTCATTATCCACCCATTGTTTACGGGTAGCGGTGTTGGTTTTGAATTTAGCTTTAAAGCTGCAGTGTGTAAGAAGATTTATAAGCACAAATGGAATATAATATTGATAGATATGTTTTCATTAGTGTATAATCACCTGGTAATGAGAATCATTGGGTTGTCGTTACATTAGAATAGAGTCCATCATGTTGAACCGCTATGTTTTTTACAGTAGCCTAGAATGGTCAAACCAAACACTGGCTCTTGATAAGGTCTTTCACCTTCTCTCTGCAAACTCACCGATAATTGTCACTAAATTCTACACCTCTACCCTCCTCTAACAGGATACCTCATTAATCAAACAGATAATGTCCAATCCCGTACTGTCTGTCATTACTGTATGACTAACCACATTACATGGTCTATAGATATAAGCTCGGCTGCTGCACAGGCTGAAACTTGCACTGAACCTAAGAAAATTTAAACAGTCAAATCGTTTCATAAATGTAATTATGTTGTTTAAAAGAAAGAGAATGAAACAAAAATCTAAAACGTGGACATTTTGACATGTCACAGCAAAGTAGGTGTAATCACCAACATTAATAGTGGATGAATTACATTTTGGTGAGTCAGTTCCAGAGCTCTGGTATTGTACATGCTGTCTCACTGACATATCTTACTGGGGAACTTCAAAGCAATGGAGCCATTATTAATGTTATTAGTTACACCAATGATTTTCTGGCTTACATGACAAGTCAAAATGTATGCTGTTATTGATGCACCTCTTGTGTATGAGGAACTCAAATGTGGTGACTTAAAAGCAAAAAAAAAAAAAAAAAAAAAGGCAAAAACAACACGCCTGCCTCCTCGCTGCAGTCCTTCTCTCTCCTTGAGCCTCTTCCTCCACTTTTCATCCTCCCCCTGCTGTCAGGATGAGTGTCGAGCTCTTTGCTCTCCCAGATGTTAGCTGGCAGGAAGAGGCTGCATGTCTGTCATCAGTCAGGACAAGTGACAGCCACGTCGGCGGCCTGTCACAGCTGCCGTTCCTCAGGTCACTGAAGGTGTCGCCGTCAAACCCCCGCGCCCAGGTGACCGCCACAATCCCTCGGACCGAATGGAAACTAGAGGAGCTTCTGGTGAAAATGCTTGCAGTGAACCAGGAGGGATGACAGGGTTGTAAATATGTCTTATTTAAAGAGCCATAATGCATAGAGAAACATGAAACCATTTTTATATTTGCGATTTTTTAGAGTTGTCAAACTTAATATAATTGTAAACACATTATCTACTTAAATTTGTCTCAGTATGTTAAAGCCACCAGATGCAGAACTCCTCTGAAGCTCACCCATAATCATAACAGATTACATTTAATCCTCAAATGGCAAGCACAAACAAAAGAATGGGGCCACTTCCATTTATAAACACTACTCAGACATGATACGGATCTATAGGTTTCCAAATAAACACTTATTTGAGTTAAATTAATATGGGAAAGGACTAACACTTGCTGCACGCCCACACACTGACGTCAGCTCAGCCTGACCTGTATGAATGTACTGTACAGTAAGACACCAAATGTTACAGTCCGATCCTGCAGGGCTTTGATGAAACCATTATTCCAAAACAGGGTTATATCATCAGTAAGGAAATGTTGTGACCCATTTTGACTGCAAATGAATCATGAACTATCTTTGAGCGTCTTATGAAATAAAGATTTCAATATCCGGTACCCAAACTCAAAATGTTCCCAATCCATTTCAGCTGACCTGCCCATAAATCCAAACACAGATTTCTCTTCATCTGGCCGGGGGGATTTTCGGATTTTCGGATGTGGACTGAGAATACATCAGGTGAGGATCATTATATAAGCCTACAGTATGTCTTCATGACCTCTTCTTTTTTCAATCTGTACTAAAATAAAACTAATCAAGTGGAACAACCTTAAATAAGTAAATAAGTAGGCTGATGTAAAAAGTATAGCATTATAGTATCAGACATTTTCAATTCAATTCAATTCAATTTTATTTGTATGGAGCCAATTCATAACAGAAGTTATCTCAGGACACTTTTCAAATAGAGCAGGTCTAGACCACCATGAGCAAGCACTTGGCAACAAGGGCAAGGAAAAACTGCCTGTTAAAAGGCAGAAACCTAGGACAGATCCTTCGGCTCTGGGTGGGTGGTCGTCTGTCTCGACCAGTTGGGGTGAGAGAGAGAGAGAGAGAGAGAGAGAGAGAGAGAGAGAGAGAGAGAGAGAGAGAGAGAGAGAGAGAGAGAGATATGTGCACAGCAACAACAGTATTGGCAATGGCAATGGCAATCTACCAGGACCATGGCAGGAGGCTCCACCAGGATCGATAAGAAGAGAAGAGAACAAGAACTCCGGGGAAGACATGCATACACTATTTACTGAAGGGCTGAAATGAGTTTTTGCTCAAGTTGAAACTTTTTTAATTTTCATAGACACGGATTTGCAAAGACCTGTTTGCATCCCTCTATTGACTGCAAATGCGCCACCTCAAATTTTTTTCACTGCATTCACTTTGATCACGTCTTAAAAGTTAAGGTAGAGTGGATTTGGCAGCATATAATGGGTCGATCAGTGGGTTGAATCCTAACAATGTTTGATATAATTGTTTCCACTTTGCAAACAGCTTACACATTTTTTGCTGTGAGATATATGTCTGGAAACATCTACTAGCACTGTGAAATGAAAGGCCAGATAGGCAGTGGACCATTCCAGAAGTGCTCGAATGTTGACATGAATCAACTAAACCTCGAGCAACAACTCAATGTGTACTAGGTGATTCGCATATAAATGAGACAGGATTTTACAACGGCATTATCTTTGAATTTACTCGGTACGGTTTGGTAGTTTAGTAGTGAAAGAAAAGAAGGGAATCCGGATTCTTTTTTCAATTTTTTTTTTTTTAAGTTTTTGATCAGACTTTCCGGTGTGCAAGAACTTTGGCGTAATTGTTACCTGGCCCTATACGGCCATGACAACAAGGGCATCTAGGTCTTGCACAGTTTTCACTTTGCTTCAAATGATTGAGAATGTAGACTTAAAAAAAAAAAAAACTCCAGTGGCCCTTGTTGTGTGGTTGCTTGTTGTCTATGGACTGGAAGAAAGTATGTCTGTATTCCCTGAGGATACTGAAAGGCGCCGCACATGGATCAATTCACCAAGGGAGAGGTCAGAAGTCAAAGGCAGCTGAACAACAAGGTCAGATTTGACTTTCTCTGACTCCCTTCTGTTACCTTAATATCCCACAACCTGGAAGACTAACAATCTTCCTAAAATACCAGGTGGATAATGTGAAAAAAAATACCAAAAGCAGAATATTCAAAATGGTATGAAAAAATATGAGCGCTAGTTATGTAACATATGGTAGTTATATAATATATGATCTATATAAAATAGCTGATACTACTCTCACATCATCAACCACCCACCTACACGTTGCAATAGTGATTTATGATTAAAGTCATATGGAATAAAAACAAAATGCCAGGCAGATGTCAAAGTGCAGACATTCCTGAACACTGCAGTTTCAAGTCTCAGTGTCTAAGCTGAGGCAAATTAATAATAACTCTAGGAGGAAGGAGAGACATACCAATAGTATTTCTGAGTTTACGGTAACTGTACACTCTGTGAGGCGGAGAGGCCAACCGGCGAGTGAGAGCTTGCATAAAAGAGTGCCTTGAAAAATGTCAACTTTGTAATAAATGAGGAACTATTGTCAGTTTTTTCCACTTTGATTCATGCTTCCATTAAATTCTACAATGTTTTTTTCATTGCTGCTCACAGGTTTCCATCTCATAAAACTTTCTAAGCAAACAAAAGACCATAGAACCTTTCAATCTGAAAAAAAAACCCTGAACTACATTGAAAATGTTTTCCCAAGAAAGCTGGAAAAGGCAAATGAGAGATCTGAAAGCTAAGCCAGTGGTGTCAACACTAAAAACTGTCCATACTAATTACTTCCCAGAGGGAGTTTCCACTTTATTCCCTCTCTGTTGTCAGCACAGTCACAGATTCAACTGCAGGAGAGTGTTCTTACTTCCACTCGCAGGGAATGCTTAGCATCCCATTTCCATTTTGATTTGCAGTCAAAGTATAATACCGCCCTTGTCTTCTATTTAAATGCAAAACATGACACTATTCAAAGTGTGAACTGTATGTATGGTTGCTACAGAGATGCAGTCCATAGACACTAATCAGGAGCAATGTAACTGCAGGGGTAGGTTGACACCCTGCTTAAAACCCCCCGATTATATTGATGTGTTTATTTATTGAATGTGCTCAGGGTTATCATAACTCATCGTTGTCATGCTTACACCCCCAGCGTGCTTTTTCTTCACTCTAATTTTCCCCCTTTTTGTTTTAGACCCTACCTTTCATCTTGTCCTCCCCTTTTTTCAGCAGTTATTTTCCTTCTCCGTTCATTCCAACCTTCATCACTCATGTGCTCGTTGCTCTTCTCTTTGTCTTTCCTATCTCTCCTTACACTACTCCCTCCCTCCCTGTCTTCGCCTCCCCTCCTTTCTATTCAGATCACTCGCTTTCATTTCAGCACCCCTCCTCCCTCTGGATCGTCTTCTCTTCCTCCCTCCATGCTTTCTTCCATGTCCTTCCACCCTTCCATCCCTCCCTCCTCAGAAGCGATGGACCAAGGACGTGACGTGCTGATAGCAGTGGGATGTGCATTCACTGGGCTTTGTGCCACCCAACTCTCTTCTGTCAGACTTGTAATAAACTGCCTCTGCTTCTACTGATACATGGCTAATACCTCCAAAAAGTCAAATACATCACATTAACTATCAAGGCACAGTATGAAGAGTAGCAGTTGTGTGTATGTGACCGTGTGGTGGGACTACTGATGTCAGGCAATGGCTGCTGTCTCAGCAGAGTGACATCTGGGTAATGAAGTCCTGATGATCTTTCTGGAATAAAAGTGTCCCACATCGTGTGGCTCTGCTTAATATAGATCCATGCGGCCATAACTTTACGCACTTCTTCCGATGAATGACTCACTCGTCATCGCTGCTAATTTGCCTGCAGGCTTGTTAGAAATGTAACTGTCACTTCCAGGTTAGAGAAGCATCTGCTACATGTACAGTAAGGATGCAGCACAATGAGGGCCCACAGAGGATGTTTAACCCACTTTCCACTTGGTATCAACATACCTCTGGGGGGGATCACATTGTCACTGCATACTGTAGTGCGCACAAAGAGCTGGGAGGCACTGAATATCTGATCATCTAAACCAGCTTAAGAGGTGAACATTCATTAGTCACGTTAACAACAAGGAAAAATTAACCTGTCAGCTGAAATAAGGTAAACTCACAGATTCAATCGGGAACCTATTTCTGCCAGCCTGGAGAGCATCATTTGAAAAAAGGAACATGTTGAAACGCTGGTGGATGGTTTTAAAGCAAAACAGGATCTCTATGTTGAGCTGATTTGGCAACACTGCATCAGATTTAGCTGCCACAACTTGCAAAATAAAGAACTCACTGCTTGTGTTATTTTCTCCTACAAGTTTCTGACGCCGGCGGAGACGGCCTGAAAATGTATGCTACTTCTGTCTGGCATTAAGGTGGTGATATCAATGTCATTTCACACAGAACTATGAATCAAAACCTACGCTGTAGGTATTTATGAAGGGACTCCCATTAACAAAAAAAACGCAACTAGTCACCAACTAGACACATGCAAGATTATTTAAATTATTTCCCTGGGTGGATTACATTTTAACAAAACACCATTTTCTCAAAATGGTTCTCTTCTGTTCTTTTTTGGTTCTAAATGAAGAACGCAGGTACGCATAATAAAAAAAAATTACTTTCGCAGCTTTGGTAATAACGCAAAGTAAAGTGAATGATGACAAAATGACATTACCACATTCAGACTGTGCACCTGTAAAGTAATGTATTCAGCAGGGTACATTACAATAGGTAGAATAAAATACTTACTGCAACATTGATCAGATGTGTAGTTTGTCAGCTGTGTCAGATCAGAGACAGTTTTGAACCATATATGCAGCAAATGAGATACAGTTGAAACAGGTCCTTTGTTTTAGAGAATGTAATAAACAGTGTTGATGTGTTTTGCCAGCACTGACTGATTTGCTGTGCTCATATTGAGATGCATGGTGTCCATCAGCCCTTATATGGATCCACCTGCTCTGCCACTCCGCTGCCATCTCCCCTCCCCCCCTCCTATTTGTCAGCCCTGTGGATCTAAATGATGTGCTTTACCTTGAACTAGCTCACTTGTTTCCTCACCGATGATGTATACAGCATATAATATAGGGGTTAAAGCATCATTTCACTTGTCCAGTTTAGCTGTCTAAACCGTTCTCTTTTGTTAGGGTTGGTCTCTCTGAGTGTGAGTCAGTGTGCAAAGGATATTGTGGGTGTCCGACAGGTTATTGTTTGACTTTTTTTCCCCTCAACACTCAATTTCACTGGTTTCACCATTTCTGATGGAGCAAATCAATGCGACAGGAGCACTCCCTCCTAGATGGAAGATTTTACACTGCCAGTGTAGAATTTTTTTGTTCCCCTGCTAAAGAAAAGAAAAATGGTTACCAACAGGGGCAAACCGACCACATGAAATGCTAACAATGAAACAGTGGGGAAGGAAGAAGATGACAAGAAGGAAATTTTAGGTTGAATGTGAGCACTGGATACTGCAGGTGAAAGGTAAGTGCAATGGTTACACACCTTTAATGCACTACTGGTACACACAGCTTACTGTGTTAAGGAAATAAAAAAAAGAACTCTCAAGCAGATGTGATTCGAAACCGTGAATTTAATTTATTTACTCTTGTCACAGCGCTGAGGATTATGCCAGCATGTTTTAACATATCCGGCACTAAGCCTGTGGGCCTGCACTGGGAGTTGACATTGCAGGAAAACAAAGCTGCTACCCAGCCACTGGGTCAGAAGTCTTTTTTTTGCTCCAAACATACAGACAGAGCAACAGGAAGAGGCTTTGCCCCAGCCATGGAGACCTCCCTCATCCTATTTGTGCCTCCTCTGCCTCCCTGCGCTTGAAAAACATTAGCAAAGTATATGTGTTTCCCTGAGCCAGGCGAGACGGTGGTCCATCTGGTGACCTCAAGCTTAGAGGTGAATGGGGGCAACTTCATGCAATGGAATTACTGCTCGCTATCCTCCCGTTCTGCTTTTCTATCTCTGACTTCATGCCTGGTCCTCTCAGAACTGTGGTAAATGCTCCGTCAGTCAGCATCAGAAAACTATTTCCAAGTACTTTGTCGAGACTTGACACGACAACTGTAGGAAAACAGCTGCACAATAGCTCACTTATTCTACAAGTGTCTCATTTTATATTGAACATCAAAATCACATATAATAATACTGAGGTGGAAAGCACAGAAAAGAAAATTACATAAAAAAACAAACAAACAAAGTACTTAAGCTAGCTTTATACTGTCCTCAAGCTACCTCACTTACTCACTTCATGGCCATGGTGCCCTCCATTACTTAATCAGTCCAAATCCAGTGTCTCAGCGTTAATACAACAATTATATCCGACAAAAAAACATTAAAATCAGGGCACTCTAAGCTGTTCCCTCTTAGCTGGTACTTACCTTGTGCATGAATTTATAAATTAGTGCTGACAACATTACAAGTTAATAACATCTTGTTAGTCTTCTGCAGTAGCCCCACTTTGTTCGCTGAAATTAAGTGGACATAATTGGGTATGGAGGTTTTGATTTGCTGTAAGATGCAGGAACTTTTCCATAGCTTGAGAGGCTTTGTAAATTGACCATTTAAAATGTTTTACCACGAGTTACCATTTTAAACAAAGGCAGTGGGATTTCAAACACCTTCCCCCAGGATGGGAAGACAGCAGGGCCTTTAAAAGCACTGAGTGTTGAACAGGGTGCTGCAGTTATGGATGTCGTCTAGACTACCATTACTCACAATTCAATCAAACCGCACTTGATGCTTTTCCAACCTCACTCCAATCAATCAATTTTCCATAAGCGAATCATGCTCCAGTAGGCCCTGAAGATCCTACAAATCATGCAACTGTCATTAGAAGATACATGGGTTGAGGTTCACATGTATTCAGACATACAGACGTGTGTGCACATGCCAAGAGTTCATACGACCACAGGAAATAGAGTCCACTGAGAGTGCTTATCCCAGCCATTATGTAATCATGTAATTTATCAAAGAACTGTTCATACAAAAGCTGAAAAGCTAATAATACAGAGATACGTTTTCTCCAGGCTTTTCGGTCAAGTGTAAACTGATGAGTCAGTAGAACTGCAGCGAGGGTAGGCCTCATCACTCGGCACAGGGAAATAATGGCGCAAATCAGTGCAAAACGATTCTGCTGCTGATGATGTGTGAACGACCTCAGGGTTATTTCTGTCAGAACAGGCGTGCCAGAAAAACTGCACATAACAGTGGTGGTTATGGAGCCGTGCAGCTTTAGTTCTTCATGAAATACAGCCATTTGTTACAGAACAAGTGGAGAAATTAACACAAACAACAGAATAGTTTAATGTGTGTCTCAGACTCATTTCAGAGACTGAGTAAAGCATGCACAACTTGCTAATGTTCTCTCACTGTATCCAGCAGCTTAAGTTACCCCCACCATCTGATGACACACTCTGACGTCAATGGTTTTCATCCAAAGTTAGGTGCCACAGCGAGAAAGGCTTCCCAAGCTTGAATGGTTCACAGTTCACCGTTAAGAAATTGTCTGTACTGAAACACAGGCTCTGTGACAGAGGTTGAAGTTTAAGTGACATCTGTAGTCCTCCAGGACAGACTGGATCTCTTCAAAATAAGTGTCTGAATTTTCCTTTTTAAGTCCCAGTTATTCTACCATGTGATGTTCTAATTTGTTTATCGGAACGAGCATGAGTAAATACTGTGAAATCTAGGAGGTACTCAATGCCTTAATTTTGTAACGGAGAGGCCAACTAATTGCTGAAAATAGGGAAGGTCATTCACCAGCTGTAAGCCATTTTTTCTGTACCGCTTCATTTGCCAGCTTTGTCTTTTTGCAAAAACAGGAATCATCATTATCTAGCACGTTAAACAATTTCATACACTGGCTATGAGTAACTTACATAACACCTCTGGATAATGAGCAAGCAGAATAAATATGCCTTACACTGGGATTAACATGTTACCTATATGGAGCTACCCAGTGTTACATTTACCTTTGATGTATAATGATAATTATTAACATTGTTGATTGTTCCTTTGAAGTTTAAGTTACAATTGTGAATGTACAATATTTCTTTTAGTGACATTTGCAAATCAAGTTTCCCTGGGAACAATAAATAGAAATCCCTAAATATTGCACACTTTATCTATTTCTTGAATGTCCATGTACATATATAGAATATATGGACCACATGAATAATTCATAGTGTTGCTTGGAAGTCCCTGCGCCATTTACTACTGCATTACAGATGCGGGCTCAGGTGCCAAGCTCCATCTTCAATATTAGCCATTGCTCTAGTTGACATTCATGTGGGCCACTACTAAACCAAGGGCACAAGGCTTTAAATCACTGTCGGAGCTCGACACAGGCCTGCACACATAACTTCTGACTTGACTCTGTTGGTTAGAAGCAACAGCAGATGATCCAGGCTTAAGTTAGACAAATAACTCTCCTTTACTCCCTCATGCCCTCCAATCTGCTCTGGGCTGCTTTAGTCAATATCTGGTTCTTCTGTTTCTACTTCTCAGTCCATCCCTCCATCTTGCCCAGGTCTTATCTCTCTTTGTCCTTTATTGCCCTCTTCAGCTGAGTGCTGTTGGTTGGATTGAGGAGTGTCACTGTGACTGATGTGATATCGACAGACTATCAATCTTAGTAGAGTATGTACTGTCTACCAACGCTGGTGATCAAAATCCAATTCTTTATGATTGTGTCATTTGGCGAAAGAAGGGATCACGCTCCCCTTTTACCTGAGCAGCCGAGCCTCTGGCACTGCTTTCTGAGAACCCACTTAACTGTGTATTATCAAAAAAAAGCAGTGCCATTCAAATTAATCTAGACAAAGATCTCACCTACCCATCAAACTGACCACCATCAGCTGCAATCCCAACACCCCATATCAGGCCGACACACACACAGCCACTGAAGCACTAACATGTCAGCATAATGAAATTAGACAGCATAGTTTGTGACGCTGCATTGTCCTTGTTCATTTGTGGCACAATTCCCACCCCACACGGCCTCTTCACCCTTTCCAAAGCTGAGCAACCAGGATATTGCTAATCGCTCACAATAGAGGGATTAGCGGGCGAGGACAATGGGGGTCTAAATGTCAGAGCCCAGCACCTGCCTAAAGCCCCCTCTGTCGGACAACAGTCCATGGGCAGCAGGCGGCTGGCAAACTGCAAAATGCTGCTTGTTGATAACTGCATGGTGAGGGGGTGGAGCTAGAAGGCCTCCAGAGAGTACTAATACATGCATTAAGAATCAAATTTGGACATGGAACTAAAGCTTATCTTTCCACAGCAATGAAAACTCATTTTTCATTTTCTTCACTACTGTTTTGTATACTGTCGTGGTTTGTAAAAGTTTAGGCATTAGAGGCACTAAAGTAAGGACTTTATGCATTATTCAGTGCCACAGTTAAAGTGAAACCTCAAACAAATGTAAGATGAACAAAACTGTAAGTGTAAAGTAATCCGAATGAACCCTGAAGGCAATGATTTTCTTGAAACACATAATAGTTTCCAATAGAATAAAAACACTGAGTGTGCTATTCTAAAGGCCTCAAAACCTAGAGGTCTTTATGGATCCAAACATTCTGACTCAATCCTAAGAGGACATGTAGAAAACCTGCTTAAACCTGATATGTATAAATCAAAAACAGTGACTCAATCCAAAGAGGACCTGTAGAAAACCTACCTAAAAACCGATGTGTATATGTACCCAAGAACAGTCAGACCCAATATGAAGAGACCTGATCCAAATGTAGTTGATCTGAACAGACCAAAATAGAGAGAAAACCAGCACAGGCAGCAGCAGTATGATCCTCCACCAATTAATGGGAACACTTGTCAGTTTTCCTGCACTTCCCAGTTCACACCTTTTGTTCCATTTTAACACATTTCTCTGTTGTGATGATTAGATAACGCCCCATGATCAGAGCTGATAAGGAGTCAGCTCAGATCCACTTTTAGACACATTGACACATGGACCCCAGACCTGGAGTAAGACAATGGGACACTATCAACTTGATTAGACTAAATGGTCCAATGCCCCAACTCAGATTCAAGACTGTGGCTACTAGGAACCAAATGGATCCATGAAAACCTCCATTAACAGCACTTGGGCTAAAAGTGTATCCTGAGGGCTGCACTGAAATCTCAAGGATTTATATTTTTTGGATTGTGAGCAAAATATGATGGTAATCTACCTATTACATTTAGATTTTGATATTTCATGTGGTGAAGTACAATTTTTTTTTCCTGATAATGGTGCGAGAGGAAAGGTCACAGAGTTGCCAAAACCATTTAGATTTCTTCCACGCTCATTTATAACTTTTTATGGTGTAAGGGTTTGTAAAAGAAGAAGTGGCTGACAGGTTTACCACTCTTAAGGACCGGTGACTTTCTCTTTATTTTTTCTCTCATTATGTACCTGTTTATATTGAGGTATTTTTTTGCTCCTCGTGGTCTTATTTTTGCTTTCTTCAGTTTCTGTTGTTAGCCTAACAAAACACAATATTACAGGTCCAATTTAATCAGCACAGCGAAGGACATGAGAGAGTAAATCTTGCTCAGTGTCACTGGCATAAAAAATCATCGTCTCATAATAGCTGACTCTCAGGAGGAAGCTGGCATGCTTTAGCGGCTTGCTTTTTCCAAAGCAAGGGCAAAACTGTTTTGAGAAATATTGAATTTTATGCTTTTCATGCTTTGCAAACCTGCAGCAAAGAATGAAGACTTCAGATGCCACACTTCTATGTCTCTGTCCTCATTTTCCTGCATAGATTTCTGAAAGCCGACCAAAATTGGCCTTGGCACATGATGGTAATTGTCTCAGCAGTGCCATCCAAGGCACTCCAAATTCATCCTGCTTGCTGCTTCACTTATGGTGCAAGTGCCTCTTCCTGCTCAGCAATACTCGCCCTAATCTTATCAGTGTATACCACTCTCAGCCAGCCAGACAACCTCAATGCCTGCTCTTGCCTTTTGATCAATGGAGATCACTTCATGGGAAAAATAGAAAAATCCACCCATGTCTGTTATCAAGTCATGGTGATACAAAGAGGGGTTGAGTAGTAGAATTCCTTCAACATTCTTGACAAGTGGGACTTGCCATGGGCCATCACTTCCAACAGAACAAGAGGAACATGGGCCATTTTCAATTCATTGCCATTTGCCTTCAGTGACACAACCAAAAATTAGCATGGTGAAAATATGAAAGGTATTCCAAGTTGTGTACTGCACCATGTTCAAAGGGGTGCATTTGTGACATGGAGTAGCTAGATGTAAGTGTAAATGCACAAAATAAATGCAATGGATTGATTTTGCTATTCTGCACCAGTAATGCAGTGTAAACGGTAATGTTTGTCCTGAAAGTAGGGCTACACAACTTGTCCTCTTCAAGCTACATACAAATAACACGACGTTACATTTTAGAATTGCAAACAGCGCATACAAGTCCAATTTTGCATGCATGTGGTGTTATATAAGTAGGATAGTTATGTCACTTCGAAGTTAACTTACATGAGTTAAAATAAGTAATCCTTGACTGTTGATTTCACACAGAACATGAACAGCGGCCTCCTGAAAAATGCTGTTTGTTTCAATAATCTGCCTCGACCACCTCCCTAGCTCTTTGTACACATAAAATGACAAGCCATCTCTGCACCGAGTAAGTCAGTACAGAGTAAATGGCGTGAAATTATGTGAAAAGAAAAACAGGCATTATGACACACAAAATGACTTAAGATTGGCGTGCCATTTGGTGTGGCCACATAGGCCAAGAGGTCACAAAAAATCAAATGAACATGTTCAGCAAATAACATGCCAATCTGCCTACTTGACTTTAACATTTCTTGTAAATTGCAACAGATTGTGTGTGATAGTGTGATAGTGAGAGAAGGTAAAAGTATAACCCAAGACATTAAGATTCATCCTCTAGGGACTGTGAACATCCAAAAAGGGAATCCAGTATATTCCAATTCTGCCAATATGCCTAAATGTTACACACAGGACCTTTAATATATTACAATACAGAGGTATGTGTTAAAAGTTGATAAAACATATCTGTGGTTTTTAATGCAGAAGGTGGACTTAAACCAATGTTCTGCAGGATGTTTTAACAAGAAACATCTTGTTCCAAACCACGTACAAGCCATGTAGTCCACTAAAGATGACTGAAGAGATCAATTTGTTGCCCTCACGTTTTTGTCCCTATGCTCAAGTCTAAGAGAAGAAAATTACCTCATGAAATTCATGAATTCATACAAATTAATTCATTAAGTGATGAAGAGAGCATATTAGGATGCCCACCTCCAATGACCCCAGGACAACTTGGGACTATTTTATCCTACATCATTGTAATAATAATTTTGGAATAGTACATTCACTACTTAACAAATACAGGAAAAACCACCATTAATCTTCTTGTCACATAAAAATAAGTTTCTTGTTAGAGACCTTGCAGCCAGAAAGTCAATGCCCCTCGTTTTACTTTCTTCAACTCCAAGCACCTTTTTCTCAAAAGCAATGTTCAGCACAGCACCACAAAAAAATAAATTAAATGTCAGACCACCTTAAACATAGCAGCCTTATGCTGGTAAAACCCACTGTATATGTGCAGGAAACATGTCTTGTATAGTACCCTTAAGCCTAGAGCAGGTCAGGCAAAGATCTGACCCATTTTAGATCTTCTAGCAGAGCCTGTAAATAACCATCAATGGCTATTTTTGGAATGGAAGAATTACCGTAGGAGGTTGATTTAAAATTTGCTTCTTTGTCATATATCAGAGAAGGGTGGTGTCACTGACACTCATCACTTTTTAATTACCCACAGAACTTAAATGAACTGAGGTTGACACCTTCATAATAAAGCCCATGTGTCCTGGGAGCTCATTTGACACAGTGATAATGTGTCTGGATAATATAATTAGCTGTCTAAACAGTCACCTGTCCATCAATCACACAGATGTGCAACAAAGTATCCTACTGGGATTGTTTGAAAGAAGAAAAAATAGAATGATGATTGTATGCAAATTGTGATTGTAACATCTATTAATTATTGAATATTGTTAATGGGATGACTCCTTTTTATTTGACATCAGAAACAAACCTTTAGGGTTAAAAAAAAAAGGCGACTTACCTTCAAGAACAAACCAACTGCTCATGCTGAGGAAAAGGGAACCCCCTTAGAGGACTCACAATTTAAATATTCAAATAACAAAGAGAGCCGCGGAAGAAGTTGTATCTACACATCACAAATAACACAAAGGATTATGGGAGGTTTCGGGTGGGAAATAAAGTAAACAAAACAAAACAAACCCCAAAACAAGAACAAAACTACACTGTTGATCACCCACTTTCCATGTAAAGGAGGTAACCTATCAAGGGTCCCCACGCATTTGTCTAGGAGACTGACATGGCTGACAGAGAGAAAGAGAGGGACGGGGGAGCGAGGGAAAGGCTGACTGATGGGTTATGTGGGGCCCCCCACTGTCTCCTTGCATGTACTTAGGAGCTGCCAAAACTTGTGTGATATTAATGTCATCTGCCTTTTGTAATTTGACTTGGGAGTTCAAATCTTGTCTCAGCTTTGCCTCTCTCATGTCTGCAGGGTCTTACATCTCCCGCGAAGAGAAAAAAGAAGAGAAAAGCTTGTTGGGCTTTAGTTTCAAGCAGATGTCAGATGCACCTCACTTCCTACTCTAAACTGGGATGAGTCTGCTTCTTGCAGGAGAAGGGAAAAAAAGGTCATTTGGCAGCGCTCTTGGCATTTCACAGCAATATTTCCTGCGTATGAAGTGGTAAATGGGAGCCTTAACTCACAGATGGCACACACTTTGGTGAGAGTCATAAACCGACTGCTTCCTCTGAGGGATTTGGTTGTGTCAAGCACCTGATACACGTCCAGGATGTCTTTGATAAATCCTGACAGTGGCCAGCAAACATAAAGTGCTCATGCATGACAGTAAGTTAGATGTGTGGGCAAACATGCCATCCAGCTTGAGGTCATTTATCTCGGATAATAAATAATACACCTTGTGCTAGTACTGACAGTGCACTGTTTTAGCTGTTAGTAAAGAAAAATGTATATATTTCATGGTGTTGTACCATCAGGAAATTACATAATGCATGCTTTGACAGATTTAACATAAACTCTGCAAACTTCAATGTAGGCTATTACTTATATATCTATTTTCTGCCTGTCATGAAAGCTGTCAAACTGCCTAGAGCCCTAATGATACATAGCTATATGTAAATAAAAAATAATATATAAAACTATGCAGTACAAAAATGCCAAAGATATTTGAGAACCAATTCTTGGTCACAATTCTTTAATAGCTCAATTTAAGGGGTCCCTATTAATGGTCCTTATCTTATGGGCTAATGTTTAAGGAGATTAGAGCCAGTGTGTCCATTCTGGGCTACTATAGAAACATGGTGGACTCCGCTGAAGAGGACATGCTCCCTCTGTTGATCATTCTAAGGTAATAAAAAACACAATTATTCTTATTTTCAGGTGATAATAAACGTATAAAAACATTATATGAATATGTTTGTCACTTGCTGTTTTTGCACATAAAAACTATTTGAGTAAGAATGCCAGTTTTGTTTTTTTTTAATTTGTTTTTTCAGTAGGTTCATTTTTATTTTTTGAATGCACCTTGGCATGGTGCAACCTGCTTCTACTTCTTCTACAGTTGCCAAGGCCATCATATCATGCTGCCACTCACCGTTACCTGCCTCAACTTCAATAAAAAGCAGAAAAAAGAAAAGAATAAAGAAGTTGACGTGTCAGGGATGAACGCAACTGCAACACCTGCAGAGTCCAGATGGGAGCTTTTGTTGCATGTCATGGCTCCGTCTTTCACCACAGTGGCTGACAAAAACACCACAGAGTACACAAAGCTCCGAACAGAAGATTCATTCATTCACTAGAAAACCAGCACACAATTATCTTGACACAGCGTCACACTGGATTTCCCAAAAATTTTAGACATTTGTTTAAAATGTGCAACATTTTAATGGAAACACAAGTAAATACTTATATTGCTTCTCTGTTGCTACTTCTACAACTATCACTGCTACTATTGCAACTATGTCTACAATTACTATGACTATTGCTGCAGGCAGGTTTGGCCTGTTGCTAAAAGGAGCTGTTCATCAACAGGGTCTACTACTCCTTGCCTGTTCTACTGTGGCCGACCCTGACCTCTGACATCCCAGGGGAGGTCTGTTGAAAACTGTCAATAACAGATCACATTACATATTTTATGAGGTGATGTACATTTGCTCTAGCTTTTCCATCTCCCCATCTTATTTTCCCATCAGCCAGTCTAACCTCAACACTTGGACCACTTCACTCATGACACCAGGGGTCCAGAAGCCTGCACTTTACACTGGATTTACATATTCTGATTCAAGTTTTGGCAGTCCTCAAATGAGACAGCCTGCCCACACAAAGGCTTAGGAACATCAAAAGAGCCCAACTTCCCCCTCAGATGAATATCTTAGGCCATGTAGGGGGTGAGACTTGACAAAAAAAAACACCACAGCAAATATCACAAAAGCAGATGAGCCAGAAGCTATTGGGCGAGATTTTGAATTATGCAGAGAGCCAATGTGGAGGCGAAATTCTGTTCAGACCACAGAGATGCAAAATGAGAATAGGAGCCTCAGTTAATGGCTGAAGCCAGTGGATTGAATTTCAGAAGATAGTGGCACCAGCTATCAATTCTACCCAGATAATCAATACGAAATATGGCCTCCATATTGCTGCTCTGACACGAGAGTGGATTTTCCTGCAAAAGTAAATCCAAACCTTTTTAAATATCCCAACATACAAATACTAAGCTTCATCAAAAATATATACTGATGTGGATTTTATTTAGCCAGGGAATGATCTTTTCAACTTTCTTTCAGTACTCAGGGGTTAAAAACATGGCTCAAGGGCATCACAAGAAGGAATTACAGGACAGAAGAGCAATACTTCTTCCATCCATAAATTTAACTAGGGTTCATCATTTAATATATGACACAGAAGATCCAGATTGAACGTGTTATCTTTTTATTAACCAGAGACTTAGACTCTTACATCCCGACCAGGGCAACACATTATCAAAATCCCATGACCTTGACTTTAATATTAAGAATAATGTTTAATTTTCTTGGATAAGATAGAAAATATTTCTAATCCAGTTTTTGCTGAACACAAGCCAATCAAGTAATTTCACTTTTATCTGTTTGACCTTAAGTCTTGAGGTGACAACCACAAAATGATTTAGATCTAATATCTTGACCTTTTGAAAGGCTTTCACAAAAAGGTCACATTTTACTGGGCAAATATTCTCATTAATGAAAAGAATCTCTTATTAGAGCAAGTGGAATTTACCTAAAGTTGTCAAATTTCTTCAAATGAAAGGACAGATGATTTCTACCATTGTATCTGTGTATTAAAAGGAGATGCACAATAGGCCCTGCAAATGCAATATCCTATTTCTGATCAAGTTCATGCAGCACAAGTATAAAAGGTCTGCTGGAAGATTTAAAACATGCCTGAAATCAGGAAGACTCCGAATGGATGGGATTTAAAAAGATTAGACCAAGAGGCTAAGTAAAGTGAGTTTGTGTCTGTGTGCAGCTGGTGCCTTTATTTACATATTTACAACTGAGTAAGCATGTTTCGCAGCTTGTGGGACACGTATGCAAGAGAAAGTCAAAAGAATTGCTCCAGATTCTTAGCAAGCAACTTCATCTGCAATTTGGATTTTCTTTTTTTGTTCTGTTCTTCTGTTCTTCCCTTAATACATAATCCATACTTACAGCCATACATTACATACAAATCAGAATGATAGTCACTTTACTCCATACCTGATACCTGTGCTGATAAACAATGCATAATGTATAAGACGGTGGGTGCACTGTCAGTGGACTACATGCCATTTGGCCTATACACACTGTGCATAGTATCACAGTGCACATGCAGTGCATAAATTGTCACAATCATTGGCAGGTGGAGCAATATAGATGTATAAAATGTATGTTAGTAAATAGATCTTTCCCATCATAATGATACTTAAACACATACATTGGTGTTTGATGATGTTCGTCCTCACATTTATCAAATTCAAATCATAAAAATGCAACTCACATGCAATTCTCTGCAACAAATTAAGGCAGTTGTTTTATTAATTAAGTAGTCGTTTGTCTTCCTGTTTAATAACCTGTCATTTTTTGAACAGAAGCCTTTACAGAGGAAGAAAGAAAGTGATTTTGCTTTGCAACATTTCACAAAAATTCTTCCATCAAATGTGTTTGTGAGCGTCATGGATGTGTTAATAAGAAGCTCATCCATGCAACATTTCCCTGTGGCCCAAAGAGCATTTCTCCCATAGACCACTATTATAAAAGAGATGTCTGTAAAACCGTTGACAGGACACCTTGAACAGCAGACCAGGTCAATTATAACTCTCCTCTGAATGTTTGATCATTATATTTGTAAACTGTTCCTTAAGCCAAGAAAAGCGATTTAAAATTCTATGATATCATCACAATGTAGAGCCTATGGGCCGAGCGGGAACTAGCGGGCTGGGCCAGTGGGAGAAAGAGTAAATGGTAAATGGACCTGTACTTGTACAGCGCCTTTCTAGTCTTCAGACCACTCAAAGTGCTTTTACACTACATGCTATATTTGCCCTTTTACACACATTCACTCAGCGATGGCAAAGTCCAGAAACAGAAAACTAACTCATTGGTACACATTCACACACCGACGCAAAGCATTGGGAGCAATTTGGGGTTCAGTATCTTGCTCAAGGATACTTTGACAGGTGGAGGGAGGAGCCGGGGATTGAACCAACAACCTTCCGATTAGTGGACAACCCGCTCTGCCTTTGAGCCACACACGCCCTTAGAAACACTACTGCGCATATTTATTAGGGCACATTCCCAGGAAGTAAACCCGGAAGCTAGAAACTTTTTTTGGCGTACATGCCAGGGGAGCAATTCTCACTGCACTGAGAATTTGGGTCCGGTTTCCAGTTCTAATACTGTTTGTCTAACTAGCTCACAACTAGAGGCTGACTGATACTGGATTTCCAAGGCCAATAACAGCTTATTGTCTGATATTAGTTTTTTTTAAATGTAAAAACATACAACACAAAGAAACATTTTTGTTTAGGATCCCTTAAGTTTGGTTATTTAATCAAGGTATTTACTGAGCTGGACATTTTACTATTGAAAAATAAACTTGCCATAAACAAAATAAATACTAAATAATAAATGCGTCACCTGAAATTAAATAAAGTATCAATAACAACAATTGAAAGACAACACAAATACAGAATAAATATATTAAAGTTGAGATAGGCCTATGGACATTCTCCAGATTTGTATCACTCTAATGGCCTTCACGAAATATGAAATATAACCTTGTGGCGACACAGTTTCTTCTGTCCCACAAAGTCCATCAGCGAGTTTTATTTTTAGGTTCCTTAAATGGAGTGGGAAAATTGAAAAGCACCACTAAAGGTGAAGGGGGATACAGCGCAAGCATCAGTCCCTAATGGCTTTCATGTAGTGTTTCAAGGAGGGGAGAGCAGGAGAGAAGCCCCCAGGGGCCTGGTTACAGGGTAAACACTGTGCAGGTAATGGCACTGCAATGACTGAACGGTTTCAATATCATTGCTTCATTGACTAACGGGCATAATGGCAGAGACAGCTGCTGCTAAGCCGTCATGTTGAAATCGATCCTTGCGGAGGAAGAGAATTAGCGACTAGCTACCCAAATTACATTCCTCATTCTCTGAGCACACCTGAGCTGCTTCTTATTTTCTAATTTTTTATTTGTTTGGTTTGGACACTTTAGTGGAGGAGAAATGCACACTTAAGCCATTCTTTCATGATTTTCAAAAGAACATTTTCTCAGCAGTGCTTTGTGGTGTAAGTGGCGTCTGTACTGTGGAGTGTGCTGTGCTCATGAATTGCAGCCATGGTATGGTATTATAGTTATATGCATTTCTAGAAAATGGAAATAAATAAGTCAACAGAACAAATGTTGTTTTGATGAACTTAAAGTGACTTACATGCAGTCTCTTCTTCGCCTAAGCTCTTATTTCGCATGACAAGACTTTGCTGACTTTCTCCAGAACCAGTGACATTTTAAAAGCCTGGCCCCATGTTGGTTGCAGTACTGTTCTTTGTGCATGAAAAAAAATATATACAAGCACAAACATTGACCCTCTTTTCTCCGTATGGATACCATCGTTCAGGTTCCATTATGCACTTTGGCTCCTATTCTACACGTGTGCCTTGAGGTTCAAAGTTTCAGACCAAAACTAGAATTCAGATGTCTTTACTGTCAAGTTGGTGCAGGAAGGTCGAATATTAATATTAAGATCAGGATGTGACTAGTTTTACAACAAGATAACCTGTCCCATATTAAGAGATTGGTTAGATCCTTAGAACTCAAAAGTGTCTTAATAGGCAGGATTTATGGGTCATGATAATAAACCACAAACAGCTATCTTTAAAATAACTTTTGTTTCACCTCCTAGAAATCACAGACATCCATAAAATATAATTAAATATGGCTGTGAGCAGCCATTATCTGTGTCTGAGCCCACAGGGCAAATGATTTGACAGTGGGAAAATGTGCTACATTCATCAGTTTGAGAAAGTTCAACATCTCAAAGTTACAACATTTTAGTGAAAGTCATGCAACTGCAGGTAAACCGGTTCTGGAGGTACTGCAGTTTTCAAAAATTGCCAATTTGACCTAATAGTGGATTCACATTGACCAAATGGGGTCTGACACCTCTTGGCCCAAATTCAAGCGGGGGCTGAAAGTTGGTGCCTCTGGAATTTAGACATTATGCCTATTTGTATGAAGGCCTGCCTAACCTACTTCGATCTGTGTCATCTTTTTCTTCCTAAAGTGGATAACATCTATCACACCCAAAATAACAAACATTATATATGCAATATAATGTGGCCCAGTACAGTAACACAATAATCTATTGCCTCAAACTTTTCTATAACAGGATAAGAACCTCTCCGACACAGTCTGAACAAACTTCACAATTGTAATATTCCCTGCAAGGCCCTTGTATTTGATTACATTATTCCGTACAGGCTTTTATTAGGTCCACCCCTTATGCATGTAATGTAATCTCCATACTCGATGTATTGAGTACTAGCTTTAACTTTGAGGCATTATGTCTGCATATTAGAGGAATTTCACACAGAAGACCTGCTGGTATTTGCAGAAATGTGAAGAAGCCTCCTCAGACAGGGTCAGAGTCCAGCTTTTTTTTGTGTGTGCAGCAGTGAGCATCTAGTCAAAAGGGCAACAGCCTTTTTGCTTCTGCACTGTGCATAACAATCATGAGACACTAACTTCCTTTGCTTGCTGCTGGAGCATTTACAATTGTTTCAAAATGTGAAAATCTGAAAATGTGTTCAAAATTTGTGTTTGCAGAAGATTGATCGATACTGAAAGCACTGCACCAATCCCTTGTAAAAACAATCTCAGCATTTTATAGAATGTCTCCAAACAAAGCTCTAGTTTGTGTGATAATTATAGAATCCTGCAAATAACACAATGTACAAATTATCATTTCTTTGCAGAGAGCATTAGTATCTCCCCATAGACTCTTTTTTTGTATTGACCATTTATTGTATTTATGACAATACACAGCACTGCTGGCAGATTGTGTTTATTGTGAGGAATAAATGCGTCTTATTGATATAAGTGCAATATTACATTCTCTTTCTGAAATTAAAATACCAAAAATCTAATATTTCACTCTACATCATCACTCCCTGTTCAGTGTGTCCTTCAGCACAAACCTCTGGAGTATGTAAAACATTTGATGTGGGTGAGACTAGGAGTGAACTGGTGATGCTCTTGGCCCTAGAACTCGGCAACTGCAGCAACAAATATGGAGGAAAGCAATAAAAACCAAAGTACAACAAAGCTCCACATTCAGCACTCAAAATGTGGTCATTAACATGGAAAGCATCAATATTTATCTTTGAGCTGTATTTTCAGTCTCCTTTTTCAGCAACTGTGGTGGCTTTATGGATTTTGCTCAGCTCTGCCTCTGGCTACGTGCAGTTTCAAGGTAGACGGCTAATCAAGATGAGTGTCGGGGCAGGACTGAGATTAACCGAGTGGGAGGGGGGTCAGACAATACACTTCCTGTCTGAGGAAATAAAGGATGTGTGTTTTATTCTTAAAGGGTCAGTTAAAAAAAAAAAAAAAAACATACATAAAATGGCAGTTCTGTTGGGCAGAAAATGTATAAGGATAAGTTAAAAAGTCCTTTTGTATATGGTTTCACTAATCATATTGCAAGTTCATTTCCTTAGTGTTTTGCTTAATGTAGATTTTATTTATTTATTTGCTTTGGTTTCTATGTCCTGTCTATGTTCTTTGCCCCATAACACGTTCCAGAAACATGAAATTATTAGGGTTAGGGTTTTATCAACTCAATTAAATCAATTTTCATTCTATTTAAACAGCTAGTTTGAAGGAAGGAGACTCCATGGGGGGACCATTATCCCTGTATGATGAAGGTACGTGCTGCAAGCCTATGAGGGCCGCATATTAAAAGCCAGGGCAGTAGCCAGGTGCCACATTTAAGCAGAGTGAACATTTTAATGCATTTTTGTTAATCAGTTGTTAATTAGGAGGGGGGGGGGGGGGATTATAAATGAAAGCACCACCCAATAGAGAAATTAAGTATCTCTTGTGAGACATTACCATATCTGAATGTTGTTAGAGGATGTCATCTTGATTTGTGCTTTTTAGACTGGATTTAATGTTTGATAACTTTAACTATCTATAGTCTGACAAAGTAAAACAATCTTAAAGAGTAACATAAATTGGGTTAGGTACTGCATTTCTGTTCTGCAATTTATTGCAACTCATCAGCCAACATATACACTGATATAGATACATCTGCATAAGCAAGTATCAGTGGATAAATCACCCTGGCCAATCTTTCAGTCAAGCTCTAAAAACTACATATGAGATTTCATCCCACTGTGAAATGGGCATATCCATTCATTACGTTTCTCTTCACCTTAAGAACTTAACACCAGCTCTGTAAATTCAACAATTCAAGGGCAAACTCAATTTAGCCAGAGACTGTAAAAGGCCACAGACAGCATGCTGTCTTTTAATGCGGTCACATCATACGGGAATCTAGTTGTCAAAAAACAGAATTAAGCTGTCGAGGGAAATAAACAACACCTCAGAACTCATAATTGAGCTTTAGTCACATCTAGCTGATCTGAAAAAAGACATATCACAAATACAAATTACTATTATTACTACTACTGATGTAGGATTGCCAAGACCAAACCGCACTATCACGGATTATGTTTTGTTGTTGTTATGTTTCCATATTACAGTATCCCAAAGAAAAATGTCCGGGTAGCCTACTGGTTCTTTCCCTTTGTGGACAATATATATTTAATATATATGTATTCCTTCCTCAACAGTAGTTACACATGTATCAGGGCACAGATCTGAATCAAGTAAATTAAATGATTTCTATTCTCTGCTTGAGTGTTCCTTCTTACACTCTAATGTCTTTTCAAGCACTATGAGATGTCTGATGTCCCTTTTGTTAAAAATGAATCTATAAGTCTAAAGACATGTTTTACAGACACTTTTCATTTTGATATATTCATAGTTGTTTGGCAAATATATTCCTAGATTTGCCTTTATTCTTCCATAGACTATAAAATGATCAGAAATTCATTTTCCAACAAGTAAAAGCGCTTTTTTTTTTTTTGAGAAGCCGCATGTGGGAACAACATTAGAGGGTTTTCTGAGTGGTTGCATCATCCTTTATTTCATCCACCTGAACCGCAAGCATGTTCCCCTGCTGATGTGATTCTGTCTCATAACCTCGTCTTTCACTGTGTCAGCGACTTCTTTACAGGCTGGGGAGTAAAATGCATAGACTATCCCGGGGACTTGTTTTGTGGCATAAACAGAACAACAACTGAAACACACCATGCTATATTTTAAAGGCAAATTTACAGTCTTGTTTTTCTTTGACGGCTAGACCATGGTGTTAGCTTTGATGGAATATTTCACCATCTGCATTAAAATGTATGTCTAGTATACAGCAGAGAAAGTTTCACATTTGATTTTAAACTGAGTGCATTTATTGTAAAAACAAAACAAATTATATTTTAAGACATTTAAAGTTACCAGAAGTTAAGTTTGTAAGACTAAAACTCAATCACATGACTTTACAGTCAAAGGTTGCCTATAAAGCTCAGTGCAAGTCTAAGCCACTTTCATCTCACCAGCATCGTAATCATCCATGAATGGGCCTAAAAACTGTTTAGCATGATGAACACTTGCACGGTTACACTGTTTGCGACGTAACCCAGTCAATTGCAGATAACTGCTTCTATCATGTACAAAACTGAATAATAACCTAAATGGTCTTTCTGGAAAGTCACCAGGAGAAAAAAAAAGCAGACGTATCTCCCATACACCGTACACAATCAAATATACCATTGATTGAAGGGATTTCAAGTAGCTATTTTTTGTTTTTATTCTATTATGTACAGACAGAGAACCTCCAGTTTATTACAAGTGCACTTCAGTTGCCATTATTGTGCAGGTATTCTATATCTGGACATTTGATGGCTGGGTATCATGTTGCATGAGTAGTCTTCATTATCAGATAACAATTGCTGGTAAATGGTAACAAATAGAGAGCCCGGTGAGTGGAGATGAGAGCTAGATAAGATATAATAAAGTTATACAGGCCTTGTGCGTTCACGACTGATTCAATTACAGAGTAATGTTCTAGATTACCCAGTCTGTGATGAAATATAAAGAACCACTTTCCAAAAGCATTACACCTATAGTACTGTAATTGCAATGCATTCACTGTGCCACTGTAATTAAGCCTACATAGTTAAATGAGGTGGTGTACAATGAGCATCCTATATCCTGAACAGCAGTGTAATGACAGACAGTACCACAGCGCGAGGCATCCTTTTGTTCTGTCGATGTATGAGAGCAGAAATGAGAATCTTGCCAATTTCCTAGACATTGTTCATGCAGCACGTGTCGGGCATCGACTTGCGCAGCCTTCAGTTGTGTAAATTCCATTAGATTGATGGGTTTGCGTGTCTGCAAATGAAAATGTGAGTGAATTGTCGAGTGTGCGAAGGAGTGCATCAAACCGTGCCACAGAGTACAGAATCCATAGATGACTGCCGACGCTGATACAGGATTATCCTCTGGTGGATTTCCACATTATACATCTCATCTCCTCCTGCAGAAGCCACATTGCACAATAGCAAGCTCAAGCTAAACAAACTGATTGCTCAAACAGTGATCCCATAGGCTGGATAACCATCTCTTTATCTGGCAGTTTGTATTTCTCCTCCTCATTCTATGAGGAACGACTTACTGACTTTCAGGCATATTGACATTTCCAACTTTTGTGTCTTCAGTCAATACTTTGACATCCTCCAGAATATAAGTATATCCATTATGGCCACAAATAAAGCAGTGGAAGAAGTATTCCAATCCTTACTTAAGTAAAAGTAGCAGTACCCCAACATACTCACATTACTTAATTACAAATAAAAATTTTGCATTCAAAAACTTGCTTTTTTAAATCTCTTTAAATCTCCGCTGTTGGGTGCTTGGCAGGGAGTATACAGTGGGTTTATTGCAGCTTTTTTTTATAGGCAAAGGAAGAAGTCTGCTGTGGCTGGGAACAAGGATGATGAGAGACTGAATCAAAACAGTAAAGTTGTGTAAACCAACAGTAAACCAAAACAATGAGCTAAAAGATGCTAAAAAAAAATCTGTCGAGCTGAAGAGTTGGGTGATAATTCCTTAGGTTTACAATGAGAAATCACTTGCTAATAATATGAATTATAAATATTGATTACCATGAATATCATTTTGATCATTATTTTAATAAAGACTTGCTATTGTTTATCAAAGCAATAACAAACAAACAAGTTTGATGATATCGCGAAGTAGTGTGGGATCATGGGAGATGCTGTCATAATGCAGAAATGTTACATATTATATATTTCAGTACAGTTGGGTAAATGTACTTATTCCAGTATAAATATAATAAGCTTGTTACAGAATTAGAATGGCTTGTTTTAGCAATTAACTGTATATGAAATGCCACTAAATATAAACATAAATATATACAGCACAAACCAGTTCTCATTTTTTATCTTGACTGCTATGAGTTGTGACTGGAACAATAAAAAACTACTAAAAGATCATATGAGAGGCTTTAATAGATAAAATAAATAACTAAGCAGCACAGTGCCACACTGGATTAGCTAGTGCAGTAACTTCACACCAAGACTCCCAGCAGTGCAATGGGATCTCTGTGACTGCTGGGTTATTAACACGTTTTCTACATGGAGGAAATTCTCTTTTTGGTAAATTGTGGAGGCTTAACTTCACTTTCAATTTACACATTCCTTTCTTGCCTTTTTTTGACACCTTTGATTAAGGTTAGTTCACAAAGTTTACTGAGCAGATGATTCCTCAGTATGAAGCCATATAACAGGATGTGCTGGGCAGAATGCAAGGTGATATTACAGTTAAGGTCACCAGTTTGATTATTGTAAGACTTCTTGAACACACACACACACACACACACACACACACACACACACACACACACACACACACGACACACACACACACACACACACACTTCGAAAAGGAGTGAAATGAAACATATCGGCAGATACTAGAGTGTTATTGGAAATTTGAAAGCATAATAATTGGCACTGATACTGAAATCTCCACATTACCAGACTTCCACCAGAATACCTTGGACTAAGGAGAAAGTGCTGGGAATTAAGCCTTAATAACAAATAAATACAACCTGTTATGGGAAATAAATCCCACCATTGTGCACATTACTAAATTATCCACCTGATCTAGCTACATACAGAATGTATGAGTAATGCACAAAGCACTGAATCTCTACCGCTGTGTATGCAAAGACGTGATAGGCATCGTGAGGTGCACTTCAACTGCTGAAACGTAAATCTAATTCGCATCTTTCAAAATAAATGAATTTGTGAAGACACCTGCTCAGATGTTGCTGCTGGATTACAAGTGTCTTGAGGGAAGAAAAATGTGCATCATGTTTTGTTTGGAAACCATAAGGTATTCTCTCAGGAAATGGCTGAAAGCATTTGTCACTTTTTATTGAGTTTCTTCTGACAAAAGGCTCTATTGTGAAATGTGAGACAGTGAAAGCAGCATAGTTCCTTACTTGCACCACAAGTCCTTCTAATGTTTAGTAAGACTGAGGCAAAATTAATCTCCATCCATCAGTATTTAGGTGATAAGAAGGAAATAAATAAGATTGACTCATAGACAGGGGACATCATTTAAGGTGCATTAGCAAGATATGCCAACTTTATAAACCTAAAATCACACAGTGGGATACAAACAAAGATAGCAGGGTTTCTCCTGCATAGAGAATTGTGAGCCAGCTGCTTTGCTCAAATTCTGTACCACGTTATCTAAAACCTAACCATGTGCATCACTGCCAACTGTTAACTGCAACAGCAGAATCACTCCAGAATAGAAAAAGGTGAAAAGACAATGCACAGTTGCTAGCAAATTAGCACTGGCCATTAAAAGCGTACGTGACACTCATGACAAGATGCATTAAGTCTGTCAGATCTGACAGACAGGATATCAGCTGTGGGAAGAAGGGAATAATGGTGGTGGGGAGGAGGAAGGAGGAGGTGTTATGCTTCAGCTGTTTCCTGTTAACTGGTGGCATGGTGGTTGGTTGCAGTGATGGCAGATGCTGAAAATAACAGAATAATAGCCTTTTTGTTGCCTTTTTTCATTGAAATAAAAAAATATATATTTTTGTAGAGAGTAAAGCTGTCACCAAATGTCCAAAATACTATTCAAGGTATCTATTACAGTCCCTCCAGAAAAACGCGATTATGCGATCACATAATTCAATGCATAATCAGCCAAAGTCCGCATATTTGTGCGGGGGCCGCATTTTTTCAAATACGCCGCACTGAATTGCTGATTTCCGCGCAAAATATGCGGGGCTTGCATGATTTCATAATCCATGCATTTTCGTTGCAAAAAAGTCACATATATCTTAGCAGGAAGTAGAAAAATGTTGCGTTTACTTCACTCAAGAGCAGCCATTTTCCCCTGTTGCCGTGGGTTATGAAGTGACGTAATTACACGACGTGATCATCATCGAAAAGCTGCAAACCCTGCGATGAAAACCTTACAGTTGTAAGTATATTAGTAGTATGTTAATTTACGTAACAGTAAGAGATTGCACTTTGTGCATTGGAAGCACTTATTTTAACAGAAGATGTCTGTTTTGTAGAGCTACCTCTGTAAAACAGGAAGCACACATTTTATTTTTTTATATTTTATTTATTCATTTTTGCAGAAGTCGTAGCATATTCCTTTTGTAAAGCTACAGAACTTGTTTGACTCATGTTTTGTAAGTTTGAGCCATGTGTTTATTAAGGTCTGAATTAAAACAAGATGAGAACTTAAATATTCCCAGCACTTTCTGTGATGTAGTATGCTTGCTTATCATAGGATGTAATAAGAAATGACTCTTTACATTAAGGTAGTAGCCTAATGAGAACAGGGTGTTGGGGGAATCACTTTTTTTTCTCTTTTTCATCAAACTGCAATTTTTGCAATTTCCTGCAATTTCATCGCATAAAATTGCATAAATATCCCGCAAATTCCATCGCATGTTTTAAGAAAACGTGCCGCATAATCAAGGATTTTTGCCAGCAACAATCACAAAAAAAACTCCGCATTTTTCTGGAAGGACTGCTATTAGTTTGGTCTAAATATTTCAAACAACTTTCAGAACAACAGTCTCATACAGTACATACAACCTTTTTCACAGCAGTCACTTGTCACAGGAGGGAAAGCACAGGCGTGACTGATAACATTAACAGGGACCTTGAAACCGAAGCACTTAAGTGGAATTCAGCCGCCATTAATTCTATTATTTACACCTGTGCTTCTCCTACTCTGACATGTCAAAATGTCTTCTGTGAAAAAGGGCAATTTATTGCAGGAACACCTGCAACATGTAGAATGTATGTCAGCATAATGCTTTCACTTTGGTCAGGATGAATTGTATAAATATGTACATAGAAGTAGCCTCGTGGAATATTTACCAAAATGCGACTGCTCTCAATGATCCCACTTCGTTACAATGCATCAACTGTTATAATCTTTATTATATTCTGGTCACATTTATGGAACTCATGCAATATAAATGTTTTCACTAATCTTTAACATCAAATGTATGCCGTCAGACAACCATTAAATTCACTTACCTGACTTACAATTAGTGTGGTACATTAGCTTCATCAAGAGCTTCAAGTGCTACATTTAGCAGCAACCATGGTTAGCAGTTAACCTTTAAGGGCCACGATCAAACCACTGTTTTGCATTTGTGTGGTCATGACAACAGAGACATAATGATCTGTCTACATACTGAAACAAAATAAATAATCACAGTGCGTCAGATGAAACGGGGGACACAGGAGACCAGAATATAGAGTTAATCCAAACTGTCCGTTTCTACTGTGTTTATTGCATTTCATTTTTTTTGCCAGCTGGACAATAAGAGAGAAGATTTAACAGTTTTCTTTTTGTTTTGTCATTGCACTGTGGACAGCCAGCCTTTCGAAAATGATTGGAAAACGACTCTGGGTAATGCAGCGCAGAGACAAGAAAGGATCTCCGAGCTCACCAGATGCTTTTAAAACCAGAATCAAACAATCTCCTCTTTTTTTTCCTCTACAGTACTAAAGGTCAGTGGACTTTCCATTCCGTTTGAAACACATTTAGCAATAAAAATTACAGACTTTCATTGTTAACTGGGGAACGGCATCATATTACATCCTTGCTTCAGTGTGGTGGGAGGTTAAAGAGCACAATCTCATTATGCTTTTAGATTTGTAGAGTACTGTAAAATAGAGGAAGCACTCATTGACTGGAGCAGGTAGAGGAGATGAAGAAGGCATGTTCGCACTGCCCACGTTGTACCATCAAGATTTTGTACCTGCCCACAAAGCTCAGCGCCTGTCGGTAAACAAGACCGCCTCCTCATCCTCTCCGGAGGCTCATTAAAATTTGAGTACCGGCTCCCCTTGTCAAACAGAGAGTGCTTTGCTTTTGAGGCCTAACAATCCAATAAATATGATGAACCTCAGCTGGAGTGACCTGTGCAATGTAGCAAATGACTTCATGAAAGCTGGAATAGGGGAGAGAGGGGAAATTAGACGACTGAGGTGTCTTCGTGGGCAATCTTTCAACTTTAAGGCCTCCTTTTTTTATTGAACAGAACGTTCATCGGCCATCACGTCCTTTCATCCTTCATTAAGCAAAAAGTAAAAGGAGATATTGCATAATTGAAGTAATTTCGATGTCTGGCACATTCTTTTTTTATCCAGCCTTGATTCATTTCTATCTCTTCTATGATATATAATATGACAACATACTTAATCCATAACTTGCTACATATGGCTCCAATGTAAGTGGCCAATGGTGCTTAACTGTACAAAATGGTACAATATCTGAGAGTGAATTTGTGATGGCTGATGAGCAGCTCATGTTCACAGATAGAACACGACATACTTAGACCGTATTGTTTTAAAACTGGAGTGGATTGTGGAGCATTGTCTTTCCTCCTGTCTCTCCTGTCTCTGATGATGAATATGAAATGCGACCCGTGGTCCGTGAAGACGCAGTACGAGCACGATGACCTGACCCTGTGCTGCTCCTTACTTAGTCACAGCCACATATTAAACATGTTCCAGCAAAACAACCCTCACACTGCCTTCACTGATTGCATGGGCACGGCTCTCTGTAATTCATCTCATCTTTCCTGCGACCTACATACTTCAGGTCATTTTCTGTCAAGGTTAATCTACAGTGTGTGTGTGTGTGTGTGTGGGGGGGGGTGTATGTGTGTGTGTACATATACATACATATATATATATATATATAGCCTCATTATGGAGGTCATCCATTCCATTATGGATCTACTCATAAAGCTTCAAACATGCGAGCAGTAGTTTGAAAATGATTGCGTGTATATGACTTACCTATATGATGAGGGCACCATCAGTAACCACAGGTTGGCAGCATATGGAGAGGAGAAGGAGAAAAAAAAGGGAGAGATTGTAATGGCTGTAAAAAATGAATATGAGTTCAAGCTCACACACAGATTCACATTCCTAAGGAGCACAGTATTGTCATCTTGAGAGTGGCGATGATCACACTCGCCTCCTCCATCATCCACTCCTGGAGGCACTCTATGACTCACTGGAAAGAAAACCTCCCCTCCTCCCCCCCAACACAGCCAGCCAGTCTACATGGACATGAGAGTGTGTGTCTCCCTAACCATCCATTTGTGACCAAAGACATTTCCAGTTTTAATTATCAACAGCAGCTCTTGCGTGAGTTATTATTTCAGCAGTTATTATAAATTTGACTGGTTTAATTTCAGCTCGTTTGCACTGTGCCTCAAACAAACAGCACTTTTATTTTAAGCCCCATTTTATCTTTGACTTAGTTTGGCAATATTAATTTTTTTATATCAGGATGTATAGTCTTTTACAATGTAAGGTATCTTAATAGAATTTGGGTTGACAGATACAGGAATTTTGAGGCAGATACTGATATTTAAAATATTTAAAATATATGATTTAAAATTCTGATAATGATATATTAGCCAATATTTACCCATAACCTATATAAATATTTTCAACAGAGTTCACTTAAAAGTCAAGTGTGTAACATTTAGGAGGTTCTAGTGGCAGAAATGGAATATAATATTCATGGGTATGTTTCATTTCTACGTAACTACCAGAAACTAAGAATCATTGTGTTTTCACTATCTTAGAAGGAGCAGCTCTAGATAGGGCCTGTTCCAGCCACCATAGATTCTGCTACATGCTTAGAAGGGGAGGGTGAGGTGAGTTAGTTGCAATTTCACTGCTAGATGCCACTAAACACTGGTCCTTTGAACTGCAACCAAGAAATGAAATGGACAGGAGAATAGCAGTTCACTACTCTCTGGTGGACATTATAAGGAATGGTTACACCGTTTCAAAACATATTTTTGCCATTTATGTACTTGAATTTCTTGTCAATTATCAGCTGACATATATACCAACACCAATATATGTATCAATATACAGGTTAGCATCGAGCTAATATATGCCAGTATGTCGACTTGACTAATTAATCTGACGGGGTCTCGATATTGTTAAAGTCGGCAGTTACTGTTAGTGACTTTAACAGCTAAAATAATCGGATGGGAATAGCTGTTTTTGGATAACATGCTGAATTAAATAACCGATAAGCAATGGTATTTCATCACATTGATGCAAACTGCCTGAAAAATGTTTTGCTATAAACCCTCCACACTAATTTTCAACATTGTTTACAATGCTCTAGTGGGTCCCACCATGGAGTTCGGGACCCCACAATGGGATAACTAGATTCTATATGGGTCACAATATGATTACTGTGATAAGAAAGAAAGAAAATTCTGTTTGTTTTTTACTTATGCCCCCCCATGTTTTTTTGAACTAACTCATTTTGCTTTCTTATTATTGCTTTGCTGCCATGAAGTAGATTTGATCAATTATTCCATTTCAGAAGTTTAATAAATGCTCAGAAATAATTAACAACTTAGTGGCAGTTTTGAACCGCAGCAGGAATAAATAAATTACAACATTAGCAGACTGTTCCAGAGCAAAGAGTGGTTTTTTTTCTGGATAGGCAAAGAAATTGACCCAGACATATTTTGTGCATGAAAAAATTACAGTTAGGGTTGAAGTAGATAATTTCACAGTTTTCAATTTTCTTCAATGAAGCTACAGCACACACTGGAATTTAGCTTAAAAAAAAGAACAAATAACCACTGACCATTCATTATCAAACAATAATTGCTATGACTAAGAATGATTCAGACCTACGGGGTAGATTGGATTTGAAATGGATGCAACTGTGACAGAGATAATGAAGCTGGCAATCATTTTGGAGGCAGCACTAGAACGGGGCTTTTAAAAGTGTTCCACAGGTGCTCCCTGCCAAAAGGTTAATGTGGCTTTGTACTCTGTATGTGGGAGTAATTACAAAAGGGAAGACATCACATGAATTTTCTGAAAGATGACAGTATTGGCTTTTTCAGCACTCCAGCCAAACTGAATCAGAGAGGTCAAGTGCACACTTGTTTGGTTGAAAATAAGAATATCTGCAGACTTGAAATAATCCATGCTCCATCCATGTGGTTGTCTGTGTAACTATGATCTTATGAAAAGAGGAAGTGTGTGTTTGTGAGTCAAGTATGCAGAGCTGCAGCATTCACAGAGGCTATCCTGCAGAAATCTTACGGGCTCATACTGTACCGCCACATACTGTCCATCCATGCATACACTGCAATAAGCTCACAGGATGTGAGAGCGTGTGAGTCAGGCAGCCTCGACGTGTGAACCATTGCATGAGAACGGTACAAGCTGAATCAAGCACAATGAAAGGCCCTGATAAAATCGCACACTCGGGGGAGAAGTAAAAAGCACCGCAGGGGCACCAAGTCTCCGTCTGAAGAATTAAGGAGTGGCCACACTGATTCCAGCTGAGTGGGCAGAAATGCGACAGACAGTTCTGTCTGTCTCGCTTCCGTTGACGCAGCTCATGCATAGCTCATTCACAATGCGGCAACATGGATAGCAATAACTTTGCCACAGAGCTGGTGCTGGATTCTGAATGGATGATGGCAACCCCATGAGTCATATCTGTAAGTTAAAAAAGTTCAGCCTCTGCAAACTTTTTGGACTGTTAATGGACAGACAACTTTATCATGAGCCCCTGCTCAACATGGACGTTCTTTATGGGGAAAAAAAAGATGAATAAATGCTGAACAGAAAGCCTTACATGCACGGAAGCCAGAGGAGTATACACTTTGGCTCACTCATAAAGGATGTGTAAACTGAAATGTCAGTCTAGCTATATTCAGTGCCACTGTGTACACAGTATTATTTGAACAACAGATGAAGCTTAGAATTCATCACGAAGAGAAACAGATGACATCATGCAGGGTTGCATTGTATGTTATTTCCACTAAAGCTGCCAGCTAGTGTGACAGGTGATTGTGATTTATTTATCCAGCAACAACTAATCTTAGCAGCATTTGGTGCTTGACAGATGGTAATTTTGGTCCTTGGCTTCGGTCCCTTGCCCTTCAGAGCAAATGTCTCTGAGCAAAACACCAAAAGTCCCATTATAACCACACGTAAACTTACCATAAGGCAGAATTAGGCAACGGCCTGCATTTTTTAATTATTGTTTTTAGCATTATTATTTCTAAAGGGGCCAATTTTCTCTGCATATTTAGTCAAAAATCAATAAAAAGTTAATAAAGCAAATATTGTTGTATCTGTATCTTTTATGTATCTACTTTTCTTTTTAATCAAATCCAGCAACTCGAGTACTTGGGATGAAGTGTTTTCAAAGTGGGCTGCATAAAAGAAAACAAAGCAGAAACAAAGACTGTGCTGACCTGTTTGAACATCTATCCATCCACTCACATTCTGTTTTTAAATCCTACATCCTCCTCCACTTCTCATCACTCAAGTCCAATTGAACGAAATACTAAAAAGCCACGTGTTCAGGAAAGAAAACAGCTTACAGTAAATTTCCTCTATGTGTTGTCAAAAAAAAGTCCCACGATCACCAACTTATCAGAAGGTCACTTATAAACAACTTTTTCAGAAGATGAAACAATAAAATGTTTCCAGCACAATGCTGCCTTAAGCAACAACACTGCAAGAAACACATTGAAAATATGTCCCCAAATTCCTCCATGCAGGCTGTGCAAACACAACCACAGGACCTCATTTCAGTCTTTGACTCTCAAACTGCCCCCGAGTCTAACAAGAAGCAAAGGTTAGAAACACAGGTCTATTGCACATAAACGACTAATGAAAACAAACATTGGCAAATGATGGTGATGGAGAGATTATGGCAGAGCATTTTCTTGGCTAAACTATCCTGAGAGTCTGTAAACGTTTTGTACACAGGGATTGGCTTAAGGTTAAAGCGAGCCAAATATAAACTTTTACATCAAATTCCAGCGCTGAGACCGCCTTGGATGAGAGGCCCTTCTGCAGCATTACAAGTTTCAGCGAGTGGCCCATGTGGGATCTTTAATTTGTGATATACCACATATTTTGCTGCAGATTATGTCTGGGATGGGTTTTTTTTGTTTTGTTTTGGTGGGGAAAGAAACAAGCAGAAAATATGTATATTTAGTTTTCACAGCGGGATTGTACAAATGAGTCCCTATACGGACACAAACAAGCCTAATGCCCTTGTAAAAGTGAACACGCGCAAACTCAAACAAACAGCATCCCAATCTAATCAGCGATTCATTGCTCGTCCTGCAGACAGTAATACACAACACAGCTAAAGTACTGTCAAATTGATCATTCCCATGATTCCCCAGTAGTGCAGAGATGGACTTGTGCCTACAGCTAACTGAGAGGGAAATGGGAAATCTGGTGATGTGATAATAAATAGACTCCCCTGCACAATGCAATTCATGGTTTCCTCAACAGCTCCAGCAGAACCTTTGGTTTGCAAGATTACATTTGTAGTTTGCTAGCATCCAATTACCAAAGGGGGAGAAAAACAGTGGAAACAGTGGAGGTTTTATGGGTGTCTACTTATTGCTGTCAAGTCTAAACTCCCACCCAAACAAAAATAAGGGTATATACTTATTCTGCATTTCTTCCAAAAACAGAGGGACACAGACTTTGGCCGTGTACTCACAAACCAGCAGAGGTGTTGTGACAAACCTTCCACACGCCCCCTCCCCATCCCAATGGCTTTAGCGTGTTCTGTCCTAAAAAAAAAGGAATGCACAAATTCTGCATGGGCAAACACGTCGCTGCACATGCTTAGGGACATGTCTGATGCCCTATTAGAACATTTTTATTCAAACCACCCCCTTGCTCCACTATCGGTCGACTCCACGAATTTGTGCACTATAGGAAAAACCATACAAGTATAGTTTTGCGGCAATGTGACAAGGCAATTGAAAGCAAATCATTTCTGGATGGCGTCCATAGCTTGGGGGAGAGGATGAAGGGAAGAGCAGGCCTACAAGACCTGCCATCAGGGATTGCTTGCTTTGTGTATTCCAGATGTTGTCCTACTTTGCCATTTCGAGTGTGCTGCCTTTTGTCACGCATGGCTGAAACATCATTGTGCTTGGGGAACGTTCGACAAAAGTGAAAACTGCTTCCGCAATTGTCAGTTAATGTTTGTGTGTCAACTTCTGACCAAGAATCAACAATAACAAACAACAAACAAACAAACAAAAATGGGTTCCTCCTCTTTCAAAGATGGCCGTATAGGTTGATTCTGTAGGCGGCAACCTTTAGTGGCCATCGTAATTATGAAAGGAGGAAGTCCTAGAAAGAACCTAACGAAGACATTTTGTTGTCTAAACCTAACCAAACTGCAACTACTTCACAACGTTAACCACGCAACGGCGAAGGTCCGGTACAACGGAGGTCTGGTCTCCTGTCGCTGGTACTTTCCAATGATCGATTATCAGTGGGAGTCACTGGCAATCGACCTATTCAGTCACTGAGGATGAGTTGCCACTTTGAATACATGCTAATCTGTAAAATTATCTGGTTTGATTTTTTGCTGGGACCTAAACCTGCATATCTTGTGGATCTCAGAGGCGCATAGTTTGTCCCCCTAAGTGCAGACATTTGAGGCTGAAATGCACAGCTAACAATGTGTCAGTCAATGTGTCTATAGTCATTGACCTGAAATACAAAACAAAATAGATATAGTTCAATTTTAATTATTACAGCTGTCTACACCAGCCCCATAACAACATGCGTTTCACTTGTATTTATACTCGCACACACTGCAACCTTAGGAGTCTTTTAAGTCTTCAAGAGGATTTTTCTTCTGAGTTATAACTTCATTGATTCTGTGTTGGGCTGTAAAAGCACTTCTGAGTGCACAGCTGTGGCTGAACAGATTCAGTGTAGACACTGACAGAGGACCAGAGCTGCTGTTGTGCTGCTGTTGTGCTGCTGGCATGCTTAGATGCATGGCCAGTGTAGACAAGGTGTCGGTGAACAGCTTTGTACATTCTTCCAACTGCTTGCAGCTGAAAAAAAAAAGATACCATGTCCCCGAATTGCAGTGATGAAGCTACACATAGCCAATTACAGCCCATCCTGAAACCAAACAGCGGGTTGTTTTTGAAATTCAAGTGAAATTCTGTGACAGTTAAGCACTTTGCAGTTGGCATTGCATCTGCACAGAGGTTAACAGCTGAATGTCTAGTGACAATGTTCCACTGAGGCAAATCAAGTTAAGTTGGTTTATATAGGCTAAAATCACAGAGGGCTTTTTTCAGGTTTTACCTCATACTACATCTTCAAGATTTAGGTAAAACTGTTCAAAAAAGATTTATCAAAAAAAAAAAAGAGATAAACATCAAGAAGACCGGGAGATGACTCCCTCTTCATGGATGGATAATTGTTGCTGTTTGTATAGAAATATAAGTTATAGAATTACAATGAAGAGAGCTTTTTTTCCAACTGAATCCCCCAAAAATCAGTGGTTACACTGAAATCCTGTAGACTTTTTGACCTGGCACAAGGTTAAGAATTAATTAGCTCTTGGTATGAAGCAGCAAAAACAGATCACTTTTCCAATGTCTCTTCTCTGAAACATGATCTCTCACAGGTACCTGTTAGGATGTTCTAACCAGGGGTTGCAGCATAGCAACTGCACAGATACAGAAAAAGCACATACAGGAAAGAGTATTTCTCTGCTATGAGTTCTGCCATTGACAAACTGGCAGACCTCAATTTATTTTTTTGTGACTTCTCCTCCTGAGTTCATTGTCAAAAAAAAACCTTCACAAAGACCTAATTTATCTGGCACAGATCAGCTAGGTCTTTAAACTCCTGACAGTCATCATGATGAAATCCCCATAAAGTCGGTCTCACAAGCTCCTCACCCTCTTTTCACCCTCATCCTCTTCCATCTCCAGGCCAGTACTTTAATCTATACTTACTTAAACGTCTCAACAGTCCTCACTTATCACTGTCCTAATTTTGTGGGTTGAAGGTGCATCGACACAGTAACCTTGAGAGGCTAACAGCAGCTTTTTGTGGGCTTCAAATCCATGCAGTGCAGTGCAGTTTGGGAGGCCCAGTGGACAGTAGATTAAAATGATTTAGTAGATAGTGGCTTTCCCCAAATCTATGTCGTGGAAATACCAATGTTTGTGTGCTCTGATTAGGTTGAATAGTACATGGAAAAGCCTGCTGCAATTCCACGAAACATCAGTGGAACTAAAACAATCCAATTATGAACAACAGCATCAATGTGACAGTACAATGCATGAGTGTCCTGGCTTCAGGATGGATTGGATGCAGCGCGCTGAAAGGGTTCCCTCTCAGTGCGTTATATAGTTCATATGGACAGGACCGAGACAGAACAGATTAGGAGCAGTCACGTACAATAACTGATAACCTTTTTTCAATCTTTTGTAGAATATTACATTATTACAAAGGATTACACAGATCTACATTTTTTCCACAGCTCTGACATGGCCTAAACATTCACTAAGCATCTTTGCTTATTTTATCACAGCAGTGGCACTTGTTCCACATATTTAACTCAAGCGAGCTCAAAGCTAAAGCTAAAGCTAGCTCAGTGGCAAATTTGGACTTTTCCGGTCCGCAAATACAACAGTGGCCTTTTAAGAGTAATACATCTTGGCAATTTTGCAAACATGAGATGAGCAAGCATGAGACTAGAGCTGCTTGAGGAGTAAATTATAGATAACAGCAAAGTTTATACTCTACATATGTATTGTGTTAATTGTGCGGGAGGATGGAGAGTAATTGTGAAAAATGAAGTGATTACATTAATCAACTTAGACTAAATCATAAGAAAGAACTCAACAAGCACATGACCAAAAACAAAGTTGCTGGGAGAAACTTTTCATGGACATAATAGATTCCACTCTGCCCTTAACATAACCTCTAATGGCACCCCTGGTCTCCGTTTGGTTTATCTTGTGCACATGCACAGAGACGCACATTAACATGCACGGAGACACGCATTAATATGCACATGCACCTGCAGGTGCGTGACACAATACAGCTCTGCCAATGGTTATACACTGTTCCACTGACCTACAATACAATAGGACAACAAAGGGAGGGAAGGAGAATATTGCAGCTAGTAAACATGCTTTAAAACAGGATTTAAAATGTACAAAAAAATTGTTTTTTGTAGCTGACCTCAAGGATACACACAATGCATTTTGGTAAGTAGAATAATGTGAACTTTCTTGTTTTTTTTACAAGACAACTCCACAGTTTGCCTTGAAGTCACAGTGAAATGTCAGTCAGGCTTTTTGTTTTAGCTGACAGGCCTTGCAGTAAGTAAAATGACCCCATTCTTATAGTTGAACACAGCTTATCCTGCAGTACTGATAATACTATCGGTTAATGTGACGCATGCTAAAAGTTTTACTGGAGCAACAGAGCCAGTAATCTACAGAAGAAATATGCCTGTTAAGACTATTGTAGCATTTAACATTAGAATTCATAATCTGTAAATACAAGTAAACTGGTATAAAACAGTATAAAAATAAATTAATAATATTGATAATATATTCAAATATTGCAGCTGATGAATGCACTGATTAGCAGATATTTTTATGCATTTAAACTTCTTCAAATTCTTTGTATTCATGCCCTCTCCTGTAAAAAGAATCAATTACATTTGAAAACTATTCATTAATATGCGATAATAGGTGATCTCCTCCATCCCATGTCAGACAGTGGAGGCACGTAAAAAGAATGACAGGTGTTAATTTAAAATGTGTTTAGCAAAACAGATGGGATGCAGATTTTAATACAAACTCAGTGGACATGAAACGCAAACAGACGTCTTTTTTCACTTTGCGAAAACACATCTGTTCATTACATTTAATATAGTTTCGAGGTCTAGAATTCCATCAGGACTCGCAGATATTTGCTGTATCGTGTGCAGATTGATAACCACCTGTCCCATTCTAACTGGTAACTCAAGAAACAATACTCATTACTAACATTAACACATTCTCTTGGGCCTGATTAGTGACCAGCCACAGGCACTGGTACACATTTTAACACACATTACAAATAAACCTGTCAAAAATGTCTGGATTCCCCATCTTACCATCATTCCAGATGACACTTCTGCTACACACACATCCACTGCTATATGTAACACAAAATGACACCTCATAGAGCCTGCTGCCACACACAGAGGCCTACAGAGGCAGCAGCACATTTTTCTTTTAAAAACAAAGCTGGGGGAAAAGACGTTACACTCCAACCGAGTGGGACATCATGTCTTCGTCTTAGCTGTGATCAAATGAGTGTGATCTTGTGATCTTGCTTTGGCATGTCGGAGCAAGCCTCAAGTTTACTCACTGGGGTTGAGTTGCTGCATTCCCATGAGCCAAGAGAAAGCGCCTGTCCAGCCCTTCCCTCCCCTCCTGCAACACTTTGCCCACCCCTCGCCTTTTTATAGCCCCGGTTCTTTGACTTTTTTGTTCTCTCATCCATACAGCCTATTTCTTCACATTTACATCAGTCTCTTCTCTGAAGTCCGCTGCTCACTCATCCTCCGTCTCAGACTGCTGCCCTGGGGCCCTGAGGGTGGACCATTAACACAGGACTGGGGATTAAGGGACAGGCTTTCCCAGCTGAAGATCTTGGGCAACCTGGGCAACTCAGAGCACGGCCGCATTAGATTGACCTGGAAGTATGCATGACAAAAAAAGACATGCAGATAGGCAGGCAAGGTGCGCACATAACTGAATTAGAATTAGACCAATATAGCAGCTGGCCCCTTTTCAGACTTATTATTCACTTGTTCAGTAATGATCGGGTTTCTTTGGTCAACTAATTCTCTATTTCAGGGTAGAAATGTATCCCAAAGTTTGCATAAGGAGCTACTAACCATATAGAAATGTGATTAGTGTGGGTGTTGGAGGAGTTTTGGTGCACAATTTATTTTAGCAATAGACACAAAGAAAGTCTATTTTAGAATAGTTAGTCAAAAGAATATTAATACACCACGTCTAAAGAGATATCGGCTTCTAAACAAAATTATATAATTCAAACTCATAAATGTGCGCAGTTACTCACATGCATACACACACACACACACACACGCTGCTCTGTGTTCAGATGCCCTTGGATGTTTCACCTTTAGGGTAGCTCAGAAAGTGTAGTGCGGGAAGAGGAAGGTAGTTAGAGTCACGGCACGCCTGCAGGCAAACACATTCCCTGTCCCAATTTTTGTTTGTTTGTTTTATTCATTCTATCCACATTCAAAAATGTCTCTTTTTCCACCCTACATACTATCTATCTGTCCAACAGAGTATCTATCAAACAGTCTGATCCAGAGAGAAACTGTGTCATTTTGAGTTCATGAGTGCACTGGACTATGGCGAGGGAAGGAAACCTGAACAATGCATTTTTAGGCGCTGGAAAGTGCGCACATTCACAATGCCTGTGGCAAATTCTCAGGATGCTATCAAACTAAGTGCAATTTCCATCTGGGTGGAAGACATAACAGGCATGAGTATACAGTAAACCAATTTCCCTAAAGGCAGGATAAATCCATATGTTCATTATAGATGTGCCCATTACAGTGTGACAAACCAACTCAGAAGAAGAAAAAATATGACTTTTACAAATGATTTAATTTAAGTCACACTGTATGCAGGCTTTCTGATGTGACATTCAAAGGAAACCCGGTTGCTATCTTTGTCTTCCAGTCTGTGTGCTTGTACAACATAGACTTTAATTGTAACTGTAAAAAAAATAAAAATTGCCATGAAGCTGTCGTTAGAACATACCTCCATAATTATTTACTGGACCAACGACTGGTTTTACCTTTTCAAAAGTTCAAATGAAAATAGTGTTTTTAATTATATAACAGTTGATGGGATGACAATATACTGTGTGTTTGGGCATTGAAGCAAATGACTTTATAAAAAAGAAAAAGGCAATGTCCAAATACCAACATTCCCATTGCACAGTAAGTGGAGCAAAGGTATTTGTGAACCTATTGTAATGTGGGCCCATGTTCTCTTTGTATGGCTTCCTAATCCCTTTCTTGAAAACACAATACAGTTAGCTTGGGGTGGGCAGTAATTAAGGCATTCAACGGTGAAATTTCCTTCTTATTTGAGGGCATAGTAACAATAGGCAGAAATAGTGACGCAGATGTGTATGTAACACACTGTGGTGGGCAACATCTTCAGGGCGATTGGGTGGCTCCAAATCTGCCACTTCTGATTCCACGAGACCATGTTGTTTTCTGCTCCAAGAGGAAAAAAGGAAGAGCTACTGTAAAAGTCCTGACAAAACCTTTTGCTGTATCGTTAATGCTGCATCTAAAGAGGCTGGTGAGGTTAAAAAAAAAAAAAAAAAAAAAGGGGAAAAAAAAAGTCTTAATGGATTATTTAACAGGACACATCCGCTCTGCATGGCTGCTCACCGGCTGTTACACAGCCTGCTTTTCTCCGGTGTTACTGCCAAGTGTCTCGGCGTGACAGCTGGCACACCTGATCTATCTGATTGGATTAGTGCAATCAGTGGGCAATGTGCTTAAAGCTAACCAGGGTGATGGTGGTACAAGTGCTGGTGATATTGTTAGTCAGGTATGAAAATAACTGGAAAAGCTCCATGACAGTACGGTTCTTCTTGCGGTGTCACGCACCAAATTAAGTACTTAAGTCTCTTCCTTAATATCCAAGAGACTCGACATGAGCGGTATGTTGACATTTGATGAAAACTAGTTTAATTACTGGTTTGAGAGGGTGGGTGACTGAGATGTAAGTCTGGCTGTTGAATCACAGGTTCATAGCTCTTAAGTGACATCAGTATTCAACTCATGCTTTGTTACAAGTTAATATTACATGAATGTGGGGGTTCTTGAAATAAAACAGTCTTAAGGCTGATAAATCTACTGCTCAACACAATCAGCACAAGCACACTGGTAGGAAACCAACCCAATATTGCTATCAGAAAGTGCAATCAATATCGGCACTGGGGGTGCCAACAAGCTTAGCAAGCTGGTGAGGAAGGCCAGCTCGGTGGTGGGGATGGAGCTGGACAGTGTGGAGGCTGCGACTGAAAAGAGGATGAGAGGGAAGCTGAAAGCCATCATGGGCAACCCCTCTCATCCTCTCTACACTGAGCTCAGGCAGCTCAGGAGCACGTTCAGCTACAGACTGACCCAGCCCCGAGCCTCAAAGCGGTTTGGAGGCTTGTTTGTACCCTCAGCCATCAGACTCCACAGCGCCACAGCACCCAGTACCTCCAACCCCCGCAGACAAAGACTGGTTTAAAACTCCTACCTACAACACACAAGCCTTTTGCACTATTTATATTTAATTTCCACTTTAGTAGTTTTAGTTTAGTTTTAGTTTCTTAGTTTTAGTCAAGTTTAATTTTCTGCTTATATTTTGCACTCCATATCCTACTTGAACAATGCAGTGTATATACTTTAATTTTGAGTTTTATATCTTCTAATATTAATAATATTAGTAATATTTTTATTGTGATATTCTTTCTCTGTTTTTGTACTATTTTGCCCTGTTGCTGCTATGTCAACCTGAATTTCTCCTAAGGGGGAAAAATAAAGGAATTTCTTATCTTATCTTATCTTATCTTATCTTATCTTATCTCTACCTGTGGCACTACAATACAGACAAACACACTTTCACTTCAACTCTTAAGTGGAATAGTTATTCATAAAATCAGTAGGAAGATCACGTCTCTGCATGTTAGAAGCAATTGGAACATTGGTTTTTATGTTACCATTAATGGCGATGGCGGGTTGGCAAAATCTAAGTAGGGCTCTACAGGGGGGCTGGGATCCTGAGGTTGTTCCTGGCAGGAGTGGGTTTATGAGTAAAAATCCTGTTTATTTAGTTTCACAAGTCACAATTTTGTGATGAACCATGATCCAATGGACAGTACTAACAATTTGCAATTGCGATTTTTATTATAGGCCTTGTATTTTTAAATATTATAATAATACATTATTAGACACATTTAATTCATATATTTATTTTTATACTGTACTTTCATGACACTAAATGGTATAATAGACCGTTTTCACAGCAGAATTTTGACATGAAATAGTAGGGTAACCACAGGTGTTACCAATGACACTAATGAAGGTTCTTTTCCAATTACTGTAGCAAATACTTTTCAGTGTCAACATGCACAATAGAAGCACCCTGACTCTGTTCGACACAATGGAACAGAACCTTAACTAGTATCACTGGAAACGCTGGTGTTTACCCTACTATTTCATGTTAAAATGGCTACTGTGAAAAAGGTCTATCGAAATTATTAATAATTATCCTCAAAATGACTTCCAATGTGCTTGTCCATTTTAATAATGATGGGCCATTGGTAGCTGCTTCTCAGCTGATGCTTTAACTCTCCGACACTGCTGACAACTCTGAATCCTGGAGGTGCCAATTTAGAGCTTTTAAGGTAATAAGCATACATTATTAATCTGATAGCAAAAGTTTAACAGAGTGAAAATCCTGTTCTCTCTCCACTAGCATTAGCTGTCTGTCAACATACTTGATTGCTACTTGATAACGTGCTTTTACCAAAATTAAAACGCTAAAGTAGAAAAATAATTATAAATAAATAGATAAATAAATAAATCTGATAGATAAAAGAAAAAAAAAGATTTAGCATCTTAAGCTAAATGTTATAATTACATAAAATGCCTCTTGGCTCACTTGATATTTAAACAATTCTCACATCAAATATTAGGATTGGTGTAAAGGACTGCAGTGGCTGGAAATAACGGCTGCCAGCTGTATACTAATTTACTCAAAATGAATCTTAAATGCATAAGAGTCATCCCAAACCTCCAATTTAACGCTCTGCAAGATTTGCTCAGCACCAACAAAGTGTAATGAGGTGGAATGACCTACTTTAACCAACACCTACAGCATGGGTGGCCTCTCAGAAATGAGAGCCTGAACGGTAGCGAGAGTGACAGTAGCCTAATATGGCTGTCTGCTGCTTCATCTTGTGAGGCACTCTGCACTGAAGCCAGGTGTAACTGCAACTGCTTGAGCTCATCTACATCCTTATGAACATGACATTTTACTGATAATTAAACTCGGGTCATCTAACTGTGTGAGGCTGACCCTTGACCATGGGGAATGAGTGTATTTAATGATTCAATCTTACTAAAACCGGTAATATTCTCTAGCCCTGTCCTTCCACAGGTAGAGTGAGTGCAGTTACTAAACAGTATTTTCTTTTTTAAGCTGCAGTCTTTTTTGTTTGAAACATGGTCGTTCCACAACAGTTGCTTTAATCATGTGCCAGTGGGTTTGGTATGCAGGCAGTGCTCCTGCGCTGCCTCCTGGTTTGTTTTTCTCCATTCATACAATCTTACTTTAAAGCTGTTAAGGCACATAGCTTATGTGCATTCAGTTGTGATTCAATAAAATGTCAGAGGGTGATTTAGGACATCTGCTCAGAGGTAATATTACTCTTTACAGAGAACCAGGCATAAGGTGCTTTGCTAAATGATGTGGCGATATATGCTCATACAGTCTAACACACCAACTACATTACACAGCACATGCCGTAGGTGGATCCTGCTGATGGCACTTTTACGGGCACCGTGATTTGTGATACATTATATGCATGAGCACATCTCCCTGGCTGGAGAGAAAACAAAGGGACTCTCATAGACAACAAACAGCAGAAATCTGCATGTTTATGCCAGAAAAACAACAAAGAAAAACACTGATCTGTGTGTCCCGCAAGGCACCATTCAGACCTGTGTAAAAAAATGGGGGACATGGAGAGAGCAATGCAAAATGAGTCACATTTTTTTCTTCCCCAATACAAAAAATGTGCATTATTTATCCACAGGGGGTGATAGGGATTTCTGATCGATTACTTTGCGGGTGCTGAAATGTGCGGCCTTCAAACTCAATAATGGCCTTTATGATTAGTTTTGGAAGAAAAGCCTCCCACCTTCTATATAAACGCTCACCAAACCCAAGTAAAAGCTTAAAGCAAGCATTGGTGATGGGGCTCTACTTGCTTTCAAGCCAGAAAGTAAAATGCAAAAGTGGTGCTATTATTACAATATTGTGTGTGGAGATATATTATAAGCTGACATTTCTGTGAGACATCTGCAACAGTTGCATAGCTCACTCTGTTGAGACCATGTGATTTAATTAGTTGTGTCAATCACAAGCTGCTGTAAACCAGCTAGGGACTTGTTGATTCCAGGCTCATTGATAAATGTAAAAAAAATAGCTTAATTGGTTCTCCTTTAAGCTTAATTCTCAATGCCTGACTTAACAGTTGCACATATAAAACATATGGCCACACCCTCTATTGTCCCCCACTTGGTCTCAAGCTGCTGCAGCAGCTTTCGGTGCTTTAAATAATACAGGAGGGTTGAAATTTGTTCTGAAATTTTAATTGTGGTCTGGTCTGGGGATGCATTAGGGAGCAGGGATGGAGCAGTGGGTGGGAATGGACATAAGTGCTTTCCAACTGCCTTAGGCTTCATTATGGGGGGGAAGTCTGGGGTTAGGTGGGGTGGGGCGGGGAAGTGAAAGTAAAAAAGGCAGAGTAGAAACAAAGAAAGTCTGGAAGGGTCTCCATTTACTGTCTTCCCAAGAGAGCCGTGGCCCAAGAGCTGCGTCGGCAAACTCCTCCTGCCCAAACCATCACTGCGAACCACAGTATTGATCTGAGGATACGTGCACCACCCACTAACGAAAAGTTCTGCAATCAAGTGCAATTATGGCATAGTTATGACCACATGACTGGTGTCTGGTGCCGCAGTGATGCTCATCTGCTGTCATAATTCATAAGTAATGAGACAGCTTAATAGATGTGTCTGACCATAAGGCAATGATCTTTGCTCCTGAATGATTTGACCACTGAAGCAGCCTTGATACTGAAATTTAGTTGGAATTTTATAGAAAGGTGTTCAATTAAATGATATTACTACCCACTGGTTACAGTTAAATGCAAGTTCATAAACTGACACATTGGCCTGAGATAATTCCCAGCCCCTAAAGAGCTTTTGCTTCACTGCCATGAGACTAAGAAAATTAATTGTGATACTCATCTGAAATTTGCTCATCAAAGAATTTTATATGTAACATCAGCTATCTGCACTTTCTCTATAATATTATAAGTTAATTGCCTCTGCCATACAAATCTCACATTTGAAAACAGATTGTCTGATGGCAGATTGTGACAATGAGGGCCTAATGCTTCATTAACGTTTGCACAGATGCAAGAACACATCTTTACACTGCATCACTGTTTATCCATATGCAGTCCCTGTTATGTTATTACTGTAAAGCACTTAACCCCCATATGGACCCCATTCACCTATAAACCGCAATCATCTCAGCTGGAGTTTGTGTAGCAATCTCAATGGTTAATGCTACTGTAGAGAGCATATCAAAAATGACCTACATGTTCATTAAATTGTGTCCTTGGAGGCCTTCTCGTCTGCAATGCAAACAAAACCCATTGTTGTACTGTAAGCAGCTTATGAAGGGGGGAGGGGAAGGGGGAGTGGGTGGTTGTATGCTAATATCAGTTTAATACACACACAACATAGTCCTTATGAGTATGCACTTCTATTTCTATATGGGCCCATAGAAATACATTTTTTTCAACTTCATTCAGTTCGCCAAAATTACAAATCTGATTACAGCTGAACAAGTTGATGCTGCACTTTTCTTAATATAGAAAGTACATGCTTTATATTAGAGAAAGTGAGGCTTTTAATAGAGAAGAGTGCCCCATCACCGCAAACTGAAATGTTGTATATTCCCCATATGAAGTTTGAGTCGAGAACTTTCAGCCGTATAACCTGATCATGCGACACACACTCAAAACCAGGCTTCAGTGCAAGATACATAGCTAAAGGCATTAAATAATATATGTTTTTATCTGAATCACAGTGGAAAGCAGCAGTGCTACACAACTTCTGGGTAACAAAAGCCAGTGGGAAAGGTTTATAATTAAATGGTGAAGAACTGCTGCTTTGTATGATAAAAAATCATTAATGCACTGACCTCTGTTGGTAGAAAACTTCATGGCTGCAATTGTGTCATAACAGCTGACCCTACATATCTTCTCTTTGCTGCCTGGTTTTAGTGTACTCAAGTCTGAATTGAGCTTTTGAGGACTATATGGATGGTGACTATAAAGTGTGGTCAGCCACACTTGTGACTCTATTTAAACAGTGATGCTGTTGAGAAATCTGCACATTTTGAGTGTGATTTAATTCATTTACTTTGTTGAAAGTTGGATTCATAGGTTTCATCACTCTCTACTCATCACTAGTCTGAGGACAAGAGTCTGAATGTGGCCCATGACCTTTGACACATCATTCCCCTTCCATCGCAACGTACCTGTTACTTTCCACTGTGAGCTATCTAATAAATCAAAAATAACACCAGTACTGTACTGCCGGAGAGAGGCAGGATTATTTATCAAACCTTTGTGTTAAGACTAGGAGCTGGGAGGTTTTGGGGAGCTGTTTCAACACATACAAAAGCCGTACCAAGACTGTGAAAATGTTATTTTCTTTTACATGAATTTCCATCAGCTATTGCTCTTGAGACAACATCAAATGACAAAGAAGCTCCCCAAATACAAAGAAAAAAGATCAAAGAGTTTATATTGTTGGGATTACGGCTGGAAAAACCTGCTTTGTTGTCAAAGAAATGAGACACACCATTTCCTCCCTTCGTACTGTTAAGTGCCCTGTAGCAAGGCAGTGTCCTCGGGCACGGTAGATGCTCAGTGACCATCAGTGCAAGCTTGTGGTTCTACTGGGCATCAAATAAACAGTAAGTATGAAGCAGGGCACTGCTGAGTCTTTTTGGATATAAAAAGCAGTTACAAAATATAAACTTTTACATGTTTTAGATAGGAATCAAGCATTTATGAGCTTTAAATAGAGAAGCAAAGAGGCACAATTGCTATTAGAAAATGGCAGGGAGCCAGCTCCAACTGCATACGGAAAATGCAACTGCAGAATATCTATCACTTCATACGTGATTGATACTGGTATTTAGGCCTGATAATATGCAGGATCCCATTCCCAAATGCTGCGAGCAATCAATGGCAGAGAAGATGAGAAGCAATAATGACTGGCCTGCATGATGAGGTTAACCCCGCTGCCCTGTCTCAAGCTATAAAATAAAAATAAGGTGCCTGAGCACATACCTCTGAATGCCATGAGGCTTGATCATTCAGTGCACATCTTGATAACTCCTCATGAAATGATTGGGGCACAATTACGCAAGAATTCAGTCGCGAGCCCAAACCCACTTCAATGAGACTTTACACGTGACCAACGTTTCCTCAGAAAGTTGAGTTTTAAAAGTATGTCACTTTAGAGAATCTGCTTTTTAAATGTCTTTTGAATGTAGAGACAACACTAACAGCTTCCGACAGCCTCACATTTGATTTGTCTACAAAAACAAGTCTCTGAAGAAAGATTCATGGTGTGAATGAGGCCTGGCCCCAGCCTTGTTGTCAAGGAGTTGCCAGTACTCTGACCTCAAGATGAAGCGTAACTGGATACAACTCAATTAAACAGTAGCGCTGGTAAACAGATTTTATAAATAGAGAAAGAGCGTGATTTTCATAAATGTGCAGTCACGGCCCTTCAAGGTGTGAAGATTATATCCCACAGAGGTTAAGATGAACAAGGTCTGCAAACGGCAGAATGGATCAATTATGTGTCCTGTACCAGCTGAGGTGTCAAGGACGGAAAAATAGCTTTAAAAAAACATGATATTTCATTCTTGTTTGTTACATCAGATTTTAGATTAATAAAAAATTAGACACACAAGCTTTAATTTAGAAAACACTGAATCTGAAAGCAGTCAAACATAGAGCCTTAGATAGGTCCTTTTGGTATATCTTCTACTCTTACAGTGTAAGTCTTAACTTTAAGATTTGTTTCACTTTACTTTCCAATTTAATATGTGATTTTATAGATGTGAGAACATGACATTGAAAGTCTTTCCATGCAGGTGGTAATTACTGTAAAATAGCCTCAACCGCCAATTTAGTTTTTCAATATACTACATAGATTACAACCATCACATGTCCACTTTATGGCTGACCTCTCACTGACAGGGCCATGGTAAATGTGGGATTTACAGCCTCCTTCACCTAGCCTGATGTTCCTTTCCCAAGCATCCTGCTGGCTGGACATAAAATCAAAATTCAGTTTCTGGTGGCCCAAACTTGAAGCCAAATGCATAAAACAAAAGAAAATGTTTGTGGCTGAAGAAGAGACAACTGTGTGTTTTAAAAAAGTATTTTTTCTATTATTTTGACATTGGAGGTTTTCCCCCTATGCCATTAAAGTACGGTTTAGATTTTTTTTGCACTTTTTTGGTTTTTTATTGTTTTGTTTTGTTTTGCTGCGGCTGATGAAACTTTACAACCGTAGAACCCTGAGAGTGAATAAACAGAAATATCCGAAACACAATGTCTAGGCCTTCAATTCTTCAAATGAAAATTAATAAGCAGCATTCAGGACCGCCTTTAGGGCAGCCAAAATAAAAACCGCTGAAGCAAAGTGAAACATTGCTTTGAACACAGGAGAGAGAGAACCTCATTTGTACAGAAATTAAAATCATTTTAAGAATCACCTAATTATTGATAATCAATACAAACTTCAACCCTTGCAGGCTCCTGGTCTTCAGCTTCTCACTGCAGCTAATAAGATGCTCAATGGACCTTAACCAGCACTGTGCAGAAGGAACTACCAACAACAAGGCAGAAAAGGATGACAAGACAGCCTTGGGTACTTGTGTGCTGCTGTGAATCAGCAGAATAGAGAGAATCCCCTGTCGTTGCTTTTAGGCCTCACATTAACTGATCAACCGGCTCTAGCTGTTTTTACTAATCATAATCGTCATAATGTCCTATTGTCTGCAGGGAACAAATCACTAACACAGGGCATTCAAGCCAAACTAGATCTGTATCACAGTCATCGACTAACATCTCACTGTTGAATTAGCATCGAGGCAAAGTGATTACTCAGCTGTTTTATTCATTTGTATGTTGTTTACAGAATAAACTGGATTTTAGCTTTGCACTTCCACAGAGTTGCGTGAGAAAGATTTAAAAAAGGATGGCCAAAATGGAGCAGAGACTGAGATGTCTTGATTTTTGGCACGCTATTGCCTTTTGTCAAACCCCTAAGTGATGTAATTTGAGTGAATTTCTCAGACTTGACAAAGTTGATACAAGAAGAAGACAGAAGACATCTTACAGCTGTTTTTACAGGCTGTGTTTTTGCCCATAGTGAATGGACTTTGACATGTAAAATTGTGACTTTAAATCACCCTAAAACAAATGTGAAAGCTTGAAATGATATGTTGTCGTTAGGTCAAAAGACTTAAGAAAAACATACCACAATTAATTTATTGAGTGCTTGGTAATATGTTTTTAATTATTAAAACATGAACAAGCAATTTGACTGATTACTTAAAATCTTAATTTTTTATGAATATAAATCTACCAACTGGTAAATCACCAACAAATACATCAATTCTTAATCTTGCCAAGAATTTAACATACCATGTGCTCTAAAATGACTAGTTGTAAGCTTGCATGTGGGCAAATAATGTTTTCACATTTTAACCACCTTCCATAAAAATATCTAGCAGCTTATTACCAGCTGTTTCATCATATATGGACAGCACAAACTATGTGAAGGCTGATGTCAATTTGGGGTAGAGGGTGGGGTCAGAATCTTCTTCCCATCACAATAAATCCAGATATGTATAGTTGGTCCACTGACCCAGATCGTGATCCAAATTGTCACGTTGGTATACTGCAGTTGGATCACCCCCACTTACTCCAACAGCAGTATGTGTACATTAGCGTGAAAGACGTATCAGTTTACTCAACTCTCAACTTCACCAGAGAAAGCAATCCTGTTAGTGGTCCCTGAAGCTCCAAGCACTCGCAGAGTAAGGATTTCACAGCTCTTTGATTACTCTGGAAAATATCTCTGCAAAATCGATAGCACGAATGCCTGGCTGGTGGCTGGACCCCCGTATCCATTACCATAACATCAGTCTCCAGGTAAAATCTGATGCCTGCTGTGGGCGCTGATAAAGTCTGCCAGCAGGTTTCAGTTTCCTGTCTTTTCATCAAAGTCTGCTGGACGATATTTACTGCACTATTCCTCAAGCCTAATGACCTGCATGCGCACAAACAAGCCCAAACAACTGCATCGACAAACATATTAATTGTGTTTACCTTGTGCACAGTAATGGATAGAGAGAGATATTGCACTGCAAAAGTTTGGGGTTAGAAGCCCAAACTATTCACAGAAAAGATTTGAAAATCAGGACCTGATACTTCTCTGGTTGGCGCTCAATGTCAGAAAGATGGATGAGAATAAGCTTCTGTAATAGACTGGCATCCTGCCTCAGGGGAAGGACTGGTAAACCTTAGCTGCCTCACACCGCAGAAACAGGAGATGAGCTGCTGGTTTCCGAGCCAATGGCTCCAACAAGGCTTACACAACCCGGCCATCATTAAGATATCAAATTCAAAGGCTGCGGTTCTCAATGTAGTTTGGTGAGTTGTTGATTTGAAGCGTAGACTTTGTATACTTACTGTATATAGTGTTTTTTGATAAGGTAAGTAATTATTTTTTTAAAACCCGCCATGTGCAGCATTTTTATGTAATTTTGTGTTTTTCAAATCAGTCTGATGGCATGCAATTTAGTTTGAAGAACAAAAAAATACAATCTCAGAGGAAATAGGAGCTTTCATTCCTTTCATGTCAGTCTCCCCTGGTATGACATGTAGGGGGAGAAGGGTAACAGCATGTCATTTTCATACTACCGATAAGGTCGCCAAACTCCGAAATGTTCAAATCCTGTAATATAGTGTCTTCATACTAAAATGTCAGGATTTACAGCATGGATGGAACAAGACAACATCTAATCAAATAATAACAACTGTATTAACTGTTAATCTCCACAGCTCACATAGTGTATGTTTTGTGTCATATTTAATAAAGGCTGAAGTAAAAAAACAAATAATGAAAAGGCTTAATCAGTGAATTGTTATTTTTTAGATTAAAAAAATCAAAAAGCAGGCTAAATCAATGCTAAACTCATTCCCTGATTCATATTTTATATATTTAACGTTCAATATCACTAAAACCCCAACAGTGCCTCACACAGATCTCATGATGTCAGTGTGGAAACTACATGTTGGTTAGTCTTTGGCAATGCGATGAGTATACATCTGCATTTTGTGTAAATACACAATACGCTAGTGTTATCCACCTTTGAGGCAGTTAAGAGCACAACCAGGGCATCCTCTGGTGGCCAAGCAGTCTCAGACACATGCCACACAACTACAGACCCCTGGTTTGAGTCTGGCTGAGGACATTTGCCTAATCTCATTTCTACTGTCTCACAGCCTGTTTCCTGTCACTTTATACTGTCAAGCCAGCAAATAAAGGCACTCAATCATTGGATGAATGAGTACGGTAATGAGTGAAGACCAGCAGAGACGGCTCAATGAACCATGCACCCTGCATCACCATGAACAGCAACAACCCCTCCCCAAACTTTGGCAGCAGGGAGGGCAAATGAGACTTCTTTTACATACAGAAGAGATGACCTGAATGTGTTTCCCACAGCACCAGATGTATTTACCAGGAGCTAAATTCAGGTCAGTCAGTCAGACAGACCTTCTTCACCTTACACTGAGTGATGCTCATGTTTACAGTAGTAAGTCTTTCTTTGCAGCTATGTGTGATTGTGCCACATGACAGTTTTAACTGTGAAGTTCTCATATCTAAAAGAGAAGATGTGTCTTCCAAAATGACCATACAGCTGTACAAAAACAATTCATATCAGGGTTTTCTGATCTGCAGCCAAACATTAACCATACAAGGTGGATCGGTCCGGTGTACGTGCTTAATCTGATTCAATTCTATGCAAACCCACCAGGAGTACACATCACAAGCAGACAGTGCTGCAGAGTCAAGTCTTCAAGCTGTTAACTAGTTTGTGAAATACATTGCGGTAAAGTAATAAACAATGGCCCCAACATTTTCCATTTCAGTATAACTCTAATATAACCATGTCCTTGACCACCGCCATGTTGCTCATGCTTATCACATCTGTTCGCCATGTGAGCAAGGTAGCTAGCCAGCTATAGTTTAGTGCAGTTAGTGACGAAGTAAATTGAGAAGTATGAAGCCTTGTTTTGATCCTCTCCTATTAACCCTGTTAAATTGACTGTATTACGTTGTTAATATAAACTTAACACTTCCTTTATCTGTTTCAAATTCAAAGTCCTCGAGCATTTTAGCGGACAGAAACACTTTGTCACGTTCTTAACAAGGCTTTTATTGTGAAAAAATTGCAGGAAAAATTTGACTTCTCTTTGACTTTTGAACATTTCGGAGTTTGACTCTCATTGATGGGCTCTCATTTCGGTTTACTCAGGAACAGCTGAGTCACATGTGACACCTAGTGGTAAAATTCTGTATTTGACTTAATATTAAACCAGTTTGAAATGTTTTATTTATTTATTTATTTATACTATATTTATACTTTTGTCATCGTCCTAATCCTACATAGAAGTGGGAAAATGTTTTCCATTTGGCTAAGGACATATTTTTATCATAGTTGAAAAAAGATAAACAAAACCAACACTGCCTGCGGAAAACGGTTGCTAACTCCAGAACTCAAATTCAAACATTTTGTAAGCCCACCCATCCACCCCAACCTCCTCCCTAAAGTTAAGCCAGTGTGTGTCATAGCTTGCGGCCTCCCTTTCTTTCGAATGAGTACAGTTTAAAGATTTATACATTTATACAATGCTGACAACACATTGCTCTAACAGTGAAAAACAGGTAGGTTGCCAAATGAAGCAATATAAACTGTGGGTTTTCTCTTTGACCTAATGGTGAGTGGTGTGATCATCTTGTATACAAACATCACAACAGCAACAGCAGGTGCTTTACACTAGGCAAGAGCCATGGGGCCGCACAGCACTATCTTTGGGTTGCACATTTCCACCAACTGTACACATACAAAATACAAAATTGCCTTCATTTTTCTAAAGACATTATGCTTTGCTGTCAGAATTAAACTGAAAATGTAAATATTTTCTACACGGGGGCTTCAAGCTCAAAATGGCTGATATTATCAAAGGGTTGATAAGAACCTGACACAAATTAGGAATGTTTTCCACCCTGCCAATAAAACTTACATCACTTACTCTTCTTGGCACTTGTGTGCATGTGTAAAATGATGCAATTCCTTATGGATGTATATGTTGATTGATACCGCTGCTACCTGCTAATGCAACTTTGCTTTATTCATATGCAAAGGAGAAGTTTCCTTATCTCAACTTTCTACTGATAGAGCGATAATTCATTGCAGAGGATATATTCAGTTGCATAGCAACCTGCAATTATGCATGCTGTCTGGAGAGCAGATACTCACTCACTGTGTCCTTCTCCATTTCCCCCCCTTTAAACTACACTAGAGTAGTTCCTTTTTCAGGAGTGGACCTGATAAACACATCAATTAGCCATGTCTATGCCAGATTTACGGCTGCTTGTCATAGGACTGCTTCATCAAAATCTAAGCATATATGTAACATACTCAAACATCTGACACTTCACAAGAGCTGACAGTGGCAACATCAAAAGCAGTAGGGGGTGGAGTGGGAGAAAATGGCTGCAGCATTGCCCACAAGGGAGGTAAATTAAGTATTCTGCAGGGTGGCGTGTTGCATCTTGGGATTGGCAGGAAAATAGCAAACTGAGCTAGATAGCACCACTTCAGGGCCACCAAATCTGTAGTTTTTGGGGTGGTTTATTACACCCGCTGCTGATAAATCCTAAACAAGAGGGACCACATGGAAAACCTTGGTATGGACTTAGCTGACTGTATATCAAGAGGATCTTCACCTTTGCTGCACTGGTTTAAGGCACAAGTGTGGAAAACAGACAATAACAAGAAAGTGGCAAAGAGATATATTTTCAGAGATAGAACCACACTGCTGTCTAGGAAGAAAGGAGACTGAGTGCAAAGCTCGAGTATCATTGACAGCCACAGTTCATAGTCACCTAAAGTGGGTAGAATATGAGCCAATGCCTTCAGGCTGTTATTCAGGAAACCACAGGCTAAATCAGATACATCAAACTTTTCATTTATACCGCACATCATGTTCCAGCCGGACTGTCCACCTCCTGTCTGCCTCTGTAAGCTCCATTAACTGATCATTTCATGTAAGGCCTTTAACATTGTTGATCATGATTATAGATGTCTTTATATACACTCTGATGCATAAAGTGATCCTAAACTCACTTAAAACACGCTGAACTTTAAAAGTCCAGCTTCTTCCTATAGAACACTGGACGTTAATGTTTGTTTAATGTACCAGATTGGTTATTAGTCTCACTTTGGAACATCAGGCACTGCAATAACTACAAAAAGTTGGAACAAATGGAGGTTTTAGCAAAAAGTACAAGTGAGGCAGAGGATTCTTTTCTCTCCGTAGTTATTTCAAAGAACTTCTTACACCAGTCAGGTAGTCAAATAATCAAAAAACATGAATCAGGCCAGTGAGACAAATGGTAATCTCCGATGTCAGACCGTGTAGTGAAAAGTACTCTATACTACATGGGGGCTATTTACTAGAATAGTCTTTCTGCTTTCCTAAAAAAAAAATGAAATTCATGAATAATTTTGAATATTTTGTTAAAATGTGAAACAAAAACACAGCACACATGCAACTTGTAGTGCTGTAGTTCTATTGCTGCCAGAGGGTCAAGTATCTGCATCGGGGCTGTGGATCAAAGCCTGCAGTTTTCTTCTGAGAATGGAGGGTGTTAAACATATATGATTCAAATAAAACAACAGAGAAGAACAACATACTGATTTTTGTGAGGGTTGTTTAAAAAAAAAAAAAAGCATGAATCATAAAACATTAGGTGCCCCTTCAGCAGCCTGATGAACTAGTTTTCTACTATTTCTACTATCAAATGCCTTTCAGAAGATATTTGTTATTATTTAGAATCTGTAAATGTGCTTCTGATCTGATTCTGTTTTATAATATTTGTTTATTTTTTTAACATAATAAATCTACTGTGTGTACTGTGGGCTTACATTTACAAGTATAAAACAATAGATAGCTCAAAATTAGCTTTCAAAAATAATTTGCAAAGACTACTGTAGTGTTTGTATAATGCTCATGGAGAGAGGAGAGTCTGTAGATGAAGATCTAAATAAAATGCTGCTGAAACATATCACAGTGATTGTGTTTAACCCCAAGTAGTTCTGCTCACATTGCTTACTGAGGGACTCGGATATATCAGTAATTAAAACTGCTGTTCACTTTTTCACAGTGCTGCATGTTGGGAGACCATTTCAGTGTTTTAACGGAGTGTAATGAGGCATATTTGATAGCTGACAGACACAAAGCAAACAAACAATGGATAAATTATGGATCAGGCTTCCTAGGGTTGATAAAGATGCCTGGATTGCCCCGATACTGATCCAATATGGATCCAACTCTACAGATCAGTATTAGGGCCTTGAAACCTCTCAATACATTGAGGTTTTATTCTTTCTTTCTGTTTCAGCTATGGCAAACTATTGATTGCTCAGTTGTGTGCCTCACTGTGGTTGTTTATTAATTTTAACTGAAAATACGTCAAAATACAAAGTAGAAGTACTATCAATCTTTGACAAGACAAAAAGTTCATTCTGGAATTACTGCAGGTATTAGGAATTGGTCGCTTTAAGCAGGGACCTACTTAAAAGCTACTTTGTGATGAGTCAAATAATTGATTGACTGACTTTATACTGAGAAAATGTAAACTTGGGGCAGACATATTTCATAAGGTTATTTGCTGTTGCATAATTTAACTACAATCACCACTAGTAAGTTAGATTAGTGCCATAGCGTCTGATTGGTGTGGATGTAGATCTGCAAATGAAATATTAATAGTACTGGTTGTTTCCTAATGAACTGCCATTAAAGCTGAACTGCTTAAACTCATAAAACATTAAGGTTTACTCAGCAGATTATTTTAATTTGGTCATACTTTTCATCGGTCAAGCCATACCCTAATATTCATGAATAATTCCATGCATTTCACCCTACTTAGTATAACTACCTCACGGTGGATTGGTCCAATGCACAACCAGACACTCCCCCTCTGCAGCTGCAATTTCTCACACTAACCCTTGTCACTTTCAAGATGTGATTTCCCAAAACGGGCAGCAGGGATCCACAGTGAGATCCCTGAGAGAGAATTCCAAGGGTTCCTCAGGAAAGATGAGGAATAGTTTAATAGTTAAACCATACTGCCACTCCCCAGGACTTAATGGAATAAGAGTTTTTATGATGATTTTTGCTCATTAGTCTCTGTTTGCACAGGGACTAATGGCACACTGGATCCTTCCTTCAGTTTCCCTGCTGCAGATCTTTTCCATTTAGTCTTAATGAGGTCCACGTGGGAGTTGTTCCCTGCTCTCAGCTGGCTCTTAGGTCAGGGGTTGTCATTTTCACTTACTAAGGGCATTGTGAAGCTCTTAGAGAATGTGGTAGATATTCCATGCTATACAAATTGACAAGAGAATTACACTTTTCACCCTGGTGGCGTCACCTCGACTACAGCACAGGCAGTTATATTTGTTCTGTTCAAACCTATATCTAAAGGAAAGACTATAGGCAAAATCTATTATCCTACACATGACATTGGTTTTGGTGTGTGGATGGTTGTTGTTAGACACAATTTTAAGGATTGTGATTAAAGTGCTCTCTAACTCATCTGTGACTAGTAAAAATAGCAGAAAATAACTTCACACCATCTGCTTAGACTAAAACAAACAAACGAACAAACTGAAGCTTTTTCAAACACCTGATGAAAAGTAATAAAGATTTACTTAATTTTCAGCTCTCGGTGTTCGCTTTGGTATAGTCAATAAGACTATACAGAGATCTGCAGATGATGCATTATGAACGTTTGCCTGTATTAGTCACAATCTCCTTCATAACGCTCTTTTTTTATAGATGTCATATAATGATTCCTTAAGTAATGATATCAATAGAAAAACGTTGCCAACCTCTCCACCCAGCTCAAGTGCCACTTAACGCCCACCATTGTATTCCAGCAATGATGCAACTAACTACCGCTCAAACCAAAGTGCTGTGAAGAGGACTGAAATGATCCACTGGTCCCTCCTCTTCATTTAACTTTTACTGTATTCACTTGCCCTGTTTTTTAACATCTAGTGAGAACATTAATTTTTTTGTTGCCTGGATGCCACCACGTGAAGCACTTATATCCGTTTTTTCTCATATTCACTTTGTAACCATGCCAACCATCTTGAAATGTGTCATTTGTGCATCTGGATAAGGTTTAATTGTGCAGATACTCTATTTTGATTTCCCAGTATGTGAGCTTAATGCCAAAATCTACATTCCATCCGGGAAAGCAGTCGATATTTAACCCTAACATTAACCCTTTCATTAAGAATTGGATATGAGTTATTTTTTTCCATTTCCACTCTGATGGAAGTTTCTCCCTGTAGACACCCAGCCTGTACAGCTACAATGAGATTATTATTATTTTTTTATACGCTGCTTATTCATGTCATTTTTCATTCATATTTTATGCAAATTAATTCATCTAAAGACCTAATGTATTCTGGAGTTTTCTCTAACACTGAACAGATGGTGAGGGTCAACATATCTTATAGAGGTGCTAACCCTCAAGGAATTTCATTAGTCTGGGGTTTCATTGCAGGAGTTCAGTGTCCCGTGAGCTGCACTCTTATATCATGGAGGGCTGAAAGTATGTAGGTTTCCTTTCTAAGTAAAGGTTTTTATTGGTTAGTTTTTTTACTCTCTGGTTGATAAAGTGGTGAAATCTCCTTACATACTCTTCTGTTGGACTGATTGTTTGAGCACCCTGTTTCAGAGGGTGTTTACATCTGAGAAGAAATATGAGCAAAAGACAACTTTAAGAGGTACTCCATTTAGTTGGGGGTCTCAATTTAATGTAACATAAAAAGAAAAAAATCTAGTTAAAATTGAAGCAGTAGACACTGAAATATCCTGACCTTTAGTCGCTCATATAGGAAAAGTTCTTAAATAGCTGGATCCTACATTTCCCACAATGCGACCAATTGCAACTTTTCATTACAGCCTGGTAAATGTCATCATCTCTCGCTTTTCACTTTGTCTGTTTTAACTTTTTAGTGTTTAGTTTAGAAAAGTAAAGTCAAAATATCTTGATCACCCCCTGGTGGCTGGCTGCGGTATAGATCATAATTCTCACCTTCTCCTTGTTAATAGAAAGACCAAACTAAAAAGTAGACAGTACACATCAAATGCATTTTTCAATCAATTTAAGTAGTTCTTATCATGGTGATGTATGTTCAATTGTTCGTTTTTATGACAAGTTTGGTTTTAATTAGATATTTGATGCTATAAAAAAGGGTGTTTCCTGTTGACCTCAATACTGCAGCTCCAATCCCAATCACAACTGCAAAGACTCTAGCTCCAAATGACCAGTGCAAGATGGCAGCTACCATATCCAAGATGTTATTCATTTTTGTACGAGAGGAGGTGGAGACATGTCATCCATCTTTATATATGTCAATTCTTCAAGCTCAAACTGTGATAACCTTATTGACATCATCATCACCACAATCATCAGGGCTTGGTTTCTGAGACTTGACAAAGAGACACAGAATCGGTGAGGCGCCCCCCTTTAAGTCTAAAATATCAGCATCTGTTTTCAAATCTGAAACTAGCTGAACCATAATCAAATTATTTTCTGGTTCAGCTAATAATCCAATTTATGATAACCTCCCTCATGAACATTGCCACAACTAGACTCACGAGTCATGAGCTTCAGAATGTTCTGCATGCCTAATACGTGATCTAGGAGGATTTATTCAAGCGAAGCAGTTGCTGTTTAATGAACAAAATGCTGTAGTGTCCTTGTAGACATCAGCAGAGAGGTCATTTTTTTTTCATCAATGCACTCAACAAAACAATGCTGCTGAGTGCTGGAGTGGGACTCCATAGTACAGTGTATTTATGCAGCTTTAACAAAGCCAACAAAATCCACATACAAAACAGAATGGCCATTGCTAAAGGGGCAAGGCTTTGTGGTGACTATAGGCCTATCTGCTGGTGTAACTCTGTCCACTGCAGCCACATCTGCATGCATAAGGTTTTTATGTTCCCGATCAATAGTGGAGAAGCTTCAAAGAGGACAGCAATGTGCCAGAGGGCTCCATAGAGAAGACGTGCTCAGCTTAAAAGCATCAGGGTGCATGGATCCCGACTTCTATTGTGCTGTGTGTTTTACATTTGCCCCCCTTGCAGGGAGCAAGCAAACACTTTTATCAACACCTCAGCTCTGGACATAAATAGAGCTCTTCAGGGGAGAAAGGGGAAAGGGAGCACAGGCACAGAGCAAGACATGGTTCTCAATATAGAACAAAAGAGAATGTCACTAAAATTATGAGGAATTAAACAAAGTTGGACAATTTAAGCCCGGTTCTGTATTTGTTCATACAAAGGAAGACACTGAGAGGAGATACACTATACGCCATGGGCATTAATATGCTGCTACAACAGCAGCCACTCTTCTGGCTTCAGGCTATCCACCACAGTTTGGACCCTGGCTGCAGGGATTTGCTCCCATTCAGCCACAAGAGCATTAGTGAGGACACCAATGATGTTGGGTGATTAGGCCTGGTTCGCAGTTGCCATTCAGCTCATCCCAAAGGTGTTGGATTGGGTTGAGGTCAGGGCTCTGTAAAGGCCAGCCAAGTTAACCCACACCAAACTGGAAAAACATTTCTTCCTTTTTGCATTGCCATATTAAAACAAGAGAGGGTCAAACACAAATACAAACTGTTGCCACCAAGCTGGAAGCACAAGGATGTCCACAAACATATGGCCATGTACTGTACATAAAGTACTTTACGACTAGACATTCAAAGACAGCAATAGGAAGTTGATCAGTACAACTTAAGATGGACAGGTACACTTTAGGATCATTTTGTGCAAAATATAAGGCATCTGGCCTCTTTATTAGCTATAGCAATTCCAGTAAAATAGCAAAGGCAAACCTCATTTTTGACATAATTTCAGGAAGTGTGCCCTGAATATGGGAATATCCTTGATTAGAGCAGCAAAAAATGACATGGAAGAAATGGATAACTGCAAAAAAAGAAGAAGAGGAAGACAGAAATATCTGTTGGAGTGTGCCGGTCTCCTGTGGAGGTATAATTAAATGTGCTGGCTCTTGTTTCATATTAGCCGATTTGAATACAGAATTTGTCATTAATGGGAGAGAATGGTGATGATGGTGTTAAAAGGTGGGGAAGAGGAAAAATGACAGGGGAGGCAAATTAGTTTCTCACCTATGTTGGGCAGTAGATCTGAAAGGGCTGAAAAAAGCGTGCACATACTTCAGAATTAATTGCAGTGCCAGCTGCCAAATGTGGACATATTTGCTTTGTAGAATGCAAAGCAAAAAGACTCCATGATTACAATGCAATCACATACTGATTGGAAATCCTCGATGGCACAGCGAAAGAGGCAGTCATTTTGTCTTAGGATGGGCCTGATTACAGCTATTGAGGAGAATAAAAAAAATAACATTTGGCACAAGTCGAACAGCTCTCCTTTGTCTAGTTATTTTTATTAACTGTTAATTTGAAGACAGTCAACACCTGAAAGATCTCACATAAGAGAGAGGAGGATACAAGCCATGCAATTATAATTTAGTCCCTAAAGTAATTGATGCTCTGAGGATTTGGGAGTGGTTCATGGGTATTAGCAACATGAAGATCATATTGTTGATGAATAACTGTTAATATGCCCTGGGTGAATGAGGTAATAATGCTCATTTGCATCCTCCAATAAGTAAAACTTATTGGAGGACCATGCCTCCCAAAACATTGCAAAGCACTTCTCTTAGACTACAGGGCATTGTGCGTTCATGAGTGCGTTTGTATTAGAACAAAATACCCTTGAGAAAATAATAAATACTATAATATGCTGATGAATTGAGGAAATGTTGGAGCTGAGCTATGAGGTGATTTTGGAGGCAACCATACTTGCACTGGAGGGAGTTTTTCTAGTTATGCAGTAATGAGGCTGGTGTGAGATTGACCTTGCTTAAATGGCATTGCTAATAATGCTTTGAGGACCACAGTCAGGGCCATTTAATCACCAGGCCTATTGCTCCTAATATCCCAGGTTGTGAGGCTTGCAATATTAGCAGCTTTTGTACTTTAAAACAAAGACCTGAACAGGTTAAATTGAGTTCAATAGCTTTAAACCGTTGCTTGCGACTTTATGAATTTCAGTGCTAAATTTACTTTTTGCACTTCGTTATACACTCTGCTGAAAGCTAAGCTCTGCAACAGCTTAATCAGTAACGCATAATGCTCCTAATCCTACTGAAATCCTTGACAAGTCGCCCTGCCAAACAACATGATTTGTGACAGATTCCTGCCATATATCCCACTGTTTACATGACCCAGCATCCAGGCGAAGGGTAACATTCAGTGCACTATCACCATCTCAGCTCCTGCAAATTCCTGTTCACACTGCATCCCACTCTCACATTTTTAGTCTGGCATATAACACTAACTAATAACCACACTTCCAGGGTTCCATTGCATTACTTGACTTTTTTGTGATCACAGGCGAAGACATTTTGTCATTTGTCACTAAGAGCCTGTGGAATAGTCCTAATTCCTGCTCTTCTGAGGCAGGAATTACATTCTGAAAAGCCTTTCTTCCTTGAGACAATGCAGGCGAGTGGGGAGAGAGCTGTGAGGTCTGTGGTGGATGATGGGGACTGTAATTGGCACTACGCCTCACTAACCACATAGCAAAGGTGTAACGATGGGTGATGGAGTGACATATGGTGGCGATGAGTAGTAGGAGGCCAATTTTCAACGTATAAAACTGTGAGGAAACCATGAGAAATTGTGGCTCGAGATGGTGTTCATTTTATTTTGTTAACATTAATGGTGTGTTCATCGCTGTGTTATTTTTTTTTTTTAGCAATGCTAGCAGCACGGCTCTATGGCAATGATGGTCTATTGGTCACTTTGGCCCTAACTGAAATATATCAGGATCTACTGGATGGACTACCATGAACTTTTGTATAAATGGCCATGAATTCTAATGACTTCTCCTCTAGCACCATCATGAGGTTGACATCTATGGTTCAGAGTGAATTATTTTGACAACTATTGGTTTGATTTCCCTGAAATGTCTTACAGAATAATAAAGAACAGAATAAATTCTAATGAATTGATGAGTTTTTACATATTAAATGTCTACTAGATGGATTAGAACAAAATATTCAAATCATATGACCAAACACCTGCAAAGCTAATGACATTCCAATCACGCGGACAGGTACCACGTACTAAGATGGGTAACATGGGTAACATGGTCAACATTATATATTCTTAACATCAACATGGTAGCATTGTCATTGCGAGCATGTTCGCATGCTGGTGTTAGCATTTACCTCGAAGCATCAGTGTGTCTGCCTTACAGAGCATGTTGTAGATTATCTTTGATATAAGGAGCTCAATGCTACAGTGATGTCGCACATTCTAGATATCACTTGTCAAAGCTTAAAAAGATGTAAGAGAAAACCAGTCTTATATGTACATGTATCATTATAGTGTTAACATAAAAATGTTAAACCACTTTATTGGAAGTAAAACTGAACTCGGTTTATTGAACACCTGTTTAATTGTCTGACTGACTGTGTTTCTAGTCCTTCTTTTTAGCATGGTTACTATGTTCCCAACACAGTTAACACTATTAACAATAGAAATGTTGGCCAACACTACGTCAATAAGACCAAAGTTGTAATAAATTGGAATTGTCCTTTGAGTATGGGCTCCTGCATGTCAGTTTCAAAATTGCAGCTGTATAAAACCTCACTAACCCTGCATGGAGCTGACCAGTGAACAGCATGACAGTGGTCAGAGTCCAAATCTTTTTGACATAAAATACAACATTAAATCTGTCTCTGTCTCACACATACACACACTGGCCAGAGTAAAAGATTGCTCCTGACAGCCAGTCATGTTCACTATTCCGTCTGGCCTTTGTCAAAGGTGAGCACACAGCATCAGATCTGGGAGAGCACTGTTACATCAACAAAGTCTTAAGCACATGTCAAAATCAACCATCCAGGAACTAATTTGATGTTGCTAAGCCAAAGCTAGAGACTAACACGCACTAAATAGTATTATCACAGAAACACAATGTTGGAAAACAAGATTTGTCAATCAGTCTTTTCAACAGCAATTTAAGACTTATCAAACATGTTAAACAGTTCTGTCATGAAACTTGAATGATATTATTATACATGAAAGTAACACTTCATAATTTCATACCTATGTTTTCATTTGTGTATAATCATCTGAATATAGGACTCATTGTGCGTTTGTTACCTTAGTTAGATTGCCTTCCATGGCTGAACCACTATTTTCTACAGTAGCCCAGAAGGGACAAACCAAACACTGGCTGTGGATGTTTCTCCTTCGTGCTTGCAAGGGGAGGGTGAATCGAGGGCGTTTTGATCAGTAACTACAGCGCTATATGCCACTAAATCCTACACACTGGACCTTTAACTACCTGTACCGCCTGTATGATATTTACAGATTACAGTCCAAAACTGCAGCCTGACTCTTGACACGAACACAATTTCACTGCTGAGCAATTCAGTGTCAACACAGCATTGATCATCTCATAGAGATTGTTTTTGTCCTCACACCCAGGTAAACAGTACCTCTGAGCTTTTAACTCACATTGAACCAAAGCGCAGCCTCAAATTTCATTGCCATCGTTCAGCTATTTAAATAACTGCCATTATATACCAGGTACTAAAAAAAAGACAGTTGTGACATAAGGAGTAAAACAGCAATTGTACATCTTACTATGTTATTTCATGGCACTTGCAATGGGTAAAGAGGAGAAAGCAAAGATCATTTTCGTTCACTCAGACAGAAAAACCTTCAGGCATGTTTTACAATGAAGGTCTAATGAAATGAATCATAGAGCATCAGGGCATATGTAAGATAAAAAGCCAAGCTATGTACATAACTGTTGGCCCATGTTAATGCGTGGGCTGAGGAATTGTCTTTAGCTGCGTCCAGGCCAAAGGAGTCAGTGTTTTGAGATCAATCTAGGCTAAGCCGTTTCTCATCCTCTCCTCACCCTTGGCACAACAAGCAGTCTCATTCACCTGATCACAAGGGCTTTGGTAGGCTCAAGGCTTTTCCACGGTTTTTGAGATAGACCAAGGTATTCCTGCTGCAACTTAAGCCTTGCCCCCTTCTGCCCCTTCTGCACAATGCTGGCCATTTTGTATTCATGAAAAGCTGCAGGAGGAGATGGAAAATTTGCTGTAAATGGGCTTGATTAATCTGGCAGTAAAGTCATGCTGGGGCGACAACTTTAAGATGCAGGCTCCTCTTTCATCAGCGTGTAGCCATTATCACAATTATCTATTTTCAGCAGCCTAATCTTTGCTTTAATCTGTGAGGATGCTGCTGCTATAGCTAAAGTAAGCACACATCTCAAATGAGATCCCAACTCTGACCTTGATAAGTGCATAAAACTGCCAAAGGCCGGTTCTACTCAGAGCAGTAAATATATGGCACTGGGAACACAACAGCTACAAGCTACTCTCTCTCTCACAGGTACTCAAATGTTTGGCAGAGAGCCACTTTGGACAGAACAAATCATAGCAGCAGCTGCACTTATTTATGGATATTCTTTCTGTCCTCTCACAAAATGAGGTGAATAAAAAGCCAACTGTGTCCTGCACTTTTCTTCATTCTAATCTTAATCATGCAGCAGCTAAACAACACAAATATAGATGCCTTCTGTTGTTTACGTGGGTTCCATTTCCAGCCAATAGATGAAGCATTTTGTACAGGCTAGCAGGGTGGAACCATAATTAGAATAGTTGAATTCCTGCAACAGCACATTTGCTAATTGGCCCACATGAAATCTATACAATCACTTTTAAAGGGCTAGTGTGCCATCTAGCGGTGAGATTGCTGAATGCAATATCCTCGCCTCACCCTAAAACAAAAAAAGCCCATTGTAGAACCAATGTATGTTCTGGGCTACTGGCAGTTAAACATTGCAGACTCCGTAGAAGAGGACCTGCTCCCTCTGTAGATAAAAACGGCTCATTCTAAGGTGACGAAAACACAACAATTTTTATTATCAGTTGATTATACATGGATAAAAACATACCTATTCATTTTATATCCCATTTCTACCAATAGATCCTCCTGAGTGCTACACACTGGGCCTTTAAATTGCAGTGTATCACAGAGTGCCATAGATGCAATGCAATGCAAAGCACTGTTTATTCACTGGTGGATGGCGTGGTTGATCTTGGGTGGATGTCATGGGGTTTATTTATTCAGTTGTCTTATGAAATATCAGTGCAACATCATAAATTCTAGTCTGAAACAGCTGCTGCACAGTAAGATTTACTGTGGTGTCTTTAAGATGACTAGTAAATCTTCTATAACCCTTGCAGTTTATATTGAAACCCATGTTCACACTTCCATAAGCAAAGCTATACTGCTATATGGATCATTGTTGTTAATTTGGTCATTTTTATCCACACTAGTGGAAACACTAGTCACTAGTCCTTAAGATTTATTAATAAATTACATATTGGCAGTCAGAAACTGATGGCAGATGTTTTGGGCTCTAGAAGCAACATCTTTAGTTCTAACTCTAGTTAGAAGTTAGACATCTCTAACAAATGAGGCATCAGTACAGAGCCTTAGGGTTTGTTTGAAGCCTTATTATAACCCCTAGAGGCAATCAGTGGCATTTTATGTGTCCAAAAAACTGTAACTGCTGCCAGACTGAATACAGAAGATTAAGAAAGGTAGAGCAGAAGAAGAAGAAAGGCTGGAGAATAGAAGAAAACAACATAGTTTTGGCAACCTAAAGAAGTATTAAAAAACTGTTCCTGTGAGGTAAAATAGTCCACCTTGATTCCAATAGCGCTTCAAGTATTTAAAAAACTTTCTGTTACCATCTACAAAAACAAGTTAGAGTAGCAGATTACCACACTAGCATCAGGAAAACAATTCTTTACTTATTATTACTCAGGAGTCAAGGGTGCAGTCCACAGTGAGAATTCATGAAGAAGCTAAAATCAGATGTCAATAGAGCAATAAGCTCAACCACAAAGAGATAGTGAATTCTGCATGTTGACTTTTGACTGGTTGTGTCGACGTGGTTAACATCAACAGTGTTGTGCATACAGGAATGAATGTGGGCGACCTACTCTGTGTGTTAATGAGATCACTCTGCATACTTCCACTGCGGCCATCAATGAGTCTATTGCAGTCCAACACTTATGTAAATGTTTCCATTTTTAACTCATGACCATGTATCTATTTAAATCCAAGCTAACATTTGGCCAAAAGACCTCACAGTCTGCTTGTTGATCTCACGCCCTGCAACATATTTTGCATTTGTGCGGGCCCAACAGACCCAACTGCTCCAGTTAACTTTGTGTCACCAGGGCCAAATAGCAGTGAAAGATCAATGCTTGAGAAATTTGAACTTCAATGGCCTGAAATTACATAATTTCCCATCAGTAAACTGCTCACAGCATGCCACTGTTGACCAACCCAGCTAGACTGTGCTCTTTTTTTTTTTCTTTTACATCAACAGACAACCAAGGGACAAGAGAGGCAGAAGATCTTCTGTGGGTGAGGCAGAGTGTTATTGGACAGAGCACTGCTAAGTGGATGTGCTTTAACTTCATCACTTCCTGTGAGCAGAATTTAGATTTAGGGCTGTTTAGTTTGATTTTTGTACATGAAAACATTGCACTGTGCCACTTTGTGTCATTCTCTCACATCTACTGACAAATGAATCAAATCCGGCAAAGCAACTTCATCAACAATATTTTTCAATTTACAATGTTTAATCTTTAACATTCAGAGCACTATTTGGATTGTCAGGCTTTACACAGAGTCACTTTTCCTTTCATCATCAAATCGGGCTGCTGCAGGATTTCCAACTCAGACATGTGGGCCCACCAGAGGCCTAAAATGATACCGCATTCGTTTGTAGATAAATTTATGATGTCTCATAAATTTCAATTGGAATATGTACCCATGAAAATTTGTTTGTGTTGCTGTGAGCTATGAACCCTCGTGCTCCCATCTCTGCTCTGGCATTTTTCTGATGCTTGCACATCCTGCTGATATTGCTGTGCTGCTTTGTAGTTACCCTCACACACAAATTTGCATCGAGTTTCAGCTATCTTCAATGTTTGGGATCATTTGCATGATGTTGTTTGCTATCTGACAGGGTGTGCACTTGACTATGTCGGAACTTGAAAGGACTGGTACTTGGAATCAGGGATGGGGATCACTGCGACGGATGATACTGGATGGCAGGAGCCGGAACAATCTGTTGATTCTCTAAATTTGTCCATTCTCTTACATAATAAAGTCTAATATATCTATTAAAAGGGGCTAAAAGCAATACTTCTTCTCCATTGCACAAATTGACCATATCTGTGGAGGGCTGATATGGAGTGGACCAGGGAGTGGACCAGGGATTTGCATAGTGCAAAATATGTTCAGTGTTGTAATTCCTACTGGTCGGCGTAAGTGGTTGATTAAGTGCCTCGTAACAGCCCTGTACTACATGTGTTACATTTCACATGCAATATATACTGTACATATGTAGTATACTGCATGAACTTTACGTTATAATCATGCAGTTTCTATCAATGCTGGAAAGTAGCACGACAGGCTGCAGCTTTTAGTTCCAATTTAACAGTTTTGGAGCCTGCATACCTCTGTTCAGAACAATCTGCCCTCACAGATGGGCGACAAAGCGACAAGGCTATAGAAGTGGCATCAATGCATGTGATCAAGTGCTGGCGTCCCATTGTAAAGCACTTGGCAAATGATTTACCACCAGCTGCTCCACATAGTGTCATAAACCTAAAAAAAACAACAACTGGAAAAACAGCAAGTGGAAATGACACCAGACTGAGGCGATAAGGTGGCTGTCATTAATCTGCAGACACCTTTCAGCTCCACGTCTAATTGGCTACTGCTAATGTGATCAAGAACAGTGATATTTGCAACAAAAATGAGTTGAGAGCACTGGATTCTTCAAGAGATTAAAGCTAAGAACACTCAAGGTGATGCAAATTAAATATCCATGATATAAAAGACATCTTATTTTTCCCACAAAATAGGAATATCACATTACTTAGAGTCAAGTGGTCCAAGGTTTCCTCTTGAGTTGTGCAATTGATTTACTTTGTCCTGCCTTTTTAAAAGCGATTCAATAAAACAAGCCAAACCAGTCAAAAGTTACTGGTAGAACATTTCCTTTGCTTTAGGCTAAAGAAACATCCGTCTGGATAGCACATGTATTAAGATGGACACATTTCAGCAGACTGACGCCTTATAGAGCTTCAGCAATTTACAGCCATCATTCACTGACTTGACTTCACTGAATGTTATACTCTGAGTTTGTGTTCCTTACAACAGATCAAGATATCTAACGGTCTGAACTGGTCTTAGATACAGCAACAGCAGCCGGGAGAATATGAGAAATTAAACAGTTTTCAATTGTGTACAAAAATGAGGCAAGTGTAATTTGTGACAGATATTTCTTCTATTTCTTTTCTCTCTATAATATCAAGTAAAAGGTTGGTTGTTAGTTGAACAACAAATATTATTCTCTATCTCAGGTTAGGAGGGAATCTCCTTTGTTAGATTAAGAATGTAAAACATGTAAAATATTTTTGTCAAGAGGAATGTCTTTTACTGCAAACCAAATCCACCCACAGGTACAAATAAAAAATCTTTTCTTCTTATCTGCTCAGAGGGAATGAGAAAAAAATAACTTTACAGAGACTAAAGGCTTTTGAACATCAAGTCCGTACTTTTTGTGTGCGTTTTTTAAAATTCGTTACACATAGAAGCCTTGCAGTCCAACGCGTTTTATCATTCTATTTGTTGGGAAATTCACAATACGAGACAGAGTCATCACGCAATGAGGATGATATTGTGGTCCTCTCACTGAAAGTACAAAAAGAAAAAGTAACTGGGTCCATGGTATCAAGAACAAGGAGCGTTTCACCTGCTGATAAAGGGGCTGTCTGCTTGCTGCTGTTGCTCTGTGTCTCACTCCATCTTTCTTTTTTCCTCCCTTGCTTCTCTCCACTGAAGGTTCCTCTGCAGGCTGTCACCACTCTCTGCCCACATCTTGCACCGCGGCTACAAGATGCTGATCTGTCCCCGTCTCTATCTATGCTCTGCCGCTCTCCCTGCTGGCTGTGTTCTTATCTCATATGACTGGTGCAAAAAACATAAAAAAGTGTGCCAATTTCGGACAGGAAAAAAATTACTTGGTGTGCAATGGCCTTTACAATATTTTTCACACTTTGTTGACTGATGGGGCTAAGGTTAAGGACTGTAAATGCATCTTCTCAAGAGCATATCAGGACTCAAACTTGTCAGGCCTCGATGATAAAAAATATTTTGATTTATATAGGAAAGCATGGAGGCACAAAAACTTAAGTTAAGAGTTAAAATTTGCCTCTAGGGCCTCTAAATAAAAGACCTTTCTAGACACTAGATTCTAGCAGATATTGTACTGATTGATACTGAACATGGGAATTGCTAAAGGGAAACAAAAATGTGATTTTGATTAATTCTACAGTGTGTTCTGTAATGTAATTCAATAGAGGAATCTGTGAAATATCCATCCTCTTATAGTTAGACAGAACTAACAAACCAAAAAACACATTTTAAGTTAAATGTGGTTATCAGCCTGTTTTGCCTCTAAGCTGATTTATTGGTCTAAGTTTAACTAAGCCTAATATCAATCTCATCACATGATCTGTGCTGAACTGCGGCTGACATTTGCCAGATTGCATTCATGGGTTGATATCTATACTGGCTTCCTTGAATGATTGCCACGAGGCACTGCTGCACTCACGCTTCATCTAAGAAATCCCCAGTGAACACTCAATCATCCTTCAGCATTTCCCGAGCTGGATGCAGCGTCTAACCGTCTCCATCAGACTCCAATCCCTGTATGATTTCCTGTTTGCTTTCTGCATCAACAGTACGACTTCTTGCTTCTACGGCTTCAATATTTCGTTCAATATCACATGTTCAAATCAGCACTGAAACGCAATACTTTGACAGTTTGACGTTTTGCAAGGTTGCTGTTAGTAAATGCCACTTTTGGTCTACTCACGTTCAATAAAAATCTATTAATTCTGTACATCCTACAACAGGAATAAAGATGACGTACTGAATGAGAATCACAGCCTTGAAGAAAATGAGAATGAAGGGGACATATAAAATGAGACCCTTGTAAAATATAAATGAAGCCTCCAGCTGAGAGGTCATCCTTGGCAAGACCGTTAGAGTTAGCAGGTTCAAGCAGAGAATGAATGATAATAAGGTCTTCTTTCTTGGCATGGATACCATCCTCCACACACACAAGTCTAACTAAAAAAGAATGCCTGATAGCAGTGTCTTACCACTCCATGTAATTAATTGACAACTGAGTCAATGACATCCTTACAACAGTATAGTCTAGTCACTGTTAATGTCTTATCAAGTACCACGTAGTTATGGGAACCACTCTGTACCACATCAGTACATCTGAGTAACTCATGTCCAATGAGCTCAAATGCGATTAACAAATCCCTGTCTATAACAAAGGAAACAGGGTGTTTTAAGTAAATCAAAGCCAAATTCAACTGATTATGAGTCGATCTAAGTCCTCTGGAAACCGATGCCTAATTTCCTTTTGAGGCTTTTGGTTTAAAAACTAGAAACCTTCATACTTAGTCTGTAAATTTTGGAAGCAAATTAATGTGTACTTGGATGATAAGATTGTGTGAATGTCCTGATCAAAATAAGGCAGTAAAACATTTCAACTGAAGCATGAACAAAGCAAGCCAGGGGAATCCATCTCCTGTGTATAGGCTGTATGAGGTCATAACTTACTTTGATATTTGCATGTTGTCCCTAAAGTTAAAATAGAGATGGGTAGAAAAGTTTGCATAACTTCAGTGCTATTCATGTGGAAGACTTGGCTGAAAACTAATACAAATGAAAATGTCAAAACTAGATTAAAAAGAAAATTAGTCATAGTTTCAATGCTTGTGCCACTTCCTGTTCTCACTTGTCTTTCTTGTGAAGTTATCATCTATCATTTTTTGTTATTGATTTTTGCTAGTTTCTCTTACAACGCAATGCATCAAAACGGGTCACAGTCTTCTTCTCCCACTTTCACTGTGGGTCTCTGCAAAATGCTTCGGGAGTGACTCACAACAGTAATCGCAATCTGAAAGACTGTTGGATCCATTCATAACATTAAGAAGTCAAACGGTGACAACATCAACTGCACAACAGCGGGTGCAGTACCTTCAGCCAAATTCTATGAGTCCGTTAAAGTAAGCTGACAGCTCAGGAGTCCCGAACAGCCAGATAAATAGATAAAAGCTCCTAGCGACAGGGAGCCTGAGAGCTGTATGACATTTGTCTGAGATTTGTCTTGTGTGAGCAAAATAAAGTGACTACAATGAAGAAGAAGAGGAGGAGGAGGTTGAAGCACTGCCATTATTTTGCCCACAGAAGAGAAGCAGGAGTATTTTTCCAGTTGCCTGAAATATGGGGGAAAAAAACACTTAATACAAATTAATCCTCTTGAGAACAACTTTGAGACAGAACTGCCAAAGACAAAATTAATGCCCGCGGATAATTGGCAACCTGCGTTTTTCATTCTAATGAAGATTAATGTTGACACAAACAAGGGAAGATCATAGATGCCTGTCACTCCTGAATGTAATGGAGAAAACATCCGGAAACAAGGCAGGATCCATCAGGCAGGCAGCAGGAGCTGTGGCTGCTAAATAAAAACTAATTTTGGTCAAAACATGCAGTAGCAGTTCCCATAAATATCAAAAACTGCACCAAGACAAAAAGCATACATTATTTTTTACATCTTGAACTAAACTGGAATCTTGGTTCCTAAATTGTTCTGCTGTGTAAAAGCATAACTGTGGCCACGCTTGAAGGCAGTCGATTTATACTGTAGGATGCAGCAAACTGCTGTCCAGTAGGCTGGGAGTTTTTTATATACTATATAGAGTTGTAATCCATCCATGTCCCGAGCAGTGTGTTGAAATGCAGCCCTCTGGTGTCACCAGCACAGATGTTTAATCACATCCGCAGCAGGGAAGCACCTGATTGGAATTCAGTAGGTTGGGGGTGGGGGAAAACGAGTGCAGGATAAAGAGCGCCCTAATGGAGCAAAGAAGTTTATGTAAACATGATTCTCTATCATCATTTTTATAACATGTTTGCCATCCAACTCTTCTCTATCTCTCTTTATCTGAACAGACGCAAATATGTCAGCTAAGAAGTAGAGGTGTGCAGCAAAGCTATATACATACATATCTGTCTGTTTATGTCACAAATATATCTGCATTTTTACCTGTATTATGATTTATCAGAAGTTGGCATCACCTACAGTATACTGGAACCTTCAAGTCTAAACTCAGTCTAATTCGAAGCTATGTCTAACTCCTAAAAGTATAAAAGTCAGAGCAAGTCTGCTGTGAAAATGTACTTTACTCTAAAACAACAGGCAGATTTTGAGGATTTAGGTCAACAGCAAACAGCTTCAAGCACCAATGTTAAATGGGAGGAGATCAGAAAACAGAGAGGCTTTTTTCTAAAAAATGCACATAAAAAGTACAAAAGTCTGTCTAATAAAAGCCTGTTTCAAAGAAAGCTCTATTTCGGTAAAGTGAAGTAAATGAAGACCAAAGCCACTATAAGATAAGATTTTTGCATTTTTAATTGTGTAAACTGCAACATAGTAAAAATGCAAAAATATAAAAAAGATATGCAACATTAACATTGCTTCCTTTTCAAAACAAAATATTTAAAAACAGTTGTCTATACACTAAAAGCTGGCATAAAATACTATATATATATATATATATATATAAAAGTATTCAAAGAAATACTACTACTACTTGGACACTATAATACTACTTCTATTTTTTTTAATCAATTGTTGGGTAATAAATAAAAATAAGTTATAACCAACATACACACTACATATAGCTTGCCCCGACTGTAGCACTCCTAACAACAAAAACAACATTGCTGCCTATTGAAGAGTTACAGCAGTTGTTTCAGCTATATGCACCGGTACAGCGGTATATGAAAAATTCATATAATTTGGAAAATTAGAACCGGTATACAGGTTTATCCGGTATATCACCCAGCACTACTTGAGTGTTTCTGCCTGTTTTTAAATGGTGTGTTGGGAAACAGGGTTGGTAGGGTAAATGGTTGGTGGAGAATTTTCTGCCTATCTCATCATGTTGCTTCTGAAACAGCACCTCCAAGTGCAGGGACAAGACCTCTGCCTGGTCCTATTTGGCCTGCTGGCTCTATGTTCTTGCCCCAGGCAAGTTCTCTCCACTCGAAACACTACAACTATTGCTGCTCCTGCCCCAATTTTGTTGTTTTGCTCCTCTAAAGTTAGCCAAGTGTTCCTAAACAGGCACTTCACACACGACTTCAACCGTATTCAAGCACTTACACTGACAGACAGGCAGCCTATAGATGAGTCCTATAATCTAACATCTATGTTTGACCTACATTTATTGAGGGTTTGCATCATTTTTTCCAGTGTGTATATTCAAACTATGGATAAATGGCAATGACTTTTCTTACTTTAAAAACTTAAGATGTTAGGGATTGTAGCTTGTGAAAGAAAAATGCTGACTAATGGGTAAAAAACTTGCACTACCAGAGCAGGACCCGAGCCTGCTCACGATATCAGTATTGTATGGTACAGCTTCATGAATAGAGCTGGCAGGCACAACATCTTTATAGACAAACAAGAGCGAGAGCCCTCACACAAGCTACATTTACCAAATAACACAAAGATGGATAAGAGCAGGGTGGGCAGACATATTTGATTAAGAGGAGTGACAGCATTTATAAAAATTTGATTTGACAGAGTAGGAAGAGTTCAATACACAGGTAAGTGTTTCAGAAATTAGATAAGGGAAAAGAGTAAGAGCAGGATGTGCATGTGGACATTTAATATATTTGACAAGACGTGTGAGATAAGAGGGGGATGGTCATGATTTTGAACAGGTTTCTGATGATATCTGCCTTATCGCATATCATGAAACAAAGTCTCTCGTGGTTAAATTCCATTTTACAGGAAATTGCTGATATACAGAAGTGCGTGAGCTGATATATCAAGTCAGCATTAAGGGAGTTTTTACCAAATACAGCAGGTATGAGCCAGTCAAGTTGTCAATCTTTAAGATTACAGCCCAACAATGGATTTTTGAAGCAGACTCTTTCACAAATAAATCGCTAAAATTACCACCCAACAGTTGCAGTTTACCTCCATGTCTGTCAGGACTGCTGTGGTAAAGACTTTAAAGGAATTATATTACAGGCATAAAGTGCAGTTTTTACCTCCTCTTTGTCTGCTAGATGTGTGGATAGACAACTGTGATATGTTTGCCAACGCAAGTTAAAAGGTGATTGATAATATGTCAGTGTTGTGTTCACAGCTTGTTTCTGCTGCCCTCAAGTGGCCAAAACGTGTAATTGTAGGTTTAAATCATATCAAAACCTAAAACACAACTGTATTCTAAAAAACTTTTTTTTCTAAATGATATTTGTTTTGTTTTATAGTTCTGCTGACCTACAAACCAATACTAGTAAACTGTTACGTAACCCTACATGGAGCAGTAATATCAGTGTGCTGTGTCAATCAGGCTCTGGTCAAGATGACGGCGATTAGATATAGATGGGCTACATTACACTGCCCTGAGAGCTGCTAACCCTACAGTATAATCTGACTCCCACGCTAATTAACTCATTAGTACTGGAGTCAGATTAGATTAGAGTCTCAGTGTCTGAAGAACTGAATGCATCTCTGGAGGCTTTTACATCCCAAAAACAATAAAATTCTGGCAGATAAAAGTTTTTTTTAACTTGTCAAACAAGTAAATACTAAAAGAAAATAAGGCCTGTCGCAGATTCAATACAAAAAAACCAAACGTTAAAAACAAAACACAGTGCTAAAGTTTGAATTTTTCCACTGAATCCAAGTCTGTTTTGAACATATTCTAGCTCTCGTCTCGAAACCATTTTCATGTCATGTTTGTCTTATTTGACTGCCAGCACGTGTAAAGGTGATTGTTTTCCAGCAACAAGAGCTACACTGTCAGCCCTGTCTGATAAATAAAGAAACTGTTGTATGCTTTGAATATAGGAAACAAATCCAAGGTGGTATTTAGCTTCTGTTTGACATTTTCAGTTTCCTCAACATTCAGATCTCAATGACTCAAACCACAGTCTGTATCCATAATTAGCTGTCTGGGGAATGTGTATTCATCTCTGCCTTATTTAACCCTTTACTGTGAGAAATAAGTGCTGCCAGGAATACAGACAGATAACTTTAATGGATGATCGCGCATGTAGATATGCTTGTCAGAACTACATGTGTTGAAAAAGAATAATGTGTTTATTATCACTTCGATGCGCTGCTGTTCATAATATTTCAGACCACCCCTCATCAAACAGCTGAATCCATTCAAGTGATGAATCTCCAGATTCTCGCTTTTGCTTGATTTTGGCGATACGTGTCGTGGTAAGTGTCCACCCCATACCCTGCCTCATGTCGGGGTAGGGATGATACGAGATACTTCGGTACTAAGTCGATGCCAAAGTTCTGAAGAAGTGACGGTACTCATTTTTCTACAGTACCATAGGTTCCCGGGGATGCAAGACCTGACAGGGCAGCACACACACCTCCAAGAATTCTAGTCTGCTATTAATGCCATAGGAAGAATAAGAATGCCTACCAGCACGGAGGAATAACATGCAGCTTTACCTCGACTCTACGAAAAGAAAGACTTTCTTCTTTGTGTTAAAGTTTGTCAATGTTGACTTCCATCTGGGGACATCAACAGAACAACACACTTCTTCTTCCTTTGCAGTTAAAATGTATGCGGCTACTACAGTACCATAAACAGGTCACTGGTATTTTGATTAAATACTGACCACCAGATCAGTCTGTCTCCAACATGGCGCCTGCTGCCACCTGGAAGCCTCACTGAGCATGTTCTGTAATCTCAATCTGAAATATTTCTTCCAATGAAGTGTACTTCAATTGCGTCAAAGCATTTCCATACTTATGTGTTCATCAATTAATTGATTTTATTGAGACTAGACATGTTTTGAGTTGAAATCATGCTTCCCTATTCTGCCCTTGCTGACTTTCCTTTAGATGCACTTTTAGATTTTCATGATCTATAGTTAATTGGTTTATCTTGATTAGGCGAGCTGAGCAAATTGACTCTCAGTTCATACCAGTAGATTTCTCATAAGATCCTTCAGTGTTAATATCACGGCCAGAGAAAAAATAACTTCCACAGCCACAATTCCAAATAAAACTGGTTCCAGCCTGTATATGAAAATGACTAACGGTGAAACACACTGCTATGTCATTCTGTTGAAAGAATCAATATAACATGGATGTTCATCAAGTCTACAGAGTAGCCCCACAAGCAGCTTCCCCCCTTTAGGCAGCCCTCACTCACAAAAAGGTTTGAGACCCCTGTAATAGACGTATTGTTTTACGTTTTATTTTTTAAACAGTCACTAATTAAATATTGACCTACAGTATGAGAGATGTAAATTTAAATCATACCTATAACACCCTGACTAATGAGGAGTAGGTGTGTTCATTTTTGGTTACTAAAATAAGCCCAACCGTCTGTCACCTACAAATCCATGTAATGATAAATAGCTATGAATGCATTTAAACCACAATAATCCTTTAGACATTTGAAATAGACAATAATAATGCCAATAAGTGAACAGTCTCTTTACTGACAGAGGTAGTAAAACGCATATTCTCACTTGTTCAATTTGGAGCAATTAAGTCATTGCTGTACTCAAATCCAAAATGGTACTGTTGCTAAGAAGAATATTATGTTTTGCATCCACATTTCCAGAAACATGCTCCTGTCAATTTTTATGTTGGCAGAATAGCTGCAGAGAAGATATTATGTATTCCAACCCAGTAAAGGAGCTGGTTTACACATCTTACATGACTATTATCTGTTCATATCTGCTTAAACAGATTATAAAAAGGTTTCAGCTACCTCTTTTATACCAAATGAAACCTGAATTGCAAAGGGCATGCGTTTGAAGTGGTTACACGAGGCATTGTTATTCTGCTTGGCCTATTATTCTGATTATTAATGGCATGTTAGGCTCCGTGAAGTCCCACCTAATGTCTCATAACTGTCTAACACTCCCAGGAGCCGCCTGGCAGCCACACACCGGTTTGTATGATTGCTTCTGCCTTCGCTAGTTCATAAGTGAAATGAGCCAAAAGCAAACATGAGCCATTTGTTAGACTGTTGGGTAATCAGCCAAAGTAATGAAAAGGTACCAAGCTTCTGTGGCTTTGCAAATTTGAGGAACCAAATCACAGTAGTGTGCAAGGTACACTTGATTTTTATAAACAGTGTGCACTTCCAGCACAGAAAATGAAGAAAATTAGACTTTACATGGAGAAAAATGTATGAAAACAGTCAATTCATGTGAATTAACAGCCTAATTATTTGATTATATTCGAGTAATGGGATTAAATTATCCATTCAGGCAATGTAATGTTTACTAATTACATTTTAAGGCCTATTTGTATGAGTCGACAGTTAAAATTCCGCCAGATACTGTGTCAGACAAATATTCTCCTTTTGCTAATCTGTTCTCATGACTTGGATTGATGATCTTTAAAAAAAATGGAAACAAGAGCCTGTATCAGTGCATTAAATTACACCTGTGCCAAGGATTTGAGGTGTAGAAGCGTTCATAATAAATATGACACCTTCAAAGTAAAAGAGAATGCAAAATGAGGATGATAAAGCAAGGCCAGGCATGAAACAACAAGCAGTCATGGGTTTTATTGCTGAAACAATGACGATTAATCTTTTAGTCGATCACAGAAAATGATTTCCTAACTATTTTGAAAGTAAAAAAGACAAACATTTGTGGGTACCCTCTCAAATGTGAGGTTTTTCTCTGTTTTATGTCATTGTAAATGTAATGTCTTTGGTGGGCTGTTGGTTGGACAAAACTAGCAATCTGAAAACATGACCTTGGGGCTCTGGGAAGCTGTGATGTCCATTTTTCACCAGCGTCTGACACTTTATAGAATAAATGAAACGTTGATTTAGAAAAAAGAATAATGGGGTTACTAACCGGCAAAAGTGGAACAAAATGAAAAGTACATAATAGAAATAAAATACCCTGTCAGTGTTTTATTACACTGGGAATAGTCTACTGCACAGTGGGGGCTTACAGACATGAAGACTACTATGTCAAGGAGATTATAATGGTGGACAGGTGTATCTGAAGTGGACATGAACTACACCCAGCTGTGATAATCCTATTTTCCAAGAAGTATATTCAAAACGATGATACAATCTTCACTTTTCAAAGAATCCAATCTCAGAAATTCTCAATAGTTCATTTTATTATTTTATTCCCCGTCAACATCTGTCCTCACAGCACTAGTCTCGCAAATACTGAAACTGTTTGTTTGGTAATCACTTGACACTGCATGCAACTTTTAATATATAGTAAACAAATCAAATAGGCTTTTAAAAAGGTCCATTGTGTAATATTTAGGGCGGGGAGGGGGGGGGTGTTACTGGCAGTATATGACAAAAATGGAATATAATATAAATAGCTACGATTTCATTAGTGTATAATAATCTGAAAATAAGAATGGTTGTTTTCATGAATGAGCCGTTTTTATCGACAAAAGGAGCGCAACCATTTTGAACCCCCATGTTTCTACAGTAGCCCAGAATGGACCAACCAAACACTGGCTCTAGTGAGGACCTTAGTTTCTCCTTCACACTTGGAGGGAAGGGTGAGTGCAGGGGTTATCAGTTGGTCGTAATCTGCAACTTCAACACAAGATGACACAAAACCTCTCTCTCTATCTATATATACATACATAATCTTTGAAAAAGCTCCATTGAATAACTGTGTTACCTTTGTCGACCTATTTAAATATATTCATGAAAAATAAGTTGCATTTTAACTTAACAGCTACTGCTACTAAAGTGCTACTTTACCTCTCAACACTGTCAAGAAGTCATTGCAACATAGAGAAAAATGCTATTAAGTATAAAAAGTTTTGTGATCAAATATCACAGCATACTGTCCCATTTGAAGATGATTTGACACCACCTTCAGGTTTATTTCTATACACAGGTTAAATCAAGTTGCACTGTGACAAGTGTCTGAGGCTGACATTGTCCCAGATCCTGCTGGAACTGAATCTGACATCTGTCTCTCTGGATTCATGTCACTGTTATACTGGTAACACTCATTAATTTCCAAACATTGAAAATATGACTTATTTTTAGTTTTCCAGCCTGTCTGAATTAAAAAGCACTGTTCGTGGCACCATACTCAGTGCTGTGGACAAACTCATGCAAACACTTTGTAATACAATACCCTGAACAAATTCATGTTCATACACGCTGTGTGTGTAGTATCCTGATGCATCAATGCTCAAAAACGACACCAGTAAAAAAAAAAAAACGCAGGCGGGCAGTGTCATGTTGCAGAGACCAAGTCAGTCAGCAGTATTTTCTGTACTCTCAGCCTGGAAGGGCTTAACCAATTAACATGCAAACAGGCATCGCCTGCTGTCTGAGAGCACCAGAGGCTGAATTCTGCATCGGTCCTACTGCTGATTGCTTGAAACATATTTACAGTTGCCATTGCTGTTCTCATGCAGGACACCAAAAAAAGCAAAGCTAGCAATCTATAGATATATACAACAGTCCTGCACTGCACCGACCACTCATAATGATAATAAGGCAGTTTCCTTTTACACTTTCTCATCAAGTTATAATGATGATTCATTTTCCTACCTACTTCTAGCTACTGGGGGTCGTGATGGCTAACCACTCGGGCAGACGTTTGCAGCTAAAACACAGGAGCTTCAATGATTTGATCTAAAAAATAACAAGGTTTTGGTGTAGGTTGGCAAAAGGAAGAGGAGCATTCAGCAATGGCATTTAAACAGGCAAGGTTTAGGGCACTGTGTGATTCTATGTTTCTTGCAATTCAAATAGAAGTCAATGAGGGTTGACACTTGTTTAAAATCCCAAATGCATGCCCATTTGTTATTAATAGGCCACCAGAGACATGCTCTATATATGTTAACAACTACATGTATGGGCAATTTACTTGAATGAGCGTGGCAAAACCCTGTACCGATGGAAACCTGCACTGAAAGAACATGAAAACTTCACACATTAAGGATGAGAGTCAAAACCAAAGAAAATGGATATCATGTCTCATTTGCTCATAATGACACCCAAGTCCTCTTCATATAAACTACTCTGTAGACACATTTTCTCAAAGTGAACATTTACGACAAAAAAATCCAGCCAGTACAAAGGGAGACTTTCTTAGGCATTAAGGCCAATTATGTCCTGTGGCTTAATAATGGTCTGGTCTATAAATAGGAATGTAGATGGAAAAACCTCTCCTGCCTATATAATGGATTTCTTAATAATAATAATAATAATAATAATAATAATAATAATAATAATAATAATAATAATGATAATAATAAAATAATAATAATAATAATAATAATAATAATAATAATAATAACTTAATTTGTATAGCACCTTTCATACAAGTAATGTAGCTCAAAGTGTTTTACAACAAGGAAGTTACACGCACTGCGAGCTTCATGTGAAATAAGACAGACTGAACATAAAAACAGGGACAGGACAATGAAAACCAGAATACAAATAAGTGTTTAACAGTTTAAACAAGAAACAAAAAAACAGTACTCGCTATAATGGGGTAAAGGCTTGCTATGTCAGCCCCATTAACTGAAAACTTAACTAATTTTGAATCTGAACCCTGTGCTCTCAGGTTTTTACCATCATTAACTGAGCTGTGTTCAAAATTTCAATTGAGTTTAATCATCACGATGGTGTAAACTAGCAAAATAAGACCCAGGCAACACTGGCAGTGTTCATGCAGCAATACCAGCACTAATACATTTTCATTACAATCCAAGTTTGTAAAATGACTTTTATGTTGTGTCTTTAAAAAAGTTACAGTTAGCTCATCATATTTCCCCAGGCAAGTTGTTCCAAAGTTTAAGGGCCCTCACTGCAAAAAAAAATGCTTGATCATCTCATCTTTGATCTAGACTTGGAAACATACAAAAGAGCTCTGTTTGAAGACCAAAAACTATACTTCTGAATACATGAAGAGAACAAACTCGCTGCTCGTGTGTTCCTCTGTCCTTAATTTGTTTGAAATATTATCTCTTCTTAAAAGTATGATTCTGAAACCAAAGAAACACAGAGGAAAGAACGGATAAAAGATCCAAGTTAGAAATGTTATTTGTGGGAATGAGATGACAAAGATATCACTTTAGGTCACAACATGATAAATTCCAACATTTAGCCAGATACTTTAAAGACTTATTCACAGAGTTTTCAGAAATATCCAAGTGTCCTGTCGTAATTGGTGATATGGTGTGTTTACTTGTTTTACTTTTGTGATAACTCCATGGATGTGCACACGGCCGACCCAAAGTTGCCAGAGCAACTGAAGCTGAAACTTAACTAATGTTATCAGCAGCTCAGCTAGCAGAACGTCCGGGATGTTGTTTTTCAGCCGGAGAACAGCATCGGAGAATTGATTTTAAAGAATAAAGAATTTTATTCAGTGCTTCTACTGGTTTTAATTGCCAGGTCTGTTCGTTTTGGAGCAGAAGAGACCTCTACGGATAATTTGGCTCCCAGTAAAAAACTGAACACTGAAGGAATCCTAATCGGCAGAAGCTGACTGCAATAATAGCAATGGTGGAGAAGACAACAACTCCCATGATCCCATGCCACTGCTAGATTTCATCACACTTTTACTCAAAATTTTAAGGAAAAACTAAAATGGGTTCGTCAAGTTTAGTTTAAGAACATTAGAACAGATACAAACAGTGCCAATATGTAGAAAATCCAATTATAGACACACACACACACACACACACTTCACAACAAATTCTGCAGATTTGATTTGCAATCACCCATAAGTGATAGACTGCAGAGATGTCAAGGAGATACAATTCAGCTCAGGCACAATCAGATGAGGTGGATTTGTCTTGTTCTGTAAATCTCAACATGTAACGATGTTTTCTTCTTTAAATTAAAGTATTGCATCCTTCATGAAATAATAGTAGTAGTGTTTGCATATCTACGTATATCACACTTCTCTTTATCGTTATCTTGTGAAAGCTTACTCATGGTATTTTACAGGTGGAAAAAATGGTGAAGGCTTGTGAAAGTTGTTGAATCGTGTCATAAATGCAACCAAAAACATACAAGGTTTTCAGAGGATAATTATACGAATAACATGAATAATGGCAAATTCAATGAGATGTGAATGTCTGCATGGCAAATGATGTTTTGAAGTGATCCGTTATACAAACAACTTTCATGTTTTAATAATGAGGACACTGTTGAAAAGATGGGGATTGATTTCAGTAGAGAAGTGGAAAACAGACATAACTGCTCTTATTTACAAGCGGCAGGACACTGCTTGTAAAACTGTTCACTGTGCACATTATAGGAACGGAACACTTTTTAATAACTTGTTAGGAGTCATCTCTTAAATGGATGTGTGTAGTGTAATAGATGGGATGCAGGGTGTCAGCTGCCCTATTTAGCTGCAAGGAGTCATATCAGGACTTGGGCATACTTATTCATGCGCCGTTTGTGTAAAACAAACAATGATGAATGCATTGTCCGGGATGTTGTAAATCATCATCGTGGGCGGTGCAGTAATCAACTGTCTCAGGTAATCTGTGTGGAGTTTCATCACCTTCCCCTGTTTGATATCATGGTACTGACATTGCTTTCCGGGACTGCACTGGTACATACAAGAGTGATTTTCTCCCTTTCCTTGGGTGTAGTGCTGAATCTGTTTGTGTGCACTGGACAGCCGACTTTGGGATCAATTTATGCTGATTATTCCCAAAGTAATATAACAATCCTTCCTTGATTCTTATATATATATATATATAAAACTGAACTGGATTATTAAATGTTGTAATGAATTCAAAGACTCAAAGTACACCAATAAAATATGATTTTAACAGTCCCTATAAAGCCAGATGACAGAGACATATTTGCTCTCTGGTTCTCTCCCCCCAGGCATACATTATGTTATATTTTAATAAGTGCTGATATGCATTAACCTAGTGAATAACTCCAAGGCCAATGGTGAATGACAACGGGAAAATCACTTAGCATACAAATCAGTTACCCACAATGCAAAGACCATTTGATGAATTAAGAAAAGAAAAGAAACATATTTTCTTTAAACAGGAGTCATATTGGAGGCACTGTGGCAGAATAAGATAAAACCCGAATGACGTAAAATGCTACTTCTGATTATCCAACAATGTGAGTCAGTTCATTCAAGAGGTTTGTAGGGATCAAAGGTTGTAATTAACTTTTTACTTTAAAAAAAATTATTCTAAGAACATGGCTTGCTGACCTCGGAGAACAGGCATGAATTTGTTCCATTTGAAGGTGGTGAATACATTTAAGACTAAATGTTTTTCTCTGTAGTGGTTAAATAGAGTGAAAACAAACAAAGCTACAAATAAGACTTTGGTTTGATTCCAACCTTGATTTTTACTATTACAACTTAACAGAGATGGAACGGCTTAAGTGAAAATTCTGAATCGGCTCGCTAGTCACAGGAGGTCAAAAGGGCATGCATAGAATAAAACTTCAAATAAAGTTATTGGGTGGGAAAAAAGCCTCGCGCCGATAACTCTGTGAAACTTTGTCACGGATGAAGTGTGTCTGCTGTATGGGAGCAGTCTGCATTTAGTCTTACCTCTGACAATGATGGAAAAAAATGATGGCTAAAACTATGACTGTGTGTATGACTTATGCTAGTGGTAATACTGCCAGTATGATAAACAGTTTGCTTTGACATCTCCCCAGTGTGTCAGTTGACAGCACAAGGAGGAGAGAGTCTTGTAGGAAAGAGCAACTCCTTCTCATTGCATTTAAACAGCCTTTCCATGCTGATTCAGGGTCAAATCCCAAACTAAAGTATTGGGAGGGGTTTGCAGGGAAAAGATATGCAGCCCTATGCAGTTGTGAAGGACACAGGGTTACAGCATATGATTAGTAATTGTTATATAATAATAACAAAGGAGAATTTTTGTGTTTAGACTCCTATTCTTTTAATGCTGATTTAGTTGAGGCACAATCTTAATACCTTTTTCTCCCCCTTTTATTTATTTTTTGCCAAATAAATGAAATTGACAATGTCTTCCACCTAATCATTTCAGCATTATTTGCCTATATTTGGCCAGTTTTACACAGTAATGAGGAAAATACGAGAGTAAGAGGGAAGTGTAAACAGTGTGAGATTTTTTAAGTCATTTTTTTTCCTTTTATGCTGCACAAAGAAATTTTTTGACACAGGAAACTGCGAATGACTCTGAAAGGCAAGTAACTGGAGTATTTGCTGTCAGTAGTTGGAAGCATGACGTCAGTGAACTGCACACAGAACATTCATGTTGACCAGCCAGGTAGGTCTGAGGTGTTTTAGGTTTTATTTTGGTAAAGGGCCAAGAGAGGCCAAACATATACTGCTGCGTTTGAATGTGGGAAAGTGTCCAGTTGGGGTGGAAGGGCAGACTCGATTTAATTAGTCATACTGACTGACCTGACACCTACTTTTCATTTGGCCAAATAGGGCAAATCTACAGCTGGGGTGCTCCTCTCTATTTCTTCACCACTCTGTTAGGCTGGCAGATGTGTGTGTTTGTACTTAAATTTATGCCTACTTTAGAACAGATAGTAAAATCCTACAAGCTACTTTTGAAGTATTTGGATAATTTCTGGAAGGATATTCCATGCAAGAAGCAAAAAAGAAATCAGGATGCAAAAACTACTGAGAGTGACTGTAACAAAGAAGAACTTTAGGAGGTAAACATGTTAAGGGATGGAGATCACCTACACTGTTGAAATGGTGCACTCACTACCACAACCTAAAAAAAAAAAAATATATATATATATATATATATATATATATATATATATATAAGTAATGTCCCATATTATCAGGCTTGTGAGGCTCGTGGCAATTTAAAAATGCAACAACTAAACACCTCAGGACTACTTATCATGACAGATACATGTACATGATGACTCTGCATAAAGTATCCACAAATACTGTTCAGTGGAAAGACTGATCTAAAAAGACCTCTCCATTCAGGCTAAGGACATGGATTTCACAAAATATTTTTTTTGATTGAAAATATGTTCGCCCTTGATGATATATCACGAAAATGTATAATGTTTTTTCCTAATATATCTATATTAACAATGGATAAAAGTGCAATGTGGAAGGATCTCTTGCAGTGGTAAACATACAGAGAATTATCACCCAATCCTGGAGTTCCCCTCTGTGTTTTAGTATCTTTCAGCTCATTGTTTTGGTTTTAAGGCCTTTAACTTTACTTGAGGTTCGCTCTCATCAGCAGCAGGCAGCTGTTTTCAGTGCTAAAGTGTTCATAAACCCACGCAACGTTCCCAGCTCAAAACGACACACAGACATTAGCGACTAGCTGGTGAACATTATTTAGCAGCTAAAGAGCCAAATATTTTCCTCAGAAGTTAGTGGAGCAAAAAAGTTAAATATAGAGTACATACTGGACTTTAATCTTTTAAAGTCTTCTTTAATATGGTAGACAGAAACATGATTCCAAATGAATGCTAATGTTGCTCTCTGTCTGCTGTATGTGTAAACAGGGAACTGTTCTGCTATCCCCCTTCCTTAATGGTACAGTGTGTGTAACATTTAGGAGGCTCTATTGGCAGAAATGGAATATAATATTCACAGGTTAGTGTATAATCTCCTGAATATAAAAATCATTATAGAAAAACAAGCTGTTTTTAATCTACAGAAGCCTCCGGTCACTTTGATGTCCTTGGCTCTAGTTAGGGACGTTCGCATTATTCTAGCGTTTCAACCATTTGTAATTGTAGGTTCTCCTTTGTGACTGAATTCCGATCTGCAACCGCACTGCTAGATGTCACTAAATCCTACACACTGGACCTTTCATAGGTGAATAAATCTGAGTGTGACAGCTTGTTTCTGCTGCCCCCAAGTGGCAAAAAAATAAATCAAATAATGCAGGTTTAACAAAAAAAGTGATGCCTGAAACATCAAAGATATTAGGCCTTTTAATGTTCAACCTACACCTTCAGATACTACTACTGCTACTTTTTTTTGTGCCTGTTTCTTAATTTAACACAGCAGAAGGTGAAAAAAAACAATTGCATGTGATGTAATGCTGTGTTTCTGAGGCATTGTGTTGCACCCAAGACCATCTCCAGACTGACTCAGGTACCATGTTGTGCTATCTGCAGTAGTCGGGAATCTTGGTGGCTGCATGATAAACTGCATAACATGGCTTTTATCTAATTTGTATCAAGACAATCAGATTGGCGTTGCTGTGGATGAAGTTATGTCACATTTCATGTGCCCAGTAGCACACTGTGTATACTGACTCATTGCTCTAATTGGTTTGAGTGTTTCAGTGGTGCAGGGCAGCAATGTTTTCATCTCTTCGGAGGCCAGATGTTTCTCACAGTGAGACCACTCAGCAGACTTGTGGCATGTAAAGCTAACAAGCAGCCAGCAAATATAAAGACTTTTTAAACATAACTTGGCTAAATTAAATCAAATGTTTCTGTTTTCATCAGCACAAACAGAAGGTTGGCTAATTAGTGCCATCCTTAATTGTCAGCGTTCACATTAATGCAACATCCATGTTTATTTTCAGTCCTTCTAACAGTGCTTTCATAACAACACTCTACAGAAAGGCCCTAGGCTGTAGTGGTTAATTAAAACCAGTAAAATCAGTTTTTATGTTTTCAATTTGATGTGTTTCAGTTTCTACATCATCGGACAGAAATACCACAAGTGCACCAAACAACAAAAAAAAAGCCGAAAGGTAAGTCAACAACATTACCACTGAACTGAACTTTTAGGGGGGGAAAAAACAACATTTTGAATACCCTTTATGGCATTGGCATTTACAGGATGTATTTCATCCTGCAAATGCCTTACACAGTATTTCTCATTGGGGTCCACCTTTGCCAGGCAGCATTCAAGCTGCATACCCATACAGATTCGCAGGAGACAATATGTGCAGGTACTCAAACATTACTGTAATTTTATCTCATTAATGGAAGTGTACTGATTGCTCTTCAACAGTCGTATCAAAGCTGTATTAAGGCAACCTTTTCTACTGCTGCTTTACATTGTGTAGCAGCCACAAGTAATGTACTTTGTTACCAATATTAGTGGTGATGCGTCTAAAACTTTCTTTCACAGTTGATAATCTCTTTGCATTGCCTTTAAATGAGACAATAATTACTAAAAACAGAAGAATATGTATTTATGGCCAAAGCCAGATTTTACTCTTGCAAGACAAATGTAGAATTTAGTAGCATCTAGCTGTGAAGTTGCAAATTGCAACCAACTTAATACAGCTCGCTTCCCAGCATGCAGGAGAAACTATGGTGGCAGCGAAATTCACGACAAATGCTTAAGGCCGTATCTAGAGCCAGTGTTTGTTTTTTGTCCATTTGGGAGTATTGTAGAAACATGGTGGTTCACCTCCATAGAAGAGGATCCACTCCCTGTAGATAAAAACAGCTCATTCTAAGGTAACAAAAATACAACGATTCTTATCTTCAGGTGATTATACAAACGTGAAAAAATACCTATGAATATTATATTCTATTTCTGCCAATAGATTCTACTAAACGTTACACACTGTACCTTTAAGCTGCATTATGTAGATGACTGCAAAGAAATTAAAATAAAATTATAAAATTGATTATACAGGTCCAAATGATTACAATCTGATTTTACCATCAAATACAGCCTTCCTACTGGGTTATAATTCTGTCTGAAACACCTAAAAACAGTGTGCCCTTTCAGCAGGCCCTGAGGCACTTTGCTCTGTAGCTGCATACAAAGTTACATCAGACAGGACCAGCAGCAATATATGGCCGGAAACCATTTCTATGAAATGATTCAACTTCAAAAAAATCTTAAAACTCAGTATTTTCCTGATTTTACTTATTACATCTTGGCCTGTATAAGTCTGACCTGTGACTAGTTGCCATTGGCAGAGATGCCTCCTCATATTTGCACATGAAAGACAGCAGACATCTGTGTCATGGCCAACTGAATTTTCACTGAGATGGGCTTTCCACTCTGGCTGAATTAGTAGTGGCTTGAGATGTGTCACAGTGGGAAATTAATGTAAATTTGCTTGACGCCTATTTCCCACAGGACAGCCGTCTGCAGTGCCTAATTAATATCACGTAATTCAAATGTTTTCTATTTAGTTCTGGTTCAAGGGGTGGAACTGTCTGGGTGTGTCACCCTCCTGTCTTCACCAGCCCTGCTGAGTATTACTCCTCCAGTAACAGCACAGATGACAAGCGGCTAAAGTGAAAGATTACACTACTGGCTAGCTGTAAGTGAGAACCATTAATGTGATTTTGGGATAATGCCCATTGATTAATACGGCCCTGGGGGCTTTGACATTGAATGAGTGTGCTTGTCATCCCGGCTAAATGCAAGGGAGCCTCAGATATCTGCCATCAGTACACAACGGCAGAAAAAAAAAAATTCACTGCCAACATTTTAATTTATTTTTTCCCCAAAGGTGTGACGATATGAGATCTAAGCTGAGTCTGAAAAGAAGATAGGCAATATTGCTCGCTGTGGGCCTGATTAAAGCCAGTATATTGAGAGTCAGACTATCAGTTCATAGAAAATGCTTTTTTTTAGTGTCAGTCACATAGGATCATTATACGTCAGCCGCAGGCAGGACGGATATCGAGTTATCTTCAGTTTCATTCTTCAAGGTTTAAGAGCATCGGCAATCTTTCTTCATCAGCCCTCGCCAACCCAGCTGCTGCTGGTAGAGACCGCAGCCGCCGTCGCAATGCCTTATCGCTGCACTTTTAACTCTGTCTCATCTCTATGTGGTCTGCTACCTGGTCACGTCAAGGGAAGTATTCACTGGAAATATGTGGCTGGCCAATTCAAGTCGAGTAGTGTTCAAACAATATCAGGCACTTTTTTTCTATTGTCTACGTAAAGTTACAGTAGGGTAACTTGCACATTGGCAGTTCGAAAGGCAGGGGCTGAGTGTGTGAATCTGGAGGACTTTAATTCCCCAATGTCATGTAAAATGTGCAGTAAACTTAAAAACAAAAGGACACCAGAAACAAAGATCTATTGTTGGTGAGACACCTATCTCTGAATGTGTAGGAGTTCATTTTGTCGCTTTCTGTGGGAAAAGCGGACTCTCCTGCCAGTGACCAAACCCACGTCAGAAGTGTAAAAACTTTTTCATAAAAAGATTTTCGACATAATAATGCATTTAGAAGCTTTGAGCAAGCCCATATACTATACCTTAGAAAGAAAATCGCACATGAAAGCTTCACAGTGAACCAACTAATTCATATAAATTCCCCCAAATGTCCAAATATAGTTCACAGGCCTGTAACCAAGCAAGTTACAAGCCTGTGAACTTTAAAGGGTGTGTGAGTGTGTATGTCTACCTTTGTAGGACATTTTTGAGAAGTGACCACATCACTCCTTCAAAAAGACTTGGGTTAAAGTTAGATTATAAGGGTTGCAGTTGAGCAGGTGTTCGCAAGAATAGAAGTACAAGCATGCGTGGGTGCTCTGGGGCAGTAAACCTACATTATAGGCATACACATCGTTACAGTTGTTATACAGTAATTCTGCCAGCCCAACAAACTTGCCTTGGACAGATTCTGCAGGCAATTTGGTTTCTTCTTCATCAACACAGTTGTATTCCGTTATCCATACGTGTGCCGAAAAACAAAAGCATTTAAGTTATATGAGCTTGACAACCCACTATTGTGAAAGTAGTCAGTAATATAAATTGTATTGTATTATATAAAAGGAAGGAAGGAAAAAGAGAATGACAAAAAAAAAAAAAATCCTCAGCTGTCCTGGTAATTCCTTTGAAGACAGTCTGAACTGATGCCTTCTGGGTGATTCAGAAAAGAGAGCCAAAGACTCATTTTCCCCCCCAGTTGGGATTCTTAATTTGCACAGGAAATTGCAGCCTCTGATGTTGATGTACAACAATGTATCTTCCACTGCTAGTGTATCATTTGGATGACTCATCTGGTAGGCACCGTTTTTACAGAATGTCTGATAACTTGTGTTGTTAAAAGCCCCATCTGCAAACCAAATTTTCCTTGCAGGAAAATAAAGATGTTACTAAGTACATGACTAGGTTCAGATTATGGATTATTTGAGTTATATTACATAATCAGGTATTGGATCGTACGTTGTTGTGTAACAAACAATGTCAGATGCACATCTTTCCAAGACCAAACAGATGATCTCAAACCATGCTATCCCTTTCCAACGTTCATTTCTTTTCTTAAATTGTCGTCAAAAAATATTCAGGAGGTTCACACCACACTGACCTTCAGAGGTCCTCAATAAAACTAATGTCAGTGCTGGAACATTGAGATATACTGAAGTGGAGAAGTGGCATCAGAACTTAAATGTCAACAGTATTTTTCAGCCAAGAGTATCCTTCATTCAGTTGTAAAGGGCTACGGTTTATTCATTCATAGATCAGGTGAAGAGCATTCCATGTCATTTTCAAGAGCAAAGCATAGATTTTGTCTTCTGGAAGATACTTCTACTTTTTTATTAAAAACAATCCTTTTATTAATTGAAGATGTAGTACTTCCACACACTTTAAGGGCTATGCCAATGCCATATATAATATAAATTGCAATTATAAATTGCCGTCTTGTCATGATAGTCATACTAAAACTTCCGCCTGGTTACATCAGCCACTTTGATGTCACTTCAACATCTGATGATGCCATGCTGCATTAAAAGACAGGCCAGGATGTGAACAAATTCAATTTTCTCTGCTTTGGCTTTAGATCTGCTAAACTGCTTGATGAAGTGGGCTAGTGATCATCTGATCAAAATGGCTTATCACGATTTAATCACACATCAAAACAAATCCATGGAAAACGCTATGAATCTATACCCTAACTCAGGCTCTCTCCCTGCCAAGAGCTTAGCTTAGCTCACATAAAGGTTGAGGACCTTTATTCGTCAAGTCATCATCAACATTAGCTCAATGTAGAAAACAGACGCCACTGTCAATGAAACTTTTGCGATAGTTGCAATGATTCTTCTATGTGTGATGTTACCTTCCAATCACACATAGAAGACACCTTTTGGAAACCCTCACCTTTGACAAGCTTTGTCCGAGCTTTAAGGAAGGCTATTTCTTCATCGCTATTTTGAACTGATCTTGCAAAATAGTCTGACTAAGCCAATGAGTAACCATCAGTGGCCAATCTCAGTCACCATTTCGAAAAACCTTATATAAATTGAAGCCAAAACACTGCCTACTCTTTGAAAGCTAGGAAACTTGACAATGACTATGCTCTTGTGCAGTTTAGTTTTTACATAAATGCTGTATTTTGTGTGCTTGTTTGCTACTTTTTATATTTGTGTATTTATTTACTTTTATTTTTTTGCTTTGTAGTTTCTCTGTTTCTTTTGTTTTTTTTATGGGTAACAATGTCAATTTGCCTCATCATCATGGTAACCAGTAACCAGTAAAAAACTCTAGGGTTATTCTGAATTTGCCAGAGCTGTCACAGCTTTAACAGTAAAATATGTGTGTGTAACAAATACTGAATCACAATCAATCCGCAGTTCATTTAGAAATGCCAACACCACAAAATACCAACAATGGACCTGCCACATCCTGTGCTAAATCTTGTTTCGACTCCTGATTGAAATGTGTGCTGCATATAAATATCCTGTTTCTTCCTCACTTGGAATAAGTTGCTTTAGATTCTGCCACACGGAAAGGTTTGTATGTAAGTATTTGCATTGCTTCACACTGGACAAAGATCAACAAGAAAGCATTTCTCACAACTCTAATTAGACTAATGACCTGACAATAAGCCATCAAAGGCAATGCCCAAGGAGGAGCAGTTTAACACATTTTAAAGTCGTCTTTGTGATTATACTATTTAGATTTGGTCAAAACCAAAGATTTGTCCCAGAAACTAAAGAAGATAAAAATAAACATTGACATATGCAGACACAACCTAATGTGATGTGATTGGTTAGCCCGTCTCCACCAGAAAAACACCTGCATAGTTTGTTTGTGGAGGCAGCTTATTACGGCCCATATTTTGGCCATAGTAATTATGACAAGAGGAAGTCAGGTGATGTAGTAAAAGTGACAAAGTCTGGGGCGCCCGGTTAGCTCACTTGGTAGATCTGGCGGCCAAGGACCGAGTCCTGCAGCGGCCCAGGGTTTGAATCCGACCTGTGGTCCTTTCCTGTGTGTCAAAACCTCAATCTACCCCCCTTTCCTGTCTATCTCCAGTTGTCACTGTCAATTAAAGGCAATAAAAGGCCAAAAAAAAGTGTGACAAAGTCTGCATAGGGAGCAGGTATGAGGACATCTTGGATTGGTTGCTGAGATTGAGGATAGACAGGTTCTTAGGAGTTATATGGTAAATGAAGAGCTTTAACTTCTACACATGCTTTTTTAAACAAGTCAAACACTGACAGAAAGCACCAAGAAACACTTACAGACCCAGATCCTGTAGCAGCTGTGACTATACCCTTCCAAATATGTCTGTTAGTTTTTCAAAGGAAATGATGCCAGTTGGGAGAGCAGTCATTTCGAGCCCCTGAATCTGATGATGACAAGGACATAGAGAGCAATCCCTATCAATCTAGGTAGGTTTGAGAGTCCCAACAGTAAGGCCCATTGGATTACATGATCTCTTCATCTCTGTTATTCTCTCCTCGGCTAGCCTCTGATGGAGCTCTATGTGCGACCTACAGCACTGAGGGCAAAGCAATAATTCCCCATGTGCTGTCTAGAGCCTGAAGCGACAGAATAGGCCTTCCCTTCAACACCAGCATACGAGCCACCAGGATTAGGGTTACAGAGGTGAGAAAGAGAATTGTATGTAGAAGTGTATGGAAATCTGATATGAAGTATTGGCCCTATTGATTGCCCTGAAGGCAAATTTAATTGTGCAGTGTAAATAAACAGAACAAGCATAGAGAACAGTCCAGAATGTTGAGTTGCTATCAGACTAGAAAATAGAGGAGTTGTACGTATGGACGATCATCAGTACCTGAAATATTGATTCAAGTATAATCAGTGTGGTGTCGAAATTTAAGTTTGCAGGCTTGCATAGATGCTGCTTTGTTATTATGTGGAGCACATGTTTTGTGGGGGTTTTGTCTTTTATTTTTGTTGCAAAATTGGTTTTAGAGCCGTGAGAGCTGAGAACACAACTTATTGTTTCATAAATAATTGAACTTAACATTACTTGCCTGCCTATCCATTAGACTGACAGTTGATCGCTAAAGTATTGACTTGGAATGAAGTTGGTTCAATGTAAAAAATAATTACATAAAAAAAAAGCTTTGTGGTAATATAGTAATGTAAAGTAACTGGTAGCTTAGCTCACCACAATTTTAAAGAAGCTTCCCCAACACTATCCAGTTGACAAAGTCTCCTTCTACACCTTGTTTCACCTGTTTTATTTTCTTGTATGTGCAATACATCACTGCATGCTCATATGAATGCTGGTAAAGCGCATAATACAAACAAAACACAACTGACATTCATCAAAATGTTGCAATGTGACCTTGGGGCAGACGAAGACTTACTCATTGCCAATTAAAATCTATAAGCTCTTGATGTTCTTGGGAAGTGAAAGTTAATCTTTTTTTTTTTCCCAGGACAGCATTCATCATTAGTAATTAGGCCTACAATTAACCTACTTTTTTTAATATATACTCTGGCATGATTGCATCAGTCATACAGCTAAAATTATAACACATGGCTTTATCAAAAGAAAGGAAATAAAAGTTCAACCAGTTAGACTAAACTAACACAGAATATCCTCAGAGCTTCTGGCAAAATCAGTAGATAGATAAGCTGTGCTTGCATGAGAGAATACATCAGGATGTGTTATTCTGTGAACGCTGATTGAATTTGGTGTGTCTTCCAACATTTTAAAAGGTAATATAAAAAAATCAAATAGAAGTCAAAATAAAATTCATAAAAGGAAAATGAAAAACATCAGAGCACCGTGAATCAAATCCAGGTAAAATTTCCATCAATTTAAATATCTGAATGTGAGTGCACACCGACAGAGCAACGCTACATTGTAGATGTGAGAGATACAGTATGATGAAGTCAGAGCCTCTGCAGTGACATACAGCTACAACATATGTGCAGGCATCTGTTCTATTCCTGCTATCAGTTGTTGCTTGTTGTAGGTTAAGAAATGCTGGCCCTCAAGGTATCTTCAGGGCAAACTTTTTTGTAGGAATGATCACAAGAACCCCATTTATTGTGGAAAATAACTCATTATTTCCTCTTTTGTGATGATCCAACGAAGTTTAGAGGGTGAATACATTTGTTCCTGGTTAATCATCTAGTTTGGGGACAAATTTCCTGCAAGAATTAATTCTTGTCCCCACCTTCTTGGATTTTCCAGAGGATTATGATCAATTTGGGAGCGCTCAGCAAGGAATATGAAGATACGGCGGCATTAATTCAGCAAGCTGGGGTGGTAAGCTTACTATGCTGAGTGATATGACAAATTAGTATATGGATTTTAGGTGCAGGTAAGAAGGAGTTTCCAATCCTATCACAGCGCCAGGAATTACTCTGCAACAAACGGTGGATTGTGATGTACTTTCTGCCTGGGCTGTCACAACACACACACACATTTACACACACCACCTTATGTCAGCTGCCAAACCTACACTGATGCCTCATTCAATATAGTAAATGGGGCAGAGAAAAGCTACAGCTAAACACATAGTGACTCTTAAATTAATTTGCTCAACCTTGAAGCCTTGAATCTCTCAACCAGAAAAAAAGCCAATGAGATTGTCATGTTATATTTGGAATCAAATCGAAAATACTGTAATATACTGGTACACCTCCGTCATGGATATATGAACACTTCAGAGCAGTTTGTTATGTCTGCTGCTTGTTGTTTTTGGTAAGGTTTTTAGAACAGATTTAAGTTACACGCCTTTCATCTTATATAGCGCATTATCACTATATTTCCCTGGAGTTTACCCATGTGTGTATCTGACCACGCCTGACCTGTTTTGTTGGTAGAGTGAGACCTTTTTTTGAAAATGCTAATGAGATTACAATGTTCCCGACCAGCCAGACTGCATTATGTGGATTGATGGCACATTTTAACAACTTGGCTCTGCAGAGAATGCATGCATTATATTTTAAAGAGTGATGCCTCTATTGGTTTTGGCTGTTGCCTGTCCCCTTTGCCTTTGTGGCTGATGCTGCAGCATAGTTTGAACCGGGTTGGGCAGAAAAACAGGCACAGAAGCTTCTTTCTCCTCCAATTACATAAAAGGCGTATTTCTGCAGTCTTTCATGACAGGAGGGACCTTTGCATCAGACAAAAGCTCCAATCACTGCAGGTACAAGGAGAACGTCCAAAAGCTTTCTTTTCTGGAAACAGTATATAGTAAAAAAACAACAACTGGGTATTAGGCGTGTAACAGTATACAGTAGGTCAATATTTTGAGATCCAAAAACACGATATGTATTGATGAGCTAAGAAATGGATCACTATGTGGATGGAGCAGTTTACTTTGAATGGATCCATATCAGGGAAATATCATCAATTGGCTCCAAATTAGGAAATCAGAGCAGTGTTGAGTAAGTGCAGAGCTTCACGGAAAGACTTTTTTTCTTTTTTTTTTAAGTCACACTATCTTGGTTCTTGGCTACTCCAAGATAAAGCTTCATCCCACTGAACAAGTCTGTTTGAGATAAACTCTGTACAATGTGAAGTAAAATTTCAACTCATATTGACTACTGGAGTGGATTTCCATTGTGAGTGTTGAAGGCAACAGTCAATGGACCAGCTCCCAGACTGACATCAGGGACGTTTGTTGTGACGTGAAGCACTAACCCAGACAAAGTTCAGACAGAATGATTTCTCTCATATTTTCCTCCTAACCTCCTCCTTTCTGCTCCTCTGTCTGTACATTCCTGAGGTCACAAAACTCATGGGTAACCAAAACTTTTTGCTTAAGTTGGAACATTTTAAACTTTTAAACAGCTTTTGTATCTGTTGCTTTGAGCCCAAGAAGGATTAAACCATTGACAGTATATAGGGAAAAAACAAACGTTACATCCCTATATCATGTATCACCCCAAACCATGTTTTTACCTTTCATCAGGGAGCTCATCACCTTATGAATATATTCGAATTTACAGTAGTAGAACCGGAGACTTTTGCTCCACAAACGCCTAAAAATCGACCACAAGGCCCACTTCCTAAATCTATACTCTGCTTTGAAAAAAACAAAAAACTTCTTATGTAGCTAATGAATGGCTGGATTATATGTCCCTAATTGAGAGAAAGTGACATGAAAAGACAGAGAAAAAAATGATAAGGGAGGAGCGATGAAGGACAAAGAGATCAACATTAAAAAGGAACGGAGACCAAAGAGGACTACATGAAAAATACACCCCCTCCCTGTGTAAGAAGCCCTATTGAATGTTCTGCATATTGAGTTAGGCATAATGTATTCTGTGACATCTCTCAACATCTATTGGCAATGAGCTGGAACAACATCAATAGATATCATCTCTTTCTACACATATCTAGCTCCTCCACCTCTCATATCCACTTACCCTACGGCAGCCTCACTGGCCTGCAATTGACACAAAATGGTTAATTCTATTTGTAGAAATACAAGTAATTGGGAATTTAAAGTGAAATATGTATTTATCACAGTAATTCTCATGTTTTTGGGGTTTTTTTTTTTTATCGCCAGCTTGGACCAAAAGTATTTTGCTGAGAAGTCGCAGCCTCTTAGTACTATAGTAGAGAATGTGAGAAAGTAGGTGGGTGAGTGGGGGTTTGTTGGCATGTGGATGGGCGTGGGTGTTTCTACTGGGCCAGAAAGTGAGTTTTTGAAAGCCAAAATTCCAACAACAGGCCACGTAATTACTGAATAATTGATCAATAAATTCATGAGCCCCCATAAAAATATTATGGTAATGTCTTGTGCTATATATGCACATTAATGTATATATCTTCATGTAAATTAGTGTTGGGATGCAGCAGAACACCTCCAACAGAGATTATTTATGCTAGCATTAAAGCCTCACTCAGGATATGGTTTTCCTTAACATACCACAAGAGACGGGGAAGACATTAATAATTGAAAAAAAGTTTAGGGTCTCTTTGATTTTTGTGGCTGTAAAGACCCAGAGGTGTGGATGTTATGGAACAACATGATCTGGTTAATCATAGTCATATAAGTTAAAAAAGTAAACAGGGATATTTGGTTTTCTCCCATGAGGATAATGTGTTTTCTCAGCAAAAACTCAAAAGTGATATATGTTTCTGTGATGTTATCTGCAAATATTAACTATAATGTTTTAAATCATACTGTATATGTGTCTTATATCTTTCCTTTAACTATCTTTCTTAGGTTGGGTGGATGTTTATGAGTCAGGACATTTGAGACCAGCTGTGATGAAGAGCTACAGAAAATGAACCTGACTCAAGCTACAGAAATGTAGCAAACAAAAATTTATATTCCAAAGCTAAGGTCAGTGTAAGGCAAAAAAAAGGAAATTTCTTCATTTGAAAACATTGTGGCTAAAGCTCACATTAAAGCTAACATGACCTTCACTTACTTGAAATGATTAGTCTTCAGCCCACAGGATCCACATCTTTTATCATTCCTGTATCTGAAGTGAATGCATGGTCCAGAGTAATTTAATAAAACGCTATGTTGTATTTGGCATGTCTTGTCTGTATTCACTACAAACAGACCAATGTTCCAGTCACATTCTCAGTTGATAAGTCTCCATAACAAAACCGATTACTGGCAGGAAACAATCTCCCATGGTTAAATAGTCTCAAGGATTTATGCCTGTCTAACACTCAGAATTTGACCAACTCACAGTCGCGCCTGATACTGGTTCTTAAGCTGTTATTGTAGCGCCTGGTGGGTCTCCAAAGAAACAATAACTATGAGAGAAATTATTAAGCTTGAAATTATCTTTGTGTTTTATATTTTATATGGATACTTTGACTTTTTCTTTCAAAGTAAAGTTATAAGAAAAGAAATTTGACAACTGATTGCTTTCTTTCAATAAGGAAAGCCTCCAGGATACAGTAATATGTCACCATTATTTAACACATCAGTAAATGTAAATGTAGGCCCTATTGCATATTCGGGTGTCTAACTTATACAAAGTCAGACTGTTTTAAAACTTTTTCAAAATACAGAAGAATGATAAGTTATCAGCACCTGGTGCATTAATTTCCCCAGTGTGCCCTTTATAACCTTGGACTTCCATCTGAACTCCCAAGTTTCTGGCACTTCACATAAAGTTTGCACACATAATTGCAGACATCATTGTAATTACACCAAGGCCTTGACCTCAATCCCAAATAGATTTTTTTTTAAAGATAGGGTGTAATTGACTGTAAGCAATGCAGTCATTGATTACGAACACATTATTTTCAGGCAGCATGTTAGTCATATGGGTTTTTAAAACTTTAGGGTTTGAATTTGTAGTTTGAAAATTAATATTGCTTTCACTGACAGTATGTTTGCGAGAGATTGCTCAGCACTTTGCTGTCAAGCTTTGACTCATCAAATCCTGTTAATAGAGATATCCATTCAGTGTCCATGCCAATAATGAATAGATTTTTTTCCCTCTTCACTCTTGCAGCATTGTGCTATAATCTTAAGACAGATGTAGCTTTTAAATCTTACCTAGTGCGGCTTTAAACATCACAACACAGTTTTGTTGTCTGTGGAGTTCAAGTCACACAAATAAGGTTTTGAAATGACTGCAAAGTCTGCATGGTCGGAGAACTCGTCAGGCACTGAAGGTTCAGATCAGACCATAAGTGACTGCATTCTTGTGTTAACAACCCAGCACCATCACAAAAATCTCATAAAGTGATGACCACATGAAACCCCAGCAGGGGATCTGTGTTTGACCATTTGGTATTTCTCCTTTTTCACTAGAAGACTAGAGCGTCTCATCAGTAGTGCCGTTTTCTTCTCCATGTGGCTTTTCCTAACATTGACAGCACCTGGATCTGAGGGTTGTTTCATCACGTTTTAAAGCAGCCTGTTGACAGCACTGCAAGATAAGAAACTGTGATAGATGATGCTTGTCAGGTTACGCATTTCATACTCCAAAGTCCACTCCAGAAAAAGAGCAGAATCTTGTACTTTTATCTGTCCAATACTTCTTTTTTTTTAAATACGCTGAGCGCTTCTTTTTAAATTGATAGAAAGAGAAGGACACTTGAGTTGTACTGCAAGAGTCAACACAACAACCCACAAGGATGTTTGTCATCATAACAAAGATGTTGAAGCCTCCATTTAACATTTCTGTCGACTAAAATAGGTCCAGCCATGCATCAGTTGGCCCTGATCAAATGTTAAAATGAATCAAATAAATGTGGACAGTTGTGCAACAGAAAAAGTCCTTTGCTTCACCACACACACCACAATGTTTACCATCTATTATTCACATTTTAGATTCCTTTAAAATACTAATGCAGTCCATCTATATTCCTCCTATCCCCTGTATTTTCCCACTAGATACTATTGTAGCCCATCCATATCTGTTGCCATGGACAGTGCAGAAAAAATGGATTAGATGGGTCTTTTGAAGATGAGAGAAGGGTAAGAGAAATTTTATGAGAAGCGTTAATGGGGCCCAGTGGCCATGTGCGGGTGCCCTGAGCGGCTTTGATCCCTCCTCTCCAAATCCAGCAAACTCTAGTCAGGGTGCTGACAAGTGTAATTTCCTGGTTGGGATGGAGGAGGAGGTGATAGTGCTGACAGGCCGAGAAACCCACTGAGAGTCGTGCTTTAAAAAGCTATGCTCCAACACCAATCACACAAGGTGATTATTTGAGCTCAAACTCAAAGTGCTTTGGGTATGTTCTAAAATCCAGTTGGATAGAAACAGAAATGTCTTTTGGGCTGCAGCTATGACTGTTTGTATTATGGATCAATCTGCTGGTAATTTGCTCAATTGATTGTTTAGTCTATGAAATAAAAAAAAAATAGAAAAGAAAATGTCTTCAAATTGTTGTGTCTAATGAACAGTCCAATGCCAAAGGTATTTAATTTACAATAATGTAACATACATTTGTGTAACATAAAACAAAGCAACAGTTAATTAAATAAACACTTCATTATCACAATAATTGCTAAATTAATGTTCTGTCAGTCAAATATTAAATGGAAAACATTTTAAATCAGGAATTTCATACCTTAATATGTGTTACTTGCATGTTTTCTTGTCTTCAACTCTTATAATGGTTACCAATTGCTGTAAATTGCTTCTAATCTGTTTCTTTACCAACAGTTTATTATATTCATTTGATTCAGACGCTGTGTTTTGAGCCATTTTGGCTCTGCTTTGTCAGAGAGAAAAATGGGTCCAGATACACTATTTGTAGGGAACACTGCTCCACCTGGGTGTCTCCTGTGATATGTGATTGACAGATAATAGTCTAATTAGGGTTGACAGGAGGTGCTCCTAGAATTCTGTGAAGTGCTGCACAGTACAACACTATTACAGGTGAGACAAACTTCCACAGAGTGTGTTCCAAGTGACAAGTTTAGTTCTATTTGTGGAATCCATTTTCCGTCTTAATTTAAAAAGCTCATGACTTACATAAAGTAGAGAAAATAGCAAAGTATTTACACTTGTTATTTAATTAGATGTTCTTATTCAAGGAAAATAACATAATCTGCAATGTCATGGTGCAACTAAAATGTTAGAGTAAGAATTTTCCTGAGGCAGTGGAAGCACAAGTGTGAGCTTGATCACCTAGATATTAAAAACAGCATTCCTCTAATTTACGTGCATGTATTGCCAGCAATTTCTTAAGTATCTAATTGATAAGTTCTTCTTTTTTATCATATAGTTGTGAAAAAGTGTAAATTAATTCACGTAGATAACTTAAAAAATATGGCTGTGGATAATGTAACCATTGATGCTGCACCATCAAAAGAAACCTTTCACTCTGTATAGAGTACAGCAAGACATCCCCCATCTGATTGTATTCCAGGTGGATCTCACTGTACTGAATACCAAAGAAATACAACTCAGCATGTGTGCTTTGATAGACGTGTATGTTGGTAAGAGGAATTCCAAAGCAGTGCAGTTTACATTTTTCTTCAGCTGTCTTGTATGAAGATCTGTACAGGATGAATGCATCCTCGAAAACTGCAAGAAAATCTCTTCTATGCCATTTCTCATTTATTAAAGATGAATTGCTTTACATACTGAGTGATGAAAAATCTACAAAGCTAATGAGGATGTTGTACTGTATGTCCTTGCCCAATGAGCATCAGCAATGTTTAAAACGTTTGTATAAAACAGCAACACTCAATATCAATGCCAACTGTAAGTCTAGAGACTTTTTTAAATGTCTGTGTTTTTACTATTATTATTTTGTCCCTTAAAAGCAAGATTTTGTTTAAGTTTTAAAAGGAGAAGTTTGACATTTGGTGAGATACACTTATTTTCTTCCTTGCAAAAGTTTGATGAGACTCTCCGGACTGTACACTGAATATGAAGCTACTGCCAGCAGCCAGTTAGCTTAGCTTATCACACTAACCAGTGCCTCTAGTGATTCTTATACCCACCCTATATATGCATTACATTAATGCACTCCCTTCTTCTGTACAGTCTTCTTATCTTTTCTTATCTTTCTTATCTTGATTTTTTTATATTTTTAAAAATACATTCTTGTGTGATTTTTGTGTGATTTCTATATTTTTGTGTGATTTGTATATTTTTGTTTGATTGTATATTTTAAGCACCATTGCACCAAGACTAATTGTATTGTATTGTATTGTATTGTACTGTATTGTATTACTTTAGTAATCCCACAACGGGGAAATTTCCTTGTCACAGCAGCAATAAATAAATACAGATATAAAAAAACTATGATAAAAACTAAACTGTGGTATGGTGGTAATTTGAAAAAAAAAAACAGAAACTACAACATTGATCAGGTGTTGTAGAGTCTGACAGCGGCAGGGATGAAAGACCTTCAGAGCCTCTCCTTCTTACACCGTGGGTGTAACAGTCTGCTGCTGAAGGAGCTACTCAGGGACCCCACAGTGTCATGTAGGGGGTGAGAGGTGTTGTGCATGAGGGAAGTCAGCTTCACTAACATCCTCCTTTCACCCACTTCCTCAATGGAGTCCTGAGAACAGTCCAGGACAGAGCTCGCTCTTTTGATCAGTTTATTGAGTCTCTTCCTATCCCTGTCCGTACTGCCCCCTCTCCAGCGGACCACAGCATAGAAGATGGCTGAAGCAACCACAGAGTCATAAAAAGTCTTAATGTAATGTAATGTGTAAAAACCTACCTATAAATCTGATTCTGATTCTGATAATCTAAAAGCTCATTAATTAACACATATTTTGTTTGTTTAACACTTACAAAAACTGAAGTACTATCTTTGGACAGAGTCATTTCCCATTGCTTTCAGTCTTAGCGCGAATCTAAGTTAGCCGGCTACTTGTGGTAGCTTCGTATTTACTCAATTTACTAATGGAGAGACATGAGAGTGGTGGCAATCTTCTAATGCAGCTCATAGCAATGAAGCTTACTTCCCAAAACGTGTACCCATTTCCTTAAGCAAACCCAATTTTCTACTGACATAATGTAATAAAGTGTTTTCAGACTACACACCATTTTACTGATATACCTATCAATAGCATCTATTTAAGTATTCAGTTATAGTTTTGACTTTTTTTATCACATTGTCTGTTTCTGGGCTCTGTAGAAAAGTCCTTATAAAGAAAAAAAAAGTAGAATTTCATCTGGATTGAAAGATTTTGTTGAAATCAGTTTAAAGTATTTGAGTCATTCAGTGCAAAACACAGCCAGCTTTTCAGAATGACAGGCCCTATAACACCATTAATTCATTAAAGTCAGGCCTTATTTGCAAAGTAAGCTTTATGCAAGGTCCTTTACAGTCAGAGTAAAGGTGCTGCCCTGTTTAGTCACATTAATGAATTCTCATATTAATCGATCTATAGGTAAATTAACCATGGAAATAAAGACTGATGAGCATCTAAATGACGTAATTACTTCACAGGCCTCTACATTTAATCTCCATGAAAGCTAATGCAGTTTCATTCATGGGGAAGTACCTGCTGCAATACACTCAGTGTACAATACCAATATTGAGTTGTAATCCATTGTGAATGTAAAATTACTGTAAAATCCCTCTTTTGCCTGTTTTATCAGATTCATTTACATATAAGTGAGACGTGAGGAAAAGAGCATGCAATTGTAACATTTCCTGCATTACAACCTGTACTGGTATCTGAGTACAGTGTACTGATGTACTCCTTTAGCTGGTGTATACTTTCATCCTGAATCACATGGATTAGATCAGTATTACAACAAAAAGTGCTTTTATGTAGTTAGGGTCAGACATCCCAAGATGCTTGGCTATTCCAGCTGGGTCAAACCTTTTCCTAATGCCATGCAAGGATGCCTCTTCAGTGAAAAACAACACCAAGAGAATCACTTTATATAAGACCAAATATGTGTCTCCTTACACAAAGAGATTGTCAGACAACCAGATATTAGTGGAAAAACTTAATGGCGCAAAAAGATAGAACATGCAAGCTTTATTCTATGTGCAGAGGGCAACTCTCACTGATGGATTACGGTTTTAGATTAACAAGGATTATAGTCAACCGGATATTTAATGGAAGTTTCAAGTACTTTTTACGAGCAGCTGAAGGTTGCACTACTTGAATTGCATGAGACTGCATGCAATACTCACAGAAAAACAGTCTCTGGGGGCTTACAGTACAAAGGACGTTGCATAAATGTGCATAAATGAGTAAAGTCAATTCATCTGAGTTAAAAGTTCATTTATTTATATAGTCTTTTAAAGTCTCAAAGGACTTGCTTGTTGTAATATTCATTCATTCATTCATTCATTTTGAAACTTGAATATTCAGCATATGCAGATCTACCGACATGGGAAGCTATGGATATGTAGAGTTTAATATTTTAATATCATCAATGGCTTAATTCTGTGTATAATTACTCAACTGTTCGAGCGGCTTAGACAAGAAATTGTACTTGCTTTACTAACCAAACCAACTAAACCAGAAAAAAAAGGAAATTTATAATTTAGTGCTAAAATAACTTGAGGATTTACCAATTAAAAGATTACTAGACAGCATATTTTTGGGATACTTGAGTAATTGTTTAAATCATTTATCAAAGAAAAGTGTCAAACATCTGCTTATACCAGCTTCTCAAATGTAAGAATGTATTGCTTTTCTCTGTTTTTTTATCATTGCAAATTGAACATTTCAGTTCACAAGCCATTTGAATATAGCATCTTTCTCACTATTATCTAAAATTGTAGAGACATGAGGAATATTTACACTTGGTATTAACGTGCGATCTGTATCTTGATAACTCATCTTTTAAGGAAAAAAGTATGTCATCAAGATATTCTATTTGGAAAATAATCTTTAGCTGCAGCATAGCATTATCATTTAAATTTTAGGGTACAACATAATTTCCAGCCATTTTTAACATTTTTATTGTACTGTATAAACGCTTTGTTAGACGTGAATGTGAATTGTGTAGATACCAAAGGCTGGATGGTGGAGGATCTCCTGCCGTTTCTGCGGCTGCTGTATTTTTAGTGTTTGTGTAATGTGTCATATCATTCACAGAAGTCTAAGTTTGTCTATGAGCTGGTTTTGTTATCTATACTTCAAAGTGCCAGTGTGCAGGATTTAGTGGCTTCCAGTGGTGAAGTTGCAGTTTGCAACCGACTGAATAACCACTCCCCTTCTAAATGTGTAGGGGAATATGGAGGTCACATAACGGGTGAAAAATGTGAAAAGGCCTACGTAGAACCAGTGTTTAGTTGGGCCATTCTGGTCTACTGCAGAAACATTGCAGTACAACATAGCAGACTGCATACAGGAGGGCCCGCCTCCCCTGTAGTTAAAAAAACACCTCACTCTAAGGTAGGAAAACACAAAGATTCCTCTTTTCAGGTCATTATATACTAATGAAAACATATTATTATTATTATTATTATTATTATTATTATTCATTATTTCTGCACACTAGACCTTTAAGACAAAGCTTGATCCAAGCAAATGTAATTAAAGGTCTGTTACCCACTGTATTGTCATTCTTTGCCAAACTGCTGTTAGGAGTATTGGGCTATTTGGATGTATTGGTGTGCAAGATAACCTCTCAGTATTGTATTAAAGTGATAAATGGTCATGTAGCTCTTTGGATGGAGTCAATGTCATTTGCTCTCATTTTTTTAAGGCCGATTGCCACATTTAAGGACATCACCTGAATTCTAAGAGATCTGCTTTTATCAAACAATTGCCTCAGAAATCCAATCAATTAATGAGGATTAGGTCTCCAGGATGAAGGTTTTATTTCAGGGACAAAATATCACTTATCTTCACTTGAGTGAATGCTCTTCAAACCAACAATTCAAGTTAAAAAATCTTGCATATTTGACAGGGATGCAAGAAATCTGTGTACTGTGTGGTAATACGTCCCTGAGCCTTTTGAAAATATTCTGTGTACCTTTTTATGGGCTCAGAAGAATCAGGATCACTTCACTTCAAGTTGCTCCTGTCTTTCTATGAATGTTAAAACCTCTAGGACATTATGCCTCATTTAATGCTATTTAGACATTCTCACACTCCCATAGAGATTGTTACTGGGCGACTGGTGAAGATTGAAGGACCAAACACTACTTTTCAAATATGTTGCAAAGACTGGATTTGGAACTGGCTTCACATAGCAGTCAGAAAAGTAATGCAGAAAGAGGGCCTCCCAGGTCGCCCGCCAAAGGCTCACAACACTGGGGATGACTCACTGTGCTGCACAGATACAGTCCAACTTCAGCAGCTTATCATGTGAAAAGAGAACATTACAATCCTTTTCTTCTCAATGACCGAGGGCGAAAACTTTCTCCAAATACGATCCTGCTTTCAACAGACTAGAGGGTTCTACCCAATGGAAAAGGCAGGGAGGGATTTTTGAGATCTAAATACTAAATTATCTTGACAGGCCTTAAAAGAAGAATTAAAAGAGCCATTATATTGCTGAACAAAAGAGGGTGGAGGTTAAAAACCTTCATTATGTTCAGTTCTTTCTTTCCGTTATCAGTCCGCTTGTACATCAATGACTGAATGGTGGAAAACATTTAATTTCAGACAAAATTTCAGAAAGGCTATGACTTGACTCTTGGGCTGTCCTTGGAGGATTTTCTGTCGGGCCATGCCACTGGATTAGGATTAAAGTAAACAATGTCAGAAGCGATAGGACTTTTCATGTTTCAGAATGAAAAAGCTAGTTACGGTAGATATAAAAAGTGTTGAGAAATGGAATACAAGCTGGTTCCTAACGGTCAGAATTCTTGTGTTATTCAGCAGGTTAATGGCTTTGGATTCTTTGTTATTTTATCCTTTTTCTATAATTTTGCCTCATCAGAACTGTAGGGGCATCTCATTGGTCTGGCCCACGGGGGAATAACAGAGCAGCACTTACCTTATCTCAACGAGGACAGTGCAGTCTATTGAATGTCAATGTAAATCTTAATAGCAAAGAATAACCAATTTGCACGTGCAAGAGATCTTCAAGTTGTAGAAAGTTCAGAGGAACTGTGTCAGATTTCCACTAACATTTGTGTAGCCACTCCACTGCTCAAGCTCAGAGAGGAAAACTGCCAAACTATAAGTTTTGCTGTTATGTGGCCAATTTCCTCCCCCTAGAGAAAAATGAGCCGAAGAATGCATTGAAGGTCAAAGTAGTATCAGCAAAAGAAAGACTAAAATAATGATTGCATTAACATGCAGCTGGGGAGCTGTGTGCTCTTTAAAGAATTCCAGGGAGGAAGTTATACAATGGTGGGCTTCTTCTGTATTCTGTCATCACACCCAAAAGGAGAGGAAAACATACAAAACAAAAGATCCACGCTCTGAGGCTCACATGCTTGCAGCTATGCTCACTAATGTGTGGTTGCATACAAGGACACATGTATATGGGATAACTGTGTCATTTTATTTTTGATTTATTGTCATTCATTTTCACATTTTTAATGGTTTATTTCTGCTTGGGTGAACTTCCATTTTCCCTGTGTATCAATTCGGGTTTTTTTTTTTTTATTTGCCTCGGTGACATTTCATCTAAATAAATCTGTTGTGCTCTTCTCCATCACAGATTGTCATAACAATAGTGATTCAACTTCATTTAACACCTGATGCTCAGTAGAAAAACTGTAGAAAGTAAAACGCTTTTGACAAAAGCTTAGGTTTTGTGTAAATTTTGACATCTGTTCTTCATCAATGTGGAACATACAGAAATATAGTTTTCTGCAAACAAGTAAAGGGAAAATCCACCCAAATAATATTTTTCTATTCAAGTAATTCCAGACAATAAAGTCCAATATATCTAAAATACAATCAGTGGAAAAATCTGCGAAATAGGTGATTCTTTTTGGGCATGGCCTATTGATTCTGAATCAGTGACTGAATCTATGCGTTTTCAGAGTTTGTGTGTAAAATATCACATTTAAATACTGTTAGGCCTCTAGCTGTGAACACGTTTTTTACATGCAGTTTGTCATTATTTTGCAGGTTTTTGACAAAAAAAGTAATCGATCCATCCATCCATCCTCTTCTGCTTACCTGGGACCAGGTCACCGTGACAGCAGACTGTACTGTAAGGTACATCTCGCTTCCCAGCAATGTTTTCCAGCTCCTCCTGGGGGATCCTGAGGCATTCCCAAGCCATATGCGACATATAATCCCTCCAGTGTGTTATGGGTCTACACCAGAGTCTCCTGTCAGTTGGACATGCCGGGAAAACCTTAAAGGGGAGGCGCCCAAGAGTCATCCTGACCAGATGCCCGAACTACCTCAACTGGCTCCTTTCGATGCAAAGGAGCAGTGGGCCTACACTCCGAGCTCCCTCCAGATGTTTGAACTGCTCACCCTATCTCTAACGCTGAGCCCAACCACCCTGCAGGGCTCATTCTGGGCACTTGTATACGTGGTTTCATTCATTCAGTAATTACCCAAAACTTATGACCGTAGATGAGGGTTGAAACATAGATTGAATGGTAATTTGAAAGCTTTGCATTCCAGCTCAGTACTCTCTTTGCCACAACGGCCCAGTACAACACCCGCATTACTGATGATACTGCACCAATCCACCCCTTACTTGCTGAACTGATTAGTCAATCTCTGGGGAAAACCACAGAAGTGACCACTTAGCATAAAAGGAGAAGACTCAAGCAATTATTAAAGGAAGGATATCATTCCTAGAGTTGTAAACAAGCAAGCCAACCCTAGGGAATACACACACACACACAAACACACTAACTTTTTATTATTTCAGTTTTCTTCTAAAAAAAATCATCGAAACAAGCTGACGGACGTACAGCTGCTACCATATTAATGGTTCAAGTTTTTATTGCTAATATATTAGTGAATAGTTGCCAATTAACTCATCCAATAGACTTGGATCAACATTAGTATTCATCAGGAATCATGTTTGTGTCTTCCAATAGTCACTCTCATTTTAGCCTTGTTTTGTCTCCACAACCTCGAGACAGAACTATCTGTATTTCAGGCTCATATTCTCATTCATACTCCGTCAGCATTCACCCTCAACAAACTGACTGACCAGTTATTTGCTGTGTTCAGGCTGCTGTGTAGTATTTTCATCAGCTCTTCCAGAGCATCATTAAAACTCCACCGGCTCAAACATACAATATGACTGTGGGATGTTCATGCTATATACCATTTCTAGCCTGCCTATCACCATAGCAACTTAGTCATGAGAATATATTTTTGTGTGAAGTTTTCATGTCATGTGGATTATTTGTGGGGTTGCATTCCATTTGCACATGGAATAAATACTGCAAATACCTTATGGCATCTAGATATCTTGTCATAAACCTTGAATATTTTTCTATACTTTAACATCTTAGCTTATCTCATCTAGATCAATTTATTTAGCTTCAACAGGAAGTGTTAAATTCACTGTTTATAAATATCAAATGTAAAAGAAATATCCTATGTTGACATATGATTTATAAGATTCAACAAGACTTGTTCAAATTGTCCCTGATTATATAAATTATCCCTAACAGGTAAAATTCCATATTTCCGACATACAAGTCCAATTCAAAAATATTTAAAGTATTTAATTTAAGATAATCAGCAGATTGTGACACACCATTGTCTAGTTTTTAATCAACATTTTAAAGTTTCCTTCTGCCCACACATGGTTGGACAGTAATTCAGAAAAGACAACACTGCCTGTTATTTTTCCATGTTGCAGACAGAAAAAAAACATACACAAATGTGTGCGTGGATTCTGGGTTTCAGCTGTGACGGAAATAGCCTTGAGTTTGCGAGATGTAAGACTTCATTTGCATGGGAGGTAAGACTTTAGGTTATGTTTGTCACAAATGTCACTCCAAATCCCCGCTGCAGAGAGAAAATTCATCTGGGTATGCATTTTGCACCTTAGGTCAGTTTTGACAAAGTAGACCCAAGAGCTGAGTCACTTGCACAAAACATGCACAGAACAACTTGTGTAACATATCTAATCTCTAACAACTCTAAACTTTAACATAACATGTGCATTGAGCATATTCAGCGCCATTGTTTATTATGTTGCTAATCGTCTAAATAAAGTTAAAACCAGGTTAATATAAACACTACACTGCCTGAATACATGAATATTTCACGATTCACTGGGAAGCATTAGCATAAAGCTGTTTGGTTTGGCTGAAAAAAGCCCTAGCTGGAGAAGGTTGCAGTGGAATGGGGATAGAAGAAAATAGATCCTCTTTCTACAAGCAGCATTGGTTGCAGTCTGTGGGAAATGATGCTTCAAGGAGAGAAAATACCATTTTGGTTATGGAGAACCTTCCTTTGTCACTTTTGAATATTAGGCAGAAAATAGATGACCCAAATAAGAAATGACCTTGATCCAGTTATAGCTTTTAGTTGGAAAAATGACTTATGGAAAATGTTTTCCTGAAACTTTTTTGCAGCCCCTGGAAACTCTACAAAAGATAAGGCAGTATACTGTAGATAATGGACGGACTGAACTGAAGTTTAATTTAAAGCGGCATTTATCGATTTCTCTGGCCGCTTGGGGGCAGCAGAGCCAGTTGGAAACACTGTTACCGCCTTATAAATTGGTTATGTTGAACGTGTTAAAAGTGTATCTGCACATCCAACAGCCACAGAGCTATATTAGCATTCAATTGGAGTCATGCTTCTTTTCATCTGATAAATTTATTTCCAATATTCACTCTGCTTTTGCTGGTCACTAACTTTATATTTCTGTCGTTTGGTGCTGGGCTAGAAGGGTGTATCAGGGATTTTTTCACTGAAAAAAAAAACTGCCTGCAACTTCTGGAAACAGAGAACAGTTTTCACAGCCCATAAAACTAAAACACTGAGCTAAGAGAAGCTAAAAGCCTACACAGAGCTGAAAACTGCAGAGCTGGGTCATAATTCTCTGTGGGTTACTAAGAGTGACCCCTTTGACATAGCAGTAATTTAATCTGTTTTATAAATATAAAAAATATTAATTAGCACAGGTTTAAAGATTTTGATCTATTTGGTACAAGGGTCTGTCTCACATCAAGTCGAGATGTCAGTTTGACAGTCTGACACTTTGCAGACATCCATCGTCTTAACTCTAATTCAGCTTTAGGGAACATGTCTCTGCTTTGCTCGTTACAAGTAACAAGTAAAATGTACATCAGGTTGTTGGAAGCTCAGCTATTGTGGGTGTGTTTAAAGAGAATATATGCACAGTGCCACAAAGCTCATTGGTTTACTTTCAACCCACATGACGCCAAAAAGGTTGTGCTCTTCAGCTACAACTGCAGCTTGTGTGTATTGTGTACTGTAAAAGAAGAGAAGAAAAAAAGTAGCATTTCTGGGACACACACACACACACACACACACACACACACACACACACAGATATAAGATTACATTGAAAAGAGAGAAAAGCATTGAACGCTTTGATTCAGTTTTTAATTGAATCAATTGTTGCAGCACCGACGTTCTAAATTCACAGAGGATCTATCCTGTTTCTGCCACCATTGTTATGCATGTTCTATTGTAAAACAGTGCTATAGGTTTTGTGTAATATTCTTCTGAAAAACTACTTAGAGCAGCCAACACTCAATATGGAGGTTACAGATATAGTATTACACTTAAATGAAGACTGTAGTAAATAAACATGTACAAGTTATTTTTTCGATTTCCATGAGTTGGTGGGGAGGATGCCTCGAGTTTAAAAGAAGAGTGAATATTTGAGTCGTATTTGCCAAGTAAACAGAAACACAACTGCATATTATTTATATTTTCCAGATATGAAAATAAGCAGCTGTTTGCTGACACATTCCCCAAAACAACTTTATAAAGCGCTAATACTCTCTGTTAGTATTTCAGCTTGTTCTGTTGCTCATATGTGTTAAAACAATATTAAATGAGGTTTGGTTTCATTTTGGTAAAACCAACACAAAAAAAATGTTGCATGAAAAGTAGAACTTAAACTGAATAAGACACATAAAACAAAATGTGCGTCAGATTGAGAGGTCCAAATCAACAGTTCCCTCCCTGCTAAGTTTTCGTATGCTTCTTTTATTATGGCTGAATTCATAAGAAAAACATCACCGGCTCATCAGGGAGTGTGAAGCATTTGCATATTTTTGACTGAATGCTGGTTACAACAAACAATTTTCAATCATTCTCATTGAAAGTTATATTACAATACTTTTTAGCCGTCTCAAAGCTTTCTTTATTGGTTATTTGCGGAGCGGAGAACATTTCAGAGCTATTACCATCACTCAAATAAACAACAGAGCCTATGCAGACCCAATTATAGTCCTGTTTTCCACTTTCACATTATGACCTCCATTCTGTATTCTTTAGTGGGTTTCTTTTGAGGATTTCTGAGGTAATTCAAGAATGCAGAACAGAAACCAAACCACAAAATGACCATCAAATATCTCATTACGAAAGAAAACGCTCTCCTATGGGTCATAGCAATGAATCTTTAAAAATGACATAAACCCACATCTTAAGGTTGATTGAGGCCTTTATGATTTATCAAAGCAACTCGCACTGCGGACAACAAATCATTATAGTTTATGAATATGTATAAGGCCAAAGGTTTGGTGTTTATATGAAACGCTCATGATACATTATTAATGACTGAAATGTGTGCATGGACTGTTGAAAGTACATTGTGTGTAGCATAACTTGTTGCATTATTATTTTAACCCTTTGTTGTGGAAATTCTTCCCAAAGTTGAGAGGTGCTAATTCTCTGAAGAACTTCTTGTGAGCTGTGACCCACTACTGACCCTTAGTGTCTGTAACCAGCTGCTGACCGGTCACTTCCTTCCATAAAAAACACAACCCCCTGACCAGGACCATATACATTTACTTCCCCTCCTAATACTATTTATCTACCACACCTTTACTACCCAACACTATAGACTTAAGTGTTTAATAACTCAATCATTTTAAATAATAAAGTAAAGTTTAGAATCAACTGTTACTTTGTTTTTCTTCTTTCCTTCAATAACTAACTACTATTTTAACACTGATAGACAATATAATTCAGACATCAAATTTATTATCTAGATTTTAAGTAGTTTAGGCTGTAAAAGAAGAGTTCCCTGTCATAGATGATTGCAGTATATTCTTGATTAAACGATGTTTGGTCTTTGAAGTGTGAGATAGTAAAGATAGTGAACACCCTTATCAAAGTGCTGAAAGCGACATTTCCAAACCCCAAATCCAAACCCAGATACAATAAGATGTCCAGTTAACTATCATGCGAGATAAAGAAAAGCAGCAGATCATCTCCCCTGAGAAACCAGCATATTTGTGACATTTCTGCTTGGAAAATAACCCAACTGATTAACTGATTATCAAAATGGTTGCCAATTGAGCCCAGAGAACACACAAATAACATTGTGTCGACTTTACACAAGATAACATTAATTCCGACAGTTTCTTTCATCCTATATTACTTTCCATACCTTGAAGAGCACCTGATTACAGCATTTTACTGTTCGCTTTTGTGAGTGGAAGCCCGGAGGTTCACTTGATAGCTAGGAATCCCCACCCAAGATGCTCGACTGAGCCAATCATAGCCTTACAAAGACAGCAGGGTTTGTGTCATCCAACCCGACCTGTGCTTCTACCTGTGGCATCTCGTTTATTTTACTGGTTTATGAAACTTGAATAGCACAGAAACACAGTACCTCCACAGTATTGTACATACAGTATGTAAACCAACAGAAAGGCCAACATATGCGTCTGTTTCGTGGTGTATCAGCCAGTGGAGAATTTTAATTAGGAACCCCCTTAAGAATTGAGCCATTAACGACTTACACAAAAGGTATTTGTACATTGCTGAAATAACATGGCTAATCCACTGGAATCAAATGAAAGAAGTCTGCATGCTCAGCAAAACCCTACCTGAGAAAACATTAATAATATGTTCGAGCTTTATCAGTTTTATGGCTGCGAGAATGAGATTCTACAGCAGCGAGAGGCAACTTTTGTATCCATCATCAGCAAAAACACAATTAATGGAATATGTTTCCAATAGACTGTAAAAGTCAATGTTTTATCTCCCAGCAGCCATGAAGATGTTTGTAAATACTTTGCTGAATTAAGGATATTTTTATGGTTTATTATACCTTAGCTCTACTGAGACTTAAGTTTACTTCATTTTTCCTTCCTGTATTAGAGGGTTACAAATTTGCTTCCTACCCTTACCTGAAAAAGAACAACACAGTCTAACGTTTTACAATAGTCTAAATACATGGTGCTGGGTCTCCCAAGAAAAATCTTTGGTGGAAGAATAGTACATTGTTTCTGGCAAGAACCACCATGGCTTTATAGAAAAAGGAACTGATGCTTCTACACACAGAAATATAACATCAATCACATGAAATCAAAAGGGAAAAGAAGAAGGAGGAGAATGACGAGGAGATGTACAGGACCTCAATATAAGAACTGGAATTATCATAATGAAGCAGTGGTTTCCTCACAGTTTACCCCTAAGCTTAAATCTAACAATTCCCTCCGAGTTATAAGTACTAAAGCTGGGTTGGGAATAAAAACTATTTGAGAAAAGATGTTCAGCTTTTAATTGAGCTACAACCACAACATTTCTCTACACCTGACTGTCTCATGATGCTAACGAGCTCACTGTTAGGCCGGAATCTTTGGAAAGGGTGCCAATCAAGGAAGCCGAGCAACTGAGCGCTGCTGGAGCTCTGCTGCTCAGGTCTACAAAAACTGGTTAGTCTTTGATAAATAAAGACTATTGTAAAAATTAAAGACAGTGAACACAGACAACTCGCAAAACAGCATGATATGTTGTGTGCATTTTCCCCCCATTGCTCCTTTGTTCCAAAATTATCACTGGCCAACAGATCTTTGGGCTTTTCGGAAAAGCCACCGGGGAACATGATTTACCAAAGTCAAGCTGATCTTCCTACCAGACAACCTTTTAAGTTAATTATAGAGAAAAATACCCCCATTAGGTTTAAGAATTTTCCCAAAAGATTGTAAATCACTGATACTACAAACCCAGCAGGTCCGACAGATTATTAACTTCAGTTGAGTCAGAGATTGCATCTATTTAATTAGAACCTGTGTTAATGTCATATCGAATGATAGAAAAGTAATTGTTTTCATTTATCTTTAACCCCATATAAAAAGTCTCAGCTGGAGATATTTAAATCAAAAGTTAATTGTCACTACTACACAAAGTGCTCTCAGTGTCAACGTAGATGTATTTAAAGGTGGATTTTTAAAGCGTCTGACACTACAGTCCAGAGGACGACCATTTTTTGACATGCACATGCAAAGCTACCTATTAACTGTCATTGACAGGCCACACATGTCAAATACCCATAAGACTCGATCTTCCAGAAAGAAAACTCGTGAAAGTTAACTTGAAAAGCTGTTACGATCTGCATCCAGCTGGTCCTGTGTATTGAGTTTTGATTACCGTCCCTCACTCAGTGGGCTCGGGGACGGGGAGGGTGGGGACTAAGCACAGAGCAGCTACATCTAGCCACATTTAGCAATCTGTAAAATTACTTCTGGGCTTTGTGCTCTCATCTGCACATTTAAGTCCGAGTGCTGCTATGGCAGCTTAATCTTGATTCAGTCAATCTCTCTGACCTCTTTCTTTCAGCCCTCCTCCTGCTGAGGGGACCTGAGGCTCGGCACTTCCAGGGAGATGTACCAGACGAGGATAAAAAGACAGCTGGTATACATTTCACATGCATGTGGAAGTCAGATTGTCAGACGACCCTGCGCAATGATCCCAGGCTTTAGAAGGCAGAAGTTACTGTCAGTGTCGATGATGTGGAAGCCCTGTGGAATATCCCAACACTGTTCATCAGAAACACTGAATACTCTGTGTGAATACTCTGGTGTAAGAGTGCAGAAGAATGAGTGTTTTACTGTATTTTAGACATAATTAAAGGATTGAAGGATGCGGCAGTTCAATCATCTTGGATACTGTAACACAATATTTAAAAATGTATTTGCATATACTGCAAATATTAGCGTTGTCAGACCCCATTCTTTTCTTATATACATACTACGTCAAAAATCTTCTGTAAAAGTGGGATTATTTTTTACTGAAAAACACTTTCACCTGTACAATCAACTGACCCAACCTTTCCAAAGTGGAGTGTGTATACAATGTCAAACTATAGACACGGTTAAATGTATTTGTTTTTTTCAAAGAATTCTGTTCTTAGCTCCATTTCAGCTAATGTTAAATTCAGCATTGTACAAAATGCTGCTGCCACATGGAAAACATCACAATGCAACAGCTGGCCCATCATCCCTCAAAAGGTTTCTAATTCCCGCCAGATGTGACTTCAAGGTGTGCCGGTTGCAGGTGCACACCTCATCTCCATGGTGACCAAGTTGGTGCTGACATCCCAGCACTAAATGTGGCATCCAAGATCACCATGACAACAGCAATACAAGCTGGTGCCGATGTCCCAGTGCTATCCGGATATTTTGCTCAAGCGCTCTGGTTAATTCTAGATTGTAAATTCAGAGTATTGTATGAGCACCACTCAGTGAAGAAATCTGAACAGGCCACACAAATCTTCTCCCTTACACTGCACTTTATCTGTATTTTCAGCTATCTTGACTTCATCACCCCCAATAAAGAAGTCTGCAGTTCACTTCAGAAAAGCAGATAATCACTAGAGCTCACTATAGAATGAGGACTTTCTCCTGGCTTTAGTTGCTAAACAATTAGAGTTTTAAAAAAAACCTGCTTTGCAAAACTAAACCAAAGTCTTTATGGTTGGTGACATGCAAAAGGTGTGTGCATGTTATGACTGCCATACCATATAATGTTGCTCAAGACATTCATTTTCAATGTTTGAAAAAGCTCTCTCTGTTAAAATGTCATGTGTTATATCACCAGTTTTACTAGGAAGGAAAATGGGGGGAAGGCACTGTTTCAGGTAAGGGGTGCCCTTGATGTAATAATGTTTGTTAGAGGACATTCTCGTCGCCGTTCAAGCATCTACTTTGAATTTAGAAAACCCCAGTCGATTGGTGGGTGCCAAGATTTCCAATCGCCTGGTATTGTGAGATGAGAAAACCACAAACAGAAAGGAAAGAAACTGGGAACAGAACACACATCCTTCTTGCTGCAATGTGATGTTGCTATTAACAGAGACATCATGGGCTTCAGTCATTTCATTGTCATTGACAAATACTATTAAAAAGAGTATATAAATTACTCACCTAATCCATAGGTATGGCAAGGAAGGACATCAACATGAAACGAAAAAGAAAAACATGATTAGTGTAAACTATGTGAGGAAAAACAGGGTAATGTAAGTGATTGGCTGTTAACATCGGCATTAACATTTGAGTTGTTTTGCATGTACGTTTAATAATGTAAAGGTTAACAGGATAAATAGCTAATTACAACAATACATGTCAGCGACATTTAAGTATTTATCAGTAAGCAAAGAAAACGTCAGATTCCACATTTACACAAATTGTGACACATCAGCTGTATGTTTGTGGTTTGGGTTTAGGGGTGTGTTGAGTTTACATTGATTAGAGTAATTTGCCCATAAATCACTGAAAGACTGAGCTCACCTCACAAACACTAGTCACTATAATGGGTTTCCCTCTATTCAAAACAAAATCAACATATGTGAAACTATCTTGGTGTTATACAGTATGCTCTATCATAAGTATTGTGCTGTAAACCAAATATTTTTCTTTGTGAAACCCCATCAATACAGAACCTTATTTGATCATGAATGGTATTTTTAGAAAATGCTTTGACAATATTAATTGATTAAGTTTGGACTGATAAAACAAAGTATTGATGAAAGCAGATAAAAATACTGATGCACGTTTAATTTAGCAACAGCAGCTAAAAATGCTCTACTACATCTGTCAGATGCTAAAATAGGAAACATCAGGTGAGATTATTGATTAAAGTCATATCATAGAGTTTATTTAGTTTGGTTTGTTCAGCAGTTAAGGATTAAAGACCAATGTCGAAATCCAGATATGCCCATCAGTTGCCCATCACCCTCTCTCTCACGCTGTAAAAGCTTCAGGTGATTTTTGGGGAGAACAAATCTTTACTGGTTGTTGATTCTCATGCCTCTATCTTACATCACATGTCTAAATCAAAGCTAAACCTGAATCCAGTAGCTGCTGTAACCCAGCAGGGCTTCAGGGTCAAACAGATCAAGTAAACGCTAGTTCAGAATTTATACTACAAAGGTTTTCTATTTAGTTGAACACAATGTAGTTTTAGGAATACGATTGTAGCCATCCAAGTTAAATGCAGCAACACTACTTGGCAAAATAAACAAGACATGAACACATTTGGCCAAAAACAAATGTTGACTCTATGTCCAATTTTAAATTCTATCTAGATAACCTGTTATTGGTTGTGTGAACAAGCAAGATCTAATACATCTGTCAGAAAACCTAGTCGGTGAGGATTAATGCATTCCTTTTGCGAACATATTCTGCTTACTTACATAATCTAATCATGTTCTCATGCATCAGAGACTCTGGAAATAAAACATTCTCTATGCAACATGTTGGGGGGGAGACACTCTAATCAAGTGAGGAAGCTCAGGTTGTACAGAAGTCAGACATCTGTTGGCATACATTATCTCAATCCCTGTGTTGACAACTGGATGATATCTGCCTAAAAAGGTCAGCTGTGGGAAAAGGAGGTGTCAGTGTCACAGTGGTGATGGAGTGGGCAAAGCAGCGCAAAGTTCAGGTTCACTTGGTCTGGGAATCTTTATGCCCTTATTGACAAAAGGTCAAGGTAACTAACGATCTGTGGGAAAAGGTTACACCTGTCTAACGAATACACCTAATGCCATTTACATAGTCTGCCATCATGCATAACAACTGGTTGTTAAAGAACAGGATGCACACTGCTCACACAATGCAGAACGTGTATGCTAAACGTTTGCTTGAAGATATGAATAATCCAAATGTAAGCATTGATTGTACATGTACCACACATGCAGCATACCCGATTCTCACTTTGCTTGTCAAATTATACAAAACACTCTCTGCATTTTATTTAGTAAACAGTAGCTGTAACATGTTCTCTGCTTAAATATTAACTATGCAAGATATCTGCTGTTTCTGGTGCAGAATATTTGTTGCCTGCGGTCAGATTTAACTTTAAAAATTAATGCTTTAGCAAAGCTTTGAAATCAGTGTCTGGAATGGAGCAGGGGGTGGGGGCGGGTGAGACTCTAGAGAAAACAGATCAGGCTTATCACACTATGTTGATGGTATAAACCGCAGCGTCCATCCCTTTGGACAGTGGACAGAAGTGAACCACAAGCCTTTTTGATGCTTTCAGGTGCAGGCTCTGAATATTCTCAATCGGCGTGACTTTAAGAATATTTAGTGAAGCTCACAACTGAATGCCGCTATTCAGAAGTTGTCTCTTCTTCGGAAAGTGAGTATCATGCCAGTGTTATACAAGCTTTTCATCTCGCACATAAATAGACCTAGAGGTATTCAGCTGGAAACCTTCTCCCCCTGGATTTGTTGCTGAATGTTTCCCCACATTTTTCCTCTGGCTAAATGAAGAGGAGACATTTTATTTGTTTGGCTCGCGGAAGATAATAGTTTTATTTTCTATGAATATAAAACATGATTGCTTTGTTGGCATAAATCAAATTATGCATTGAAAGACTGAACATTCTCAAGGAATATGTTGTGAAAGAATGAGAGCAATGTGACTAAACATTGATCCTTCTTTTTAAGTTGATCAGATGGAAGGATAGGTTATTCCTGAGATTTATCTCTTGACTTGCTTGACAAGTTACATAACCTGGATAGCAAAAATCATTCTTTGTATCTCAGGTTATTTAAATAGTCACAAAGTGATGCACATGATCGCAGGTAAGGCAGAGCCGGCTCAGCTGGCAGCAGCTGGGAGGGAGTGTTAGCAGTGTGCAGTGATATCCTACAAACATGGCTTGAACGTTTACTATTTACAAATGTTGGATTTGACTACAGGATTTACAAAAGCATTTAGTTTAAAATGGGATCTTTAAGAACCACTTATTGTAGTCTATAATGTACTGAATGGCGCACTGGTGTGAAATTACAGAGCTGCACACAACAGAAATTATAAAGATGTGGTTCCTGTCTACATTTATTTCACTGTGATCTGAAAGCACCAGGCTGCACATCTAAAAATAGATAGATTACAGAACTATAAGAATTACATGGAAAAGGAGAATCACAGTCTTAAAAGATTAACAATGGCGTTGCAAGTTATTTGCCATTTTCCGTGTACTGTTTAGTAACTAGTTTCCAATTACTTTTTCTACCTACATCATGCCTTGAAAAATAGTTGACAAAATGTAGAGTACAGATAGTTTGTAGTTAATGGGCTACAATGTGGAAAATCCCTAGTATGGTCCTAAACTCAATTGTAACTCAATGGTATGGGTTCACAGGCAGCACACATATAATGTAATTTCCCTTGTAAAGTGTTTTTCATGCATGATATGTGTTCTGAAAGTAAAAAAAGTGACAACTAGCCCCTCTAAACTGCATGTCAGGTAAGAGTTAGAAAGATTCAAATATTAAAGCATCACTATTCAACTATGCACGTTGGCAACTCCAAAACATAACGGTGCCTGAGGGTTAGCTCGGCTTGGACCTGGGACTAGAAATTCATAAGATAAACTTGTGTTCATTTCGTTCTGCACTTTGCAGCTCAGCCCTCAATTTTACCACACTTTCTTCATCTTCACTCTTGTAGTTGTTGTTGTTCGCGAGATAGCTCATTCTCAACAAGCCTCCTTCCAAAAGGTGTAACGGGAGCATATCTCTAGTCACCATTTTTGTTATGAGCCAGCTAATCTTCTCTGCCTGGTAGCATCACAACAATGCTTCCTAACACTCCAAACGCTGGCAAATGGAGTGATGAGCAGCTGTCTGTTATCCGACACATGAACAGCACACAGCAGCTTGAATTTACTACAATGATCAGTCTGTTGTGCATTATACTAAATGGAATAACGAGGCAACAGTCTTAAATATCACATTGCTCTCGTGAAGACAATTTGGAGTTAACACTTGAATTTTGACTCTTCGCTTATTGTGGAATTTCCCACTGCTGATAAGTGTTGTTTGGAAGTGAACAAAGGGAACACATGGACATGCAAGCAGCCTATAAAACAAGCAGAATAACAGAGAGGAGAGAAAGAGTGGATTTAGAATGTGTTTATCTGGAAATAGATGTTGTGTTTCTGACCATCACCGAAGAGAAAAACTTGCATCAAGTGTGAATCTAAAACTTTAATAAGCCATCAGCCAGATTTAATACCGATACTGAGGGCTCTTAAGATAAACCCTGCAACTGTTATCTCAGTGAGGACCCAGGATGCGCGGAGAGCTTACAGTATGTTCAGGAAACGGTCCAGTTTTTAATGAGGGTAAAAGGACACAGCTCTCATCTTTTTTTCATGGCAGTGAGTGCATCTGTCGAGTCCTAAAAAAAAAAAAAAATATCTTGGTGATAAACAAGGCCTTTCTGGAGGAGGCCTAGCAGCAGTAAGCAGGCCTAAATCAGGCACTGTTGCATGGCAGATAATATGAGCTGCTAGCACTGGGGAGGGAGGAGGAGGAGGGGTGTTTGCTGTGGACTAAAGGTAGAATCTTCTCCACGGGAAAGGGACACTGCTGCTTGCTGCTGCCATCGATGTCCAGTGAGGTCCCTTCATTAGCCTCTGTGTCCTCTGTTTTCTCTTCATGCCTCTCTCAGTGTCCTGTTCACCCTCCACAGAGTGATGGGGAGGGCTCTCTGAATAGCAATAACCCTGCCCAGCATCAATCCATCTTCTACTTCATTAAGCGGGCTGCAGCGTTATTGCTGGGCTGTAATGATTCCACAGATCTCCCTCCCATAGGCTGAGTTTCTCGGGCTTCCAGAGATATCATAAAAGAGAACACATAAGATGTGCCAGAAATGTATGTGAATTATTAATTTCCTCAGTCCCTGGAGGAAGTTTGTCCCTGTGTGTGTGTGTGTGTGTGTGTGTGTGTGTGTGTGTGTGTGTGCGTGCGTGTGTATTCACAAGGGCATGTGCGTTCTGCTTTATACTTCACACAGGTTGATTCAAAATTTATGTTGCCAGTTGCGTTGGCACTGGAGAGTTATTGCAAAAAACGTCAAATGAAAGGGCACAGTATTAGTAATTCGGTTCGGATATATGGCCACTGCTTCTCGTTCGCATCTTGAGATGGTAATGCAAAAGAGATGATGCTTTATGCAGACTAATCAAGCAGAAACACATCAACAGAAACCGGAGAAATGAAAGAACAAGATACAGACTACAGCAGGCTCATACCCTCAAAACCTTTTTGTGTTTGCCAAGTCTGGAATATCCCTCTAAGAAGCCATTAACATTTTTTTTTCTTTTTCGTACTTGTTTTTGCTTACAGAGACATTTAAATGTGCTATGTGTCTCATTGAAAATATTTAGGAATAATTGTCATAATTGAAATAGACTGGCATAATCACCGTAAACAAAGTTAGATCATTGTAGAGATGATTAGCAGCCTGTAACTTATGCCAGCAGTACTGTTAGATCTGGTGTTAATCAAATTTAAGACCGACACTCTGTCACTGGGGATATATCCCTCTTTTGTATGTGCTTTATTAAATTAATGAAGATGGGTTAGTCCATGCCAATACCAGAAAGTTTTAGTTCTGTAAAACAAATTGGTGACGATAAAGCCACACCAGGGGCTTAAACGACCAGTGTGCAAGATTTAGGAAGATCTGTTGGCAGAATATGGCAGAAATACAATATAATATTAATTTCCATTTGTTTTCATTAGTATATAATTACATGAAAATAAGAATCATTCCGTTTTAGCTACCTGCGAAGGATCCATTTATATCTACAGAAGGAGCGGGTCATCTACCATGGAGTCCACCATGCTGAACCGTCATGTTTCTAACCCAGAACAGACAAACCAAACAGCGACTCTGGATAGGGTCTTGTGTTTTTCTGCAGTTTTGCGTCCACCAAATGTAGTCCTTTCACACTAAGTAGCCTAATGTAGTAATCATGCATTGATGTCAGGATGCTTCAAAAAACAGTCTTCATGCTGTGTAATTTGCACATTTCTATCTTACCAATTTTTTTATTATTGTGCCATTTATCTTAAAAGAAAATATCTAATCCTCACCACTGACACTATTTGTTGACAACACATTCTAACAGTCCATTATATTGACCTACATTACAGCATCTGTCACTAAAAGCACTATCCTTTGCCTGAGAAAGCTATGTCACTGCCAATCACGTTAATGTCCAGTCTAGTCTTACAATGACGTAACAGTAGACTGTGCACAGGGACGGATGTTTTTTAAATTGGTGCCAGCAAATTAAATCATTAAGAGGACTATATCAGTCGTGTTTTTGATGTAACGATAATCCACACATGACCACGTGTTTTGGTCAAATGGAGTGTAAGCTATCCTGTGACAAGACCCTGTTGCAACTGCATGAATTATGACTCTTGTTTGTAAGGAATTAAGCCTTATAAATAGTGTAATGTTATTAGAACCCCACAGTGTTGCAGATCAAATGGTCGTATGAATCATTTTTGTAGTGGTCATACGTAACAGTACACTGTAAATCCTAACAGCATATTTTAATGAAAGTAGTAAGCTAACATAACTTAATCCTCCAAAAATATTTCTGTCACTAATTTCCATGAATTAAACCCAACTCAAAAATGGATCGTAGAAGCAATAACTCTAAATTTGTGCAGTATTTTAAGCATTGGTGATATAATTCCAGTTTGTTCCATTGACTCGTTTTCTTTAAGTTGACTTTATATTATTCAAAAAATGTAAGCCACAAAGCCCCAATATTAATTGGCTACCATTTTGATAACTGATTAATTGTATTGTTTGACAGGTAATGTAATGATTTGCTTTAGTGGAAGAAAACTTACTAAATTCAATTTAAGTTTAAGTTTAAGATAGTCGGGTGATTAACTTAATTTACCTTACCAATAAATGAGTTCAAAAATCCAATATATTTTTTATGCTTAAATAAAATAAAATCATTTAAACTGTTTAAGGCTGTTGGAGGGCATTGACAAAAGATGAACTGCCGACTGGGTAGTCAGATCAGAAAATACTGGGATTTTGTCACTTAGTCTTGAGGACAGTTTTTCTGGTGAGGACCATTTCTGGCAACATCTGTTGTGAACTCAAACGCATAACATGAAATATGTCAACATTTCTGACAAGCGAACTCTCATGGTCATGCAAAGTGTGGTGACATAAGAGGAGGGTTGTGTGTTGGCGGATGATTTTGGAAGGACTATTTTTTTAAATTTAGGTTTGAGGATTTGTTGCTTCTCCAAAAACTATTACCTAGTGATGATGTTAATGTTAAAATTCATGTTACTGCATTTAAATATGACTGACATTACCACAATATTTATATGCTTAGTGGGATTTATTCAGAACGTGTCTGTGAATCCAGTCTTTACCAGTCTTGTCTACAACCTCTAGTTTTCAGTTTCCACTCTGAATGCATCACAGGTACCCACGGTAGGTAAAACTGTAAGAAATCTGGGATAAGAATTGTTTAAGGTTCACACTGATAGAGGGCTTGTTTAGAGGGCCACATGCATGCCTGAATGCAGCCATTAATCATAAGCATTGGCAATCCAATCAATTATCCAACAGGGAGAAGTGAAACAAAATCCATGAACTCTTGAGTCAATGAAGTCAATGAACTCTGACCTTTTCACCAATCTCATTCCACCCACGCTAATCAGACAGCTGTACCTACATCGACATACAGAGAATGAGCACAAGCCAGAGAACTGCACCGTCACGTAGTCCAAACGCCTAAACTGTTCAAAATTCTCCCAAAGTCCCACACAGATTAGAAAAACGAGGCTAAAAAAAAATGAAGGACTGAGTGTGAATAAGAGTGATAAAGAGTACAGGGAGAGAGAGGGTGTGCGTATACATCACTTATATGCTACTGATGCCATGTTCACCTCTGCCAAATAGATCTGTCAGACTAGAGCTTCTCAAGGCTCCTGAAGGGAAACTCAATAAAAAAGGCAACCCGGGCATCTCCCAGTTTCTTGGGCCAAAGTAAATAGGCACTGAGCGTGACATTATTGATAGACCATAAACTAACACCGCTGTTGCGTCTCAGTGTCAGTTACTGCTGTCAGTGCAGTCAGTGCAACTGTCACTTCCTGTCACTGCAATGGAATATTTCCTTGTATCAGGAAGGGAAATGGAGCTCGCAAAATCAACATGCAGTCAAGTGGAGGGAGAAACATGTGCATGATGTAAGAGTTTCTAAGCTAAGCTGCACCACATATGACAACACCCAAACGCCAAAGTTCACACCTTTTGAACCACTTTTTTGGTGCCAAAGCAGCAAACTTTCAGCTAAACATTTAACTTCATGCATTAACAAAGCAAGTATATGACCTTTAGTTTGATTTGTCTTGCCTTAGTCTGCTAATGTTGGCAAATTAAGGAGAGCTTACAGCTGGAGGACTTTTACATATACATGAACGTCTGTTACGTTCAAGACCTTGCCAAACAAGTTCAGACAATGCTGATTAAGCCAATAACCGCCAGATAAATTAGAGCTGTGACAATTACTGCAATACCGCCGTCATATGATGCTTACCGCACGGTTGAGCTCATTACTGTCATGAATGCAACTTTTTTTTTTTAGGTTGTTTGTTACAGCTTCAGTCAATTCCTACCTTTTTTTGGTAGTGTTCTGTGTATGTGAATAGGATGTGTGGTCCCCAGTGCTATGAATTATCAGATTAATAAAATCAACATGGTGCATCAGGGATTGTCAAGTTCAAGATCAAATTAATGTTTGATGGCTTAACACCCACACCTCTCCATCTTCTCTTTAAACAATTTACCCAAAATTTAAATATTCACTCATTATTACTGCTCTCTGTCTCACGAAATAACTTCTTGTTTCTGAACTAATTAAGTGCAGCTTCTTTGAACACTGAAAATAAAAAAAAAAATTAAAAATTCTTATCCCTACCACAACCTTCTTTCATTACACCTGCACTAATTTGCACTTGCTTTTTGGAGATGGAATTATTCACGCAAGAAGGATCCTCGCAAATTGGACCATCACTACTCACTTCTTTTTACCATTCCTCCCTTGCAATATTTAACACCTGATTAATCTGCGACACAAAAAGTGTCATTAAAGAACATATCTTGATCTTTTTTATGAAATACTGACTTAGTGCTGTTGCTACCCCTGTGACAGTTGCTACACCTGCTGGACCTCCTTCACAGTGAAAGCCTTTGGTTTGCCAGTGAAAAAAAAGGAATTGTGTTTTTTTCAATCATATTGACTGAATAAGACTTTCTATTAGTTATTTTCTTGTGAAGTTTACCTAATAGTTTCAAACAGACTTCCCTGTGGGTCAGCAAGGCTGCTGTGTTTATAACCGGGTCAGTGTCTGCTCTCAGTGGGAAACTCTGCTCCACTCAGCATCCGCTCCTTATCTTGGTTGGACGGCTTGATCGATGAATGGTGAATAAACTCATCTCTCTGCAGCTCTGACCCTATTGCTTTGGTCTACAGACACAATCAGGGAATACTGGCTGGCAAATCAATTCACCAGTTTAGCAAACAGGCTGGCACACAGCAAGGCCCAAATGCAGCCAGAGCATTGCAGTGTTTTTGTCCCCAGGTAAGAATAGGCAACAAGCCACCAGTGATGAACATTCACAGCCTCATGTCCAATGTTATTCACCATGAAAAAGCCAATCATAGTGCAGAGTAGCCCATAACAGATCTGAAATTATAGACAATGAGGCTTAGAGAGAATGATATGGGAAAACAGAGAAATCATCAAGAGACATGATGTACAATTGTGTCGATCAGTGCGCATGTGGTTGATTTTTAGTACTCTATGACAGTAATCACGAGGTTTGGTTATTACAATCTCTGATGCACCATGTTTACAACCAGAATTTATGGTTAGAAAATGCTTGGAGTACTTTGTGTATCACAAAGTATAACTACTTAACAAATAACAGAGAGAGATGATTAAGCCCAGAGTATACGATTAGAAACACATCTCAATAATAATCACGGCAGCTCAAGGACTCCAACTAGGTCACTGACGGACTCATTACTTATTGATTAGCTTGTCCAAGCAACTTTTTTAAAAATCCCTTAAAATAATCTCAAACATAAAAAAGTATTACAACATTAACTAGATCCGAGCATTACTCTTGCACACTGCAGGTTAAATAATTATAATAGCAATCTCTTCAACAGGGCCTGCACCAGCCAGTCATCGTAAAATCAGGTATAATCAGACTTCCACATAATACAAAAAAAATTATTCAGTGCCTTTCTCAAAAGTATTAATGTGATTAAATTTATTCTTTTCCTCACGCAAGATTGCTGTAATTGAATGGATTTTTGATTTTAAAAAAAGTTTTGTTTTGTTGCAGTTTGAAATTCTTATCCTCAAAAAACTTGCCAAAAAAACAAACTCCAGTATGTTACTGCAATGTCCCGATTAGAGGGGGGAGGTAAAAGAAAGCTAAGCTACTCGTAGTGTAGGGTACTAAACTAGAAAATGTACAGTAACGTGATCGATTGTCAAGGAACTCCTGATCCTCTTAAACAGGTAGATGAGAGCAAGGCTATCATATTGTGTTATGGGTATTGTATTGTATTGTTTGTTAATCATATAATTTTTGCTGGCACAACCTTTGTCAAACCTTTGTCCAAACAACAGGAGAAGCCGTAGCCTATAACAGGTGAAACAAATGTTGAATATTTCATTGAGGCTGCACTGTGCTAGCCATGAGGTAAAATCTACTCCCTCTGGAAATTCAGAAATGAGTATGCTCTTTGGCATGGTGCCATGCTGATGAATATTTTACAAAGCCTTAAACTACAACTTTTTTAACCTCTAGGGACCCACAGATGCCCGAATACTCAAGAGTGGAGCAGCTAACCCTATGTGACAAACATGACTCTTATGTCATTTCAAAAAAAGATGATTCCCTACTTCGAATATTTTATCTTTTGGTTTGTGCCAGGCGAGCTGAGATAACAGATAGCACAGCACTGAATTGTTATTAATTTATAATTCTGTTATTATCATCTGTTCATTAGAGGAGAGAAACTAGAGTGCACTCTGTCCCACTTCCAGTCAATTTAGCAAGACATCTTCCCAAACTGCTTCTTTCCATATGTGTACAGTGCCAGTTGCTCTTCGGCCTAACACTAGACAGAAACTGCTATATGAAACTGCTATGAAATGACTATTCTCTGCGAGAAAACTGAAATACAGTGTCCTCTGCAGGTGGTAGGACATTTGATGATAGACACAATGACAGTGGAGAGTAGATCAAATTGGAAGTAGTTCTAAGGGCGACAGTTTTTCTACCCTCACATTGAAAAAATTGCACGTCTGCTCATTCTCTTGTTTTCTATTCATTCTCATACAAATATAGTTCAGTAGCTGCATTCTCTGCTTATTTTGATTGCCCTCTATTTGCAATGACATTGTGACCAAGCTCATGTAGTGCTGAGTTCAACAACACATTTATTTAACGAAAACTGAGTGCAAAAAGTAATGATACACATGAATGACAAAAACATCCCCTAAATTTGTTTTGGGTTTGCTCAATAAAACAATGTTGAAGATAACATTTTTCATTAATAAGAAAGTCTGAAGTCCTGAACTGCAGCAGGAGGAGGCCTTAGTTCTGCTAAATTAAATATGCTGCATGTAATGACTTTTGCCAAAATAAGCCAAAAAACACGGGCAGCATACCTAACCTTGGCTGCTTGTTTGACTGCTATCTCCGTTCTCTGCTTCACCTGGGAATTGAACTCAATCTAATGAGGAATACTGATTAATGAGAAACGTGACTCACAATGTGTGAGCCTCTATCAGAGTTTTGCCTCGGACCCACAGGAGGATGAGGGGTATATGCAAGTGTGTATGCCCAAACCACAATTAGTGCCCCTTAAAATCCTTCTGACCAAACACTACCAGGAACTAAGGAACCTTCATAAACTCAACTGGAACTAAAACTGGCTGTTTTAAACACAAATAGACTGATTACAGATGTTAAAATAGGACAGCTTTGTGGAAAACGCAAGAATTGCCAACAAAACCATCAGATTTTCTTTGTAGTTACCCCTGGCATACTTGATTGAACACTGTAAAAGAACTAGAGGCGGAAAGAAAGACTGAAAATGTCTCCTGTCTCTAAAGTACATACTGTCTGCCGAGTGTTTTATGTTTCCTATTCCTGCTTTAGTACATAACCACACTGAAACACGTAGTGAATACATTTATATTTGGTTTCTCTTACTCACTCTCTCTCTCTCGTTCACCACAATCGCTTGATCTCAACTCTTTTCAAGCAAGTTGGGAAGTCGAGCACTCAGCTTTGTTTTTAACTTCAATAAGCATTGCAAGAAATGTCCACCTCTAATATTGATTTCAGTGGAACCAAGAAGAAGCTGTAGCAGCCTGGAGTTTTGTGTTTGCCCAATCGGCACCATTCAGTAAATCAAACTCTGCCCTGTTTCTGGGCCATAAGAAGACACTATTACCAGGAGTGGGACTTTTCAGGACCCGGGAACTAAATACAGACTCTGGACTCTGTAGTAAAAAAAGGGGTTATGACCTACACAAGACAACATGGTGTCAATCTCAAAAAATAAACCCCACATTTACTAGAAGGCTTTTAATAATACATTTTGAGTTTACAACTACATGCTAAAATCACTTTTTCTCCAATTTATTTTCTTATCAAATATCCACCACCTTAAATTAAGATAGGAATGAAAAACCCTGACGCTACCCAATACTAATTATACTGCAACATTACTCCAGATTATAAGATTACAGTAAAATCTTAACTGTCACAGTAACCAGTGATGGTTAATTATCAATTGTCAGTATTACTATAAGACCCTGGTAAATAAGGTAAATTAAGCAATGCACAGCAATACTTGAACAGTCTTATGTCAACTTTTTCACAGTTAGGTGTCAGTTTTAGCAGCTCCGTAAACTAATTAGTTCCACATTTCACTCCTGGCACCCCTTTCCTGTCCTCCAGTTCAGGTAGACGGGGATTCAGTTCATGATGCAGTGTGATGTTAGATACTGTTGCCACATGTCAGCTGTTTGACTTGGCTGAATATTGTGCTGACTGCTGCAATCCAATGTCAAGACCTAGACAGTGGATCTGTTTATTACATGACTGCTCGCTTTAACTCGAGAATCTCAAATATGAGAACCATGGAGGGCGCCAACAATCCAGGTTTTCATTCCAGTCAAGGACTACACTTGAAGGTTTTCACTGATTAGCAGCTACAGAGGAGGGAAGTAATCAGGGAAAACACTTGTGTGAGTTTAAAATCTGCACACTTTTGAGCATTATTTTTCATCATTTGAGCCTTAGTAACTATTTCAACCCATCTACCAGACTGAAGACCATGTTGAGGTGGTGTTGCATTTTTTTAAACAGGCTGTAGAGTACTTTTATTTCCGCTTTAGCACATACATTTACAGTTGTCTCAATGTCATTAAACTCAGGTAAGATAATTATATCTGCTATTCTTTTGAATATTTAGTCAGAGAGGGATTTGTTTCTTTTGAGTGGTTTAAAATGAATCTCATGAGTATAATAGCAATGCTGAAAAGCTTGCATAGTGTACCTTGCATAAAGCACACAGAAGAACTTCTCTAATAAATGGTCACATCAGCACATAATTATACTACTAATTATACGTTGATAAGAAGGTATATTTTTCAAGTGCTTTCACGATTGAAGAGGTACATTTGAACAACTGCCATGTTATTCGTTTAGTCGCTGAGGAATGTGTTGGCCATGAACAAATCACATTCTAACCTCTTATCCATTTACAGTCAACCAAACCAAAAGACCCTTAGACCGGCAGCCAGGCAGAGAGTCAGAAAGACGCAGTCAATAAAATGACATGAAACCTCTCACGCCTGAACACATCACTGGACAAATTACACTCATGAACCTACTGACACCAATACACACCATCATCACTACTGCACCACATGATGTAGCAATAACTCCTGCAGATCATTGCACTGACATTTCAATCTATTAGTATCTGAAATAGCTGCAGCAAATGGGTCTAAAAATATTTAGTTGCATTAAATGACTCTCAACTCCTCTGATTAGCATATGTATTGTCTTTACTAAATTGTGAATTCATGGCCTGCTGTGACATTATGATTTAAATGTTAAGTAATGACAGTGTAAACCTGCCAAGCTGATAAAAACGTGCTATCAAAAACAGCCAAATAAATACATGGAAGACCAACCAACTAAACACTGGCCCACTAAATGCTGTGACAAAGTGACAGACCAAAGACTGTCCCATTAAAAAATAAACACTGATTGAGTAAATACTGGCCCATTAACTACAAACAGACTGGCCCATTAAGTGCCAAGATAGAGTGACAAATTAAGACTTGCCCAATACATAATTGAGACTGTACGACTGAAGATCGGCTCATTAAATATTAAGTGTGACTGAATAAAATTTGGTCCAATACATTTTAATAGAGAAAAAACAAATAAAACACTGTCCTGCCTAATACTGAGACAGATAAACCAATTTAAAGGACCAGTGTGTAGGATTCAGTGGCATCTAGCGGTGTAGTTGCAGATCACAACTCCCTTCCTTCACCCTCCCCTCTGAAGCGCAAAGCAAAAACTACGGTGGCCCTAAAACACATGAAAAACACAGACACCACTATCTAGAGTCAGTGTTTGGTTTGTCCTGAAAGACACAAGAACACAAGAAAAAGTCTGGCACATAACCCCCCCATCGTCGGCCAATATTAGTATTTTACACTTTGGGTTCTAAACATAATAAAAAGATTAAACTAACGCCAACCCATAACCCTGATGGGATATAATGTGTCAATTAGGGGGCTTTAAAGATGTTCATAGGCAACTTTTGTTACATTTTGTAGCTTTTGTATGAATCGTCATTAAGGTTTCCTCAAAGTGAAGTGTGAAAAAGTATAATTTTGATATTGGAACCGAAACTCAGACATAATGGCATTAAAATGATTAATGATAATACCAAGCCTTAGTCAAGGATTAGACCTAAACCCCTTCCGGGAAAGCAGCCGTTAGTGTTAATGGTTGAGTGCTTATACAGTCAGTCTGTCTGAGACAGACCAACTAAACACTGACACATTAAATATTCAGACCTACTAACTAAACACTAGCCCATTTAAAGGCTACGGTGGACCGACTGACTAAACACTGGCCCATCAAACATGGAGGCAGACAGACGGACCCGACAGCACAGCATCTGTTCAGCATTTCCATTCTAGCTGAGGGGGAGGCACTCGCCACTTGACCCTGGGAGTGCCATCCCTATCACTCCAACAGCTGAAAGAGCAGCATGAAGCGGACCACATGCTAGTTGCAAGATTTTAGATGTGGCGCCTCGATATCAGGGTTCGCCTGATTGCAAATAAAAAAAAAAAAAAAGGAATACAACCATACATTTTTCTGCAAGATGCTGGGATTTGAAGTGTGCAATTTTATCAACTGCAGTGCCTTTGATGTACCAGGTAAAAATAGTGTTTAACAGACTGAGACCATCCCAGACTCCAACATTCTAACAACTGTTCACGAAGACAGCATTCAATAAACATTGTTTAGGTCAAGGCATTAATGCTTATGTATACCATTGTGGTTCCTATTTATGCTATCAATGCATGTTGTCACTTGTGATGTCATGATCAGAACAATAAAAAAGGAGAAATGTTCAGAAGAGATAGTGGAAAAAAAAGAGGTGGAAGACAGAAAAACTCTGAGTCATGAAGAGGGGAAAGATAACAGGAAGGAGAATGAAAAAAACAAAGAGGGAGAAGACTAGTGAGAGAAAAGCATGTGAGTGAAGAAGATGAAGAGAGACAGACACAGTGAAGTTTGACATGACATCAGCCTAGTTTAGATTTGGGAACTGAGAACCATTTCCAGAACAGGACTAGTTTCAACACTACCAAACAGAGTACTTGTTATTTTATGCTTAGACACTTACTACACCAGTACAGAAAACCCTTTATAGGCTGTAGAGTGCTCCTGTCAAAATGTACACAACGGAGGGCCAGAAAGCTGTTGAAAGCCTTGTGATTTTGTCAAGTCCACTGAGCAATGTGGGGCTTTAAGGGCAACAGCAGAATGATAACTTGTGAGGGTAGAAGGTAATTTAGGTCCAGCCTTCAGGGACTTGAATGCAAAAAGAGAGTTCGTTTCAGCAACCCCAGAGAAATCAATGCAAGGGGCTTACTACAGAGGAACCGCAAAAGAAACTGTAACTCAGGATGGGCTCTGTGCTGTCCCTGAGGCGGAGTCTGTAATCCATAATCTGACACCAACTCACACAATGGACGTGTACTGGCCAAACACTGCCGGCATTTTGTTGGTTTGATCAACATATATATATATATATATAGTGTGTGTGTGTGTGTGTGTGTGTGTGTGTGTGTGTGTGTGTGTGTGTGTGTGTGTGTGTGTGTGTGTGTGTGTGTGTGTGTGTGTGTGTGTTTTGGTTTGGCTATACATATGAAGACTGACACTTATCACAATGGCTTTGTTCATTTCGGCAAGTTAAAGTATAAGCATTTGAGGGCTAAGCGTGTCAGTATTCTGCAACCAAAGTGCTTGTCGAATGGTTGAATGCAGCCTGAAACCCCATTCCCCTACAACTTTCAGACATCGAGATTAGAAAGGCTGCATCTGACACTTTTTGTAACTTTCTGAAATCGGCAATGAGAGGCACACACTTTACACAGTGATGGCCAGGAGCGCTATCTCAAGCTCTCTACTCGTAGCACTTGCTTCCCTTTGTATGTATACAACCAAGTACAACACCATCAATGCCTCTGAGGAGACTGTCTGAAATTGCGCACCCCTATCCCCATTTGAACGCATCTCGTCCAACTCTATGATGGAAGGCTTTTCACTCTGCCTTTCATGTGTGGGCATTCGAAACAACGTTCAGACCTGTAAATATATTTTTCTGTTCAAGCATATCCAAATGTTGGTTTGGTCAAGACATACTGCAACATAAGAAATGCTTTCCTTGACCTTTGCACAACACAGCCTCTACATAAGAAATGCTTTCCTTGACCTTTGCACAACACAGCCTCTACACAATGACTACTCAACATAGGGCTGACATTTTTCCAGTCCCACATTGACCGTTATTCACTGATTGCATGCTTGTACAACCCCAATCAGCTGGGAAGTGACACTTGTTGAAAGTTAGTGTGAAATACATATAAGGAATAAGAATGCTTTGTGAGGTAGGGTTAAAGTTAGGGTTGGTCAAATTTTGGTTATTAAATTAACCAATAAAGTAAAAAGCCTTCTGGGACTGAATTGTGCTAGGGAGTTGTTAGTGGGTGCCTGCTTGTGAGTGACCCAATGCACAGTCACACTATTCCACTGATTAACATGTGGCGGTAATATACCAAGATATGCAGCAATGTACCAACAAAGGCAGAGGAGGAGGAGACAAGCTCGTAAACATGGATGTAAACAATGCTGGATTTAAAATACTTTCAAAAATCAGCTCTGCAAATGTTTTATGAGGAGGAAAATGCACTAGACACATTTGTTTGACCTCAAGGATGCACACAATGCATGAGTAACAGTTAATATAAACACAAGTTTTAAATTGTGTGTCTCAGGATTGGGACTTTGGGGTTGAGGTTTGGGTTTAGTTAGGTTTGTGGTAACAGTTAAGGTTAGGCATGTAGTTGTAAAGATTAAATGTTGGGTCTGCAGCTTGGGGAATGCATTGCATCTTGGTGGTCCTCACTCTGAATGCGTGCATGTGTGCGTGAACACTTCAATGGGACACTGTACTACATAGAACAAACACTATGTTGTTTACTTGAGGCAGTTTAAGCTCTGAGGTTGGTATTACAGACTGATGTATTTGTCATTCTATCATTCCCTCTGTGTCATTACATCTGCTTTGATTTGTCACTCTATTATCCAGCCATGCGACACAGTTTTGGCATTCTCAGCTCTGTTTTCAGAGATACTTTATCAGAAAGTACAATTGAACACAGATTTGTCGCATTTGCAGTGACATTAATTTATTATTGCTGCAGTAACACGCTACAGACTGACACAAGTCATAAAGACAAAAATGGTAAGAACAACTGGTTGTATTTCTTTTTAACCTTCAGAAATCTCCAAGAGGCCGACTCCCATAAAATAATGCTTCATTTGATTTATTTTACTTCCACTTATTCACAGCTGCGATCGGTCTGAATTCAGGACCATTAGGATGGTATCAGATTTAAAGGTAAGCCATTCGTCTTACATTGATAAATATCAATTGTGCTGAAGAAAAACAAGAATATATATATATATATATATATATAAAAATATAGTTTGCGAATGGGTGATTTTTAGTTCAATTCAAATCACACTGAATGGGGCATTCCAGTCAGTAACACGATGTGTAACACAATGTCTAGCAGAATGTCAAAAGTGCTTAAAGCAAACACCCTTTTTTTCTGCTATATCACAACATGAACGAAGCAGAAACAGGCAGCCTGTGAAATTAATAAGGAAAAGTGAGAAACTGTACAAGTGTCAAATAGGCTATAACTGAACTGCTGAGAAAACTGTGAAGATATTTAAACATGTGTTGCTATAGTGTGAATGTCATTCACTGCACTGGTGATATTGATCTCTTTAAGTCGGCTGTGTGTATGTCTTTGTGTGTAAATTATTGAAGCTATGTCAGGCACCACATAATATCTGAATCACCGCAATGGCAACAAACAAGGAAAACAAAACCGACGTTAAACATAATCAGGTATAGCTCCTTCAGTTAATGGTTTCTGGGTGATGAAGAATTTTGCAAATTGTACAGGAGTATTTTATAAAAGTGGCAGAATTATGTAGTTATTAGGGATTCGATAATCGATGTTTGTGTGCAAAAGAAAGATTTCTCCTCATCAAATGGCTCTCTGGTAAAAATTGTCAGTTGTGCTGATATTCTCGGAATGAATGACTCAGTGAATACTTAAATCATATTTTAGTAAATGTACCTTCTTTTTTTCCTAACAAACTCCAACTGTGTCAGTGTTTGCAAATGTTGCAGCTCTCCCCACCAAACTCGATGAAAGACTAATCAGAGAGGAGAGAGAAATTAAGGGAGGATTGATTAAAACAGCGACTGTGAAGCTGAATAACATTTTCTAGTATGTTCCACAGTGCGTTCCCCATGCTGCTTCAGCTTAATTTATAATGAAAGCCTATGCCTTTAGAATGTAAAGCATGACCGTACTGCATGCCAAAAGGTGCAGGAAACACTCTGTAGTGTGTCATTTTAATTGGAATGGCATGAAACATTCAATCTGCCAGTCAAACATGACAAGAAGAAAGAGATGGGTTGTTACAAATGTCGCAAAAAAGGGCAGGGAGTAATGTAAGGGATTTAATGTTGTTTTTATTTTCCTTTAAAGTGTAGCGATTTTGGTTGGTTTAGAGTCACTTTTCCATTTAACAGGAATCAACATGATTTAAATCAGTTATTTAAGGATGAAAACAAAGCTAACCTTCATATTATTATCTGTTTACTAAAAATGCCAGAGCTGCTTCTGAATTCACAGTAGACGGGCTGCAATGTGGTTTTGAAATCCAATCTATTCTAAATAATAATTACACATTTTCACTGTTTCCTGACATTTTGCAGGCCCGCCGATCAATTGATCAGGAAATGAATTACAAAAACAAGCTGTGCCATCAATTACTCCTTTTAAAAAGCTAAGCCACAGTTTCTGACAGGAGAGCCAAGGTACTGTCTTCTGTTCTAACTTGGCTGTAACTGGACTTAAATGCCTCAGTGTGATTCCTGATGGGACACGGGCCTTAAATGACCAAAGGATACAGTCTTCAGGATATACGATTCGCTCCACTTACTCTCAATAAGGAGGATGGGAGGAGACACAGACAAAAAGATAGTGACAACGTCCAATCTGCCCAGTCCATTATGGAGCGGTGCACGGGAAAGTAATAGGGCTGGATAAGTCTTCAAACCTTAAGTCTTTGCTCAGAAAAGAACCAGCGAATGAAAAGACTTTCACCATGGCCTGGAGAGCTGAAAATACACGTTTTTTTATGAGGAGGGCAACTAGAACATTTGTGAAAAAAGGGCATCTGATTTGTTTTCTTCTGGTGCACTTAGTAGGCACGCAAGCATGTCGATTTGCCCTATGAGCATATGATGTCAACTGGATGGAAAAAGGAGCCAGTTAGGAGGGCAAGTAATGGAACTAAATACTCTTTTAAATCCCATTTGATCACATCTGGTGCTATTCCAATGCTTAGAATAGTTTCCAAAGTCTAAGTGAAATGAATTAATAATTAAAAGGTTTTATTCATGGGCTTTCTTTGTGCTTATTTGGTGAAAGCTGTCGTTTAATGATCTGGCTAGTACTGTTCATTACAGTTTAGACTATGACCCAGTAGCTTTAAAAAGGAGACCAGAAAGAGGAAATTTGTGTAATAGCAATTTAAAGATACTCTTTGTAAAAAATGAACACAGAAAAAAATATGTAATTAGTGAGGACAGTCATAAATAAAATGATCTGTAAACAGCACTAAAAATGTGTTGTCTGAGTTTGACACCAACATAAAAATTCTGTCTAATGCTCATAAAGCTGTCGTAGAAGAATACACAACTTGTTTATTATACAGTAGGCCATTTGGCCAAGCATCAATCTCAGATAGCTAACAATGTCAAGGCAAAATCCCACAGGTCTGAGTGGAGCCAGTGCCTTCTTTAAACGTAAGAGGCCAGAAGCAGTGAGGTATTGTATTTTAAAAAGGTTGGTCGTAAGGTTGTTTGGAGTAAAGCATTTATCCCATTAGCTTAGTTTGTTTGGTCAGGTGAGAACAATGACATTTGAGTAAATCACTACAGCAAGACCTGAAACTGCAGTCTCTGTCCTCAATTAGAAGAAACCAACAACAGCAACCCGACAGCAGCAGAGCAAGGGCTAGTTCTTCAGAGAGAGCAGATAACGTCTGTCAGTCTGTCCAGCAGTATGACCGACGCCTAAATTCAGCTTTTTCTTCATGCCTTTGAAGTGGTCTAAACACCAAAGAGGGGGGATGTCAGCACATGGCTATAACCAGTTTTTTTGTTGTTTTTTTTTGGGGGGGGGGTTCTGTGAGGAAATGCAAACCCACTTTCAGCAGTACTTGTAGTCACTGCAGGTAGTCAGGTTAAAACATGCAACATGGAAAGGTAAAGGAGAACACACTTAGAAAGTGCTGACTGAGGCAGAAATAATGGACACCGAGTATCAAGTATCAGTTTATTGGAAGAGATAAGATATATTTTAGAATAAATTATACTATAATCTGTAATTTTATCATGTAAATTCAACATCAGAATGAACTGACAGAATAGTAGTGTGTATACTGATTAATTTAATTGATTGTCATATACAACGTCATACTGTATCTAAACTTGCATTGATCAATATTTCTCATACACATGTCTAATGGTTGCTCATGGTGCTGAATTCAGTCTGGGGGGGGGGCTTGCACCTACCCATCTAGGAGTATCATTCCCGCACAAAAGCTCTAATAAGGAGAGTGAATATTAGTCTTACCATTTCTGAGATGACCAAAAACACGGCTCTAAATACGTGATCATGTTGCTCTGCACACGGTGCACTGCATGTTGGGTATTGTTTGCTAACCTGTTTGAACTTTATTATCTGTTAATAAAGCATGTGGCGACTGTTTATCTGTCAGCTTGTTGTGACATCTTTCTTCACTCTTGTGCAGCTTTGAGGGTAGCATTTAAATCAGCATTTCAAATAAAACATTTTGGTCTAATCTGTTTGCTTATTTTTTTGCAGGTACATCAATAGCCTTTATATAATAGAGAAGTGAATGGCATATCCGCAAACACAGAGAGAAAGCATTAAGGGCACAACACTGACAGCAGTCAAACATCAAAAATCCTACACAAGTTCAAAATTACAACAACCCAGGCGAACCTCTCTGCTGCACAATGAGGATGCTTTGACAAACTAAATACAATTACAAAAGAAAACCTCACATTCAGAGTTTGAGAAGAATAGGTTCAAGGAGACTGTCAATAAATGTTGTGAGATGGCTACATTTATTATGCTTCCAACCCGTCTCTGGAATTGGAATGAGAAACAAAATGAATGCATTGAGGACAACTACCACAATGAAATGGGGTCATAATTAAATTTTCCTGAACTGACAAGCTCTTAGTGGCTCTCTGAACAGCTCTCCTGCCCAACATGCATGTGATTGAAATGGGGGATGAGGACTCATCGTCTGTTCCATTTTGCACTGTCTCAGCTGAACTCAAATAAAAACCAAAGTTAATTGCATCCTCATCAAAATCCAGACAGCTGCATTTAGTGCAGTCACTGCAGAAGTCCATTTGCTGCTTCATCTCTGTCAAGTGAGACAAATATTTACTGAGCCAGACACTTCCAGTTACAGGCCGCATTGTGGGGGATAAACAACAAGATCAAGTCTCTGCACAGTGAGCCTAGAGATGTCACTAACTGAATTCACAGAGAGAATGAATGATAAATAGTTAAGTGGAACATGGCATGCCTTTCTACTGAATGACAGACCAGCACAGGGGAAGCCTTTGTCATTCTCCAGCACCCTGCCATCTGATGTTCTCTGTATTTAATAAATGGCAGAATGAACCTCATCTTTACAGTTTGCTGCATCTCTGTACACGTTTATCTATGGAGGTGCCAGAGAGGATGAAAACAACATCAAATCACCGTCAGGAGAGATGCAAACAAGCTGCCAGATATTATCAGGAGGAGGTGTAAAGTGCAGCAGAAAGGGAATGGGAGGTGGAGCTCCATTGTTAATCCATTCATAAAAAAAAAAAAAAGACAGACATGAGTATTGAGTTTTGTGTTTAGCTCTCTCGCTGCGAGCTTGTGTGATAAATCCAACCACTATTTACTCATTTAAACAGCCATTTCTGTCTGAGAGCCAGAGCTGAATACTGTGTGATCAGAAATGAATCCTTATTATATACAGTGAAAGCCAAAAAGACTGGAAAAACTCTACTATTATAATAGTCTGGCAATGTTGATGATTTATGGACTTGGAAGTCATTCATGCATCCCCGTGCCATCAGTAGGGGTGGGAAATAATTCTCAATACTTGCCGAGTACCAACAAAAATGTGTCCATAGCACAGAGTACAGAAAACTGTCAATTATTGAATGTTGGCAGTGACTGCTTGCTTAGTCTTGTTTACTTGTTCTTTGATCAGATATTTTCTTACTTAAATCATAATTTTGCACATTTTATTTTATTCAGGCAAAGTTCCTTTACTTCCTTGTGTTAAACAGAGGTTTGTACAAAAACATGTTTATATTGGAACTGATATAATGAATACCCAGCCCTCTGTAGCCATTGAGTGCTAAGAATACAATTCTAAAAGCAATTTTGTGTCATTTATTCGTATTCTTATGTTTAAATCAAAGCTCCAGTGCACATGTTAACTCCTGTCACATCCAATGCAGTATTAATTACAGAGGCAAACATTGAAAACTGTATTGCTTTTGACTTAATGCTACACAAGAAACCTTTATTTTGTTGTTACATTTAATTTTTAGTTTACTTGCCCTGAAGAACAAGTTGCTCCATCGTTCTCCTAGGTAGATAAGGCTATATACTGTATGCTGTCTCAGTAAATCATCAGTGTAACTCAGATCTAAGCCGCTCCTCCATTCCAGCTCATCCCAAAGGTGTTGGAAAGGGTTGAGGTCATGGCTCTGTGCAGGTCAGTCAAGTTCTTCTACACCTCACTGGGAAAACCATTTCTATATGGAGCTGGCTTTGTGCATGGCGGGTATTGTTCAAACCGGAAGGAGCCTTCTCCAAACAAAGTTGGAAACACACCATAAACAAACCAGCAGTAACTGATTTTTTTGGCCACTTGGGGTAAGCACAAATAAGCTGTAAACACAAAACTGACATATTACCTTTTAATTTCTTATGGCAAAGTGGTTAACAAGCAATTTCCTATTCACACATCCTGCAGGTACAGAGCAACAAAGGCATTCATTTGGAGTCATTTGTCTTTCTTTTTTCTTTTCTCCTTTTAGCAATGTTTTGATCTACTTTAACTCCTGGGGGAAATATCAGGCTCTTTAGCTTCTAAATGCTCCACTATGTTCAACAGCTAGTCTCTAACTGTGTCTCCATTTTGGCAGTTTACATGTTTTTTACTAAAAAAAAAAGGTCTACTGTGGGTATCTTTGGGTGTATCAGTATAAATGACCCCTTTTCACATATATTTAGTCATGTGAGCCAATGTTAAAAAATATTAAATCCAAACTATCCTTGTACACTGTAGCATGAAAATCTTTTTTGATTGGAACAAAGGGACCTAGCCCAAACCATGAAAAACAGCCCCGGACCAAAAATACACAAATGTATGTGGACTTGCCCAACTAAAGTTTAATGTTTTATATCTTACAACAGAAGCCTTTGAAGGTCTGTACCATCTTTACATAATGGGAGAATTCAAGACAACTCACACTTTCGAAAAAAAGGGCCCGAACAGTCAGTCTCTACACAATATCTTCAAAAAGATATTGTACTTCAGAGACTAGCTCACTGCTGGAAAGTTCAGCTTAAAGACAAAGTCTGTTTGAAAAGAACAGTTCAACACCTTTTCTATGCTGTAACCAAGCCAAACCCCTCCCAAAAATCTAAATGCTTAAAAAATATTTTTATGTATGAAGAACAATACCAAAGAGGGAATTTTTCAGCCCTGTAATCCTTTTCTCAACTAAATGCAGCACACTCCTGAACACTTCCTACCTGCAAGCCTTTCAGTAAGGGTGAGCAAATAATTCACAAGACTGTTCTTAAACACGGTGCCGCTCAGATAAGATTAGCCAGTATGGCTGTGAATGTGAGATAAGTGTAGACTAATTCCTCATGTCTTGGGGGCAGAGTTCCTGCAGAGTCCCAGTGGGCTGACCTGCAGCTGAAGCTTCCTGAAATGCTACTAGCTATGGCTGATCAAAGACGGCAGCCGATGATTCGCTTGGCAGACAGTTTTTACAGAATGGAGCACACATGTGGAGGCATTTGTCTATGAAGGTACTTCCCGTTTTGCCTTAGATGAGGAATGAAATCTTTGCATGATCACAGCAATGCAGCCCAGAAACACATTAGCCCGACATGGTTCAGTCTTAATCCTGAGACGATACAGTGGAGGTTTCACGGGGGCCGATTCGTATGCTACACACACACACACACACACACTCCTCTTTGTGGCAGTGGGACAATAGGAAATCTCACTGAAGTTGACAACATGGGTGCCTGTCTTCAAACTGGCAAAGAGCACAATATAGCAAATATGGGACACCTGCTGTGTGACGAGCAGCTGAGAGCCAGGAGGAGGCTTTTCATCTGATTGGAACCAGAACCAAACTGTGGCCATCAGTGGAGCTACATCTTTCACGAAAAAGACAAACAATGGAAGAGATATCTGTTTTCATATCAAACACTTAACAGACTGAAAAAGGAGGAGGATTAAAAAGCTTTCTAAGCAAACGATGACAAGTGCAGCGACGGACCCGTTTTATTACTCAGGGCGTGCTAGTACACTTGCATCATTTGCCAACAGATAGGACAACAGTCCTTCTTTTCTCCACTTCAAGTAAACAGAGTTCTGGAGCTTTGTTATCCAACATTCACTGCACAAAACTATTTACTTTGGAAGTCGGCACACTCAATTATGGTAGAGGGCAAGATGAAAGACAATACTTCATTTCAAAACACATATCGACTAACATTTTTGGCTGTCAATACTTTTCATCAAAGGCTCAGAGAATGCAGTGCATTGGTACAGTGCAGTTGCTTAGATGGCGTGTTATTTTACTCTGACAGCTGCACATGTCACAGTCTTTTCCACTGTTCCTTCAATCTTTGAGGGAGAACAATTTCAACTAAGTGTCAAACTTGGCAAAAACTGAGGAGATGTGTGCTACACATTCACTAATGTTCTTCTACAAAAGCTATGCTACTGTCTTCCAATACCCAAAGTTGGGTGCAGTGTAATTTGTCAAGGAATGAACAGCTCTTGTAAAACTTTCTCTAACATGGGAAATGGGAATATGAAGCAGAGAACGTTCATAAATATGCAATGGGTGTTCTTAGCACTGACACTGCCTCTGTTTTCCCATACAGATGTGATGTCATTTCATATTTGATGTGGCTATATAAAGCATTATGCCAATGACACCTTTGAAGTTTCATTAAAAAAAATTACAGTCCTACAGAGGGGTAGTCAGTACACAATATCTGACACTTATAAAAAAAATCAGCTCTCCCTTGAATAGGGATGAAGATGATTAATTGATTTTCCAGTTAATCAAAGTAGACATCCTGCTTGAACTTTAATCACATTAATGATATTTCTAAGCATCTCACGTTAGTAAGCTACTAACAACTGATGGGTTAATTGAATCAGTTCTTTCAATCATTTTCCTGACCTGTCAGCTTTTATGTTCATCAAAGTGCTCTGGCATGAAATATGTTGCAACACAAAAAAGAAAAGCTTTAGTGCACTTCTGACACCACAGATGAGTCAAATCAAGTCAATTTTATTTATATAGCTCAACCTCACAATCACATTTTTGCTTCAAGGTGCTTTACAAGAAAAGAGCCGACCATGACAATAAGTACATAGAGCTTCCAACCAGACCCAACCAACATTGCATCTCAGTCAATCATGCACGTTTAGATTACAGATGGACATATCTCAGTGACCTATATGATGATCTCAGCGGATCTTCCAAAATCTGAAAGACAGCCAACTGTTGCAAACAATACTGAAAAGGCACTGGATGTGTAGCGTTCTCTGAACTCCTCCTGCTTCATGTTCGTGTACATGTGAATAATCGGAAGTGTGTGCTAATGTTTTGGTCGTTTTCTGTCCTCCACAGTCAATTACTTGCATGTCTACAAAAATAAAACACAATCTGCTTGAATCGCACCATCACTGATGCATATGCTAGACATAAACCAGTGTGTTCCTGCTGTTGATGAACACATCTGGACGGTTTTTCAGCGCAACCGGCTGGAGGATGATTGAAGATTCAAAAAATGTGTCACTGTTAACTTTCCACATCATCATTGTGTTGGGGCAACTGTGCGACGTGTGTGTTTTGTTTCATATTTTATCATCCAATATGTAGCTACTGATTAAAAAGAAATACAGTGTTGGATCGGAACAAGCTTTTATAGGGACTACTTTCGATGCAGAGTCTCTATAACAGGAGCCTGACTTACCGGTCAGACAATTGTTAATTACAGATTGCGTCAGAGTGTCTATAAGGAGCCAAGCCGACCTGAATATTTATTTGTTTGTTTCCAGATATGTTAAAAGCTTCACTCAAGACTGTTACCTCAAGTGAAGACAAAGCAACATTTCCATATGACTGGAACACCTGTGAGCAACCATAATTAGACTACATAATGCTGGCATGCCACAAGTGATTTTCACAATAACAAAAGGAGAGAACAGTGTTGTGTACCTATAATAGATGACAGACTGGAGGGTTGAGGCGCCTTCAAACTGCAGAATTTAAAGTTCCATATTGATTGATATTATCCATTCAATTGCATGGTTATTGCTACAACAGATGTTAAAACAGATGAGCTCACTACAATGTGGATCTCTTTTAGCTCAAGGCTAGTCCAAATTGAAATCACAATAAAAACTTTTTCAGAAATACTATATAGCACCTACACACCATATATACACATCATAAATACCTCTACAGACACGTACTCAAATCATACACAGTTAAATATATTCACAATATTACCCTCCCTTGTAGAATAACCTCAATATGAATAACTGTGGAGAAAGTTTGAAGTGTCAACTAGAAGAGTCATGTCATTCAAACAGTAATGCTGTCAGAGAATGCTAGTTTCAATAAGGCCCTGCACTCCAGCAACTCAACTTTTATTCCGTAAGGTATATTAAAAGATCTGGTTGTGTGTTGCATGGAGATACGGCACTGAAACTAAAACTGACTACCATTCACATTTCAAGAACCACCAAGTGTCTTGGAGCCAAACAGAACACTAACTTTAAGCAAGCAGCGGAAAGGATCAGGAGGTCAAGGGTCAGAGCTGCTGTGCCTTAACTGTTTTCCTGCAGCTTAAGCACAATCTCCTACGAGGCGAGGAGAGTGGAGAGGAGCAGTCAGTAGAGGAGGTGATTTGACTTGACGTACTATCCTTGCTGAAAAGAGAATTGTCAGCCCCCACTGAAGATTGGAAGTGGATTCTGATGTTTCTACTGGAGTGAGAAGTTCATTTCATGATTGATGAGCCAGGAAGGAGAAGAGTCGACAGAAGGTGGATTGATGACCAGAGCAGCATTGGCAGAATGAAGAACATTGCCCAGCATGTAGGAAGTGGACCATGGCCTGGAGCTATAAGGGTTGTGAATTCTTTTGAAGTTGTGTGTGCCAGCACTAGGGTTCTGAATTTGATATCATTCAAGAAAGACAGCAGTGGAAGGAGTGTAGGAAGAGCGTGAGCTGGGAGAATTTGGGATAGCTGAAGATGAAGAGGGCAGCAGCATTGAGGATGACTTGTAGGGTTGTGGATTTTTTAAGAAAGTCAGCTTTGTGAGGCACCCGGTTAGCTCAGTCGGTAGAGCTGGCGGCCCATATACGCAGCGGCCTGGGTTCGAATCCGACCTGCAGCCCTTTGCTGCATGTCATCCCCTCTCTCTGCCCCACTTTGCTGTCTCTCTATCAAATAAAGGCATAAGGGCCAAAAGAAATTATACTTTAAAAAAAAAGAAAGTCAGCTTTGTGAGACAAGAGAACAGCAGACATAATTATGATGATGATGTCTGATTAGACTGATTTTTAAAAGCAAAAACACAGGAATAGGCTCTGCAAACCTGCTCGCTTTCTGTTAGTTGAAGTAAGCTGTGAATCAATACCTTTTTCTTTTGCATCCATCAGAGAAGACCTTTCATTCTACATTACATGTGTTTCCACATCCTTTTCAGCATGTGTAATGACTGAAAGAAGTTCAAAAGTACTATTCTGCTGAACTAAATCAATTGAATAAGAATAATTGTAAAACGTTAATTAGCCAGCCTGTAAGAATAATACAAAATGTCTGTTCTAGGTTGCAATCCATCAATTTTCTGCTTAAATTAAAGAGGGGACATTTACATTGTGCAAAATTAACTTAAAACTCAAGAACCTGAAATAGTTTTCAAGACGGTTTTCTCCTAGAACAGCATTTTCATTCTCTTTCATGTGGAACAACCCTCCTCTGGGGTGGAAAATTGAAATTTTAACAGTAGCAAATCACTGTCTCTACCATCCTCTTTTTTCCCCTCTTCCTTCCCTTGTCTACTGCAAGACAGTAAATTGACAAAGCAGGATGCAGAGCATAAACAACACAGCCAAACTAGCAGATTCTATAATGAAGCGACGCGGCAAAGCAAAGCTTTAACTGACGGTGAAATACATAACATTATACAAATCCAGATATCAATACTGAGCCGCTGTAGAAGCCCCGCGGGGTGTATATTCCTAGACAACTTATTTAACTTGACAAATAAGAGTGTAGGGATATTGACTCTGTTCCTCATACAGAAAATCCTTGTCTGAGTGAAATATGAAGTTACAGTAGTGGGATTGACACCTGGGCAGGAAGAAGCTCATAACTCTTGACCTCTAATTACACAGGAGGTGTGTGTGAGTGAACTGTGGACAAACAGCAACAGCATGCCAGGAGTAACTGTCAGACAGTTGGGTCACAAATATCAGTCGGTACAGATGGGAAGGATCTGCAGTCAGGCTTTAAGGACAGATGGTTTGTGTCAAGTCAGAAGGTTAATAAGTCTGCTTTGGTGCACACCCAGGAAGAGGCATGACAGTTAAGACTGCATGTTAGGTTTCATCATGAATGTGTATCAACCTAACCTTGCTGTGCCAGATGGTTTGTTACACAAAGCCATCTCGAAACTTTTTGAAAAAGGGCAGGCATTTTCAGAAAACACTCAGCAGGTGATTGGATGAAGCATCTGTCTATGAAAGTCTATCACGAGCGAACTTCAAGAAATCAGATCAACGGACCATTAAAAGTATTAAAACTCTAACCAAAGTCAGTTGGGAGAAGAGTGAAAACATATTTTCCAATGATAAAAGGTCTTCAGTGCCGTTCTGTGCTCTTCTTGAAACTAGGAAATACTCTCCAGTCGTGATATAACAGACGCTACCCTCTATGGGAGCCGTCATTGTTTTTGATGAACTGTCTTCTCACTGCGTCACACCTATCGCCCATCCCTGTAGCTGCCAGTACATCGTCAAAAGATAGCAATTGGTCCAGTACTATTGTTTGGTCATAAACGCATAGACTACAGAGTCCCAATTTGATACTTGTGTAGTGCACACTTCCAAGTACATTAAAGTTATTCAAATCAATCCAATGTAGATGCTTGACAATCAAATAGCTCTGCATTGCAACAAGAAAATGATGTCTGCATCAAAGCTGTTCCTTGATGCGGTTTTTCTACACAATAATGTATAAAATAACAGACTTTCTCTGTAATCTTTTTGGTCTTGTCGCTGTCTGGAGGGAGTTTATCTGCCCAGTGTTTGGTGCTTGGCTGTTTGTATTCTGCTGAGTGATTATTTTCGTCGTCTGTACATCTTCGCAGATAAAATTTAATTAGTGACTCTTATTGGCTGGGTTTTTGTTGCACTCGCTGTGGTGTGTTGAGTGTTGCTGTACTGCTTTCTGCTCCAAGCAGAGGCAGCCCTGCCCAGGGTGATTCGCAGCAGGTGGGGCTGCTCCTGCTCTCTCAGTTCAGTTCAGAGTGGAGAGGCGGACAGAGAGTTGACACCGTGCATGAAAGTGTGTGTAAAACAGCTGTGTGAGAGGTGATGCAAAACAAAGGATCGGATCAGGTCATTAAAGCTCAATATAGCCGATACCGATCTTTGAGATGGGATTGGGACATCCCTATTATTTATGTAGGATTCTCATGACAGCAATTAATAAATCCTCTATCATTACAGACAGAGAGACAAGTTCAGCTTGCATTGGTGGCTGGTCTAAATAATTCAACATATGTCAGCTAGCATTTCATTTGAGGTTCAAACTTTTACCTTACTCATCAAAGTGTCTAAGAAATAAGTAAAAATGCGAGAAAGTAACAGGCAGAGAGAGCAGGCTTGTTGAGAGAATTGAAACTGTATTTCTTACAGCTTATAATGCAATTCTGTATAACTCTGAGATTCTGCAGTGATGTGTATGCAACCACAGTCTGAGATCTCTTAGTCACTGTCATACAGTTGTCAAGCTGTCAAGTAAAGTTGACAGAGGCTATTAGGGCTTTCCTGCCATCCTGTGTCTGATCTCAGAAGTTGAGACTGGCGATTCTTCAGTGTATTTTGTGAATGTAAACAAATCCAATGAAAAGAACCAAAACCAAGATTGTGCATTAGTCCGTCTATAAATACTTGCTGACTACTGTCTGTGGCTCTCAACCTCAAGCCCATTGTTCCCTACAGAATGTACATCTTTATAAACAGGTCTTGAATATATTATCTCATTTGTAATAAAATACAATAATTCTCTTAAACAACTGCCTGTTTTTTGCTGGTGGAGATTTGGTGCTCAAGTGAGAATTTACAATTTATAGGCGGATGGTGTAGTGAACTCAAAAATAAACCACAGTGGCCACATTCATGGTAACAAAGTCATTGCCTGTTGAGAAAATATAGAATATTATGGAATATCACCAGACTGACTCTTTAAAAACAAGCTTGGACCCACATTTTCCCTTTTTCTGCATAAATACATAAATCAGAAAAATCCTAGAGAACATTAACAATATACCAGCTGCTGGGCCCACATGGAACAGATGTAACCAACTTGTCATTTTGGTGGATTCCTCTGTTAAAATGAGGTCTGCTGAGACTAGGATATTACAATCACTAGCAACTTTATGATACTGAGTGAGTGCAAATCAGCAGCAGAATGAAGGAGTATCATCTGAATAATCATACTTTTTACGTTTAGTCCTGAAGTATTAACAAATTAATGTGAACGCTGAGGCACAAATTCAGATTTCCTTCAGTCACCATCGTCTTTTCTAAATGTTAACACGTTACTCCCACTCTGAAACCACTTTAATAACCTTAAATACGACCAATAGGCTCAACAATACAGATATTTAACTAACCTGGAGTCCAATAAATGCATTAAAGTCATGAAGAAACCAAGTAATACTTGATCTGCTATTAAATAAATGTATCATCCAAAGAACACCTTTGGCAACTCAGAGAACTTTTTATAGTCTTAAATATATCTGTCCTTGCTTTCATTGTAGCAATCATTTTGATATACAGCTTTTTTTTATATCAAAGTGCCAACATTTTAGACAATAACAATGACTAATATAAAGTACAATTAACGATCCTCCAGATCTTTAGTAACCTTGGTGAATAAATGCCTATTTCACTGTGACAAGTACTATGTAAGTGCCCTCAAGTAATCAAGATAGTCCTTTATCAAACAATCTCAAAACCTGTGCTGCGATCTCAAGTGTGTGGCATTTGCTTTTTGCATGTTTTTACATATTAATGGGAATCACTGTGTCTGTAATACAGTATACTGTAGCTGACAGGAACAAACTTTCTGGTGATATGAGTTTGTTTGAGGAAGGCTTGAGATCAGTGTAAAGAGCTCCATGTTGAGCAGTAACATCTGCTGCAAACTCTAAAATATATCTACAGTAAGTTAATAGGGCCAACTGTTTTTGTGCAATGCACCTGTTTTATGGCGTTATAAAACTCATAACAGAACACAGTATAAAACAAAAGTGATCAATGGCAACATGGTTATAGCCAGTAGATGTGGATTTCACAGTACAACATGTTCAATCAATGACCCTGAGGCAATAACATCTTAATTACAACAGTTCAGTAGCAACGATTACCAGACAGCGACAGTCCTTGGCAACACAGAGGTAAATTATTTAATTACCACTAATAGGTAAGAACATGAGTGTTTTTCTTCTGTCCTTGTATTGTTTAGGAGGTAAAGAATCTGTCAGTGTAAAAGATGCCCAGATCCTTAGTTTCTTAAGCACTTTGTTTCTCTGCCAGTTCAAATTCAAGACAGTTTCAACATGAATCAAAAATAATTCAGTTTCAAACACTCCCTGCTTGACACAATGTTTCACCTTTCACTTCAAAAGCATGGCTTTGAGAAATTGGTTATAACGCAACAAAGACATAGCAGAATAATATGAAATGTGATTAAAAAGAAAAACAGAAATAAAATGGGACACTGGGTGTCTGGTTTTGGGGTATGTAGGGCAATCAATATTAACAAGATTCAATTCAGCACTGACCTTTGATATCAGACACCTTCGGCATATTGTCGCTGTTGGATGAAAACCTTCTTTGCTTTAGTCAAATAATTACACATTTCCTCGTCATCAAGCTATAACTCTGAGTGTGGAGTCATGTTTGAATATAAGTTATATTCAGTAGAGCTCCAAGGATTAGTCAATTAATCAATAAATCATTTTTCAAGCATAAATTCCAAACATTTGATGGTTCCAGGTCCTTCAATGTGATAACTTGCTGCATTTCTTAGTGTTACATTATAATAAATTGAATATTTTGGGATTTTCGTCAGACAAAACAAGAGATTTGATGACGTCACCTTGTGCTATAATATATTATGACAACCCTTTTTGATAATGAAAATCATTGTTAGTGTCAGTCCTCTATAATCACAACGCCGCCATGCAAAGCCAAAAATTTATGCAAAGCCATATATTTGTATAATAATCAAATTGACGTTCAGTGTGATGAACTCTGATGAAAGACGCTACAGGCCTTTTCCACAGACATTTTGACACGTCACAGTAAAAGCACATGAGCAAATAATAAAATGAATGAATTCCATTTAACTGCTTCAGTTTCAGGGTCCTGGTACTGTTCATTCTGGCTCACCATCACACTGATATTAAGGTTAGAAGCAACACTTTCCTTCTATGGCAAGTTGAAATCAAATCTGCTGTGAAAAAGGCCTATTGAGTTGCTCCAAGTGTTTCTGGAGTTTAACTCTAATCGGTGACTAATTGGGATACCTCGGCCTCTACTGCTTCATCTTGAACCACTTTTTAAAATCTGTCTCTTGTGAGTCCCCCAACTCTATGGAAGTTCATTACTAAAGTGTCTTTCGCAATAATACTTAATTATCATCATTAGTCCCAAACTTGACATTTCAGAGACACAAAGATTTTAAACAAATTACCCTTAAAAACATTCTTAATACACCAAGACTGAGATAAAAAGGACATTAACAAAGGTCAAGTGTCAATAATGGCCAAGAGCATCAGAAAGTAATGCATGGTGATAGACTGAGCTTTCTATCCCCATCCAATAGTATGGTGAGTAGACTAGGAAGAATTACAATACAAAACACTCATCAATTCAAATTAACTGCACAATGTTAATCACTTGAACAACAAATAAATAAACATATTTTGTCATTAAATAATAATGCAACCTCAATCTGTAATCTTGTGTGTGACAGCATAACATTACATTTAAATATCATTCAGCTCACCGTCACCAGATAGAACAACATCTGAAGCATTTTTTTTTTCAGTATTTAAGCGACATACTACAGTAGTTTACCAAATATCAAAATGACCATTTTCTTCTTTTTAGATCCAAGTGTTGTGCCAACATTTTCTAAAATTACTAATAACTCTGTTTTTCCCCCTTTTTGTTCTGCAGTTCTTAGGTTATTTATGTAACTGATTATAAATACAGCTTTAGTTAAAGTTGTATTATTTGTATAATATTTATATTTTATAGCTGTTTTTATTATGGTAGTTTTAATACTTTGTGCACTTCTCAGAAGCTTTAAAATGTTGCCTTACGGAATACATATTCTCTCTATTACTCATTAGTGTTTTCTTCACATATCTTGCTACTTGCTGAATTAGCTTTGCAGCGTAGATTTGAATCATGTTAAAGCATATCTGTTGTATTTGTTGATTACATCTCCTCCTTGCTGTAACCTTCTTCAAGCAAGAGCACGCTGATTAACAAGAAGTATTTGAGCTGCCTGATGTCCCACCATAATCAGCATGCTGCAGTCAACATAACCACTTACCCTAATGAGGTAATTAATTAAGCAAATTAAAGCATTCATTATAAAATGTTTCAATGTCATACATACACATAACACTTGAGCAGAATTCATGTGAAGTTCTGATATTCAAGCACAATGAAGAAACAGCAGTTTTAAGATGTAAATAAATGCAGGAAAATGCCACAAGATCTCATTAGTTCATTCACCGTGAGGTGGAATCTGTGGTGTAACTACTATTGCCGGTGTGACATTCTCTCATGTATTATTTTTCAGTTATTGAGCTCACAAGAATGTGTCTACACGAAGATGACACCCTGACAACACATGTCGTCCCGACAGCCACGTAACATAGCGGAGGGACATTAAACATGGATCATGTCCTCAAAGTAGGCCACTGCAGCTCCAAACACCTCCAGAAAGACTCTTCATGCAGTCGTCTCAGCACTCCCAACGAGCGACCGAGCTTAGAGCTGCTGCTTCATGCTGCTTTGATACTTCAAATGGCAATCCATAGCACATTATTTCACACTGTTACCATTTAGTCACATTTTAAACTTTAAAGCGTGTAAATGTGCCCTTTCTTTGGCCTAGCTTTCTAATCTGTTGATCATTAGGAGGTAGGAATCGGAATGGGTGTGTGTATGGATGTATGAGTGGACAGCTAACGCATCATCACCATAGTGGAAGTGTCTGGAACTGGTCATGCTCTTTTATTAATTGCAAAGAGAAACAATATGAAAGTAGCAGGCCTGTTATTTTTATTAGGGTGACTGTCACTTCTCCACACTGCGAGTGGCTGATCACATTAGCGCTGGATAAATAACAATAATTCCGTAAGAGCCTTGATTAAATCCCAAACTGAAATTTTTGGCTAAAATATAAAAATATACAACAAAAATTCAGGAAAAAACTCACGTAGGAACCAAAGCCCTCATTCACATGAGTTTACATCATAAAAACAAATTAAAAACAGAAGTTGTAAGCATTAATCAAAGACTCAACGTGTTTAATCAATGGGCACCATTACATGTAACTTGTAACAAGCATTAACTATGCCTTTGATGGTTATTACAGATCTCAACTGAATATCTTACACTAAATGGCTGGTGTGGACAACCTGTCAGTTATTTATGACTTTACAAATGTTGATAACTGAAGAGATTCAAAAGAACTGAGATCCCCTACTGGTTTCAGATAAAATCGATTATTATTTCTATTCACCAACCACTACTTCTTTATCAATCCTTTGACTGATTTTTATTTATCTGACAAAACACTGCATTGTTACATGTAGGTTTGTGTATTGGCAAGAATCTCGTGATATAGTACGTATCATGATAACAGGTTACAAGTCAATAGTGATATTGTAAGCAAGAGGATGCATTTAAATGTATTTATCTAATTTTAGAAAAACGCATAACTCATAGTATAAAGAACACACCACCATACGCACCACAAACTCAGAAGCAACCAAAACAGTGGCATCTGCATTTGTATTCATCACAGTCCCTGTAACATCCAACATTATAGCACTCAGATTACGTTCACAACACTAGCAGTTGGGGGTTTAAACTTAAAAATCGACAATACAGTGTTTTTGAGGATTCCTTCAATATCACTAAAAATGTGCAATACTCAAGTGTATCAATATTTTCTTACCCCATTAGTTATTTGTGTAAAACGCTTATTTATTACCATGGTGCTGAAAAGCTACACAAGTTGGAGGGAAAGGGTATTTGTAGTGCAAAATGTTGATTTAAGAGAGGCTCCTAAAATAACAAGTAGTTAAGTAACAAGCTCCAGTGATCCTAGCGGAAACAGTTACAGTAGGACACATTACAGTGAGTATTCCAGTTTACTACAGGCTTAATGCTGGGGGGCATAAAGTCAGCACTTACCCATTATGTCTGTATTTCAGTTAAGTGGCACTTCATCAACCCTTGCCCTCTTGTTTACTTATGTTTTTTCCCAAATGGCGGACGACAGACCGCACACATGAAGCTGTACGAGTTGAGTGACAAGCACCTCTAAAAATACACCAACTCCGATAGAACTTAACATCACACAGACATTTTAAAAGGGCTCTACACCAGTCACATACTTTCAAACAGTCCCGCTTGTCCCAGATAATGTATTCCACTAAAGGAAAGCAGTCCAGCTCATCAGTTCAGGCGTGACTTTAATGTATAATCTCAGTTTCTTGATTTTCTTTTTTTCCCCCTCTCACAGTTCAGATGGGAGCTCGAGTCTCTGAATCCCAACCCAGCTTCAAAGCACTGAACAGTCTGGCCTCTTGAGATAGGTTACTGTTTCACATCGCATTGGTTACTATGTCACACTCCCTCCGGCAAGCCTAGAAACGTGCTTCCGTTGTGGCTGTTTAACCATGCTAAATCAAATTCCACTCTTGGGTATTTTGACATTGCGGTAATTAACCAATTTCCCCTTTCTATTTGTAGCCCACCATATCACAATCATGTTATATTGCTTCCAGTTACGGCACACGCCAACTGACACCCATTGAGGCACCCATGAGAAGTTATTTTATACCACATACCCAGACCGGGGATTACTTAATACCTGTGGAGTCGAGTCATGTGACCAGGGAAGCTTCTGTGGGGGAAACAATGCAGTAGTGAGCAGCAAATGTTCAACAACCAATAAACTGCATCTAAAATATTTAGCATCTGATGTAGGTTCTTTGAGGGATACAGGACTATCTATAAATGTGGATTCTGAGAAAATGAGCAACACCCTAACAAACAGGCCGTAGTTTTGTGTGACACACATTTCTGAGAGCATGTTAATATGGATTTAGTTTCGCCACAGCTGTCTCATGCCATTTCATACCACTCTACTGTTTCATGACCCACAAAGGCTGCAAGCTAAGTGGTCGTCTCGTTGACTTAAAATTATTATAATTATTATAATTATTTCTAAATATTACAATGTTAAGCTTCTTATTTCAGTAGCAGATAAGATACATTTCCACATAAAAAACAAAAACAAAAAGGCTTTCGGGATTTCAGGACTCATAAGGCGAGACGAGATGACAAAGCAAATGATAGCACCTTGTTGTTTCAGCAAAATAACCTTATAATGATTGAACACTCTTTCAAAAGTGTCACAGGAGTATTTTGTGGTTCATAATTGAAAATGGCAGAAGCTGGAAACAATTCCAGTGACCTGCCAGTCAATAAGTAATTGGCTTCAGATGAGCAGTATTATCCTGAGGAGGAGCAATCATTAAAAGAAAGCAGCTTTGTGACATCGTAGCTCATCAAATGAAGATTGCTACACAAATATTAGAATATAAATATTTATATCTGCCTTCTATCTCACCTTAAAGATGATATGTCTGTTTTGCTGCTTGATCAAGGTTTCATTCGTCATTTAAACCTTGCTTTTATTGTGAAGTACAACAGATTTAACATTTTACTGTGTCCCATAAATAAGAAGCAAATGCATTCTAAAATTGGACATTTATCAACATATGCAGTGGATTACAACCATATTACAAAACATTAAATGCACCACATAATTTTATGATCAATACTGATTAACATTTTTTATATGAATTTAAATCAGGTCTATCTATAGATCATGAACATCAGTGTATTTCTTTTCCAAAGTAGCTGAATAAATCAGACAAAACTCCCCAGTGTTACATCTTACAGCAATCTTGCAGTTTAACAAAACAGACTACGATGTCAGCTGGGTCCAGATGACATTTTCATGGTTTATTCAGCACTTATTTTCCTCCCACGTAGAAAATTAAATTGGCATTGGAAAATAAGATTGAATGTTTTTAAGCAGGAGAAGCGGGGCAGAACTGGAAGTACAAGTCCTTAAAAACAAAAAGCTCAAAACCCAAAATAACTGAATTGAAGAAAAAGAATAAGCTGATTTGTCCTCCAAGATTATAAGTAACTTGGGAGATTTATATCAGTCAGGACTGTCATGCTCCGAACAGCTGACCTTAATACCCAAATCACTGAAGAGGGTAGGGCTACAAGTGATGACGCCTCTGAGTTTCTACAATTTTTGTGGCATCTGGCCAATATGATCCAGATTAATTCACAAGGAGAGCAGCAGTCAAATACATCAGCTAGACATCCTGTGTTGCAAACACCGCACATAACCAACCATGAGAAGCCAGAATAAATTCAAGACAGCCAAGAAAACCTTTTAAATTATGACTGTCACCACTAAACACAGCTCAAGGTAAACTGTGAGAGGTTCCTGTCGTGGGGCTTAGTCCTGCTGTCGGCTGTCGGAGCTGTTCTTAAAAACTGTTCTTTTTACATGATTTATGGAGTGAACATTTTTTTTAGTATATTGTAATCTTGTTTTGCTCGGGTCAGCCACAATGCTATCACTGCACATGCTGACCATTAAGTCAGACTCATTCCTTTAATATCAATCAGTGATAGTGGCTTCCTGTGGAACAAATTAAATTATGTTTAAGCGAGTATCCATGACTCAGAGTTGCTGTTGCAGTAACAATTTTGACCTTATTTTTCACAATTTATTAAAATGTTATAGTCAAACTATTAATTGATTAATCAAGAAATTAATTGAGAGATGAATTAATAAAAACAATTAATTTCTTTCTTCTTGAAACATTTGCAAATTACATTTCTTTAATATTTTGTAACCTGCATGGTTTACATCCATGTTTGCTCTTCTTCTTCCCTGCCTTTCCTTGCATGTCGGTACATTTCTTAGCACATTACTGCCACCAACTGTGTGCATGTGTGTGTATAAGAGTGTATGAGTGTGTGTGCGCGTGGCTCTGGGGCAGCTGTGGCTCAGCAGGTAGAGCAGATCGTCTGGTGATCACAGGGTTGGCAGCTCCTCCTGTCCACATGTCAAAGTGTCCTTCGGCAAGACACCGAACCCCAAATTGCACCTGACGATCAGGTCAGCACCTTGCATGGTAGCTCGCTGCCATCGGTGCGTAGTGTGTAAATGGATAAAAGCGCTATATAAATTACAGCCATCAGTCAGTGGAATAGCATGAAAATGGCAGATGCAATGTGTTTTGCATCACTTGCATGCTTGTGCATCCTTGTGTACGAGCACTAGATAAAAACTAAATGTCATTCCCCAACGCTACTAGTGGTCGAAAACTCCACAAAAGGTCCCTATTAGGGCTGTCACAAGAACGATCTTTATTGGACAGTATGTTGTCCCATAAATAATTGATAAACAATATTATTCCCATTTTAAGGACCATTTTATGCCACTGATATAATAAGTGTATAATGTAAGAACACCCTTTCAAAGAACTTTGAATCTTTAAGAACATTCAGACATTGTAGGGTAAACCCCTGCTGTTTCTTCTAGCATCATATTGGCTAAAATGTTGGTGACATTTCATGTAAACAAAGACGCATGTAAACACAATGGGCAATATTGAGGTCAGCAAAATCGATAAAAGTCATGTCCAAATACAGACGTGTGACAAATAAAAAGAAAAATCAGAATGAACCGAATGCATTTGCTTTCATATAGGACACAAGGGAATAGATGGATGAGAATTCAATTGAATGTGAATCAACTGAATGCCAATGGGAGAATGGAGGGGTTTCCAGACACTATGCGTTCGTGTTGGTTTTTCCCTTAAATTGTCACCCATTTGTAACTCGCAATAAGTCAATAACTTAATTACCATGACAGGCCTGGTCCCTATAAAGCTGCATTAATCAATATTTTTTATATTAACAATCAATAAAAACACTATGTGTGATGTGAAAGGGGTAACTGCAAAAACAATCAAACTCTGCAGTTGCCCCTCTGCCCTTCAGAGCTTTTTTAGCAAAGTGTTTTGGTCTTCAGCTCTCATCAACCTCATTTCCAGCAACAACAGGCAGCCGTTTCCAGACAAAAAAAAAAACCTGATAAACCCTCTGTACGCTACCTACCCTGCACCAAACTGCAAAAAGACAGTTAGTGACAAGCTGGTGAACATGGATTAGGATCTAGCAGATAAGGAACCAAATATTTTCCTCCGGAGTCTGTGGAGATTGGATGGCAGTCGGCTGGATGTGTAAATAAGCAAAACATTCACCATAAAAACTTCACAAGGTGATAATATGTCAGAAAATGTGTTTTTGTGCTTTTTCTGCTGCCCCCTAGTGGCCAAATGTCAATTAATGCAACTTTAAATGCCACATTTTATTACTACAATGGCCCCAAAACATTTTGTTATAATATTTCGTGTATAAATAAGTCAGGGAACAGTAGTTATGACCAATATTTTTCTGAGTAGATCTATAAAGAAAAACACAAATGGATGGATATCCTCATGGTTCAGGCATTTTGGCAGCAGACTTCAGGCCCCATGGAGAATATGTGTTTAAGTGTTTTGCTTTCAGTTGATGCCAGAAGTATTCACAGAGGTGGCCCAAATTGTAAAAGGGATTCTTTTCAGTTTTGTCTTAAATGGAAAGCACTACTCCTGGGATTATTTCCCAGTATCTTATATTTCAAGGAAGCTTTGTGCTTTTGAGGAAAAGAATGAATTCTGGACAGGCTTTGTGCCAAAGTTAATGACGTTTCTGAGGGGGTTAATTGGTGCAAAGAAAAGAGAAACATTATCATACCACCTTAGTATTGTATTGCCATGAGAGTCTCTTCTTGTTTGCTAATTGTGCTGGGATTAACAGCAGACATAGCTCTGGCAAATCATACGTGAAGAGTGTGGGAGAAAATGAGAAGTAGCTTAAGTGGGTGAATGACTGAGCGAGCAAGTGTGTGCATTCGAGAGAGTGTGAGAGATGGAAGGGGGGGGCGGCAATAAATCTAGGACAGGCACTGACTGCAGGGTGAGGGGTAGGAGGGATAGTGAGGTAGAGAGGATTTCAGAGAGAGAGAAAGCCGAGCTGAAGAGGGAGGGAGGTAAAAGCAGTCGCGGAAAAGAGGCGAGAACATCAGACGCATGGTTCTTATTGTGAGGTGGGGGGATTTGATTTATATTAATCATGCAAAGGGGCAGGAGGAGCTCTGACTTCAGTTCACTATTGTACGATTACAAGATATATCAGTTTGCCTTGTATCCAAAAAAAAGCAATGGCCAGAGCCTTTCACTACCATTGTGAAGGAGTGAATGCCTTTACTAGTCTTAGTCATTCCTGAGGATCTTAGTCTGTGAAACCTGCTTTGCCCAGCTTTAAGAGGCTGCTAACACAACAAAACTACTTCATTACAATAAATAGAGCAGAATTGCAGTATCCCAAGATGCTTTTTCTGAAGTCTTTCCACCCTCACAAAAAGTAAAATACTAGGTTTGTTCAGAAAATTCTTCAAAATATGAAAAGACAGTTAATACTGGCCGCTTTGTTTGAAAAACATCAGAAGTGGCATTCAAAAACCCATAGTACTAACTGTGGACCATTTTGCAGTAAAGTGACTCTCCACAAAATAATCACAAACTCTGCACCAGATATTCTACAAAGCTGGGTAACATAGCTTAATACTTATTGGAACAAAGAAAACAAAGCATGTCAAGTGTCAAAAACATCAAATGTCAGCTCCGACCAGACGATCAGATTTGTAATCGTAATCATTTCTTCCTTAAAGTCCAAATGAAACGGAAAACATGTGGTTGCATATTGACACGTTTCCTATAAATAAATAAAAATGATATACCCCCATCATGCAGCTATAGTGGTCCTGTTAGCTGACTGCCAGCTGCCAGTGAACAGTATGGCCAGACTGGGACGAAGCACAGCATCCGAGGCTGAGGCTGCACAGCTAGCCCAGCTAACTACCTAATGGCAGCTAACATTACAGTTAGCGACAGTTCGTGTACGCAGAAATACTGCTATTGTCAAACTGGCCTCCTTCTGTCCGGCTGTGTCCAGTCCCGGTCAGATTTTGTTGCACGCCAACGGGAGCTACAGCAGTTGAGGCAGAGCAGCTGGAAAACTAGAAAATATGACCCAGTTTCACCTAAATCACAAAGCTGCGTTTTTGTACAAGTTATAAAGATGTGTTTTTGTATGGCAATCAGTGAGGTTCGGCCCCCAGGAACACTCCACTCCGTGGTAATGAATCGTAGCTGTGTGTTGCTGAAAGTTGAAGATTGATAGGTGGATGGCATGGAGAGCCAGATATTTCCCTCAGGAGCTGGTAGACAAAATACAGAGTTAAAATAAGAGTGAATATTAGAGTTATACTCACCGGGTGGTCAGACTCAAGAAGGTCTGTTGGATTTGTAAATAGGCAAATATTTGCTGCCTCTAAGTGGCCAAAAAAAATCCGTCAATGCAGCCCTAAATGAAAACAATAAGGTTTTTAAGGTGTATTGTTTTAGTACTGCTACCAAAATTCAGGAATTGTGCATTCAAATTTAAGCCTTATCTCTATATATTAATGGATGCCATACCACATACATGAAAGAAATTGCCTCTCCACCCATTTAATTCAAAACTACTTCAACTTCAACTTCCAACACACACTGGTGGCGGCGAAGCACTGCATGGCCAAGCCATCAGGAGCATTTGGGAGTTCAGCGTCTACCTGAAGACGCGGAGGACCCAGCCTACAATAATAATGACCTTCAAAAGTTTTATTCTGAGGATCATATGATAAACTGAGATGCTGCTGCCGTGGTAGTAGAAAATGCAACATATAAAACAGGCACACTTAAACACAGAGGACAGCCAGTGTATTAGATTAGACTCCATGGCAAGCAATTAAAAGCGATACCAACGACTGATTTTGTTGCTTTCCCACATCCCGTGATGAATAAAAGAAAAAAACTCTTTCTTTCAAGGTGTCCAGTCCTTGGCAGTCCTGGCTCGAACAGAGTTTATTTCCTCGTCTTAATGTCTGTCCAGTTAATTTAACTGTAGCAGCTGAGGCAGTGTGGAGAGGCTGCCTAATTAATGGTTCAACTCTAGCTGGAGATTCTGTGGGCTGTCTGCAGGGAGAGTAGCCAGACACTGGGCAAGAAAACCACTCCCACAGCAGCTCTGAAGACTTGGCCACTACTGACGGTATTGACTTTGAGCCTCTCTGGCCACAAGTGAGACGCAGTTTTCTGTTCAATACGCTTTTAATTGCCCTAGGGTGTGAACCTTTATTCTTGTGTTTTTAAATGACATTTTAAATACTCTGAAACTGTCCCAGGTAATGAAATGTGATACATGACTTGTTTAAAGTTTGTAATACGGGCAATCAGTGGACCATCATTCATCATTTCATATGCTGTATTCAAGATTTATGTCAGTGTAGAAATTAAGTTAAACTAGAATAATGTAGTTACAAAATGCATTTATTAATTTCTGAAGGTGTCAAATATGACAGTCCACTCAATCATGGAAAAATCTGGGAAGTCTGTGGTATGACTAACTATGGTCTTCCGACAGCATCGCAAATAATAACTGACATAGTGTCAGTGTCTTGAGAAAACAAAGCATCTCCAAAACATCTTCAAAAAACAGCCGTTTTCTGCTTTATGACAATACATTTTTCTGCTAATTCAATGGGTTTTGTTCATGGTTTATTAAGTTAAAGTAAGAGAATTTTCTCAACCCATAAAGAATCACTTCATCCTTCGGTTTAACATTACTGAGTTACTCAAAGTGAAACCATGCCACTAACCTTTCTGAATAAAGGTTAACATTTAGCATGTGGATTATTTACAACAGTAATGATGACTTCTTTGCAGCTCCATTTAAGGAAAATTCAACACAACCAAATTTGATACACTTATGTATGATAACAACACGCAAAGAAAAAGCTTTTTCTAATTAAAGAGACAAATGATACGTTCATTTATAAGCCTAATTTTAATAGTGGGCCAAATGCCGGGACTGAGAGGGTTAATCCGTCTAAGGTTACATGTGTTTCCTGCCATTTTTGTCTCAACTCAACCACCCATCTTGACACTTTGTACAATCAGTAATTGCTATGATTTTAAAATATGAACAGGCTATTTTTAAAAGGGCAATTTTCAATCTATTTTTTCAAAGACCAAATGCATTTCAGTGAAGCAGAAAAATGCCAAGTCACAGCAACTCCTTTATTATAGGTGTTGCATGATAATGCATCATGGACAGTTAAGTTTGAACCACTGGACAGGTACATCAGGGACCTCACTGAATACGTTTCTAATTAAAGCACCTGATTGAAGGGGGGCCGCCCAGGTGATTTTAATGGGATCTAAATTTTAATTGAAATGGTGTCTTGAGGGCTAGTATAATTTAATTTACATGCTATTATTCAGATTTCTATCGTAGGTCCCAATTATTGCAACTAATCAGTTTAATTTTTTTCTTTAATTCTGAAGACTGTATACCCATAGGCACACAATGGCTGTGCGTATTTATTTTAGTGTTTCATATGTTTCTCTTTGTTCGACAAGAATTAAGCCGCCACAAGTAAAATCTTTTTTTTAGAAATTTAAGTGAATATTTTGAGGCTAAAGATATTGTGAATCTGTCATGGAGACTTGAAAGGTTTACAGCAATTAAACCTTAACACAACTACACATGTGAAAGAAGGATTCATGGATTTAAAAACCTAAGTACATGAATTTAGTAACATTGCCAAATTTAAGGTCTTAAAGCAGAACTTGGTTATGAAACACAAAATATAACAGGAAACACAGCTGTGTCAAATAATTATGTTCTGAAAAGTATTACACTGAAGAGGCTACAGTAGGGCAACTGTTAAGGCACTTTGCTATTTGAACTGGGGCCATGTAGAGTGCAGATTATCCAACTGTTAACTCGCTGTTAATTACCAGATGCTCCACTGGTTACATGACAGATGAGTTTGTAAGTAAAATACATACATGAGAGGGGGACTTACCCAGAAACAGTGTCTCCAGATATATTTTTGGAAGTTGATTATAAGCCAGTGCTATAGGAGGATGTTGGGGGGGGGGTTTAGGGAACATTGTGAAACTGTGCCAATGGTTATTTCCAAATGGCCAGCTAACAGGATAAACACTGAATTAACTGCAGGGGAAGAGTTTGATTACAAGCTCATTAAATGTAATTTCAGCCAAGTATGTGTAATCTTTTTGTTTGACATTTGTTAGTTAAAGGATCTACTGTCATACTGTATATCAAGAGTAGAAAATGATATATATTATATTATATTATATATTATGCACACATGGATTACTGAATGGCAAAACAGCAACAAAGAGGCGCAGATCATCCACAAAGATGACTAAAAATATACAACCACAAATACACAGAAAACAGCCACACAAAGATCAAAATCATCTACAGAGTTAATTCATTACCAAAATTATGCAGCCATAGACGAACAGAATAAGTCACTGCCTTTGTGTTCATAAAAAATTAATGACTTCAAGATAAAAACTGAGGTTTCAAATCTCAACTTGGGGTTGATCTGTCCAGCCTCAGTTTAATTAACAGTGAAAAGTTTGAAGCAATGATCACACGACACAGTGGTGAAAGTCCTGTAGAGTCTAATAATGCTTAAAGCGAAACACATCCTCTGTTCTCTAACAGTCATATTAAGTGCCAGAGCAGCAAATATTGAGCTAAAAATCCCTTTGTGGTTTTTAATATTTTAAGGAAGAGCATGAGCAGATGATCTAAAACTTGCACTGCAACAAAATCATGGCTTAAGAAATAAAGAAAGTAACATAAAGGATAGGATAGCTTGTTGAAAACTGCATGCACAGTAAAGAGCTGAGCAATCTCCCCTCAGAGATATGAGAGCTACTGTCACACCCTCTCAGTGGAGTTATGTGATGGCCATGTATTTTGAACAGCAAAACCCTGAAGAAAAATATTGGGCTCCTCGAGAAATAAAATATTAATGATTACATATACTAACAAAAAGTGATCTGCTCAGTAGTGAAGTTTTGGTTTGTGGATTTTTGTTCAAGTGTATTGACTCAAGTATACTAATAGCACAGCTGACACAAGCATGAGCCTTTCTGAGTTTCACATAAAGTTTCACTCCCCAAAAGTTTGTTGGTTATGTGCTGTTTTGCAAACGGAAGTACTGCATGACTAATTACAAAAAGTTGCAAAAAGTTTTTTTTCCCACCCGCAGCTCTTCTGCAACATGTCAACATGCTGCAAATTAAGGTAGTCATAAATTCCATTTTGCACTTCTAATGTCGGATCAGTTATTTTGACTAACTTACTGACTGCTTGATGGATTGCAGAGAGATTCATACGGTCACACTTATGCTGGCTTATCGGCCAACAGTCTTTCATTAGTTGATTTGAAAGAAAAAAAGAATGTTCAGGGAGGTGGTGAAGCCAAGCAGTCTGAGTGGTGAAAGTAACTTTGGGGCAAAAAAGTGTAGCAGTCTCTATGAAAGATTTAATACTAGTTTGTAAAATAAAGAACTGGGCTGAAAGGCATCTCTAAACACCCTCAACAACTCGTTACAGTTCCCAGTATATAAACTGAGCACTCTAATACCTACTCATAGTGGATTATCAACCAGATGGCGCAACAGTAGATCAGCAGTCTGACTGACAGTATGTGGATCACATGTCATTGCTCCACCCTCCCAACAATCAAGGGAGAAATTTAGTCCTCTCTTTCAGTCAGCACTGATGTCCAACAGAGAAACGTGATCATGTGGGTGGTTTACTGATTAAATCTCAATCAGGGCTGCCCAGATAAATGTAAAAGCTGCTTGTTATTTATGGGTTTCTAAAAAGGTATCGTCACTGCTTTCTGAGAAGACCTGAAATGGCAAATGAGAGACAAATCAGCGAGTGGAAGGAAGGGGTACGGTTTGTAAAATGGCAACCAAAAAGATGGTGTAGCCTGCCGTATTGATGGATAGCCAGGCTGGGTTGAAGGCTTATGGAAATGCGGCCAGAACAGCCAAGGCTAATTTGTCTTCCAGGACAAACCATAACCATATGGACAAGAATTATTGTGCTTTTCCATCCACTACTGTTATGTGAATATTGGGAGTTTGGCATGTCAAGATAAACAGTTGGTGGGGCTAATTTTCCAGTTGGCTGCCACTAAGCCATTACAGAAGAAGAGGGCACAAAAAGATGCAATTCTAAGGGCTCCAGTCAAACCTCAAATAAACAAAAAGTGTGAAAGACATCATGGAAACATTTCGGTTTGTTTCATAATAATTGAAGGTATCAAATCAGTGGTGCGCAAGCTGCAGTGAACATTTAAGTCACATGCGTGGTTATTATTTATTCGCCACAGCTGTTCCCATTAAGCTGTGCTACATTTTGTTTTTATCAATACACCAACTTTTGAATTTTCAAATTATGGGTGGTGGTTAACCAATATATACGTCACTATAAACTGATATAAACCGATGTTGTTGTGTAAACTGATGCGCAGACAGCCCCATCAAGTGCCAGAGTTTGGTTTATCCCTTTCTGGACTACTTCAGATCCATGGCGGTTCAACATGGCGGACTCCATGGAAGGCAACCCAGCATCTGTAGATATAATATAGTTCATTATAAAAAGGTAACAAAAATATATTGTCTCCTATATTCAGGTTATTATACACTAATGAAAACATACTTATGCATATCATATTACATTTCTGTCAATAGAGCCTGCTAAATGTTACACACTGGACCTTTAAGTCACTTTAAAAAAAAAAGGTCCTTGTTCTACAGTAATGACCTGATATCACAAAAGATGCTGGCTGTATCAAAAATACAAGGTTTCTCACTTCAGCACTTCAGTCAACCTCCTCTCTCTGCTGGCAGACATATACTTGAGGCGAGAAACTAGTTTTTTTAAAAATCAATGCGATATACAAAATCTCCAGGGACAAACAACCTCTTGCTTTTTATATCCACTGTGTCTCTCACTGTGTTGATCTTGTGACTCAGACATACAACTGATTATCTTTTGGAGCATCTCTTTGAAGCAGCTCAAATCAGCTTTCTTGACTCCTCAAGGAGAATACTTTGACAGGCATTATATAATAGAACAAATTAACAAGACCTCAACAATTCAGTGTTAATGATTTTTTTCCCACTTAAAGTAAAATCATCTCAAGAAGATCAAGGTTTTTTCTCTCCATCCTGTACAGATGCAAAGATAGAGTAAGGTCATAATTCAACTCATTCTCAACTGAACACTCTTACTTACTTTTGACAAACTTTTGCAGAAAATAAAAAAACATTTTAAAATACTTTATTTACTCCTCTTAAGGCATAAAATGTACTAAATTTGTTTTCAATTTCACCACTCTTTTTTTTGGTCTCTGTTCTTGTGACAGTTTTCCCAATAGCTTTCCTTTCAAAATGCAAAACTAGACTCTTAGACTCTATTTTTTGGATGAATAATCGTATTTTTTAAGCAGATCTTTATGCCCAGAAAGCCAAAACAGATAAATAAAAAATGCCGTATTGAAAGTATCTTCAGTAAGATTTAATAACAGTTGCCTTTGTCTTTTGGAGTGTGTTATTTCAGGCAAGTTTAGACAAAGATATGTCTGCTCGCGTTGAAAGAAAATTGTGGTTATTCCCAGTTATCTAAATCAACGATGTAAGGACAGGGACGGAAAGAAGAAGGTCTGCAATGAGATAAAATAAAATCAACTTTGTGGTAAGTTTGAAAAACAGTCTGAGCTGTCACACACAGGATGGCTGCTTTTAGTCACAGCAAACATAAGGTACATCTGAGAATTCATCCACTGACTGCTTGTGGCCAAAAGACTGAAAACCTATTCCCCTGCCGAACAAGCTGAAAAACCACTTGTAACAAACGTGTTAAGCTTACGAAGACCCAAAATAAATCCACCCTCTCGTGGGGTTGTCAAAAGCATCGACACTTTTTCGATACCACAAGTTTCTGTGGGAAACAATGCAACTGGTCCTCAATAAGAGTGCACTGTGTGCAGGGTGTTAATTAAAAAAAAAAAAAAAAAAAACTATTTACCTAGGACTTTTTTTTTCCCTCTTTCTTTCTGCCATGGTATCCAAAGAGGTGTCAAGTATTGGCCTCACAAGCACAGACATTGGCCAATACAGATGATCTCATAATGCCAAATAATCATCTTGATTAATCGGCCAACTGATTAATCGCTCCATCACTAACTAGTATTGTATCAAAGTTTAATTCTTAATTAAGTTTAATTCTGGTATCGTGACAACCTTATCCTGTAGTGGTTTTCCCATAATATTAATTCAACAAGGTGGATATTAATTTGTTGTGGGAAACTAACCACCTGTGATTAGTTTAGGCTTGCATGTTCTTTGAATGCCTGGTACAAGAATGGAAATGAATAAATTGGTTGTGCCTCTTTTATTGATATTGCATATTGAGGTCCCCAACCTCAATTTTCAGCACCGCAATACTTTTTTGAAGATTTGTTTGTGTTTTCTTAGTTTTCTATGGTTAAGTGTCAGCCCCGGTATTATCTTGCAGCTAAATTATTGTGATATTATGGAAATAATAATTGAAATCATGGAGTAACTCAAGGCCTCGACCACAATTGAATCCTTAGGTAGGTCTGAGTTTGAATAGAATACCATTGTGAAAGTCCTTAAAGCTGGCACTTGATGAATCTCATCATGCATTTTACAGAGAATTATGAGACCTGTGGGAGGTAATTAAAGCTGGCAGCCACAAATCTGGATGCACCAATTAGCAGCAGATAAACATGATAAGATCATTTACTTCCAAGTGCGTATATGATGGAGGTCCCTCAAATTGTATGTTGCCTCTACTGATCTACTGTGTTTACTTTGTTTCCTCTACAAGTTCAAATCAATAAAGACCAATCTATTTCAAATTAGCACTCTAACACAGCTTAAATAAATGGCTCAAAGAAATACATGTAATTTAACAGAGTAGTTTATGCAAGCACAAGAAGATTAAGATTAACAATTAATAATCATTTCTGACAGTCAAAGATATAAACAATATTTTTCCTGAATGCTACACTAATACACATTGATGACATTTGACAACCTGCCATCACTCATCCTGCAGGAGCTCCCACCATCCAGCCCAGAGGATAATGGTTCACAGCAAAGTCACATCCCCACACTATGCTCCTGGCACGAGGCCCCATCTGGAAACATCACCCCACAAACCCATACTTGTATACACAAACACACTTTTTGCAGGGACATTGCCAAACAGCAATTGAAGCTGGTACTTGGTCAGGAGACAACTTTCATTCCAAGCTTCATTATTCCTGCACTGGCCAAATGACCCAACAGATAAGTGGCCGGCTGCAAAAATGGGACTTTCAGACCGCATACTGGTTATTATCCTGTGTTCATTCAAATAATCTGTATAGCTATGGAATGGTAGCATATGGGTAGCAGAGAAGTAAAACACCACCAAAGACACTCCAGTTCTTGGCAGGAGTGGCTCTGGCTTGGCAAGGTAGTTCGACAAGCACGACTGACAAGTGTTTGTGTGTGGGAAGCCGGTGAGGGAGAAGTTCCCTCGGGTCCCCAGGACAGAAGGGCGCCTGGGATGAATAGCAAAAGGAGGTACATGGTCGTGAATGCCATCCACAGGTCGACAAACGGGCCAGCAGTGACCATAACTGTGGCATATAGTGACTATTCAGTGTCTCCCTCAGGAAGCAGACATTGTAAGATCTGCCCTTTAAAAACAGACAAACCGATGCAGACCAAATTTGGTCAAATCTGCACACCTGAAGCCATATGCATAAAACTGTGTAGATTCAGGACTAACGACGACAGAACTATGCATACGCATTCATTTTTTTATCAGATTCATAAAGCCACCCGTATGCATGATTCTGTTTTAGAATTGTAAATCACTGTGGAAACAGGCGTGCAGGCACAAGCGTCATTTCCACTCCCACACTCTCATGCCCTTAAACATCTGTTTGCATATCTAAACTTGTGCCCCCCTCCACCACTCATTAGACCTGTCAGTGAGAAGAAACAGCACAACTGATAGTGTTTCATCAGTAGGGCTATTTATAGTCCCGTACTACTAATTCATCACATGAACCTGTAAACCACCATAGCCGTCATTATTTAATATCAGAAAGGATGGTCAATGATTTACCTATAAAGCTCATATTAAAATTTACAAAGTGCTTCACAATCAAAAAGATTAACAGGGAAATTATGACGAATGTAAATAAGAATGATAAAATCGTAAATGATTCAAAATGAGATTTAGAAATGTGCCTTTTAGTGATATTTTACAGAATTCTGCGGATACTCCAAAGTAATAAATCCTCTGTGAAATTGGCAAACAACCTCAACAAACAATCTTTTACTATAACGTTACATCTCTCAACTACTTTTTCAAGTCCGCCTCGTCATTTCACCCGCAGCTATCTCTTGAAAATTCGGCGTATGCCTGGTCGGAAGTATGCATGAGGTGCGCACATTCTCACCACACATGTACACATTGTTTATACATCTGGCCCCTTGTGATTAATGAACTCATTTCAGCCTTGTGTTGGACCAGCAGTGCTGCTTGTGTGGCGAGTTTTTCCTCACACATCCCCATTTGACTATGACTGATTCGTCTCTTCCCAACATGTAAGACCTCCGAAGGTTTTCTTTTTTCCCCCCAGCATTACGAGGTTTTACTATAAATATCTAAAATTTATAAATATACAAAAATACAAAAAGATAGAAATAAAAAAGTCCCTTTCCCCCAAATTCCTGCAGTGTCTAATGTGATAACATAATGATTAAAATGGAAGGACATGAGAAGGCCAAACAAACAGCACGGCCCAACTGGAAAAGATGAAAGAATAACAGAGGAAGGGTATGACAGCAGTAAATGTTTCTGTCTGAAATCAAAGCTACTAACTAATATTTGATATCAAGATTTAAAATCTGGAGCTTCTCTACAGGGAATACGTTGGGACAGATGGTTAACCAAACAGTGAGAACTCCTGGAGAGAGATTTCCTGGAGGCGTGTACACATGTTAAAATTATTTAGTTAATGGTCTTTGTCGGATCATTTAAAAAAAATTAATTCCGGAGTTGATAGAGTGATAACACCACTGGCTTTGACCCGCTAATTCTCTGTGTCTCGGGCCAGGAACTAAATGTTGGCTGCACTGTCGTCAAACATACGAGCAGCATTTGGGAATTCATAAATGGAGCAGCACTCCCCCTTTAATCCTCATTAAAAGTATGGCAGTCATGATGAGTTCACTTGGTCATTTCACCCAGAGAACACAATTTGTTCAGATAACAGGCTCACCTCTGGCGTGTTTGAGCAAAGGGACTTTAGTACCACCATGAAAAATGACTTCTTCAACAGCATAGAATGTCACACAGCAATTGTAAGGCGGATGAACCCTGCTCTCCCAGTTTGCTCCTTCTTTGATTTCCCAGGGGGGTCGGAGTTCTTGTTTCAGGGAGTTGGACCTCCCATCATTCATTCAGGATCATGCTTGCCTCCACTTGTAGCAGAGGTCTGTCAGATTCCCAACACATCTTAACACAACACTAAGGCAGGCTCATAATTCCACCTGTTCCTGCTCAGTTGGATTTTGGAGTGGACATTTTTATCACTATCTTTTTGCACACAGATAAAGCAAAGGCCTTTTTCTCAAGAAAGGTGATTAGAGAAGCAAACATCTATTCCATCAAAGAGAAAAGAGTTTTCTATTTAAATAGGTTTAAGTATAAAAGTAATATTTTAATAAACTGAGTTTGCTTAAGTTTGCACAAAATACTAGGGTTGCATTAGATTAGTGGTTCTTAACAATATATAATTTCTGCAACCAAAAATCATTTTTTCCATTTGATTTAAATGTACAATATCAAGTTTTGGACATAGGATGTCTGCTGCTGCTGCTAATGGTAGCCCAGCTTGTTTCCATAACTTAAGATCCAGATGTTTAATGACTAAAATCCTTAATTTGGTTAGGTTCATTTGACCATAATCAATCGTTAAAATTAATTTCATAAAATTGATATTGTTCACGGACCAGTATCGAAGTCAAGGTATTGGTAATCGAATTTTACAATACCCAGCCCTACTGTTACCTGAATAAAATCACAGATTCCGTTGGGTTTGAACTTTGTTGGAAACATCTGGGATAATGTAAGTACACAACTCAACAAGATATATAACATAAGCTAGTGGGTTTTTTTTAATACATTTTAATGTGGAAATGTTAAATATAGCTTTAACTAAGTAAATTAGAAATTTAAATTCAACGTTTAATTTTCCCACACGCACTTTCCAAAAAGGTTATTAGAAGGTAATCATTTGTAGTTTTAACACAGTTTGTGTTTATGTTACTCTCAAAAACAATACATAAATCTAAATGCAAATGAGTAGTCTGTAAGAATAAAACCAAATGCACCACTGACAACCTCTCCAACAGGGACAGGTCAGTGGGAGAGACTGCTGACTTTGACGCTTTGGCAGTAATTAATTATCAAGCCCTAGAAAGCACAGTGGGATATTAGGCTTTTATACGAAACTCCGAGGGTGTGAATACAACATTATACCAATCAACATCAACATTATGCCAACAGTGGGTGTCATTCATGATATTATACACCTCTTCTCTGCCAAGTCACAAGCTGAATACCTTGCACAAACCTTGTATCCATGTCAGTTGAATTTCCCTCGAGATAAACAAAGTATCTATCTATCATCTAACTATCCATCCATCTATCCATCCATCCATCCATCCATCCATCCATCTATCCTTGTTGCAGGTCTACGTGTGCCACACTGAAAGCTATTAGTGCGTCTCATCAATGATAACTAGTGTTTGCTCCACTCAAGATATACAGCTACAGCTGCTTGTGATGTCCGCTCCTATTACCTCGCATCACCGCTTATCCCAGCAAATAACCAGTTTCAACATCACACTGGCAGAAGGATGAGACCACACACGGACTACACCAACATGGTCTGTTGTAAATCAATACTTGTACACGTAAGCCTTCAAAACACACACGACTACGAGACAAGTACATGCTAAAAATACAGTATGTTCTTCCAAATAATCAATGCATTTGGTAGAGGGTAAGTAGAAAATGTGTTCCCAGAGTTTAGTTAATGGCAGGAAAAAGGAGGAGAGGGAGAACTGTTCTCACATCCCTCTTGCAAATAGCAAGCACTGTCATCTGACACGTAATTCTCTTGAACCGCAATCAGTGGAGTCTAAGATGCATGAGATATAAACATATGCTGTGGCACCCCCCTTAGGCCAATCAGCACAATGTGGAAATGTAACTACATATAACAGACGGACAGGCAGATGACTGAATGGACCGAGGATAGTAGAACAGATCGGGGTCAGATCATACCCACCCCCAGTTTCACTGTGGGAACAAAAGTACAACCATCTTATCAGTTTGAGTAAGGCCATGCATATTTGCCCCATATAAGAGGTCAGTTTGTGGAATTCTTTTGACACAGTTCCATACCAACACACTGGCACTTTACTATGAAAACATTCTTATTTCTGGAAACATTATTTCAATATCATGAGTGGACTCTGAAGCCACACCGTCTGTAACCTCAAAAGAATCTTGAAATTGAGCTATTTAAAAGACGAAAAGAGAGTAGCAAGCCACTGGTCTCTACAATCTTGTTTATCACCCTATCAAGGATTTCCAAGGATCCCTGCACCGCCTGCTCCCATTTATTGGATACATTGTGATGGTTATAAACCACTAGCTAGTGATAAAATCAAAATTGGAGAAAGCATTCAAAAGAAATGTGACATAAACAAGACAGTTAAGTTTGCATTTTGGTAAAATGTCTTTAATACGGAATAGTTTGCAGTTGTGCTTCCCACCAACACATAATTTCAATGTTTCTTCTATGCACTACTTATTTCTTGCATTTGCTGAGCCCTCCATCTTTAAGCAGAATATGCAGAATACCAACACATTTGACCAGGATACCCTCAAAGTAGAATGGCAAAGTAGAATGGTAGCAGTTGCAGAAGTGCCGTTCATCAACTTTTATAAGGGAGACTTGCTTGTGACTGCACAGCTCTATCAGCTGAGCAAAATTAGTTTCCTTGTTTTTTGTCATTAGTCAACATTGATCACTGTGGAGACACAACTCTTAGTTATGTGAAAGCTTCCAGGTGGGGTTGATAACTTTTTGGGAATAAAAGGTGTCTGTGCTGACTGACTGACTATACTAATCTGAGAGTAGAGTGTTTAAGACTTAATAAGATTAAGACTGGCCTGACGCTGGAGGTCAGGTCTTTTATATAAACGAACGTCTGTTACATTTAAGCCCCTGCCAAATGAGTTTACACAACACTGATTAAGTCTATCACCACCTGCTGAATCTTTCTGTATTTCAAGGTATGCAAATCTGGAGTCTTTGATGACTTTCCTGCTCTGGAGAACTTGTATTGTTGAGTTTTATATCAACCAGCAGTGTTACCATTTTAAACCAAAAAGGGTGCATCTATGCACCATAAAACCGCCCAGATCCCAGGGCCAGGCTGACCATTCCCTAGAGCTGACAGCAGCGTACTGGCCAGACTACAGGAGGTAACTCAAGGGAACCACTAAGCTTGTGTATTAGACTCAAGAGGCTTCACTTGGATTTATTTTCCTTGGCCAATGGTTTTATGTATGCATTTTTGTGCGCTTCCTTTTTTTCTTGTTTTTTGATGAGGAGGCTCATTCGTTGTTAGTTGAATTGAGTGGGTTTTGTATAAACGCTGATTGTAATACACACTGTGCTGGCCTTCAAATTCTTGTGTGTTTTCTGTCATTTCCGCTGACTGCCAGAGGTGGAGACAAAAGTTCCACACTCCATCTTTAACTCTGAAGACCAGTCTAACATGTCTTTATGCAACCAGACCCTGGCCATTAGCAAATCAATGACATTAGCAGCTCATCATTGAACACGGACTAACCTAGGGTGCAATGAGCCTGAGAACAGTGTAACAGTTTCCTGCCCTGCATGCATCAGGCCAGTTAATCAGAAGATAAGATGTTTGGTCTGGACATCTGGCATTAATGCCTAATTACGGTAATGATTCTCATAATCGGTCAGGAGCATAACCCCACCGTTTGGCACTCATCACACTGATTCTGGAGGTGGTTGGATTGGATTTGGCATCTGGAGGCAGCTGCACGGACAGATGACGGGGTTAATAAAGAGCATGCTGGTTAGTGATTGGGTCCAGTATGGATAAGGGAGGAGGAGAGGTCGTGTTCGGCTTACTTGATTGGTTGGTGTGAACGAAGGGAGAGCTGCATTTTAGTTTTTAAACAGATTTTTCAAGTGGACATCTTTTGTGGATGAAGCCTTCTTGATTTTGTGATGTTCAATTTTTACTTCATAAACACAGTGACAGTACCAAGCAAAAAATGAAACGACATACAGGACATTAAAAGGGAGACTACAACACAGATATATGACTACAATAACCATGAAGTATAGGTTAGATTGTTAAAACTAAATCCTATGTGGCAGACTATAGGTTTTCCTATAGACCGTAACTGACTAGTTGTTTTAGAAATCCAAATATATTAAATATATGGTCTCTCTTGCAAACATGGTAAACATTTAATCTCAAAATGACTGGAGGAAAGCTAAATCATGAAGGAAAATCTCACAACCTGCCTCTCCGATCAAACCCTGGATGTCCCAAAACTTGACAAGTGATAAACGATAAGTCCAAAGTCATTCTCATCGGTCCCCCAAAATCCATCAGCTCTTCTGGTGCTAATCTTGGCAGTCTGTCAAATAATATCAAACAATGAGGAATCTTGGGTTATATTTGATGCTAACCTGTTTTGATGATTAAGCCAAAAATGCTGTCATAATTTTTTCAGCTCCAGATAATGACTGTAAAAAAAAAATGAGGCCATTTTTAGAAACTGCTGATTTACAAAAAAGTTGTACGTGTCTACTTACAGCTTGATTATTGCATTGCACTTCACTCGAGTATAAGCCAGGGCTCAGTCTACCGCCTCCAGCTGGTACAAAACGCTGCTGCTAGACTTATTACCGGGACAAAGAGGCATGATCACATCACCCATGTGCTTGCCTCCCTACACTGGTTTCCGGTTAGAATTCAAATTGATTTTAAAACTGCACAGCCCAATTTTCAGGCCTTAAAACGGGCCTTGCTCATAAATACATCTGATTTACTGACTTGGTATGCCCCCTCTTGACCACTGAGATCTGCGGATGGAGCCCTGCTGGTTAGTCCCAGGTCACAGGTTGTGACAAAGGGTTATCAAGCTTTTGCTATTAGAGCCCACACACCAGGGAACTTTCTGTCGTCTGAACTCAGACACACTAAGTCTCTAGCTTCTTTTAAAACTCTTCCTAAAACTTTTCTCTTTGTGAAAGCTTTTTATTTATACTGTTTTCATTTCTATTTGTTTGATTACTTACTTTGTTTTGTCTTTATTCCTTGTTGCTCATGTTGTTTGACTTTATTCTAATTGTATCCACTTTGTCTGGTTTTATTTTTGTAAAATGACATTACTTTTTGTCAGATCCACAGAAATAGTGCATATTAAGTGTGTAAGGGTATTTGCTGCAATCAAAAACAGTCAGTCACTCTGTTTTGAGCTTTGTTTAATTAATTAATTACTTCATAAGCAAGCAGTAACTAAGGCAAACTTTTAATTAAAAAAAGACTATTCAGTTCTAGCCAACCATTTATATATTGGGCCAACATATTCTTTGTCAATAGGCAGGAGGCCAGTATTGGCCTAACATGATAATGACTGGCCATTAGTAAAACAGCAAAGAAATCTCATCATGCCAATACTGGCCCAACTTGGGCTTTCTGTTCGGTTAGTGTTGTGCATTTTTGCCCCGAGACTGCCGATAAACTTTATCGCTAATTAAGAGGTAGTATAACTGTATAATTTCCTTGTTAAATTAATAAATATAGATAAAAACACACAAATAAATAGTCATTACAAAGCTCTAACCCAAGCCATTAGACATTGCCCTAAAAATTTACATTATTTATTTTTCCTTTTAAATTCAGTCTGATGCAAAGCAAACCTCCGACACCAGTAAAACACTTTCCAAGTATTTCAGAATTAGAGTAATGAAGTCTATGCAGAACTTTTAATTGTATGAATTGTTATCTGCTACTGATAGACTTGTGCATTTAGGCCAAACTCTCCTCCCTCATGTCCTCAGAGATCTCTATGACTAATTCATTATTCTAAGCCTCTTTAAGGTTGGCACTCAAAAGCTGTGTGATCACTCCAAGCAGATACAAAGAATGTGGAACTTTATTATTCTTAGTCCAATTTACTCTGGATTTACCAATCTGTTTCCCCCCTATTGTGTCAGAATTACATATGCTTCGCTCAGTAATTTCGTGTGAAAAACAAACGCTGGCACTGTTAAATGTATAGGGTAAATGCAGCACTAAAATGCATTCTGATCCTTCCACTTTATCTGTATCCAAAGCTGAGCACACTCGCTGCTGGTTGGGATGGTAGCAGCCAAGACTCAAAGTCACCCTGCCTCATATCCACTGAAAATACTCATAAAAGTGGGAATATCGTACATCTGTAGGACTGTACTGTTTGAAGAGATTTAACTCAATTACATCATAAGGTATGTGGGACACCTTTGTGTGTACAATTATACCAGTTTATTTTTACGCTTGCTTCTCTCTAATTAATTACAAACCAAACAGGGTCCAGTGTTCTACTATTCAAAGGGGAAATAAGATTTCCCTGCCCTGTGGCATAAAACAACTATTAATCTATCTGTGGGAGCTTGCTAGGGTTTTGATCAATACCAGTGACTCAATGATTACTTGGCCAGCAGCTGAGATTTCTGGCATCCAAAACAACTGTTTCTAGCTGTACCTTCGGTTTTGGAACAAATAATCCTCACCCACTGGTGTTTTTTTCACCTGCTGGAACAAACAATCCTCGCTCACTGCTGTATTTTAAACCACTCAATATGGTTGGTCAGTAGGACGAATACATTGGCTGCCTAAGCTAAATTCAAGGCCTTAGCCAGGATTTCAGAAATACTCAGGAGCACCTAATATGCACTGCCCTTAAAAAAAAAAAAACCAACCACATTATGAAAAAATCTAAAATGTTTTATTCATTTTTTGTCTATTGAGATTGAATATTTCCAAAGATAAAGGGGTTGCCTAGAAGCTGTGAAACTCTGATTATATAAAAAAAAAAATGTTTTAAATGGAATCCGCCTATAAAAATACCCACCATGTGTAACCTTTGTCCTGAGATTACTTTAGTTATGATTTGGCGCTATACAAATAAAAACTGACTTCAGTTAAATTGAATGCCAACTTAAGGCAATTAATCGCACTGCCACAACTTTGTTCACATATGCAATAGTACTCCCCATGATCTGTAAACAGACATTTATGTGAATAATTGGTGGACTTCCCCTTTCAGTTGTAGACCACAAGCTCTCCCCCAGGTTGCTAAAACCCACAAATGGCCAGAAACATGAACTCAGTGTACTCAGTGGTAGCTAAGACCCTGGCGGAATCGAAGGCTGATTTTTTTGTGGCTGATTTAAGTCACTAAAAGTGCCTTCATAGTGCTGCCTCGTCAGTACTCAAGGTTTCAAACCGGTTGCTAATAATAAACCTCTAAAAGCCTCATTGGTAGTTTTACTGGAACCAGCAATATGTGGGGCTTTACTCACTAATAGCCTGTGCCTGCAAGTTGTCCACGACAATATACAATCTTGATACGTCTGTACCATTGAGAGCTAATGTGGGCTTGAAAACATATTTATTCTTAATACAGTGAAAAAAACTAAAGGGAGAAATTCTACAGTGTCGTGGGTCCTTGGGAAGCAGAAATCGCTGTACGTTTTTGGATTCAGCACCTGCAAGAAAGACGTGCATGTTTTGCACACTGACTACACACCATTACACACTTCTGTGAAAAAGGCACATGGCTGTCAGTGCTACATGCAGTGGGGCACATGGAGCTCAGCCCACACCATTCCAATTTAGACTGGAAAATATTTTTCATATTCTCTTACTGGTATCCTTTCTAGTGAATTAAATGACAGCGAAATTAATCAATTTCTCATTTTTGCTTGTGGCCCCCCTGAGACCTTTCTAATACCCCGCTTTGAGAAACAAAAGATTAAACTAATGCTAATTGAACAGATTCTTGCACATCCCTGTATCATGAGTAGACAGAGGACAAAGGTATGAGGACCGTGCAACTTATTCTGATGCTCCAGTTTCACGTTACTCCATCAGGGAGGTCCAGGAGGGAATCGCATGTATTTTGCATGACCAGTGTCAACTACTTCGACTCAGGTTAAGAGCTGAGTGGACACACAAGATTTAAATTCACCAAAGTGACTCCTCAAGCAGAATTTGTAAGCATCGCAGATGTAAAAAAATCAAGAGGCCGGGGGGAAAGGGATATCACTAATTTAACATAACTGCTTTAGGACAGGTTTAAGTGCTACAAGTTATTTTTTATTCATCAAAGACAGCGAGTGAGAAATGTTTACTGAAATGTAAGGCTAACATTTTAACATAGGCTAGAATTTTAATCAAACAGTTGCCTGTCACAAAGCAAAAACGTAGGGGAGCTTGCAGCTTTCTTTTGCTTTGTGTGGGTTAAATCCCTTCTTCATAGGCTTATGGTAAAATTATTAGAATGTCTCTTGAACCTAATATAGCATAGCAGAGACTATTGTAATAGCCAGGGATTCCTTTTCTCTCAAAGCCTATGTAACCTAATAAAAGAATTGATTACACTGGGCATTGCTCAAACTGGCAGTATGCTCCAGGGTAGGAAAAAATGATTTTTTTTCATAGACCACAGAGCACACAGTAAAAAAAAATATAGACCCAAGTCAAGTCAGGGCAGACCCTTTAATTCTATTACAGCAGAAAAAGTGCACCAACAATATTAACAAATCTGCTCATAAGCAGTTTTTCATGCTTAATTCTGACCTGCACATATAAAGCAAAATTATGTTTCCATTAATAACAGATAGAGTTCCGAATTCATCTCGGATTGATCCATACAGACACAGTTTCAGTCTGCTTTCCTGGTATAGGTTATCAGTATTGCTCCCAACAATACCAACAGTGACTTAGTGAGGTTTTCCTTCTCTATCCGTTTTTATAGGGTTCACAGCTGAAAACAGACATTTCATTTCTGTGTACAGTAGGTCAGTTTACTGATGTCCATGTTGTTACTTTTTAATAAGAAAATGGGTTAATGTTCCAACATTTAATTGGAAATTTAATTAGTAATGATTTCACAGGTCAAAGATGAAGTTCCGTTTGACATATATTCTGGATTACATCCTAAATCAATGGCTTGTTAGTGGGAGGTGGAAGTAGAAAAACTAATATAAAACCCTAAAGCCCAGAATGCATTTTTACATTTTGTTTTCTATCAAATTCTGATTCATTTTTGCCACTTTTCAGTGCTGTTTTATTTCTATAATTTAATGCTTAGTGAGTTCCCCATTGTCACCAACAATAAGTGTTTAAATTAAAGATGGGAAAAACAACAGAGGCCTGCTTTTGACTGGAATCCAGTACAGTCAATGCTATGGTGGCCTAATTTGTAAAGCATTTGTTTTCCTGTGCTAAAATCAATGTGACCAAGATTTAAACTGTATGTTCAGCAGCCATGTACACTCTACAGTCCTAAACAACATTATTGATTGATTCTAGGGTTATTTGGGGGATAAAGTTAACATAATAAATTGTGGTTTGAGCTCTGTTCTTGTGTGTTCATTTTAAAAGCTGTTTCAAGTTTTTGTTCCTCATACATATAACGCAGAAGGTGCACACATGCCAAGGACACACAGACCCAACAATTCAACATGTTTCTATAACTTTTGCAGTAAATTACATTTTTCAGAATGCCACAATGTTTCATTCAGGTGTATCAAAGTTCAGCATTTAAATCCCTACAGTGTATGAAAAAAAGAGACCTTAGGAACGCTACAAGTACAATGTTAAAAACAAAATAATGAAGCACGGTTTAATCAGAAAACTAGCAGTAAAGCAGGTGTAACCCAAGGCTACACACTGGAGCTGTCAGGACTGGCAGAGTTCCAGCAAAATCAGAAACCATGGCCACACTACGGACCACACTGCAATGTTCATTTACATCAACTTCAAAAGCCGTCATGTTCTCCACAAACAAACCATAAATACGAAGTGGAAAGCCTGTCACTCAGACAGAGGAGGCAGGAAAATGCAGCCTTCTCTATGTTCCGGGAATTAACAAAAGGTGCTGACAACTACATCTAACATCTCGAGACAGGTATAGAGGTAGAAACATTCATCAAAAATTACAATAGAAATGTAATTTACTTGTTATGACTTTCACTGTCCATGCACATCTTTAAATATGACTTGGACAAAATGACAGAGAAAGTAAACAGTTATACAGGATAAGAACCATTTCTTTTGTTGACACAACTACAAGACTGCTGCAGCTACCATTTATTTTCAATAACACTTAATCTGCAGATTCTTTTCATTTGGTCTAGGAAATGTCAGAGAATGGTGATTTGTGCCCATCACAATTTCCTAAGGCTCAAGGTGATGCCATAAAATGTCTTGTTCTGTCCAACAAACTGTTTCAAAACCTTAAGACAGCCTGTTAACAATCACATAAGATAAAGAGAAACAACAAGTCCTCAGCAATGTGAAGCAGGACCTGAGGAATATTTAGTACAGGGACAGTTGCCCATAGAGCGTAATAACAGCTCACCTGGTTGTCCCCTATCTGCATGTCATCCCCCATCCCTCTCCCCACTTTCCTGTCACTCTTCAGCTGCTCTGTCTCAATAAAAAGGCAATAAAAAGCCTTTTAAAAAAATAAAAAAACAACTGCTGCCCCTTAGATTTCCTTCTGATAAAGAATAAACAAACTGTAGCCATCACTAAGGCTGTGTTCACGTTATTTTGGAATAATATCGGACTCATAATGGATGGAAATCGATGCAGCAGAACCTCAGAGATAGTCTTTTTCCATGTATTCTTCCTTGTAAAAGGAAACCCTGGTGTTTACATTACCCACAATACAACTCAACCGCCAAGAGTTTGATCAGAAATTCAGGTGTGTTACGCTCGTAGCCACTAATGTAGCCTGGAGGCGCAAGCCTGAAGCAGAGTTGAGGAACGGGCTGCAAGGGTCTGGTAAGATCACATCTTTCTAACTCAACACCCCCACATTTTTTGTCACTTTCAAGCTTGAAGTCTTAAACAGACTTGAGGCAGTTTATTAGATTCCGTGCTTCATGCAACTTTGATCACATATGCAACAGTACCCCATAAGATCTGTAAACAGACTTTGATGTTGAAATAACTCCCTTTTAATAAAAGTTGAAATACCCGCATTCAAACTTATTTTTAGTCAAGAATTTGAAACTAAACATGCAATACGGCACTATTTACTTCTTCCAAATGGAATACTGTTCTCTAAATATTAGTGGCACAGGCACTGGATTCACTGCAGTGTTTGCAGACTGTGTTGACATTCTACAACTTGTGATTTTAAAGTGGGAGATACTGGAGCCACATGCCCTACTTGTAATTACCACCAGGAGACTAGAGGGAAGATTTCTTTTTTTTTTTTTGCCAGCAGCCTCTAGCTTGTATTTACAGTAAATCTTACAAGACATGATCTGACACGACATTAGAAAATGTCACCAACTACCGCCATAGAAATGGTTGTCAAAGTCCAACACTAAGACTAATCTACAAGAACATGTAGCTTGTTCATGCACTTCCACTTCTGCCACGCTGACAGTGAGAAACAGTCGTGAACTTTGAGAACACCAGTCAGGCACGGTGAGCCGCAGCAGGAAAAGCAATCCCACAGCTGAAAACGATATTGTGCTTAGAAAAAAAATAAAAAAAATAAAGTGTTGGCCGACTGTAGAGGAGGAAGCCGAGGTTGGTTGCCAGATTGGAGCATACATGTCTGGAGTCCTTTAGCAGATTTGTAGCACTGGGAATTCAGTGTGTTTGTGCGTGTGTGTGGTGGGGGTGGGGGGGGGGGGGGGGATATGCTGAAAGCTAAAAATCTGGTCATATTTCTTCAGTTTCCACTGCACTGATCGCAGACAAATCCTTCACATGGAGGCCAACAGTCCGCTGAGAAATACTGCCGATATGTAGAGCAGGAGAGCTAACACCTCCGTACCAGATAGTTTATCTGTTTAGACTCGGTTGATCTCTCCAGCTATTACTCTGACAAATGACACATAGTGTATGTATAACTAATCTTAAAAAACACCCACAGATCATCATCTCTCTTGTCAAAGGCTATTAAAGAATGCCTTTTCATATTTAGCCTTCTACAGTGAGAAAGTTCAGAGCATCACATTGGAACAACGCACTGATTCTGACAGATTTGTTAATTCTATATTATCTAGATTATCGTTATATCCGATGCACATACTGTCAACACATAATAGAATTCAGCTATGAAGGAATAAACTCACATTTTTTATTGCCGATGTAGTAAGCTATTTAAGGTAGTCATATCAACTGTATAACACAGAACAGATTAATTTAATATAGCAACATTTGAAAAATCCAAAAACACTGAATCATTGCTTTATGAACTTGCTATTAGGCATCCCTCATCTACTGTTAAAATAAGTGTTGTAACAAAACTGTAATCCCAAACTTAATTGCTGGGATCTGGAAAAAGGGCGACATTGCCACGACAAAGTCAGACAGGGCAGGACACATGAGCAGTCAGCCAATCAGACAGGTTGCAAACAAGCACATGAGCATCCAATTTCTCTCTCTCCCTCCCCCCTCCCCCCCCATTTTCAGGCATCTCTGTCCCGGACCATCGCACGCTGTCATGTGCCTCAGTCCAGATGTTTTGGATCTGGATCTTTGTCCTCCAGGAGGAGATTCAGCCTCTCATCTTTCTCCCTCTGTGTGTTTGTTTCTTTTCTCCTGTCTGTGTGAATGTTTTCCTCTTGTGTACTTGAGTCTGTCCTCTTTCCAAGTCTCCGTTGGTGGGGAGGAGGTTGTGTGGCTCAGGTTTGTTCAGCAGCACCTGGAAGTGGCGGGCGGGCGGGCGGGCGGGAGTGAGTGAGTGAGTGAGTGACCGAGTGTCCGTCCGTCCGTCCGTCCGTCCCTCCTCTGTTGTTCTTCCAATTTTTTTTAACCATTAAATGTTTTTTGGGCTAGTTTTTCCACAAAATAAATACGATTCACTTTAACAAGCCGACAATTTCGCCAGATAATCGAAACCAGTCGACCTCAACAGCTGAAAGTGTGTTATTGATGACCAAACCTAGAAAAATATGTTCGGAGTTGTAACTCAGCTCACTAATTAACACATTAGAACTTGTTCGTTTAATCCGTACAAAAACCAAACCGTAAAACTGACACTTCACTCAGCCAGACTCGTGGTTTTCAACCCTGTTGCAAGTTTTTGTGCTAAGCTAAGCTAACTGGCTGCGGGCTGTACCCTACAGACAAATAAGAGCGGCCTCAATCTTCTTCTGTAACTTTTCTCTGCCAGAAAGAAAATGTCAAACCTTCTCCCTTAATGTGCACTGTCCTGGAAACCCTACAAGAAGTAGTCAAGTTCAGTGCGCATTGTTTGATGAATGAACTGGGTTCACCTCAGTATCTGCTCAGCCAGGAGTAAAAGTTTCAGTACTCTCTTAAAAAGGTTGAAAGCGTAAGACGAAGGGTTATACAGTGAACAAACATATCTTAGTGCAGGGAAGGTGACGCAGGTTTCACTTATTCAGACCTTCTTAAGGGTTATGCAATCCTGACTGCAAAGCCCCGACCACTGGACAAGAGAAGAGGTCTTGCCCCCCCTTGCTAGACATCTGCCATATGTGGACATTATGTCACATACCATTTCCTCTGTTCAGATTTGTATTCCATGTAGTCCTCTTAAAGGAATTAAAGGGGCCCACCTTCAGTGTAACCTTTTCTTCATTCAGAAATCTCATTTTCTTTCAGTGTCAAGGGAGACAACTTATTAAGTGTGAGATATATTGCCATTTCACGACAAGACTACCAGAATTAGAGGAAAAGGATTATACCCCTGTAACACCACAGAAAGAAAGCAGTGTGCCACAGTGGGTGCCATCCCATCTAGGTGATAAAACCTGATAAAAAGCTGTGAAGTAAATCCCAACAAATGACAGAGCTAACATCCTTCCCAGAAGGTGTCCAAGAAGTGGCCCGTTCCTCTTCAGCAATGACAAGATATACTATTGTGCATCTCAATCCATTTTACAGGTGTTTTTTTCCCCCCACAATGCAAATGTGGAACGTAGCTGGTACAAATGTTCCCAAGTCTGACTCACAATACCACAGGCGGCAGAGAAAGCTATTTCAAATCAAAGGCACTGTGGAATCTGTGTGTGAGGTGCAGAGCATAAGAACTGATTTCATACCAAACATATGTGAACGCCCAATGCAGAAGACAGATTGCTTCCCTGCCGAGCATAGTTACGGAACTACAAGACGTCCAAGCAATCACCAAAAGTGCTTGTGTCCGCTTCTCTCCTTCAGTGAAGCGGGAAATTCTTTGCTGTTATTGTGTGAATGTCATGGGTACATTTCTCAGAAATTATCTGGTCTGTAGAGGAAAGATATTGTTTTTTTTTCCCCACTGTAAAACACACGATTTTTCCTTGACCACTAGATAGCAGTGCTGTAAACGTGAACTAAGGGCTGTGATGTTGGACGTTACAGCGACAGTGATCAATATGAATGCAGATCCCACTGTTCTGGTTGAATAAACAAAGTTAACTCTTTTTAAATGAGTTTGCTTACCCCACTGTAAACATGTAGAGAATTATTGTACAGTAGAATTGGGCTTCTTGTGCGTTTAGCCCACACAGTCTGTAAATATTTGTTTTTATGACTGATCAGAACTTTTGTAATTAAGAATCAGTAGACCTTTTTGATCATCATTATTTATCCGCACATGCCACAATGACTGTTAATGTACCGTTTACTAGAAAGATAAATGCACCCTTTATTCAACAAAATAAACAAGGTTGTTTTAAGGGGGGGGTCATGTTTTTTTCCCCCATGTCCTATGTAGCCTATTTATAAAACTAACCTATGCAAAAAATGATGCTTAAAAAGCTCCATGTAAATAAAGATCATTCATTTTTTTGTTCATTCATTAAGCCCATAAATATCTGTGGGGTGTTTATGGAAAATGCCGCCGACTAGACGGCCGTTTAGCCGGCTGTTGGTGCTTAAAGAAAGTTGTGTCGGTGTCTTGAATAAGATCTTCACTGTCATGGAATAAATGGCAAACAATTGTCTACCGCTCAAGAAGAAATGGCTGTCTTAAGCCGAATCCATGTTTTATTTACTGTGCTTAATGGATGGGGATGGAAAAATGGGGCTTTTTAGTTGATTGAAAACCAAGTCGAGGTCTATCCAACAGGGTAAATTGATTCTATTGAGGCATTCAACTCTGGCCACAAAACATGCATGCTTTCATGATTCAAATATTTCAAGATTCTGACAATAAGGTCATCCACAAAAAGGGGTAATGCATTGAAAACAAATAGTGCACTCCTTTCAGCAGGAACCACCAACGAGCCCCGAAGCCCTTGGTAGAGGTCCTGCACATCACGCTATATCTGAGGAAACCAGCGCTTCACAAAAGGTTCCTTTCACCGCTGATGAAGGACAACATCCTTAGAATTCACTCCACAACGGCAAAGCAAGAGGAGCAAAAATACAGCTCCGAGCATTGAAGGGATTCAAGCAAGGCTGAGCTTCAAAGACATTTCAAAGACCATTTTTACAATTAACAAAATCCAGTTAGGGACTGTTCCAACAATTAAGACACAGGAAATCAATTTGAACAGATTGACAGGCCCACCTGTGAATGTACTTACAGAAGCTGCAAGTAAAACAAGGACCTGGCTTACCAGGAACAGCTTCTTTTTCTTATTGTTTCCAGTAGGTGGTTGCCCTGCTGTTCAGAGAGCACAGATTGGTTTTAGCCTTGAGCCCATCTGTCACTGAAAACTTAAAAAAAAAATATGACTCGCTAATGAGTGCTATGCTCCGAACCAGTTTACCGTTATCTGATGCTGACAGCAAATGCTATAAGAAGCTCTTCCCTTAAGCACTGACTGAGAGCTGCTATAGCTGAATATAAAAACCATATGCTTCACGGGCCCAAACACAAAGTGAAGTGGCAGGTGCAACAACAACATCTTGACATCACCACAGCACATAACAAAAACAGAATAACTAAATAGCAACGCTGACTCATTTGCAGTCACAAGGCGTGGATGCATATGGATATGCTGCAAGGTTTCAACCGTGTGTATGCCAGTGTCTTCCTTACAACAGGATGAAACCTCTTCAAACACAGCCACGGAGTGAGGGGCTTCGTTTCACCACATGTAAATCAATTAGGCTAGAACATGAGAGCTGGTGTGTCACACTGCTGCTTTGTCTGCTCTCTGTCCAGTGTCTACTCTCAGAGATAGGCTGGTGCTGGGAAGGCTGCCAACTACATACAAACCATGACTGGGCAAACACCGCTCCCCAGGCCATGTTATGCAGCTGACTGCAGACGCAGCTACGAGCAATCAGTGGTATTTAATCACTGCATTTGCCACACCTAGTTCGATGTAACACTGTTAGTCATAATCTATTCCATCTATTTATCCAGGTTAACCTCAATATATTCTTTCAACATGTTGGTTTCCCCAGGAAATTATTTGCCAAGGTGGTAGACCATCCGGGTCTTATGATCAATCTATGAAATAGATCATTTCCCTAACACCTATTTCACACTATGATTAGTCTGGTTAAGTTTACTCTGTGGTTCACCTGTCTGCCGAACCATGTGTCCGGATGATTATGATCCTTTGCAACTCTATTGTTTTCGGATGTTTTAACGATCAATCGAGAAAATAATTGGCAGATTCCTCTATAATGAATGAATGAGATAATTACCCAAGAAACGGTGCAACTGCTCAATTTCCCTGAAAGTTAACGTTTTATTCTATAAAAGCACTCATTTAGGAAGATAGCGGAGGAGAGCTTTCTTTCAGGCGAGGTAGCCCGGTTCCACTATGAAGCACTGCAAGGTTCTATTAAAAAAGGTCCAGTGTGTAGAATTTAGTGGCCTCTAGTAGTGCAGCTGCAGAGTGTAGTATGAATAACCTATGAATATTATATTCCATTTCTGCCAGTAGAATCTCCTAAATTTTACACACTGGACCTGTACATGATATGGTATGAGTGGAGACTTTTTGGCACCAACCAAAAAGTGTCTGTAGTGCTAAACAGAAAATTGTCAAGTATGAAAAGCTGGCATCAAAAGTTGTTTACAGATTCTCTAATTCGATAAATTTGATTTGTAAAGTCAAGAACTAACAAATAATGCAATTTACTGAGTCTGTGACAAAAAGCTGCTTCTGTTTAGTTTGGCTTCTTTTGTTAAACGGAAAAAAAAAAAAAGGGTTTGTACAATAAGATATAGAAAAGTATTGTTTTACTATCCAAACCAAACTCTTACTGTATCAGCAATACTACAAAGAAATCTATGTTAGACATTAAGTCTGAGGTCTTATTTTTTCTAACTGTGAGGAAACATGGCTGTATCATAGCACAATGAGTAACCAGAAAACCCCGGCTTCAAACTGCTCTTATCGCCAAACAAAGCTCGCTGAAGTGTCCTAGAGCAAAAACCTTCATCCTATCAGCTGCAGGAACGCTGCTCTGCACCTGACCTCTGACCGTCACGTGGAGCAGAGTGGTCGAGAAGAAAAGGTGGATTTCCCTTCGGGCGTCACATATATAAAAGTGACGTAGTTGCTCCAGCCAGTATGGAGAGTCACCGATCTCAATGGCACCTCGATAAAACAAATCCCTGTGAGGCTCTTATTTCATCAGCTCTGCAGGAAAATGAGTCGTTAGCCTGTTTGCGGCGGTATGCGTGAGCCAATATGTGAAACTTTAAGTCTGAGGTGAGAAGAATGAGGAATAATAGATTCATTACAGTACTGTATTGCACCCAGAGTAGTCTTAAAGTCCATGATATTGCTTTTTCACACCTGGGGATTTGTCTGCTTAGCTGTTCATCCAGCGATTCTACTGCATTTCCCTTGAGATACTCCCACAAATTGTTTATTTAGCATATGAGTGTGACAAGGAGAGAGTGGTTTAAACTGCTAGAGTGAGTGAGTACAGCGAGGTGTCTGGTGTGTGTGTGTTTGTGTGTGTGCGGGGGGGGGAAGAGACTTGAGGTCTCTGAGGCCAAGAGCCTCTGAAACAATCCTCGGAGGCAACCGGCCATGCGCCAAATCTGTTACTGCAATTACTTTTGACAGCAGCGCCTTCATTGTCCAGGAAGGTGGGTATCCCAGCGCTAAGCAACGCTGACCACAGGCGTTAGCGGGATTTGTGTAGGCAGGAGTATTGCAGCACACTTGCTTCGCAGGCTTGGTGAAGCCATCAAGGAGAGTATATTCTTTAGTGCACACGTAGGCGTTTCTTTTGTGTGGTAATGAAATTGAGGCAAGACTTAGTGAAAATGAGTAGGAGAGGGGAGATACTGTGCAGAATGCCTGAAAGGATGCAAGGGACGGTTATGCTGTAAATATGGAAAGAATTGTACTCTTCCACAGCGCAGCCTCCTCCTTCGTTCCTACTAAATTTGAGCGCCTTTAAATAGGACTCCAAATAAAGAGACAGAGACAAAAAGGTGCTCAGTTTGCCTCTCAGCCGTGCACTTAAGCCATGCATTGCAAAGTCATACTCTGCTTACAGCTGGAAACGGTGCTGTGTGTGTTGCTGCTGCTGCTGCATCAATAACAAGGAGTTTGATATTAAAAGGAGGATTAGTGTTTTCGGAGTCCAACTAGATCACTGTGACATGTCGGGAAATCATCTTTGGGATGTTTGACATGGGATTCCATACACATTGCCATTCAAGATGCCGGCCTATGTAGGACAAACTATAGGTTTATCTGTTGTGTAAGAGCCCACCCACTATGAAAGACATGACTTTGGAGACACACACACACAGAAATCAAAAGGAGATGGTTGTGTTAAATGTGTTCACCATGAGTGAGCAACTCTTATCTCTCCCTGTAATACTCAGATATTTGATGGATTACTGCTTCTTGTGTGGCTCTGGTCGTAGTGTAATGGTCACCTGCTGGTCCTATTTATATCTCATGTAATGTATATTCCTGTATTATCCCTATAGTAACTTACAGTGCGCCTGCGATTCTCAATGTTAAAGTTCCCGTTAATGTTCCCCTAAAGAAAAACATACCAGATGTATCATACTATTCCTGCAGCACCTTTACTGAGACATTGGTAGAGGCTCTTCTAAAAGTGTGAGAGAGAGAGTGTGTGTGTGTGTGTGTGTGTGTGTGTGTGTGTCTCTCTTTCTATATGTCCCTCCATCTGCAGAAATGACCAATCAGAACAGCAGCCAACCTCTGCGGTTGCATGTTGCTGAAATTTGGCCCCATCACTTTTCTATGCAATACAATTATGATCCTGAGAGCCCGCTGGAGGGGGCGCAGGGTAGGTGGAAAGGGGGGGAATGGGGGGTTGGTCACTCACCATATGAAAGCGCCGCCACACAGATGAGGAGAGTCCACCTGCATTCCCGTACTCCTGACATGGTAGAAATCCCAGCAGGCGGATGTTTAATCCCAGTTGTTCCAGTAGCCGATGGTGGAATGAACCTCTCTGCAGGTGTCAGCCTCCACACGATGCTGTTGCAGTTCGTCCGGGATCTTAAGTTGAATAATGCGCAATAGATATATATGTATCAAACGAGTATGTGAGCGTGTGTGTGAGACACAGTGTGAGTGATGCCTCGGTCGAGGTCTTCAAAAATGTTACTGTCCAAACACAGTCTTTTTTTTTTTTTTTTTACAGTGTCTTTGCGAGCAGCAAACCTAAGGCACGGCCAAACCGCGTCTTCTCCAGACAGAAGCGAGCGTTTTTCCACATGGGGAGAAAGAAAGTTACAAGTATCCTGCTCCAAATTGGACAACTGGGGAGGGGGAGGAGGAGAGAACCTCGGTGTTCCTGAAGCGGATCCAAGTCCCTTTGCGCGCAACCCGATAAATGCCCCCCAAAAATCATAAATCAATGGACATCCGTGGAGAGATGACGCGCGCCCTGGCTTAAAACAGAGGAATCCTCCGTGCCTTAACCCCCCCCTCCTCCAAAAAAAAAAAAAGGGCTACACTAGAATAAATAAGCAGAAGAGAAAGAGCAGTAGATGGTGTGTGTGTGATTAGTCATTCTCCAATTAAGAATTCAAAAAATGAAATTCCTTGCGCAAATCGTGGAGCGAAAGGCGGCGAAGAGATCCGGATCCGCACCGCGCTGCTTCGGCTCTCACTCACTCACTTCCCGGCTTTCATTTAAACCCCCACCGCCGAGGGAAGAGAGAAGGAATACATTCTGAGCTGTAAACGGTGAAACTGCACCCTTACACAACCCAGAAAGGTCCAGGTTAGCTCCAACAAAAAGAGACTGCTTTGCTTCCCTCCTCCTCCTCCTCCTCCTCCTCCTCTTCCTCAGGTCTCCAGCAGTTCACCTACCGCAGCGTGTTGCGACAGTCACTCCGAGAGCAGGAGAAGAGCGCAGATTGTCCGGTAAAAACTCCTGATACTTTCTTTTTCCGTTTTTACTTTGTGCTGTTAAGCCAGAAAGCCGGAGCGGAGCATCGTCGGTGCCGCTTACCGGAGTCTGAAACACAGCCAAGTCCGGCGAACTCTCCGCTTCTTCTGTTTTAATCCCTAATTATCGGACTTAACCGCACCTGTCGGAGGTGTTCCTGCCGGGGACGGAGCTCACTGAGCGGCTGTCTTCCACCACAGCTGTCTTGGTCCGGGTTTTAACTCCGCTCCAAACTAAACGTGTTCACCTTAAAATGTATAGAGCCGCAGCTCGCGCCCGTGAAGCCCGCAGCAATGTAAAAGCCCATATCCGCTAATAATTTTCAAAATAAAACACACACTGGTTTTTTTCTAAATTTGAGTAATGTAAAGTGAATAAATATTTTTTTTTTTCAGTAGCTAGGCCTATACATGAAAACACAATGTCTTTACAGTGCTAATGCATATTTACACAATACACATAATTATAGCTCCATTAGTTTATCATACAATTACTGTCTTCTCTTTCTTTTTCTTATATTATTATTATTATTATTATTGCAACAAATAGTTGAATATATATTGCATTGATATACAGTGTTACAGGCAAAGATAATGCAACCACTAACAAATGCAAAGCAGAAGGAGATATGAAATATTAAAATATTAAAACCAGACGCATTAGTTTAAGCAGAACTTGAAGAGATAATACTGACTTTAAGTTCACGATGGATCCCTAACAATCCCTAATTCAAGATCATTAACACCATCCTCGCAATGGAAAGTCTCACTCATTAAACCTAATTCAAAATGACTTTAAAGTCATTTTTATATAGCCTATAAAGTTAAGTTAAAATTAAAGTTTATTTTAGGCCTCAGCTGAAATGAATTTTTCTGTCGCCAGACCACTAGAATTCATTTTAGTCTAAATTTCAGCCGACTACCCAACAGGTAAATGATAAAGTTTGCATGCTTTTATTTTAAAGGCAAGGCGACTGACGTCCGGTCTGGTCCATGTTAGCTGTGGTGAGCTTGATGGAGCTCAAACCGGGCATCACGGACAAAAATTAATCACGTGAGTGGCTTACCCGCCTCCTCCTCATCAGAGAGGAAAATATCTCACCGAAGAAAGAGCCTTCACCCCTGCCTAGTCACGGCCTCAGTGGAGTCCCAGCAGGCAGTCTGAGCGTGGTTCTGGTTTGGGGGGGGGAGTAGGCGTGGGCATCTGGCTTTAGCTTACAGCTTCAGTACATTAAACAAGATTGATGTTTGATATTAAAGATTGGGACACTTCAATTTGTCAGGCATCAGAGCTTTTCTCACAGCAAACATGTTTACTTGACAAACACAGGTGAAACTTATTACATCAACAATGGCTGCATCCCATTCAGGTGTGCCGGGTGTTCACCTTCATGCAACAGAGCCATCATCAGTGTTACTGGGCTACACCTACGCCTTTTTCTCTGTTACGTCAAATGTCAGCCATCAGAAGGCTCTCTGATGAGGTTAAATAAGGAGGCTAATAGGTTAATTATAGCCTACCATAAAGCTCTTTTCAGACATGGAATACATTAAGTTGCTGGCTTGAGATAGGTATCCATTATGTAAATGTTCCATAATATCTTTATTCATACATGACATGACGGATAAAAACAATATCATGGAAGGAAAAAGAGTTCTCAGCTGTCTCGCAGGCTGCATCAGTGATGGGTTTTAAAATTTATTTTGCTCTTCATTGTTTATGATTGGCTGAATTCTGCTCTTATTTCATCATGTCTGACAGTGCACTAACATAGAACAGTAGTACGTTAAGCTGGTTCACAGTGCGTTGCGGTATATTGAGAACTGTATTGATATTGTGGTTGTACGAGCTTTTTAAATCTCTCTTTTAATGGAATACGGACTGATCTGACATGAGAAGAGTCTCAGCAGGTAAAACCTGAGAACTGTTACAGAAATGTTATAGGTCCAATTTAGTAAAGGTCTCAGCATGGTCCAGGCGTCAACCTGTGTGCTATCACGTCTGTGCTGTGTGAGCACTGTCCGCAATAACAATGGACATATCTGCAGCAGCACACAGGTAGGAGAAAGAATAAGCCACACGTGGCATTGTTAAAACTATAACAATGGCAGAGAGCCCCCGTGGCCGAGGGGTTGATATGCCAACCATGAACAACAATAGCCCAGGTTTGTCCATCTGGGGATCTTTTCAGCATCAGTCAGTCCTTCATTTACTGTCATCTCTCTACCGGTGCCATAACAGTATAAAATTCTTCTCATTCTTCTCGTCTATAAAGCTGTTGGTTAGCTCATTGTCACCGAGCCAATCAATAAGGAGCAGCAGACCTTTTTCACAGCAGAAAAAGCACAAGGCATCTCTGTTAAAACATCCAGTGTGTAATATTTAGGAGGATCTGTTGGTAGAAATGGAATATCATATTTATAGATATTTTTTCATTAGCGTGTCCTCTTCTACAGAAACCACCATTTTTCTACAGTAGACCAGAACGGACCAACCAAACACTGGCTCTAGATAGGTACTTTGGTGTTTTTTTCGCAGGTTTTGTGGCCACCGTAGTTTCTCCTACACGTTTGGATCAGGAGGGTGAGGTGAGGGCATTGGAATCTGCAACTACACCACTAGATGCCACTAAATACACAGCAGTCCTTTATGTTTACCAGTAAGCCATGACAGTGAGCCAGCATACACAGTGGCAGCCTCCTGAAACTAGTAAAGCTGTTCACCCCAAAATCCAAAATACATATTTTTCCTCTCACCGGCAGTGCTATTCATCCATGTAGATTGCTTTGGTGTGAGTTGCCGAGTTCTGAAGATATCAGTTGTAGAGGTGTCTGCCTTCTCTTTAATATAATGGAACCATATGAAACTTGGCTTGTGGCGCTCAAAGCAACCAAAAGTAAATTTTAAAAATTCAACAGCAATGTCTCTTTGCAGAAATCATGACCCGGTTACTCAAGATAATCCTCAAACCTTGTTGTGAGGTTCATGTAGGAACTATTTTCTTTCTACGTAGCACCGTGCTGAAGGAAGCGTGCATCTACTCAGATAGCAAACAGTTGGCAGTTGGTGTATAGTGTAGAAAGAAAATATTTCCAACTTGAAACTGTTCACAACAAGGTCAGTTGATTATCTTGACTACTTGACTCATTATTTCTGGAAAAAAAACATTGCTGTTTCGTGTGTATTTTTGCAGGACCACAAGCCAAGTGCAATCATTATATTCAATCATCTCATCTCTATCTCTAAAACTCAGCAACTCACACCAGAATAGCAGATATATAGAGTTTTTATTGCCTTTTTTTTAATTGATTGTGACAGCTGAAGTTTGACAGGAAAGGTTGGGGGGAAAGAGGTAGGGGATGACATGCAGCAATTGGCAACATGTCAAACATGTGGCTGCTGCAGCAAGTGCTCAGCCTTTGTAAATGGGGCACCAGGTCTAACAGGGGAGCCATCCAGGAGCCCCTAGATGATCACTTTTAACTTTCCTATGCTACTTTCTGTAGTGGGCTGGTTAACAATCTATGCAAAGCACAGAAAGATCAAAGTCAGTAGACAATTCCATGTCAGGTGGTTTTAAATATGGAATTCCTTCCTTGTAGGCTGTTTGTAATGCAGAAAAATGCAGAGCTCATTGTCTTTTTGTTTTTAATAACCTCTTGCAGGAAGAAGCTAATAGGCACGCTAATTCCCATTGTGCCCAAAAACTTAACAAGAGCAGCTTTCCTCGCTTTAGCAGCTAATTTATCAAGACCACTTATGCAAATTAAGTCACTTGCAATTTTCCAGTTAGAACACCTGAGCTGCAGCGCAGCAGCAGGCAGCCAGGTGAGACAGCAGACTGCGGTTCCCCACTGTACCTGCCAGCGGCCAGAAGACAGGCTGCTGCAGGCTTCACTGACATGACTGTTAATGGTTTGTTAATGCGTTTGACTTTGTAATCTATCTTTTTATCCTCTGACAGTTAAAAAAAAGATTTATTTTCTAAATGGAGAACTTATTTCTTCAAACTCTTTTGGCTTTGCAGAAATGAGGGTCTCTCGTGGAGATAAGTTGCACTTCCTCTGGGGATTTAATACCGCCTGCAATTACACTACTAAAACGTTAAAGAGCTATTCATTTAAATCCAATCATCCCCTGTTGTTGCACCTTTCCATTCTCACTTCTCAAACATAATAAATGCATTTTGTCAAATGTGCTAACAAATTCTGCTGCTAGTGTGTACCACATTTCCATGTGAGGAATGATTTTGTTCACAAGTTCGTACCTCAGATTGGTCCCTTTTCATGCAGCGAATACTACTTGGTATTACTGAATGCTGCCGTTTGATGCTGACGCTGGTGTGTTAGCTATCGTCATTTTGTCAACATTTTCTATGCTGGTGCAGCTGTTTGACACATCTTTGTCTTTCTGTTGTCAACAGAGCTTCTGTTTGATGTTCTGAATCTTGAAATCTTGAAATTTTCCCTTCAAAAGTGTCCCCATTATTCCAATCTGTCCTTATTCTTTCAGAATATGTGGATAACTAGTTGTTTTTCCTACTTGAATTTTAAACTTGAATATTTATTTATTGATTATATGACATTATGCTTTTCTTTTTACTACCCTTAATGTAGTTAACACACACACACACTTCACACTGTCTCTCTAGGCTTTCTTATTTCTTTCTGTGTTACAAAAGCAATGTGTTATGTTTTATAAAAACACATTTAAGATATACATAGAGGAAGGGTATTGGGGTTCTGAGACTGAAATGGTACAAAGGTAAGTGGTGAACTGCCAGAGGTAAAAAAAAAAGAATGGTAATGTTATCCAAAACTGAAAAATAATGTACATTTCAGAATTATACAAAAATACCTTTTTCAGGGAACAAGGAATAGGTTTAACAACTTAAAGCTGTTCTGCAGCAATGGAGGTTGATCAAGCCTTGAAAGTTGGTGCTACCAATTCCCAAAGGTGTCCCAACTTGTCTTGATTACTTACAACTCCCTCTGTCTGCATAAAAGTAGCGTTGGAACACAGTGTAGAACCATACTCTCATGAGCGTTATTTGAACAGTGTTATGCTGCAGAAAGTAGTGTGTTGCTATAAAAATGTCGAAAAAGTCTCAGTTTCAACTATAAAGAGAAGACTTCGAGCTGTAGGTTTGACAGGTCGAGTTGCAGCAAGAAAGCCATTGCTAAAATGTCAGAATGAGAAAAAGAGGCTTGCATGGGCCATGAAACACCGCCAATGGAAAACTGCAGACTGGAATTAGTTGTTACGGACTGATGAATCAAAAATGGAAATCTTCAGTTCATCGTACAGGATTTTTGTATGCCAACGAGTAGGCGAAAGGATGGTTCCTCAGTGTGTGACATCAACTGTCAAACATGGAGGAGGAAGCGTGATGGTCTGGAGCTGTTTTGCTGGATCCAGGGTCGGTGACTTGTACAGAGTGAGAGGCACCCTGAACCAAAATGGCTACCACAGCATTCTGCAGCACCATGCAGTACCCTCTGGTATGCGCCTAGTTAGTCAGAAGTTCATCCTACAGCAAGATAATGACCCAAAAGTCTAAGCTATGCCAGAACTACCTTAGGGAAAAAAACAAGATGGTAAGTTTGAAACATGGAGTGGCCAGCACAGTCACCAGACTTCAACCCCATTGAGCTGGTTTGGGATGAACTGAACAAAATAGTGAAAGCAAAGCAACCTACAAGTGCCACACATTTATGGGAACTTCTGCAACAGAGTTGGGAAAGAACTTTCTGAAGAATATTTGATTTCCATTGTAGAAAGAATACCACGAGTGTGTTTAGCTGTTATATCTTCCAAAGGTGGTTTACAATACATTTTGAATTATAAATTGATTTTGATCATTGAACTGCATGAATTTCAATAAAAACCTGGAAAAATCAGATTGTTCTAAAACCTTTTTACATATGTATGTACATATGCATGTTTATGACATATGGTTCTCTAAATGCATAAACATGCTCGGCTAGTGCTACATCGAACTGCATTATTACGTGGATCATGTAAGTCTTGCTTCCAAACTTTTAAAAAGAAATGTTTTTCAAGCGTTTTACACCTTTATTGGACAGAGACAGCTGAAGGCAGACAGCAAATGTTGGGGAGCAAGAGAGGGCCGAAGACATGCACCAAAGGGCCACAGGCTGGATTTGAACCTGCAGCCGCTACAGCAAAGACTCAGCAAAAGAGGGCACTAAAAAAACTTTTACATTTGTGTGTTTTATTGCAAAGTCTTGACAAACATATGTGGCTTGGTTTAACCAACTAAACCCATCATACTGGGCATTTGATACAGCTGTGTGCTGCAGTCACAGCAGCAAAATGTTGAGGTTTCTGCACTACTTAATTTATGTGCAGTCTAGGCAAAGACTTCATGCTTTAAGGCACATAAAAGTAGTGTTTAGTTTTAAATGCTGCAGATGCTCCAGTAACATAATTGCCTTCAACCACGCTTTATACTGTATAATCAAAAACCTAATGATGTGAGAACTAAATACTTTTCTAAATTTATTACTTCTCAGTAGGATAACTCTGCTTGTGTTCATCTGATATATCATGTGGTTGCTGTATTTACTAGTAGTATGGTGCAACTATTTCAGAGCTGATGTAGAAATGTGAAAAATAAAATGTGTGTGGGTGAAAACAGCACCCTCACCACCAACCCAGTCTGCATCCTGCTTCAGAACTGATGGGATGCATACTCACCTAAACTACACTGACACGACAGTGTGTAGCCAATGACCCAATGACAACACCGTGAGCAATTAAAATGATCTAGTCTCCAGATCCATTAATTTCCTCTAGAGCTGAGTGGCCAGAGTCAGCATGTGGACTCTCATTAGGCAGAATGTCAGGAAAGAGACAGGCAATACAGATTTTGTATTCTTTTTGTGGATTTCTTTTCTTCACTGTCCATGTGTTTTAGTTGTGTCAATACACACTCTGCCTGGTAAGTGTGAAATGTTGAAATGGATGTAGATTAGTGCCATTAAACCCATCCAGGCCTCTGTAATTTTAATCTCCATGTATCTCAGATCAAAAATGAAAATGTACAAAGTTCACATGATGACTGTGAGCTACATTAAGACATCCCTTAGTAAATAGTCTAGACGTAAATACTAGTGACATCTATAATCTGCTAACTTAATGCTTTGAAGTCAACATCACAGAAAGCAACCTTAATCATGCCATTCCATACTCAAAACCATTTAAATTTTCTAACCTGCTATCTCCATCTTCTCGTATAGTTTCTGCCATCTTGTGTCTTTTTTGATATTAAAGTAGGTATGATCAGTCTGTGTTATATAACTATATGATATGGGCTCTGCCCATCAAAGCACGGCTCACAAATTACATGGAATATCATTTAATTAATTTAAGGGCATGGTTATTTGACCATGTGCACCGCTACTTATGACTAGCCTCATAAGTATGCAAGTTCCTCCTTACATATTTCACAGAAATCTCTAACCTCTTGAGAGACCTACTGGCGAGAGGAACAAGTAGACATGTGTAAGCGCACAGCAGGAATCTTTCCAGACAATTAAAGCAGAACTGGAGCACCCAAGAGATCAGTATTGGGTTAGTGCTGAAACTAAGGTTTCAGCAGATTAATCCTCCTATGGGCATGGAGCTGTTCTCATGCAGCTGCAGCAAGATAGCCAGCAAAAACCTGTTGCATACATACTGTATAAAGAAGCTTGAGCTGGGCTGAGAACCAGAAGAAGAGGACTATAAACAAACATGTGTATAGAGAGATAGACCCTTACTGCATAGGTCTGCAATTCACACTGGAGACAGAGGCTCTACTAAGGAGCATGGCATTGTATACAGTCTTTCAATCTCAGGCTCACCAGATTTAACTAGAAGGTGGCACATATGCCCCTTAAAATGCTGGTCACAGCCAATGTGCTCTCAGGCTGACGAGGAGTGGGAGCTTGAAATGAAGATCCAGTCTTTCTCTGATTGCATTCAGACACAGGTATCTGCCTCCCCACTAAAGCTGCACCACATAAAGAAGAAAAAGCTAAATGTATTAAAAGGTGGTATAATTGTGCCCAAAACGATGACCAAAACAAGAGGAGCTCATCATGAAACTATCAAAAATACTTGGTGATATGTGGTTCATCCAATCACCTGCCATCTATCATTGGTGAATTTCAACAGTTGGGAGAAGAGCGAAAACATATTTTCCATTGAGAATGGTCTTCAGTGCCGTTCTTTGCTCTTCTTTTGATGAAGCAATGCTCTCCAGTTCTGATATAACTGATGCTAGCAGTATGAAAGCCATCATTAACAATGAGTGTCTACTTGCTGTGTCACACCTATGCCCACCCCCATAGTTGACAGTACTTTGTCAAAGGATGCTGATTGGCCCTGTACCATTATAGTTTGGCCATAAATGTATAGATTGAAGTCTGGCAAAATGGATTTTAGCGTGATCGAGTCCAGCTGCCTCAAAAAGGTTTGCCTTTAAAAGCAGAAAAGATAAACCAAAAGGTAAACATTATTTTCATTAACCATAAAAAACTGAGGAAATCACCACGAGAACTAGCAAATTGATGTCACTCTGTTGAAACGTGAACTGCATGGTTCCTTTATGCTTTACATCAGCTTCTGGCTAAACTATGCCCACTTCAACATGTTTTTCTCTTGTAATAATAATGTCGTTCCATGTATATATGCTTTTTTTCCCCAAAGTACAATGCTAAAAGGAAATGCAAATAAACGTGAACTGCAATCACTTGAGACAAAAACAACAACAATCATCGTAAAAAAAGAAACTGCAGTCACTTTGCAAGTAAGATGAAAGTTCAATCACTCTGTAAGAACATCAGTCCAGTCCATCATCACTGAGCTTCTTTTGCACAGCACGGCTTTTCAAAACAGGCTCGGAGGCTTGATTCTGTCACTCTCACTCATGTTTAATGTTGAGCTTAGATGTGAGCTTTGTTTTCTATGAGGCAACAGCAGAAAACCCCATCTCACAGTGACAGGATGTGGCAGAGGGTCTTTGAATGGGTTGTCCCACTCTTCAGAAAGCCAGATTTCTCTCAGTTGTCAGGCTCAAGGTGGAGTTAGATAAAGGTGTCATTTCAACGAACCTCTCCTTCTCAGGTGAGCTGAAACCAGCAGGAGAGATTTCTCATCCAGTTATATATCTTTTGAAAAGGAGTTTTGAAAGAATCCTAATATGCTCTTTAAGACATACAATCGCTGTGATGGCTTTGAAATCACTGCTTTCAATAAATGCACTCAGATTCTCCAAAGAAACATATGGCCTTGGTCATTTTTCAGTTTTAGTGCTCTTCCAGGTGAGGTCGAAACTCATCTTTGCTCTGCAGCTGCAGATCCTACTCTTGAGCTCTGTGTCTAAAACTGTTGGTTTCATCAGAAATGGACTATTACAAAAATTGCTGCCATACCTCCATTAACAACTCTTACCTTACCTCTTTGAAACAACACAAGTAAGTCAACACCTCACATCTTCACACAAAATGCAGAGAACAACCAGCAGCTCTGTGAGTCTGGCACAGACTAACGTCAGCATGCTAACAGGTGTAACCCTTACCATGTTCACCATCCTAGTTTAGTGTGTTAGCATGATAATATTTGCATATTTACCAGTACACAACACAACAACACAAAATAGCCCAAGGCTGATGGGAATGTCATTACATTTGCAGATACGTGGTCCTAATCTAAAGTATCTGTTATAACAGTTAGTCTTTTGGACCCAGATGCAAACACAGACCAGGAGCCAGGGAAGGAGGACGAGTGGGGCTGGTTGTAAATCTTGTAACCCAAACCAATGACTGTGGCTAGATTACACCACGCCAACCTGCAAAGCACAAAAACCAACAACTAGCAGACTGAGAAATTGGCCGTAGCGATTGGACCACACAGGACACCGAACGGTCTGGTGGATTTTGGATGAATGATCCGGGGTTAAATACCGCACAGGTCTGAGGTGTTGATTAGATGATTATCTGCAGGTGAAAGCAGAGAGAGGAACCAGCACAGACACACACACACAACACAGAGAGTGACAGACTGGGGACAAACATGACACAAAAGGGGGGGGACAGAGTAAAGGGAGAGGCGGCACTGAACCATGACAGTATCGGACAAATTAAATTTTTGCCCTGTTGTTGCCAGGACATGCAAAATCAATAGATTGCCAAACTTCTTCATTCTGAGGGGACACAAATTTCATGGCAATCCTTCCAACAGGCTAGCTGTTGAGATATTTCAGCCTGGATTTAAGTGGTCGAGACCATGTGCAGTTCAGGCTGCTGTCTCTGCTTTGATGTTTGGGACTGCTCTGTGGGTAATGATGTATGTCCAGTGCACATTGGATGGAACCCTCTTGATTTGTGCCAGTTATCCGCTTCTTGTCCCTGCCATCGCCTGCATACCATCCTTGCAAAAGCCCTCACAGTTTCCTCCCGTTTCATGTCATGTTCTGTCAGGTAACCGTCAAGTATCTTGAAATGTTCCTTAGCTATAACTACCACTTGCAAATCCTCACTAAGAGACTGAATTGACGCAACGAACAAGCAATCTTTATTGTTGTCACCGGCCTCATCAACTTGTAAGGTGAATCATTTGCCTGGTAGTGTGTAATTAAGTTGTTTTTCCAAATCATTTGAAGTGTTCAATATATGTCCTCTCCGATTGTGTCGCTGGACAATGGGACGGCCTTTAAATCCTCCAGCATGTGTAACTATTTGCATTTATAAGCAGTATAAGAACATTTTAGGCTCTTTAGGTTTTTAGTTTAAATTGTTTATTTCAGTTTACATCAATTGATTGAATTCCCTGCCTATTTTGCAAAAAGCCATTTTGCTGACCTGAATCTTGGTAGCCCCTCTTGTGTGAAAGCACTCTGTTTGCTGTTCCCACATGAAGCAGATAAATTCGGCATTAGTTCTGCTTCACATTCTTTCCACTGGTCATCCACACCCACACGCTGGGGTTGTGGCACAGTTTGAGAACCCCGGCCATATCACAGTTCCTCTATAGGAGGCCTCATGAAAGGAAGGAGATTTGTAATTCCCGAGAGTTAAAAAGCAAAGCTGTTTCAGAGATTTCACACAAGGGACACAAGGGTGTTTCATAGTGTAGAGCACGAGCACAGCGTGCGGTCTGTTGTGTGCCAGCAATTGTCTGGTCTTGTAACACAGTGTGAAACTTGTGTGAAACATGCAGTTTCATGCCCAGAGGTGCTTGTGTCATTATAGTGACGCGTGAGATCCTGGCAGGTGTTGGGGTTAACATGTTTATGTTGTACGTCGTGTCGTAAGCCTTACATCGATTAATTTGCTGATTATTTTAAGAAAGGAGAAGCCTTTCACACCTCCATAAAGCATGTCTTTGATGGGCTACAATCTATGCCTGCTGTGCGTATCATTCCAGACTAGACACAGATAATGACCCCAGTTTTCCTCTTCAGTCTTTTGTCATCTATGACTTTCAGCATGTGATGAGCAGCCCTACTACGTGGTCATGCCATAAACTTCTCAGTCACAAGTAATTTTGATTTTGAATTGACTATATTTTACTATTCAACACTAAGATATTACGCCTTCTTAATCCAGCTAAAAACATAACGTCAACAGCTGTCTGTGGTTCTATGAGCAGATTTGTGCTATTAAAGGAGATTGTCATAAGGCACAACATAAATGAAGGAGTCAGTAAACTTGTTTTTCATTTGCGCATGAAGGAATTACTGACAATTTAATGTTGCTCTTCAGGCAGCTAGAGAAAATATGTTTGTAATCTTATTGCTGAGAGTAGCAATAACTGCAGAACTTTATTAAAGGCCACTTATCAAGTGGTGAATCCAGTGTTTGGTCACTATGGAGAACGAAATGAAAAGTTCTGGATTTTCTCCACAGCAACAAATGCGAAGATGTGGATGCACACAATGGCAGCATACTCACAAACATCACAAACAGGGTGAAGGAGTTCACATTTCAGTCGATATTTCTCTAAATATTCCTTAAAACACATTTCAGCTCTAAATACAACTCATCTTCTCTCATTTTGCAAACTGGAAAATCTCCGTTAACCAAAAAAAACGGGGACTGAGCTGTATGAAGCTTGTATCTCAACAGGATCAGACATCTAGCTAATAATGTAATAAAGACTGTGAAGTGTACTTCGGGAGCATAAGGGAAGAGAGAAGAACACCATTAGAACGCCTAGTTAGCTGAAAGCCTGAAGTCTTAGTGCAGTATACATCTTTAATCTAGGTCAGACCATTTCTGGCACAGATGGATGAGTAATATACCCTAATGTTAAATATTTTTCCATACATTTCACATTTCCTTTTTCAAGTCTTCCTTGGATATCACAACTGTGGCACAAGCTGTCACAGTTGTGATATCATCCTTTCACAGGTAGGATTTCCAAAAGCAAAGACTGCCCACACCTATTTCTTCCTTGGATATCACAACTGTGGCACAAGCTGTCACAGTTGTGATATCATCCTTTCACAGGTAGGATTTCCAAAAGCAAAGACTGCCCACACCTATTTCTACCTTGACCATAAGCGCATTTGTGACCTCAGCACTCCGGTGCTCTGTGTTTCAGCCAAGCCTCAGGGACAGAGTCACAAGGTACCTCTTACGCTTTCTCCAATAAGTAACAGTGAGATGCCTCTTCAAAGATATTTTCATGGTTACACAGATGTCTACCATCTGCCTGGATTGATAAAAAGTTTGCTTAGAGTAAAACCAGAATTTTGGTGAGAAGTTGAGTACTTCTGTTTGTCTTTACTGGGGTTGGTGGTTGAGCTTTGTATGGGTCTATTAAGCAAAGTGAACACAGTGTTCCAAGATAATGCCACATTCATTCCAAGGAAAACTGTTTCTCAGTTTCTGTTTTTGGGCCCAAACTGTAGCATTAGATGTATCTGTGCAACCGAGATCCTTTTCAATCGACATGGAAGCTGCTGTGGTGGTTGATAGAAGCTGTTAACGTTTTTTCCAAAAACTTAAAAATATTAATAAAATTACACCCCCATTCTTTAAGATGCACCTATCCATATTTTTGTATCAAAGGTTATATATTTGAGATTTAAAACAAAATGAATATAGCAGCAACAACTATTTGCTACATGTAGATATAGTGGAGTAATGATGGCCTGAGCAGAGACTTCCTTCGCCTGTGTTGCTATCCCAGCCTCTCTGTGGTTTGTGTATGAATCCAGTCTGGCAGTCGTGCATGTTAGTGCATGAGTCCCTCCGTTTCTAACTGAGCAGAGCACCAGAAACTGCTGTTTTTCTTATCTATGTTATTGAATTAAGAATTTATTTTGACCAAAGCAGAGTTGGTGATTGTCGGAACAGCGGGAAGATGAACAAAGATGGTTTTGGTGAGTTTTAATTTGTTTCTGTCCACTTTGAATGAAGTTATGATGAACTGGGGGGTAAAATTGCCACTTTTTTTCTATGGAACCCGTCATGAGCAATTATGATGTTACGACTATTTAGGGATCCTTTTCATAATGTTGTCAGACAATTAGAATGTGAGCCTTTCGGTGGCAAAAACAAGTACTTTCAGTCTACTTTGATGGGCACATTGTCCCCAAGGATTACATTACATGGCAGCCAGCCGCCCGTTTAGCAACTATATTCTCATCTCTGTGAATTAAGAGTTTATTTTGACCAAATCAGCGCTGGTCATTGTTGGAAAGACTGTGCAAAGAACAAAGACCATTTTGGTGCGTTTCATTTTGTTTATGTCCTGTCTGAGGTGGGTTTCACAATTATCTACTAGGTAACATTACTGTTTTTTTCACTGGAGTCGGGTCTGATAGCTCTCATCAACCCCATTTCTTCCAACAGCAGGTAGCAGTTTTTAGAGAAATGTTTTGCTAAACCCGCTGTACGTGCAGACAGATAAAGTGAGCATTTAGCTGGTAAACATAGTGGAGCATATAGCAGTTTAAGAGCCAGATATGGTTTTTCAGAACCGATCTAAAAGAGTCCACCTTGACCGGCCCCAACTCCAGATGAATGCTAATGGCGCTCCATGTGTGCTAGATGTTTAAACAACTTTCACAACTTTATAAGGTGATAAGGTGTCAGCGTTGTGCGTTGTTGTTCATTTTCTTTGGAAATACTTATTCCCCTTTACTCTTAAATGCTGAAGCTGCCTGGTGTTTTGTATGCCACCAGGGACACTGACCCTGAAACTCCTCATATGTTTCTTACAGCAGAGACTGTTACTACCAATATACGCACACATATCACTCCCAGATTTCATATCAGTACCTATTGAACATCTGAATTTGCTACACTAGAAACAGGTAACTTCTTCCACACACAGCATAGTGCAGTAAACAACCATCCTGAAGGCTGTGAAGGCTGTGTAATTTACTCACTTGCTTGCAGCACACATGGGATGTGAATATGAAATTTGTTATTTTTATACAATTTAAAGTCTGTGAATAGTTTATTAAATTGGTGCTCCTGACATTTCATTTGAAACACATCTCAGCCTTATAACAGCACTGTCAAACTGCATTACACATTAGATCAATCCTCCAAACCTTAGCATGGAAAAGTTTCAGTTTAAGATTTATACTTGGATAAATCTAACATATATCATCTTATTACGTGTTGTTAAATATTATTGTGATTGAAGCTTGTGGATGGTGGCACCCAAAGGTTTCGCACTCATAGAACTGGTGTTTGGAAATAACCATTAAACTATATTAGTACCTGGGGTGTATAACAGCCCGGTCGAACCAGTCACATTTATACAGTAAATCACTGTATAAGATAAAAGGTTAATTCTTAAGGACATTTCTATAGCCTACAATAAATAGTGTCCTCAGAGTATGAAGATGAACACTAGCCACCACTTTGGCTCTCCGGGTAGCAATGACCTTGTTCTGCACAACTAATGAACCTGAGTCACCCTCTGAATGAGGTCTGCAAACATGCATTATATGGATTTTCTAGCCTTGCACAGCCTCAAATACCACTGAAATTGGCTCTTTATCAATTTATGTTTACTCTGAAGATGCTTCAAACATTGTGACGCTGACCCCTGTAAGACCAGTGTATAGTATACAAAGGTAGTTTTTACAAATTCAGAAGGTGCAGAAACTGAAGAAAGATGGCTGGTAATAACAGCAGATCTTTATGTTCCCTTCTGTTACCTGCTGCTGGTCTACCAGGGAACATGGGAATAATTGATAAAGTTACCTAATAGGTACTTTTATATCTACGTGTATGATAACCCTTATCTCTGAGGTATAATATTACTGTATTGCAATGTAATGGATTTTTTTTTCTTAGCTCAATCTGAAAATGCTTCTAAAGTGTGTTTACACTAATTCATTAAATTGTTATTGCGACCTGCTTCAGTTGTAGCATTAGCATCCTTCAGCATCCTTTTTTACATATAGCAATAGCAGCTGGAACTGATCTACCATCCTCCTCAATCACAGCACCTGTTTTCGTAGCTGTTTGTTAAAGCTTTAAAAGTTATTAGCAAATGTTAAATGGATAATAATAATAATAATAATAAATACATTAGGACATTCTGCTTAGCTACACAACGTTAGTAATGTGATGGCTAAAAAGACTGTAACTGGATTGTTAAAATGCATTATCATGCTAAACTAACTTGCATATGCATGACCTTTCATTCAGCAGATGAACTAATGTGCTTTGACTGTCTGATGCATTGTGGGCCTTACTGCACTAAACAGATGCACAAGAAAATAATATGTGACGTATAATCTATTTTGCCACGTCAACAGGCTTAACTTCTGACCTGCTGCAGCTGGTCATTGCTAATGACCATGATGTATGTAGGTAGAGGCCGGTCACATTTGGAGACATTATGCTTAACTTTACATGCTGAAATGCCCAGATGTTTGATACCAGAAGCTTCCCTAGTAGTTAATTCTGTTCCATTCCATCCACACTGTTGTAAAACAGAGCTGGGTGAGGAAGAATAAATCATCTGTAGAGTCCTGTTGGTCCTGTATATTCATGCCTTTGGGTGCTGAATATATAAATCTTGTTTTAATTATAATTTAAATGTTTGGAGAGACTAAAATCCCTGTCGCCATGTTTTCTGTGTGTTATGATTCGCACCAGGAGTTTCATTTTGGAATAACAACATGTACTCACAGCTAACCTTGTTGTATAATAAAATGTGGGAAAAAAAGAAAGAAAAGCGCCATTCAAGACTACATTTAGTTTGCAAATTGGTGCATTTACATGCACACAATAATGTCACTAACCCTGCAAGACAGCCTGAAGCTGTTTAAGCTGCAAAAAAAAAATGACAAGTCCTCGTGATAATCCTGTTTACAAGACGGAAGGAATTATTTTGACTGTCCAGAGGTAATTCAGGAAATGATGAAGTTCTACACCACGCTCATGCTCAAAATTTCTGCTTACTTCCTACAGCATTCCCTTTGAGCCAGCTCGATAGTACATTTGATATGACTTATATAATTGTTTTCAGAACTGTGTGTCCTCAGTAGCCCCAATGAGGTCCATCTCAGTGTCCGCAAATCTTCTCGAGCTTTCCCAAAATAAATCTGAAAATGCTATTTTGTCTCCCTGGCCAAGCTTAAAAAACACTACACTACCTTCGATAGCTTCATTGAATCATAAATGTGCGTTTTATAACTTTATATATTTATTAACTTTGTATTCCCTGTGTAAGACACCAATCCTCGGTACACTTTGTGAGCAGGAGTGTGTATTCACCCTTTTTCTCTAATGTACATGTGGTGTAATCTCTTGAAGAAAGTGCATTTATTATACACAGTATGTCATACACAGGATAATCACTTTTTTTTACTTTAAATTTAAACTCTGAAAAGAATGATTTTGTGACCACATACTGCTGAGATACTAGTATTAACTTGCTTTTCATGTTTCCAGGATTATTACAGTACATGTTCCTTCATTGGCTGAGAAACATTTCCAATGGCAGAAAAAGTACTCAGATCCTTTACTTAAGTCAAAGTACCAATACAACAATGTAAAATACTTCATTGTAACTAAAGGTCTTGCAAAATCTTTCATCACCTTATCTTACTTCAGTAAAAGTACGGAAACTATTCTCAGCAAAACCTGTACATGAAGTAACAAAAGTAAACACATTCTTTCTGCAGTAAAATGTCCCTAATGACATTATTGTTAATACTGATGCATCAATATAACAAGCTGCATTTTATTCTTGTAGGTGGTTGAGATGGATCTACATTATATACAGTTGGCTGGTTTAGTTAAATGGTTCTCAACCTAGGGACCCAAACAAAGGCTTGCATAAATCTGAGCGGCTGTGAGTAATTGGAGGAACTGAAACATGACAAGGGGCCAAAACTAGACACCAATTTAACACACCAGACTTTTTGTTTATGTATAATCTTAATCTGTTAAATATAGCTGTTAAATAATTGCAGTGGTGTATAAAGTATACAATCTTCCTCTGAAATACAGCATGATAAAATGGAAATAATCAGTAAAGAACAAGTACCTTAAAAAAGTACAGAACCTGAGTAAATGTACTTTCTTTCCACTGCTGAAATACCTTTTGGGCTCATGAACCCTTTCAAAGCGTGTTCAATAATGTTAGCCATTATTTATTCAGGGAAGGTTCTCTGAGAGGAAGCCTCTCTTTTGCTGGAACACTCTGATCATATTCACACCTGGAAGCTCCCCAGTACAACCACAGTCTGATCCGCTGGCCACTGAGAAGCTCTACTGGAGTGATTGGGATTAAAGTTGCTGCTCCTTCACTTAACCCACCCAGATTTATCCTGCCAGTCTGGGGATTGAACCGACGACCTCCCAGTCACAAGCTCGCAAGCTTTAGGCTACTGCTGCCCCTGATGTCACAAATGTACCAAAGTCATTGTTTTTTTTTATGGTTAGAGGTCCTGAAAACTGAGATTAGGCCTGCAGGGTTTTAGCAAAATAATATAATCTTCATCTAAAAAGGTATTTTGTGATGTAAATATATATATATACAGTATAAAAATCTAAGCTGAGCTCAAAGAGGAGTCTGTCACTTTAAAATCTGCACAGCCATAACTAAACTTTTTTACATATTGCGTGTGCAGCTCTGACACAATGTGACGTGACAGATCGAACTGTGACAGACTGAATTGTAAACAAGGTTCTTAGCCATATTGTTGTGTCATATTGTTTGTTAGCAAAGCATCTCCTTCGTCGCTTTGCCAAAAATACACTCTGCATCTCATAGTTAAACTTAACAATCCCATTAAGCTGTCAGCCTTTCCTGTGCCTGTGCCTGGTTGATGAGACTTCACGACTGAACATTTTCTTCAAAGCCAACTGTTCCTTCCTTTCAGGAATTTGTTTTGGTGTCTGAGAGTTATCCTCAGAAGCCTCTCAATCATTATGCCAGTGAGCATTGGAATTGGGAGATACTGGCACAAAGTACTGACATCTTGTTGTCCACATGACTACGTACGGCTTCCTCCTGTTGCACACAGGAACAAGTGTTAGACTAAAAACTTAATCAAGCCACAATGTGAACAGAAAATGTCCCCGCAGAAATGGATTTAAAATGCCAAAAGAAAATGAAAAAAGGGACGAGACTGTGTTACTAAATCACCAGTGTTTCAGTAGTGTTTTGCATTGCTGTTTTCCACAAGAAGTATGATTTTAAGAGAGCCAATGGTGGAATGTAGGTACATTTACTTTCTACTATATTTGTCTGACAGCTTTAATTACTTTTCTTGACTAGTGAAAACCAAACTCCAAATTTGGTGATTTTGAATTTGAATGTTTCTGATAAACTGAAAGATGAAGTGTTCCTTTATGGGCTTAGAAAGTTTCCCTGCTTCTTAAAGGACCGGAGAATTTAGTGGCAACCAGCAGTGAAATAGCAGATTGCAACCAACTGCTTGCCTCCCAAACGTTTAGGAGAAATTATGATAGCTGCAAAACATGCGGAAAAACCCAAAAGGTCCTCTCTACAGCCAGTGTTTAGTTTGTCTGTTCAACATGGCAGACTCCATAGAAGAGGACTTGCTCTGTTTATAAAAACAGCTCATTCTGAGGTAACAGAAATAAGTGATGATACGCTAAGGAAACTTACAATACCTATGAATGTTATATTCCATTTCCACCAATAGATCCTCCTAAATATAACACGCTGCAGCCACAGAATAAAAGGGGCCCCGGTGGTCATGGTCCTCTCACGTAGACACCTTGGCCCATCAACGTCTCTACTACGTCACACACCGAAGGGACTTCAGGCTGTTGCTCAACGCGATACTTTCTGTACACCTGCTCCATAGAGAGCGTCTTAACATGCAGCATCACCTCCTGGTTTGGTAGCAGCACTAAGAAGGACTGTGGCAGAGGGTGGTGTGGTCAGCAGAGCACAAATTCGGAAGTCAGTTCTGGAGAAATTCCCTCTGTCATGTTCGCACAGATTTAAGATACATCATGTGCCTGCACTGCTGGACACAAATCCTATTTATTGTACATGAAAGTTCCAATTCTGAACAAAATGTACTGCATTTCAGTGATTCAAAAATATTTATGTGGAGCATTGTTACACATATATTTATGAGGACAATGTATTTTCTTAAGAGAGACAGCTTTGGGATGTGCACTTGTCATACTAGAGCATGTTATCTAAGATAAAAGCCACATGCACGTGCAGATGCAATCATGATGCTTTTGTCAAGACAACTCCAAATGTGGACATGTTGACATGTTTCAACAGCAACTCCTTGCTGTGAATCTGGGTCGTCGTTGCTGTGAATCCATGTAGAGTACGCCTGCTGGTTGCTGTGAAACAGCAAGCTACAAACATTTCAGAGCCACCTTTCAAGCCTTTTTCAAAACCTATTCTATAATGGAGGTACTCAAAAGATGGAGTTTATTCCTTCAATATATTGAAGGAATAGTCATATATTCACTGTATATATTGACTGTAAACCCCCCAAAATTCTGTCAGCACAGTTGCAAAATTTGAGGCTTGGATCATATGGGCACCACTCCCGCTTTACCTTTAAGAGTCTCCAACACATCGTAGCACCCTACAGACTACTCTGTCAAACAAGGCTGCCAGTGTAGCTACTGTGGAGTTGTTCAGGTGTGACATCAAGTTGGCTACGTCCTGTTCAAGCTGAGGAGATGAGATGGATTCAATGTTTTCTTGATTGATGAGGCTGACAACAGCTGTTGGCAACTTGGCATGTCAGAGGCTCTGGAGGCGGTCCGTATATTCCTGAGGGGGCATCAGATCTCCATGTGTTGCATGACGGAGACAATGTCCGATTCCATGTGCCCTGACAATTCATTCACTACAATACATCTGAAGGACATATTTTCATACTACAACTCGCCCCCTTGTTGAAAATTCTGAGGTTTGCATTTCATGGCTGTTACGACTGGTGACCACAAAGGACAGGACTCAAATACGTGACTCAGAGTCTTAGGTTCAAAACTACGTCTTTACTTGCCAATAAAGGAGGTTTGTTACACAAGTGATCAATTGGGGGTTAAGCAAACAACCCAACAAGGGAAGGGCAGGAGGCAGAGTCATGGAAATAGAAAAAACTAGTCACAAAGAGCTCAAAGTGCTGAACTGGTTGACACAAAAGTACTGAGAACACACACATTAAATACTCTAGTGAGGGTAGAATAACAAGACACAGGTGAAATCTACTGGGGCGGGGGCAACAATCAAACTGGCTGGAAAAACACACGGGTGGGAGATAAAGTGGTCTGAAAGGAGTTAATGTAAGTAAAAAAAATAAAACAGGAAACAGGCTCGCTTCAGCCCGTTGCAGGTCAGCCTGTTCCTCTAAAAGGACAATGTTCAGTGCCCGACATGTTTTATTCCCGAGGGACCAGAATGTCCCATGGGGAATGGATGTGCTAGCACATGAGTGGCCACAGGTTCTGTTCTAGGCATTTACACCCAGACTCATTCAAGCTAACAAGAGAGAGGGAGAGGACTTCTCATTGATACTGATAGCCCCAAAGTGGGCAAAGAGCCACTGGTTAATGGAGATTGTTCTGCTACTCTGCAGCCAGCCGTGGCCCTTTCTGCCGCACAGGGGACCTGGCACCCCGAGAGGACATATTTCATTATTTCATCCTCAGCTGGAACGCCTTGTCTTATAAGCCTGGCCCATGATAGGTTTAGTTTGAATGCAGTGGGGCTCATTCATGTCACTGACACTATTCAAAGTGCAGGGACCCTGACCACAGAGACTCTATATATGCAGGGTTTTGAACTGTGGTGTGGAAAATTGGAGACATTTTTTCATTGCTCTGTGGCTGCAATTGTCATTTTCTTCAGGAAATGTCGGATAAGGACAAGTCTGTGACACTGAATCATCAGTGTTTCTGTAGTGTTTTACATTGTAGATTCTCTGACTAGTGATGGAAATTATCATTATCAACTGAGCCGTAGTATTTCCATTTTATGCTTCTTTATACTTCAACTTCACAACATCTCTGAGACAAACCTTTTACTCCACTACATTTGTCTGACTATAGCTACTTTTCAGATTTAAATTTTTCATACCTTTCCTGTCCAGTGTAACCCACATATGTCTAAATTTCAGGATTTTAAATGTGAATGTTTGTGATAACCTGAAGGATTAGTTGTTGCTCTATGGATTGAGAAAACTCCTCTACTCCTTAAACTACATATACTATTTAAAAACCCCCTTGGATTAGCTGGAAAATCATCGGCACATGATAACAGGGCTGTTCCTCTCCGCTCATGAAAAGTTGACTTTAGAGATACATGGTTCTCACAGGACAATGGTGCAACAGACATATGATGATCTAATAGAATATGATCTTTGCTGTGGATTAAACTACCCAACAGCAGTAAAAATGCTACATACACATTAATGTAGCAGTAATATTAATCAAAATACAACTTTTTTAATATACTTTTTATATAGTTATATATTAGATCCATGTGTGTGTCCTGTATGAAAAAGGTATCTCTCCCCATAATGAGGCATGGAAAGCTATCCAGTAAACCCATTCTCATGATAAAGGTGTTTCACCTGAACAGACCTACATGCTTTTTCAAACATGCTGCTTCTGAAAGCCATAGAGATCCTATTAGACACCGGCGAGGTCTGTACCACCTCATTTTTTGTACCTTCCAAACTTGTCACTCCAACTATGCCAGGTGTGCTCAGGTGTAAAAATGGGAAGAGCTCCAAGCACTCCTCAACCTCTACTCTCCACATTCCTCAGATTCCTACATCCATGAACCGCATTCACTGTTGAACCGCATTAAATCACGCCTGTGATGACAGTGATGGAGGTGGCATGCTTTCAGGAGAGAGATGGGAGAAGTGAACAGTGTCCATACATTCACCTCCTTTCAACATTTTTGAATGCAACTCTCGCATATGGTAACCATGCACCAGGAGATGTAAATAACTACATCTGATGTACCCGTTCATACCAAGGACTGGTGCTGCTTTATTTTAAGGTAAGGACTTGACTTTTTCCATTGTGTGTCATTAGGTGAAATATGTCAGTATGTTTGTCAGGATGAACAGCATGAATCAAATATAGTAAAGGTCCAGTGTGTGGAGGATCTATTGGCAGACATGTAAAATAATATTAGGCATATTTTTATTAGTGTATAAAATAAATTGTGTTTTTGTTACCTTAGAATGAGCTGTTTTTATCTTATTGTTTTATCTTGTTTAGAAACAGGTCCTCTTCTACAGAGTCCACCATGTTGAACCGCCATGTTTCTACAGTAACCCAGTAAGGACAACTAAACAGGGCCTTTTGTGTTTTTTATGAGTTTCCCGGCCGCTGTAGTTTCTTCTAAATGCTTGGAAGACAAGCGGTATTCTGTTGGTTGAAATCTATAACTTTACCACTAAATTCCACTAAATCGTGTACACTGTTCCTTTAAGAGACCATACTAATTCTAATAATCACTACACATAATTAATTACATTAATGATATATGTGTAGAGATTTGTGGTTCTTATTTCGTGTGCTGGAAGGGAGACATAAACATTTTTTGCTTATGAATTATTCTTTCATATCCTACATCCTCTTGCTTCCTGATTTAGCTGATTCACAGTATCATAACCTTGTTGCACATATAGTGTATCTGTCACTGTTTTGGCTTCCTAGCCCTCACTGACAACTTGTTTAAAAATTGTTCAATTTAAAGAAGTGTATGACCTACAGCTACAGTAAAACCCAGATTGCCTACCTCAGTATTAGAGTAAATGGTCCCTGTGAAGCCTAGTGACAGTGAGCTGTGAAGATTATTACCAGGACATGTTTTAGAACTCATTTCTCAACGTGAGCTGTGAACACCACAAACAAAATTCCACTTACCTTCATTGTAGTGAAACCTCAGAAGCAAATATTTTACAACACGGGCAGATAAAACCAATTCTATCTGACTGGCTGGATACCAGAGGTAAATGGAAAATATGCTTGGTTTGCTTTTTGTAATTTGGACGAACTGAACCTCTAATCTTTGCCAAATATTACACACAAAATGTTTCCACTGCCTATACATCATGTGGTATGAGATCATTTCAGTGTTAACATAGTAACATAGTCTCATGTTCTCATTGTTTAATCATTTGACTCACATAGGGCTTGGATCCCATTATTGGATGCATGTTGCTCTTTCTCCCTTTTATTGTATATTATATGTAGAATATTGATTATATTGCAAAAGCAGAATAGAACAATGTAAGCTTTATATTGCAACATACGATACAATAAAAACAACAACCAGAGGTTCCTATTATTACATTTGTCAACTTGATATGGACTTAGCTATTGATTATGTGTCAGTTTATGGGTTAAATGGAATAAACTCAAATCCCACGAGGGCTGTAATTCAAACAATGTCCAAACTGGTGTCAGAGCTGTCGAGTTCTGTTATCTTTTATGTGAATTTAATGAACACCCTCCAGATAAACAAAACCCCAGTATCCCCCCAGGATATAAAAAAAGATCAGAACGCACTTTATTGTAATCTTGAGTATTTCCTATAATCCCATGTTGCATCTTTTGTGCTGGCTATTGTGGACAGAATGAAATTTAGTTTAAACCTGCTTTGTATATATTTAGGTCACCGGCTTTGGCTTTGAGGAGTAAAAACTGATGACTGTAATAACTGATTAAAAACATACTTTATTTTAAGTCGGCTTAGTTGATGACTGTGACCAAGAAAACTACAGAGATTATAATTTCCATTTTACAGCCTCTTGCGCTTCAGTATATATTTTTGGTTGAACAGCTGAAGATGGGATTTAATGATGATTTAAACAACCAGCCTGAAGTATTAGACGGATATAGACTGTTATTCGTGCCATACACATTCATCTCCAGTTGAGGGCAGCATTACTGTTGAGGGGGCTCTAATCTCCTTCAAATACAGAAGCAGAGAAAGAAGCAGAGGATGGACAAGAGAAGAAGAATTGCAACCTTCAGGTGCATTCACGGATGTATGGGTGCATCTTTTAAGCTACTCATTTTAGATGAGCTTTTGCCAGGAATTGTTGTTTTAAATATATTTTTTGCTGATTAATAATAAGCAGTCACTATCCAGCTGAAATAATGCCACTTCCTTTAAAAAAAAAAAAAAAATTAATAAAAAAAAAGTGAAAGGGTGTATAGCTGTTGAATATATGTGAAACAAAACATCATCATACAGTGTTAACACACAACTCAACTATAAATCCCTATCACATAAAGACCCCCAGGAGGGAGCTGCCTTTGTTTCTTATAAAGTTCCCATCTAATGGTTGGTTGCCACAAACGTGCCTTGAATTGCGAAAATTCCCGGCGGTCCCTGAACGCAGCCGCACAGGAGGAAGGAACCCTGGCAACGCTGTCACAAAGCTAACAGTGCTAAGCCCTCTGAATGCATCAGCTTTGTCAACATGCACCTCAGTGGTTATCCGGGCTGTCTACCAATTGATCGACACTTGGTAGCTTCATCAAAAGCGTGTTAACAAATTTACAATGGTATTTTTTAACGAACCAAGCTAGCCCAGCTTTTCCCCCCCTCCCCTCCTCCCTCTCTCCCTTCGTCGTATAGCTACAATCATTTGACCAGCTTAACCAGAGCCGAGCTGTTGTTAGCTCAAGCTGGTGAATATGGCGATTGTGTCTGGCTCCTGTGCCAGGGTGAACGGGTCTAGAAATGGGCCGTCTGTGTCCGCTACGCCTTCCGGATCCGTGGGACAGTCTCAGCCCATGATTGCGGTGTGGGAATGGCAGGATGACCTGGGGTATTGGCGGCCTTACAGCGGCCAAGTGAGCGCCTACATCGAGCGGTGTCTGGCACCGCGGGGACAGAGAGGAGGAGGACCCGGCTCAACGAGCATCTGCCTCGGACAATCAGACCCCAGCCTGTCGCCGTATCTCATCGACATACCGAGCTTGAAACAGTTTCGCCAGGACACAGGTGAGCACAGTGTGACGCGACGTGGCATGAAATACGTCCACAGTAACGTAACGTGACATTCATAATCCTTTTTTTTTTTTTTTTTTGTTTTGTTTTGTTTTTTTAATGTTGTGCCTCGATATTACACAGTTTATCAGGCCTACTTAGCATTAGCTTACGGGGCCGCTGTTGTGTTGATCAGTGTTTACATAGCTACAAGCCAAGAGGAGCCAAGCACACCAAGATAAAGTTTTAAGCTTTTTTACGACTCTGTTAAATATTTCTCTGTCCTCTGACTTTCGCTAACGTGTCCACATATAACCTTTAACTCGTCACACTGCTGACGCTTGCAACATTAGCATATTGTTTGGCTCCTTTGAGCTCAGCAGTGTGAGTGAAGGGCGACAGACAGAGCTTGTGAAGTAACAGTGACAGTTGTTTTGAAGCAGCCACAATGTTAGGAAAATGCCTTTTCAAACTAAACCAGAAAAACAGTATTATCCAAATCATTTCACTGGCTGCCATTAGGGATCATGATGTTTACAGTCCTGACTGTGACAGTTATTGTCTGTTATGACCCCACTTTGGGATTTATTTTTTTTGTTGCATATAAAGCTTGCGTAGTGTTGCTTTAATTCACTTTAATCATAGAAAATCATCTTTTTTTTTTTTATTACTTCCAGGAAAGACACGCTCAGTACGTCGGTCCCTGTTCGCCCAGTCCTCAGGCCTCGGCAGTGGGGTCTACTGGGAATGGGCCAACGACGAAGGAGGATGGACTCCGTATGAGACTCGAACCTCTATCCTCTTGGAGCACAGCTATCAGGCCCGGCAAGGCACGGCAGACTTGGGCCCGCATGGATACAATTACATAGTGGATCTCACATCTCTGGCCCAAGTTAACAAATCCACGGGTTTCAGACGGCAGGTCCGACGGCAGTGTAACCTCCCCTACCCCCTGGCCTCCTCCGGCCCCCCAGCCATCCCCTCGGGCCCCGCCTGCTCCTGCCAGCAGTGTTTGAGCCACAGCAGCACAGGACCCATGCCCAGCCGTTCACGCCATTCCTTTTCATCGGGCAGTCTGAATCGGCCCAGCCTCCAAGGGCCGGGAAGGGCTGTAGCAGCTCACCCCACTTCTGTCTATTCGCCATACCCTAGGAGACCCCTCTCTGTTGGGGGAATGTCCTGGGGCAGCCCCTGGCCTCCACCGCCCTCTGGTAGTCACCCGCCGCTTCTGACCAGCTCCACCAGTGCCAACGGGTTAAGGTTGGTATCTGATCTATGTGTGTGTGTGTGTGTTGGATTGTGATTTGGTTTGCAGTTTCATATGGTTAGGTTGGAGTAAAACAGCAGCAGCAAGGTGTTCCTCTGACTCAGTTAGTCGTCCTGGGATGCACGGCATGGGGCCCCTCTCCACCCACCCCTCCATTTCGCTTTTGTCTTTCCTGTTTGTCTCCACTTTGACCTATTCTGTAAACCAGGAATGACAAAAAATGGTCTGTAGCTCCAGCCCTGCAGTGGCATGTTTGTTTTGGCTCAGTTCCTGTGTCTCCTTGTCTGTGTCATCTCCAGCCCTCATTCTCTTGTGTTCCTAACGGCATACAAAAACTGCTTTCAAAAATGAAGGGCTCAAGTTCGTGTAATGAATATGCAGTTCACTTACACTTCCTCAAGGCACAAATTTTCTTCCACATTAAGTTTCATTTAGTGTATTCCCAGCCACTGGAAATTAATAATAGGATAGGCAAATGCTGGATGTTTTCCACCCTCTGTAGCACACACTGTGGTCTGTGTTATGAACTCATCTTCTTCATTTTCTAATAGAGAGAGCAAGAGAATAAGAAAGGCTATGTGATTTTTAATAGTGGTCACTTACCACTATTTACCACTACTCACTCTATACAGGGATTTGAAATGTTGTTACAGGTTATTTATATGGTTACTGTTGAATCCCTTTATGGGGTATTTTGATTCCAGACATTCACCCCACAGCTTCTTAGCTGATGTCAAAAGGGCATCATTATGTCAGCGACCCATTTCCTCCTATTGTTCTACCGTGTGCTCTTATTTGGATGACAAGCAATATATAAGGGTCAAAGTTCCACACACTGATTTTTATGTTTTTTGATTGTTATTTCACGTCTGCATTTTTTTGTTTTTCAAGCACTTTACGTCGTTATACGCTTGTCTTGATGATTAGAGCATACACTCCCCTGACTACAAAAATGGAGATAAACAGGATGAGTGTCAAAACACATGGTCGAGGATTTGATTAGTCGATTGACAAAAATCTAAGCAGGAATCAACCTGGACTTTTTATGTCTATGTGACTTATGGGGACGAGAACGCTGGTAAACTGATGTACAATGTACAAGTTCTTGTTTGTGCCACTGATATGCTCAAATTGTTATTATAAGTGTGACAACATTCTGAAAATGACCGTACAGAGATAGACGTTTTTGTTAAAGATTAAGATCCTTTTTGTTCAATCAGAAACAGCCGTTCTGTCGCTCTGTCCAAAGCTACCACACTCCGTTGACAAAAGCAGTAATTTTACCTAACAGAACACAGGAGTTGCTCTACTGCTGCCTCGGTCGGTTAGTTTGTTTTGTGTTATTGTGTGACTTTGGTGTTGGATCTGAACTAACATGTTAAAAACAAGCTCTATTAGTGGATGTACATTGAGGATTACAAGGATTACATTGTCGTCTGTTTCGCGGCTGCTGGCTGCAGCACTCTCGTGCAAAATGGAACTGGTTGTCTCCGTTAGTCACTTGGACACACAAACGTGGGAAAATAGGGTTGAAAAAAGTTTCCATTTTAAGTTATTTATTAAGAAATCATGCCAAAAAGTTTCTGCTTCCATCTTCTAGATTTTAGTCTTAAAAGTTTTTACACTATTGTAAATTCATATTTTTACATTTTCGACTCTCTTGTCATACGAAACAAGCACTTTGAAGAAGTCACTTTGAACTCTGTGAAAAATGGCGATCAGAATTTCTCAGTTTTCTACCATTTTATAGAACTGCATTACAAATTACAAAAAAAGTAATTAACAGGTAAAGGAAGTAATTGTAATTGCAGCCCTAAACTGGATTTGGTTTAGAGCAACATCATACTTCAGTCCTGACTATTACTCCTTTCTTTTCCCAGAACGCCGCTTCGCACAGTAAACAGATTTGCTGTGCTCATGTTCGTCAATATATTGGGAGTTGAGTCACGCGCCCTAGTTGCTCTATGAACAATCGATTGTAAGGTGTAAGGCTAATAAATCTCAGTCAGAACTTCAGTCATTTACTGGCCAGTCCAACAGTGGTTAGTGTTTCAGCTATTAAAGTAAAGGTAAATAAACATTTGCAGTTAATGCACAGGCCGGTTTTATTTTCTTGTCTTGATCTGGTGCCAGAACTATCCCTAATGTCACCGTACCTGAACGTTTTAATTCTGTGGAGTGGATCGGAAAGCGAAATCATTCAAAGTCTTTGTTTTGTTCTTCCTGCTTGGTTCATTGTTGCTGTTTTTACTGACTGAATGTCACTGTCCTTGTTTCCTGTCCTGCAGTGTTCCTTCCATCTCTGTGCAGCTGAACGGATCCACCAGTGTAAGCTCTGCCCTGGCAGGTAAACGGGTCACTAAGCATCCATCCTGACTGTTACCTCTGTTCTATTCTGCACACACACTTTTGAGTTGGTTACAGGTTTCGTTCAGTATGGTGTTTGCAGTTCCTGTTTCCTTGTTTTTTTTGTGTGCATTTGTCCTGTGAGTGTCAGTCTGTTAAGGTAACGGCATGCCACAAAAAGCTGGAAGAAGGGGGTTAGAAATAAAAAATACACACCGCAAACGTTAAGCAAAACTTGTAAAGAGAGGGGAAAATGATGTCCCTTTTTTTATTATTGTTTAAACCACCAGAGAGAGGCTTCCATTCAACAAGAAACAAAAGTGATGTTATCCTGTTTGTTACATACAGTTTTTATTGAGAGCCTACGCAGGTTTCCTCACAAAGCCTTCGGACCTGGATGCAAAAGCATGATCGACTTCAGCTTTCAGTCTCGTTGCAGCGAGCCAGCTGTTGTCCCACCTGACGCTGATTTTTGTATGATGGCTCAAGGCTAAGCAACATTATAGATGGCACTTCTACTAATAACTAATACATCACACCCCCATGAGTGGAATGCATTGACTGAGATGATTTGCATATCCGACAAATTATTTGAATGTTAATGCACAGAATTTCTTACGATGGCAAAAATGAGCCAGCCACGTTTTCCGGCACCAACGGCAGCTCATGATTTATTAAGTTTAATGTGTTTCATGTGTGTTAACTGTGTGATTATTACATTTTTTTTGGGGGGGTCGACAATATTGACAATATGCTACTTTTGCCATGCATTTCTAATTAATTATAATCTTCATCATCATGGATCATCATACGCGTAAACTATTAATTTATGATTTGTGCATGAGGGTGATTCATGACTAATTCACTTTAATAAAGATAAAACAAGATTAAACAAGCACAGTATTATTAACTTCAGATCAGAAAATATAGATAATAAACTTTCCTAGTCCCAGTCGGTCTGCGCGTCGAATCGCCGTTATTCATTTCTCTATTTTGGAGTCAGAATGCAGTCCACCCCCTACCCACAGTAGGAAAAGTGAGCTTCCCCGAAAGCCATGGTACAGTTTGCATACTGCTCAAGAGACGTGACTCTATATGGGGCTCTCAGTGAATTTCCATAATTGCTGTTGAATGTTCAGAAAAATCTAAATTTCAAATCCAAAGATTATTGACAAATGCATCAATATGGTTTTTTTTTGCATCCTCCTGTACCTTTTTTAATATATTCAGTCTGTGTTGCTTTTATACGGCCTTCCTGCTCTCCCATATTTGGCTTCTTCTCAATAAAAGGAAAATTATTCAGCAGAACACAAAAAAATGAAAAATCAAATCTGTCTTGAAATGAAAAGAATCTGCACTCAACATCCACAGAAGCTATTTATAATGCATTGCTTGTTCATTGCGCCCGGCTCACTAGTGTCAACATAATGCAAAATCATTTTTTTGTCATTTCATCATGTTTAAATATCAGTCAGATCTGATGAAAAAAAACTTCAGCCCCACAATGTGGTAATAAGGTAGAGCTGTTTGAAGAGCTAACGCAGTAGTTCAAAGTATGCATATTTATCAGCTACATCTATATCAATAGTTTATTGGCTCAAGATGATGGGCAAATTCCTGGAATGAGAACTGAGGTTTAAAAAAGAAAAAAAAAATCTTAATGGAAACCCTTTGACTGCTGAATATATTTATTAACAGCTTTTGGATAACTCATGCTAATACCATTGATTGAATTTCACATGTGCAGTTTACACGCATGGTCGCGTATTTAATGCTTTCATTTTCCCCTGCAGTTATGTGATTTAGAGTGTAGTGTAATACTGTACGTCAGCAGGCTGAGATATAGCAGGCAGGCAAGTTGTAACTGTCATAAAAAAAGGGAAAATTGACATGCGAAGTAAGCGTTCACTGTGTTTTAGGTTTTTTTCCTTCTTCTGCTGCATACTTCTCAAATTATAACTCAGTTTCTTGGCTGCGATAAGCTGACTGAATCAATACAATCAGCATGGAGGAAGCTAGAGGACCAGAACCTCATTACTGAAAAGCACCGTACCATGACTTTGGTGAATCGTTTAAAATGGAAGGTCACTCATGTGGTGTCTGTTCTAAATGTGCAGTCTTAATGATCATTAGTCAGTAATGAACATTACTGGTGATCAGCTTTATATCTTAGGCTCTGTTTATTTTGCCGTTTCAGTGTTGAACACATGCAATAAATACTCCCACCTCCATCACTGTTGGAAGTAGAATTTGTATGTTCAAAAACACAAATTTGACTTTTTCCTGTTCAGTCTGCGACGGTTCAATATGTATTTTCTTGAGTTAGGTTTGAGATTAATGAGTTTTGCTTCCTGTTTTCCAACAGGAAACTATGGCAGCTATTCCGGGAACAATGTCAAGCTTAGGGCTGTACTAAATTTTAAACTATTTGTTCCTTCTTTTTTTTTTTTTTTTTTAGCTCAGGGCCACACTAAACTCCTATATCAGCAGTTCCTTACGTGTTTACACAAGTCTGACGTTTTAGCCTAAACCTCACGTTTCAGTGCTTTTCTTCATCATCTTCGATGTAAAAAAAACATCAGATTTCATACAGTCAGAGAAATTAAAAGTGTGCGTACTGCTCATAGTTTAGTTCTAAACTTTCAGGGCACCACAGAGCATCTCTCCTGCCGGGCTGCTGCAGCGCTGTCAGCCATAGAGTCAGTCACAGTGGGCAGCAGTGGAGGAGGTTGTACCACTGTCCGGTTCAAAAGGTTCTGGTTTAGCTGGAGCAGAGCGCTTTGGAGCAGCCGCTGCCCCGCATTAACTATCACTCCTTTCTGCTTCATCTCAGTTTTGTGGTTTGTGAGCATTTTGAGACTCAGTTTGTGAAGTTTATAGCCTGCAATGCAGTCACTGTGTGTACAATGGCACAGCTAAAAAAAAAACCCAAAAAGAGCAGAGATTCGACTGACAAAATGCGATTCTACTCGGGGTCTTTGGGGTCAGCCCTAGTCAGGTTTCAGCTAAACTGTCCACTGAAGTAAACTCACCAATCTAAGGTGAGAAATGGGCCATGGGATCAAGGTGAATGCCAAAAGATGGGGTAGCCCAAGTCGAGGAAGTATCTTTATTGCTCATGAGTTCAACTTTTCATTTGTAAAACAACTTCTTAGAAGGTACATAGTCTTGCTTTAGATGATCGTGCTAAATCTTAGATCTGCACTGCCAAACCGTTCCCAAGGATTGTGGTTGTCACCGTGTAAACCATTCCTTATAGTCTGCTGATTGATTGGTCTGACTTGCAACTTCTGGGTACCATCAATCCTCACTCGATCTTTCCCAGACTCCCAAGATAACTTGCAGTTTTCACGTGGCTCGTGAGATTAATGCTAGCTTTACAACAGAAGTCCTGATTGCAAAAACAGCTTTACTCATTAATCACAAGAGGAGAACTCTGGTTCATAGTCAGTGAATAAACCATGGCCACATGTTAAACATGATCAGTTTGGTTTTAATTTCAAAGTACTTGTTGCTGTGTCTGTTGAGGGTGAATGAGGGACACAGTGGAAACATCAGTTGCTGCTACATTTCTCATACCTTTTGATTTGTTCCTTTCTACTCCTGCATTTCTCCACTTACTCTCAACCCCTCACCTGCTCCACTCTGCCCTGCCCCACCTCAACCCCACCCCACCCCACTCTACCCTGCTCCAGGCATGGCCTCCATTTTGATGTCAGCAGTGGGACTCGGCGTGCACTTCACCACTGCCCCCCTCCCTCAGCAGCAGCAGCAGCAGCAGCAGCAGCAACAGCAGCAGCAGCAGCTACAGCTACAGCAGCAGCAGCAGCAGCAACCTGCTCCTTTCTCTCTTCCTCCTCCTCTCCTCCCCCCAGCCAGCAGGCCCAGCAAGCCCCACAGCAGCAGCAGCAGCAGCAGCAGCAGCAGTTCAGTTAGGAGAGCAAAGAGGCAGCACAGGAGAGGTAGTTACCACGCCACCAGCCCTTCCTCCACCTCTTTTTTTTTTCTCTCAGTCGTTCTCTTTTGGTCCAGTTATCATCAGCACAGGCTTGAGGAGCACTTCATCCCGCATCAACTCACTTTCATTTGTCTTCACATGCTCATAGGGTGTTTTCACATGGCTCTCTCTTCTGATTGTTGTGCAACTGTCGAATAAGTCTAGTCAATGTGCTCTAAACTGACTTTAAAAATCAGACTGCCTTTGGCATGTCTGATTCAGCTATGACTGACCTCTCTGCTGCTACCCCCTCCCTCCCTCCCTCTCTCCCTCCCTCCCAATTTCATTCCAGTTCTTGTCATCATTATGTGCTGCTTAAAATCCTGCATTTTTTTGTTTTCAGCTCTCAAAGATGTGATTTTGCACTTTCCAACCTCCTCTGTGCCCATTCTAACAAAAAAAATTAAGCAGGGAGTCCAAATAATGTGAAATAGTGGGAACATAGTGAACAAATCTTCCATGTTTGACAGGATTTCAAGTCTTGCCACAGGTGTATATACAGATGAGTAACAAACTAAAAGACAAGCCAGAATAAACGAGTGGAGAAACATAACAAATGCAGACGCTTGTGTACAGGATACTAGATAGATCCACTAAATGAGGGAACGTCTTGCCAAGGAGCACTGAAGTGGTTCTGGAGGCTCAGGGTGTAACGACAACTTTATGTTGGGTTTCGATTTGATCTGTCACCCATCTGTATATCAACACATCATCGCCTGGATGCTCACTCACTCTGTGCTTCTGGAGCAGAGGACCTCGCTGATCTGCAGCCAGTCACGTCGCCGCACGTCCCAGCAGCCACTGCTGCAGTATAGAGCTGCTGAACTTAATGCGTTAGTCATTCGACAGCAAATTAATTGGCAGCTGTTTTGATAATTGATCATTTTGAGTCAGTTTAAAGCAAAAGAAAAGCCAAAACGTTGATGACTCCAGCTTCTCAAATGGGAGAATAACCACCATAAATCAACCATTATACGTCACATTCACTGTCAAACTGTGTATATTAAAATGGGTTTGCTCATAGATAAGTTAATACTGCTGTGTCACAACTGAAATATTAAGCTTCATTTCATTGCGGCCTCTTTATTTCTGCCTGATTGGGTCCCCCCCCCTCCCACATCTCTGCATTCTCATGACCATAAATTACACATCCTCCACTCTCATTGTCTGACACTTTTTAACTTGAAATCAGTACACAGGACATAAAAAGCGTTAATGTCTGGGAATTTATTCTTATTTCTCAGCTGGGAGAAAAATAGCTAACCTCCCAACCTTTTGTAAATCTGAAATTCAATGGAGCTGTCTTGTGTAATAAACTCAAAAAGACACTTGAAGATGAACGTCTAGATAGCTGTCAGAATTTTATTTCCTAAACAGACTCGACACTCACACGTGTGTGTATGTGAGAGGAAATGGTAGTGATATGCTCTAAGTGTCTCTGTCCATCCCTCATGCTGCCTGTCGTGGTTCATTCTGTCATCGTGCGCTCAGATTGTCTCTGTGGCTTAATGTGTTCGCATGTTCTTGCATCCTGCGGCCATTTCCTGATTTTATGATTTGCATCAACCCGGACTTTCTTGTATGTAGCAGAGGCAGAAACCCATATCTTATGTGGCTAATGTTCTCATGTGAAATTCTAAAGTGAGATAGTAAATTACTTGATATTGTGAGGGGGAAATCATTTCATTTCAACTCACCAGAGTCTCATCTTTTTGTTTGGCGGTTTGTTGGAATCGCCGTTTTAGTGTCTGGCCTGTCTCTGCTCATTCATCACTTTGTGGTTTCTCTTTTATCCTTCTTTTAGCCTCTGCTCAGAGACCTGAGGAGGTAATTCAGCGCTACATGGAAGTAGTGGCCGGTGTACCGGATGAGGTAAATGTCTCATGGTCAGGGGGTTTGGGTTTTCCCCCCCTTCCTCTCAGACAAACTAAAGGAAAGAGTTATTGGTGCTCTTTTGTACAGGCAGATGTATCACAGTTTATAAGGGTCACTGTCTGTGGTGCATGTCATGTAAGGTGCAACATAAATAGACTTTTAAAACACAGCATTTTGATAGACTGTTTATATGGGGGTGTGTGCTGCTGGCCTTTAACTGGGAAAACAGTCCCAGTTTTTTTTTTTAGTAATTGTGACACACATTCCCTCGTCCTCTCTTAGGACTGCATTATCTGCATGGATCAACTGTCCAATCCGTCCGGCTACGAGACACCCGCCACAGAGGATGGGGGCCAGAGCATCCTCCCAGACACTGTGGGGAAATTCATCAAGTGTGGACACACCCTGCATATGCTCTGCATGCTGGCCATGTACAACAACGGAACAAAGGTACCGAACTGTTACATACTGCATGCCGACTGTAGTTTTTTTATTGTGTGGACGAATTGTTGGCAGCATTACAATGTGATGTAATGCAGCACAGATTGATGTGACAGTCTGTACCATGTGACCGCAACCTTAATTTGACAAACGCCAATGAGGAATTGTCTTGAAGGAATATGAAAAATTAATCTGTGAGTTAAATACGGGGTTACAGTCAGGAGGCGATTAGCTTAGCTTAGCATAAAGACTGGAAGCAGAAGGGAAACAGCCACTTCCAACCTCACTGACAAGAATCCAGAAAATGACTGCACCCTGCTACTGGTTGGCAAGAAATACTTTCAGCATACCAACTCCTCGTACAACCCCAAGCTTTCTCTGTCTATAACATGTGTTCTAATGTTTTTTTTATTTATTTTTTATTGTAGCGGAATTAATGTAAGGTGTCGTATATAAACTCAGTACCAAATAACTACAGTATATCACTTTCCACACATACAAGCCTCAGTGGTTACTGGCTGATGAGACCAGAGGTATAATGACCTGGTGAGGGAGGGTGGGGGGGGACACAAAACAAAAAGTCTCATCAGCGGATCGATGAATAATTTGATCAGCACTTACCTGGTTTGTATTGATCGCTCCCGTTTAAAAAGGCACTCTGGTTGTGTTTTTCCTCCTCAGGACGGCAGCCTGCAGTGCCCGTCGTGTAAGACAATCTACGGAGAGAAGACGGGCACCCAGCCCAAAGGCAAGATGGAAATTTACAGCATCGCCCAGTCGCTGCCGGGCCACCCGGACTGTGGCACCATCCAGATCATCTACAGCATACCACCTGGCTTACAGGTACGCCTGCACGCTGAGCCACCACCTGCTGTTCAATCAAACCCACGTTGGGATTTTTTTGTACCTTAATTTAGATTGTTCCCTAGTCTTTTCTTTCATTTTGCAGTAATCATTTGTTTTCTACCAAGACTGCAAAATCAGAGCAGAATTTGAACCTTAAAAAAAAAAAAAAAATGGATTCGATAACAAACATTGGAGTTTGGGCCCCTCCCTACAGGAGAACAACCAGGCCAGCGGTCCCCAGGAAATTTGAATTTGAGATGTGGTCACATTGACACATTGACCCAAAGATCCGATGAATTTTATTCATTTATGGAAAGAGGTGTTTAAAAAGTCGGGGCCTTACTGTGGCGGTTCTGACTCCGCAGGTCTCCGCTCAGGAGAAAGGAGCCCAAGAACCAGTTCTCAAACCTCGTTAAAAAAAAAAAAAAGTAGACTTTGGAGAACAAAACTGACAAGTACTTCAACAATGAAGAAATGCCTCTTCTATAATAATGAATTCCTAAACCACTAAAGACTGCGCTGGTACAGGTACTAATGGGGGTCTGTGTTCACCCAGAATCACTTCCAGTTAGAAACAAGAGAGACTGCAAATATAGCTCTAAGTTTCTGGGTGGCAATGTCTGCTCAAGTGAGTTCTGGACTAATCTGAGGAAGGATCAGAACGCCCTCGGCGCATAGTTCGCCGCCTCTCTTATGCCTTTAAGAATGGGCGTGGTCACACCCTGACTGGCCGAGAGGGGAATCGCCAAGCTGCTCTCAGTCACTGTTGATGGGTCAATCCCCACACGCTGTGCAACAGGTGATCCGAATGATCCTGTAATCAGCGCAGAGGAGCATGAGCCAAAACCAAAGGTCAAATGAAATGGCAGCAAATACAAATGAATGAGGGACTGCTACAATATAATATTCAAGGACTTGACAATTATATACCCCCCCACCCCACCTGACAGAGAGCATTACAGGTTGCTGCAGCCTGAATGTTCAGTCTCTATTGTCCTGCGTGGGGAATTCGGCTCACAGCACGGCAAAAATAGAAGCACCAAAGCAGCGTCATCCGTCAGTAAAACAGATGAAAAATGTCACTCACTAAAATAACAATCTCTTGTTGCTAAGCGGGGCGAGTTCCCTGTTTATTTTTTTAGAGTTAGTCCTAAAAGTGTCAGTCCAGCTTCACCTGCAGGAGCTTCCGACAGCTCGTGTAATACGTTTTGCTGCCACGGAGGAAATAACTTTGAGTTGGCGAGCACTTGCGGATGTGTTTACTGTCGCAGGAAACCACATCATTTATCAACAATTAGCCGTGTTACTCAATGTCATCATGACGAGGAGCAAAATGAAATACGCAACCAGCAGCCCAAGAAAATCATCGAGGCGATACGCCTGTGTACGTGTCGTCTTGGACTAATAGTATCTCAGGGAAAACTTCCCCAGCAGTCTGACGTCTTCCATCTATTCAAGGAGCCTTTTTTTCCAGAAACGGGTGTGTCGTCAAGGTCACTTCATGTTCGGGGGTCGGTACCAGGTACCTTTTTTGATAAGTTTGAAAGGGGGAATCTGAACATAATAAATGACCGGAGGAGAGACTGCAGTCTAGACTGAAGCTCTTTCAGGGTTTATAACAGATTGATGTCCAGGCTCGAATGTGGGAGAGATTTCTCCTCCTCGCAGCGTCGCCCGCTCTTTTGTTACGGCCTTTTGGGAAAGCCCTAATTTCTTTCTGTGTCCTGCTGTAACCACCGGTGCAGATGAATTGCAGAAAAGGGCCGTGCCCACCTAAAACTACAGGAACCTGAATCAGATTTGTATCGAGCTGTTGGTCTACTGTTCAAAACATGTTATCAGATTATTCCATTGCACCGACTGATCCCTAATATTAAACTTCATATGTTTCCATTCATCAGTCAGTCTTTGTCCTTCTCCACCAGGGCCCGGAGCATCCCAACCCGGGACAGCCGTACACCTGTAGAGGCTTCCCGCGCTTCTGTTTTCTACCGGACAACGACAAGGGCAGGAAGGTAAAAAGCAACACGCCTGCAGTCTGCCCTACAGACGCTTCCAATGTACACAGTGTGAACACATCTCAGATATCAGCATCTATACTCGACCACAGGTCCCAGATTATCAATAAGTTCAGTCACAGCAGAACGCCAGTGGAGCTGGAGAGAACAACCCGACACCTACTGCTCGATACTACCAACACACAACCCCTGCGTAGCGCTCCGTCGGGATCGTACTGTTTCACTGTGATTAAATTAAGAACATTTTGTGCTCATTATGAAGTTGTGTTGTTTCCATGGTGAATTAGGAGCTCATTTTCCTGCTTGCTGGCGACGGCAGCTGCACACTTCAGCCTCTATAAATAATCTCTGATGTAATTCACTAATGGAAAACTGGATTAAATTATTCCAGCTGTAGTGTATCTGCGCGTAGGCCTCATCCTCGAGTCCCTGGTGTGATGCCCTGGTGGACGCTGCCGGTCCCACTGTGCAGTGAATGGCGAGTCTTTTTACTGGTTAAAATCAGAAACACAGTTCATTCTTATCAGTCAGGCAGCTTATCTGTCGTCATTAACTGGTGTTAGATAATCGCATTTTGGTTAAATTATTGGCCGAGTTAGATCTTTGCGTGTTTCTAATGTTAGCCGTACACGCCACTGACTGCAGAGAGTCAGCGTACCTGGTTGAAATCAATTTTAAGAACAGTTGCTGGTTCATTTTCGGACTAATGGATTCATTGTTTCGGCTCTAAAGGTTCGTGTCTCTCTCTGTTGAACAGGTACTGGAGCTGCTGAAGGTCGCGTGGATGCGGCGCCTCATCTTCACCGTGGGAACTTCCAGCACCACCGGCGAGCCCGACACGGTGGTGTGGAACGGCATCCACCACAAAACAGAGATGATGTCCAACTTGTCGGGCCACGGCTACCCCGACCCCAACTATCTGGACAATGTTCTGTCTGAGCTGGCCTCTCAGGGCGTGACAGAGGACTGCCTCAAACCTCCAGGCGGTGGCGGTGGCGGTGGTGGCGGCGGTGGCGGCGGCAGCAGCTAGGTCGCGGCTAAGAGCTTCACACACACACACACACACACACACACACAGACACACACACACACACACACACACACACACACACACACACACACACACACACACACACTTCCTCTCACTGCTGACCACTGAATTTAACCCTTGAAAATCCACCTGTGTTGCCAGGTGGACCTCCTGCAACCTCTGTTTGTCGTTACGTTAATGTCGGCACCTGCCCAAATCTCATGGAGTGAGGAAAAGGGGGAGGACGGGGGAGGGGGAGTGAGCTGGATAGAGGTCTTAAAGAATGCGAAGTGGAGTGCTTTGCTGAGAATGGTTCAGGCTCCACTGCATTCCTGCTCATCACCGATTCCAGGAGACAGAACTCAGAGAGAAGAATGGGGCTCCCTCTCACTGAGCCTCATTTATCAAACCTCCACTAACTGGAGTCGCGCTTTTTTTTTTGTTGTTTTTGGGGCGGGGTGTTTTTTTTTTTTTCCCGTTTAGAGCCTCATCTGTATCCCACCGCGTCGAGTTGCCGTGAGAATGGCAGCTCGCATCGGGGATGAAAATCTCATTAAGCACTTTAGTTGTGACAGTGCATTTAGCTGACAAGATGTGGGGTTTTTAAAGGGCAGTTAACTTGTTTTTAAAATTGGGGAGGTTATGCAATTAAAAGTGTTTCTGCTGAAAAAAACCTTGGCGGTTTGCGCACGAAGACACTGAAACGTCTAGAAGCAAAGTGAGTATATATTAGCCTATTTGATGAAAAGAGGCAATACTTGTACTAATGTAAATAAAAAAAAAACATGAAACAAGAATATTGTAAAAAACAAATACAAACAGGTTGTGTCCACAAATGACAAATGAGAGTAAAGTTTTTAACATTGAACACTACTTCTAATTTGATCCATCTTTCTGTTCTATTTGATTCCCTAGCCCTAATTCGATAAGCAGATGTCTAATGCACTCACATTTTGATTTATTCATGTTTTGACTTTGCAGTAACAAAGCCTCGGGGTGTTCTGCAGCCATTGTTTATGTCACTTAATATGTTAGTTTGTGTTGCCATGTACGCGGGAAGGGACAAGGTTACATCGTATATAGCTCGACGACCTCAATCCTTTTGTCTGAAACAGATGGGGAAAAAATGGCTGAGATTAATAAAAAAAAAAAAGGAAAAAAAAAAACTCTGGTAAAGAACATTTTACAGTGTGACAATCAAGGTCATCGAACTCGTCTTGATTAAACAAGACACGTGAAGCGGCGGCGAGCGGGTTGATGTTCCCGCCGGCTGCAAACTCACCTCCTGTATTCACATGCATTATTCTGCTCACAGTACTGCAGTACAGTTGCTGAACTGAGTCTTGACATGTATACAAGCAAAACTGAAAAAAAAAAAAAAAAAAAAGTCTGCAATAAATACAGAAATAAAGCAAAATGAATCCTGAAACTCTGATGTTTAGTTTTCTTTGTGAAGAACGGTGACGAAGATGCTGATCTACGTCCAACAACGCTGCGGTGAAGATCATGAAAAGTGTGATTTAACCCTAATGCCGGGCTTATGAGCCTTGAATATTGAAGGGAATATTGTAGGGTTTAAACAAGAAGTGCTCCTGGTCTTCCCAAATGGCCTCATATTACTCTGCTGTTGTATGACCATTCAGAGTGATCATCAGAGCTAATGGCGCTCATTACATAGTTGCCTATAGCGTTATAGATTAACCATCATCTCGTTGATAGGCACCTAATCGTGTCCTGACCTCCAGAGAAGAGAAAGACAATCCGATTTGTAAAAATCTAAGAAAATAAGATAAAACAAGAGCAAGGCGATGTTTTAGGACAAAAATCTGAGTGTTTGCTTTAACTGAAGGCCAGTGCTTTAGTACACTGGACCCAAAATAGTAAAGCTTAAAGGTCCAGTGTGTAACATTTAGTAGAAACTATTGGTAGCTATGTAATATAATATTCATAGGTATGTTTTCATCAGTGCATACTCACCTGAATATAGGCGTTGTTGTGTTTCCGTTACCTTGGAGTGAGCTGTTTCCATCTACAGGTCGCCTTCTGTGGAGTCTGCCATGTTGAACCGCCATATACACGCTTTCCAGCCCGTTCTCATTCCCAGGTTGTCTAATAAAGCCGCGAGCAGTTTCAGTTACTCGCAGTCTGTAGCTTCACCTCTAGGTGCCACTAAATCCCACACACTGGTCCTTTATTATCTAAAATAAACTGAAATGGTAAAACTCTGTTGGTACAGTTCTCTGTATAACAAAACATACATATTCTTGCTTGTATCTAAAGTCAGTGTTTGTCAAACTCAGGTCCAAGGACCAACAGGGGTCCTTGAGTGGGGTGTATGGAGACCCCAGATGAAGGAGGAATAGAATATAAAATATTTTTTGCCAGTTGGAACATCAAGGAAGGAGATAGGGTTGGCTGTTTTTAGTGATGGTATTTTATAATGATGGTAGATTGATCAAAGATGATGATGATGATGATGATTAAAGGGTTGAGGAGAAAGGGTGGACAGCTTACTGTGGCTGGTTGGTGGAAAGCTGGTGGGCAGGCAGGTGAGGTGGAAGTCCTGAAGCTGATTTTGTTAACCAGGAGTTTTACACAAGAAACAAAATACTTCTGAAAGTCTGGGACACGAAGGAAGCCTGAAAAGCACATTATCGCTGAAGCTACTAAACAATCTGAGCGGGGGGGCTGAGGCGCTGAGCCGACGAGCAGATGCAGGGCAGGTGAGTCAACGGGGGGGGGGATGATTCCAGACAGGTGTGCAGAGGAGGGCAGCCAGGAGCCAGAACAGAAGTCACACCCACAACACACAGACACAGAAGGCCTTTGTCTTTCTCACAGCACCTCTCCTCGGAGGTGAGGAGAGACATGGGGGAGAGAGGCCCAGAGAGACAGACAGGAGACATGGGGCGGGGGGGGGCACTTTCTGGTGAACAGCCATGACCATTACGAGGAAGGCTTTATAATCATGAAACCTAAAAAATAAAAGAATCAATTCAAGTTAAAGGTCGCTGGCCTACTGTGGGAACCCGTGTCTTAAACATTTCTCTATAACAAGTATCCTTGACTAGAGAGGCAACAATCAGACGGTTGCCTCCCCCAACAGCTCCACCGCTGTGATCACATTTTGATTACGATGAATCTCGATTTGTGCGTGAGGTTAAGGGAGTTTCCCATCAGCGTCTTCGGTGGAGCTGCTGGGGCTTGAACCGGCTCTTCCCGCCGAATAAATGCGTCTTTAAACATTCAAACATTTACGTGTAGTAGAACCGTTAAGAAAAGAACATGACCACTTGGCAGGGAGTCTCACTTCATCTCTGTAGTAATGGACTCTGTAAGTGCACAGCAGTACCTGAGCAGGAAGTGAAGAGTGATGGATGATGGGGGAGAAACGCGGGCTGGAGGATGGGGAACCGAGGGGGGTCTGCACTCTGACCTCAGCGAGGGTACTGTGTGTGGATTTGATCCAACTGAACGCTGATAAAGAGACAGTTTCCTGGGAGTGCAGCGTACAGTCAGTTGCCAGCCAGATAAAACTAGTGCAGTCTAATGCAGCAGTCCTGCAACGAATCCTTCCTTCAAGGTTACAATGTCGACGACAAGATAACTGAAGTTCACCAAACTTTAAAGGAGAAATTGTTTGAGTTTGTCTGTGAGCAGGGTTGTTAGAATAATTATGGAACTAACGATTATTTTCAATATTAATTATGTTGATGATTTTTATCAGTTACTCGATGAGTTGTTTGGTCCAGAAAATGTCAGAAAATGGTGAAAAATGTTTCCCAAAGACCAAGGTGACTTCCTCAAATGTATTATCCACAACACAAAGATATTCAGTTTATTGTCAGGAGACTAAAGAAGCCAGGAAATATTCACTTTTGAGAAGATGAAATGAAAAATATATATTAATCGACTAATCATTGCAGCTCTCCATCTTTACTTATCATACTCATTATACTAGGACTGACAAACTCTACATGCTACATGGGTCATCAACTTTTTGGCAGGGAGAGGCAAAAGTACTCTTACTGTAAGAAGAAAAAGTTAGCCTGCTTACATTGGATCTTGTACACAGCTTCACTGACCACGATATAACAGACAGACACAAAGTTTGCAGTGAAGACGGCCTCCCGTAGAGAAGACGTCCCGCCGCAGTACCGCACGTCAAAAAACAAGCTCCAACCAAATGAAAGTGCAAGGCAACACATTTTATTTCAAAGGCCTAATTGGCGTTAAGGTACAGCATATTAAATATTAGTCCAGAGACAGTCATTGCAGAATAACATACCATTCTTTCCTTTACATGATACATTCAGGCTGACTTTAAATGAGATATTTTACATATTGTTAATGTGGTGCTAACATAATGAGGCTGTTTGCTGAAGGTCTCGTGTGTTTACTGCAGGTACTTCCTGCCGCTGTGAAAGCAGAGGTTCTACCCGTCAGGCAAACTTCCGTTTTGTCTCCTTTTAATTTCTGATGGCTTGCGATCGCCCCGACACCCAATTAAGACACTTCATTGCTGCTGTTTAATTTGATTTCAGCGCTTACCTGTAGTTACTGAGTGAGTAGTAGCATCTGTGTTAGTGCTGTGATAGTTCCTCAAGGAGCCGTATAACAGAATAATGTATTTTACATCCCTGCACATAATGTTATATTTCAATAAATATAATAAATAAAAAGTACAAATATCTGAATATTATGGAACCAGATCGTTATCAAAGACATTTTTTTTTTTTTTTGTCAGTAATACATTGCAACCGAATGCTGGATCCGACAACATGACTCAGTGGATGGACACTTCGTAAATGCAAGGGCAAATAACGTGACTTCAGTAATGTCTTTATGCTTCGTAAAAAAACAAACAATATAACTGTCGCGATCAGCTTTAGGAGGAGAACCAAAACTGACAGCTGTCCTGCTGGCACTGCGTGGAGGCAGGAGACAGAAAACAAGCCAAGATTTTTGCCCTGCAACGTTTTGATCCACGTACATTCTGTTGTTCCTCAACACTCAGGACGTCATTCACAGAGTCAAACCTTCAGTTCTCTATATTCAGTCTGGAGAGATTGTTTAGTCTTAGCACTCTGACAAAGTGTTAGTGTCGCGTGTGGAAGAGTCGGGAATATCGCTTTGACAAACTCCTCCTTTTATCCCTTTGCTGCAGTCCAGGTTTGTCCTTCAGTAATTGACTTTCCCGGGAATCTGCACATTCACTCCGCTGTAGTCCATCATGTACATGGGCCACTGCTGCAGGCACGTGCGCACACACACACACACACACACACACAAAGACAATGATAGAGGAAAAGTCAGTCATAATGATGGAGAAAATGCTTTCATTAGTACAAAGAGGTTGTTGACCTTGCCTCAAAACGCAGTTTTAATATTAGGATTCAGTAATTACAGTTAAACACACTGATGTGTGTTTACATGGAGACATTTAGCTCGAAGGAATTACATTGGATTACACTCTGATCAAAGATGCAACCGTACTTGTAACGTTTCAACTATTATTATAACCTTTACACATTTCAAGAGAAGCGTCGATGTACTGTTAAAGGGTAAGTCTGACATTATTCTATAATTATATAATAATTCCCATCCATCTCTCAGTGCTTCCTAACCTCCCTGCCTTGTCCGAGCAGTCAGCCCCCAAAGCCCCACTGGGTTCCTACCATGCAGCAAACTCTGTGGCCGGCAAATTAAGCTAACATGGACGTTCCAGAAACTGCAGTTCCCTGAACGGCCACAGGAGGCTGGCTACAGAAGTGAGTCAATCTCTGCAAGGCCACATATTAAAATGCAACCCTAAACCCTAAACCCTAAGCCAAATGTTTACAGCCTGTTACAAAAAGGTCTCTATAGCTAAATTCTACATAACTCATCAGTATAAATTATATTAAGGTTTAAAGTGATGCATAATTAATGCTCTCTACTGAGAACAACTATTAAACATGATGGCAATAGCAGGCTCAACTCGTTTGGTTTGGGTTTGTCTGTTTTTGTTGTCGTTGACTATAGTACAAATATAGAACGTCACGAGAACTGTTCCCTGTTTGCTTCAACCCTGCGTGCACAGATCTCAGGTCACACTTTCAATCTCACCATCACTGGAATCTGATTGGTTGATATCCCCAGGTCAGAGGAGGCAGGTACTCGGTTGCTCTCCTGGACTCTCTTGCGCTTCCGTCGATTGGTGGAGGCGTTTGTTCCTACTGGAGACACCAAGCAAATGTTGTTGTTTTTTCTTTAAACTTTTTATACGGCACAGCGCCCTGCTTCCATTCACACAGGAAACTCAAACACCTACCTGTGTTACAAGCTTGGCTACAGATTTCTGCAAAGGGTCTGTGGAAGAGAAGAAGTCTGCAATTTCAGATGATACAGTACTTCAAATAATCTAAATAAACACAAATAATAGAAGCTGACAAAATAAAAACAAAACTAATTCAGATTTGAGTACAGTTCAGACTCATTTCATACCTAAAAAGCAAAAAAAAAAACAATTGCATGATATAAGTGTTCGCCTCCATTCTTTCATCATAGCTTAACTGCTTCACAGTCAAAATATTGTTCACTCTTTCACGTTATTTACATTCGCAGCTGAGGAAGATTTATTCTTTGACATCTCAGAGGCTGGATTTAAATCCAAAGCATAAATAAACCATAATGAGCTTAACTACCAAGAAGCAAAAAACCCCTAAATTCCCACTGAAATATACAGCGTGGTGACAGCTAACAGGCTGCTGAATATTCAGGTGTCTCAGCACTCACTGTAGCTGGCTCTTGATGTTGAATGTTATTTCATCCGCGGCTTGAAGGATTTTCTCCAGGCACACAATGTCGTAGGTGTTGGGGTTTCGGAAAGGGATATCATCTGGAAGGCCACTGACTTCTACAGACTCTGGACTGCCACGGATTAGCTTGTATGGGACCACGACGGAGCGGTCTAAGCCCAGAGCCTCACCTGAACACACAGCGCGACAATATGATCAAAAACACGCGACAAGGCAGGAATTAAGCTTTTTGATCACCTACAAAGAGGACAGATGCTGGTTGTTTTCCTGCCGGCTCTATAAAAAAAAAAAAAAAACACAAAGAAATACATGCAAATGTTCATATAAATAAAGTGTAAAGTCACGACTTTGAAAAATGATAGCGTTGAAGTGTGTGTATTAAGGGTAAGTTGTACTTATGACTGTAGGAACGAGCAAGTAGAACTGCCTGAGGAGAACGTGGGGTGAATATATGAAACCAATTAGGCTAATGGCGATGTGCATTTTATGCAGGATACAAGGCATTTTTAATTTTTAATTTTCATAGTGTGATACTGCTCACATATTGAGCCTGAAGAAAGGAATGTTCATTTAAGTAATTCAGGTAAGCAAACAGTAGCTATTAACCACGTGTAAATGACAGCATGCAGAAGGACAATGGTACTGATTAGTGTTAATATACATTCAATGCTGACACTCCTCGGGACCCGCAGCCTGACTGCAGCACGTTGGGCCTCATGCAAGAACATTTTCATACTTTTCTCCTCAACCTCTCGTTCCCCCCCGTCAACTTTGCTCGCACAAATCTGATGTCTGATTCAACAAACCTTCACTTCAAACGCGTCTTAAATTTCTTTGGTGAACGCCGACTGTTCGTGAGTGGGCGCATTGTTTGTGAAATTTTTTCATCAGCATAACTGAAAAAATTCCCTGGAACTGTCTTACAGGGCTCTCTGCTCCGTTTGTAGACAGGATTCACTGATCTCTGATTACACACGAGCTGCGGTTATATGCACATTTTTCATTCTGATTGAAGATTTTATATCAATACGCACCAACGTATTTAATCAATACAGCTGTGCAAAAGTGATGAAGGTGTCCATGCTTTTGTAAAAACAGAAACTTGGTTGTGTTGACTTGTTGTTTTGAGATTTAACCTCATAACAGGCTTCAGAGTTTTCCAGCTGTTTTTTAGTATGTCTGAAACATCAGTCTATCCCAGCTTTGTTCATTTTATTTTCTTGGACGAATTTCTGCATAGGTCCAGTTCAGCTTGGAAGCTGCCATTCTTTAGAAGTGGAGACACGAATGTCCCCACACATTTACTTCAAGAGGGAGGGCGTGCGCAGAAAGAATGCAGCCAGAAAGTAATCAGATTAAATCTTTTACATTTTTCTTCTGATTGCTTTTTGAAAATGTTAAAACAACCCCTCTGAAAACCGACTAAACCGGTTTATTGTGAATGAGGTGTTTATATGGAGCATTTCTATTCTGTTTGGGCTTTTAAAACCAATTATTATTTTATTATTATTATTATTAGTCCCTATATTAATATACCAACTGACTCCAAACCACAACCGGTTTATTTAAAGAGGGAATGCTTTGATCTCATCATCGTATCTTAGTTAGATCAAAGTGTGTGTGACTGATTTCCAATAGTCGTGTACCTACATGTGACGTGTGTGTGACTACGCTCCTCCTAATGAGCAACAGTCATTCATAAAAATGCCAGCCAAGAGTAAAAAGAAGCTTTTAACACTCTGCTGACAAATACATAAACACATTTAGCAATGTCAGTGGTAGACGTGAAAAACATCACTACAGCTGTCAACACGTCGCCGGTTGGAGGTTGGTTTGGAGGGGAAGTTACCGGCCAGAATCAGAGGACATGACAGTGACAGAGAATATACTCCATTACTGGATGTTCAGCTGGACAGGAACCTGCATAAAGACCCTTAGGCAACTGTTGATGTGTGAGAATTTTCCTACCATCAACTGAAATGTCAATGTCAAGCTAAAATACTTATACCAATAAACTGTTCCGTCTCTATATTTTAATTGATTTGGTAAGATATTTAAACTTCAAATGAATTCAGCTGAATGCATTTTAATGCTTAAGTCAAACCAGTCAGACTATATGTACATGAGTCATTTGAGTGGACATGTACAGACACATTCTGAATATGAGAAAATAAATGAGAGACGTTGAATCGCTCCTACGTGGCACTTAGGAACGAATGTGTTTGCAGTAGTGACTCTTGCATGAGGCCCTGAAACTGAAGTTGATGCATCACACGAGACTCCGGGACTACTTGCCGTATTTCTTGTTAAACAGTTCCTTGACTTGCTCTCGAAGGACAACTTTCTCCCCCATCCGGTTAATATCGTCATCGTCTGTCGGGTGAAGAGAATCAGTTAATGACAGCTGTTTAAAAGAAAAGTTCCTGATGAAGCAACAAACAGGAGAATGACTGCTGTCAAACATTTTCTACTCACCACTTATCGAGGCGTAGGCCTTCTTTAGTAAAGTGACACGTCGTGGTGCTGATAAAAATGATGAATCACACATTACTATTAATATTAGATGACATTAATATTAGTTGTCTGTGCTACGTTTTTATTATTTAATCAGATTTTAGGATGAAAAACAAATTCTGTTCTTACCTGGTTTTGGAATGAGTCCTTGAAAAGGTCTGTAACAAACAGTGACATGAAACATTAATTAAACTTGAAAGCTGTCCTGGAGTGGTAACGTCTTCTTTAATTGTGTGTTATCCAAGAAATTATATTATCATGACAGCTTTTATAAACCTAAAACCAAAATTGTTGACACACTCCAAATCAATTATTATCTTTAATAATTATTATTATTTTTATTTTTTTTACAAGAAATAGGTCCAACCTGTCTGTAAGTGTACTAACTGGCTGCTTGCTAATGCCTGTTAGAAAAAGAGTCAGCCACTTAAGTGTTAATGGGAAGGACAGGCAATAAGTAACTGTGGTTTAAGTGATCATGTGACCGGGGCTTCCCACCTGGTGATGGTAAAATTGATTTTGTCAGCGACCGCCAGGATCCTCTCCAGGTTCTGGGAGCCAAAGGTGCACGGCTTTCTGAAGGGGATGCCGGGGGGAAGGCCCTCGATGATGACCGAGTCCGGGTTGTTCTTGATCCTCTTGTAAGGCACTTGGACAGGGTACTTGATGCCCAATGCCTCCCCATACTTCCTGTTGAACAGATCTTGGACCTGCTCTCGCAGCGTGTTGGCCAGGTCGATCCTGGACAGTTTGGACTCCAAGCACTCTGGAGACAGGAGACAGGAGACAGGAGACGCTTTGAAATTTCATCTTTTTACGTTTCCATTTCAAGTGCAGTTATTCAGCCTTTTCCACTGCTTTGTTTTAAAAGGCAGGGCGATAAATGTCAATACACGAGGCTGATTTATGTTCAAACAATATACAACATCAAATCTAAGCTTTCAAAGTGGTGACTGAAGGGGAAACTTGGACGTACCTGAGAATCCAGGTCTCTTGGATATAGCTGCAGTATCCTCTGTTACTGGTGTTGTGTCCTTGGCGTCCAGCTCTTTGGAAAAAAGCATTTAAAGGTTAAACTTTTCTTTTTGTCGTTTCTTGAGATTTACTGAACACAACAAACATTAAGATCTGCTCCTTCATCCAGCAGCAGGAGCTTTGTCACAAATAAAAGGTAGCGATAGCTGCAGGAAATCCCTGCAAGGACTTTCTCTTTCCTTTAGAGGAGCTATTTTAAAAAATAGCGTATGAACTGGATTTGACCTCATAATTTCATGCATGCAGAGGACAGTGCAAACAGCATCTTAAACCTGCATTATGAGCTTCCAGATGGTGGAATTTTCTCCATACAGCCTGCCTACTGTCTGTAAGGATACTGCTTTATCTTCAGAGCTGCACATATGACAAAATGTGGAATGGCTGCAGGTTTATATCCTTTTCTATATGTATGCTGCATCTACAGTAGAATTAAAAAATTACTTTGCTTGTGTGCAAAAGGTTAAATGTTAACTGATCAAGACACTGTAAAGAAAATCAATTTATTGACCTCTGAGTAGAGTTTTTCTTCTAAATACAAACAGAAATATTAGTGTAAACCCCTAAAAAGAGCAAACAACTGCTTTCAGTGATCCACTGAGAATCATGCCACTGAAGCCCAAAGCACCTTGGTAAATGCAGTGTTCAGACTTACTGAATTTGACAGCTGTGACAGCAGCCACTGCAAACATTCTGTAATCTTGTATGCAGAAGAACACGTTAGTGGAGTTGCTGTTGCAACAATTTGCATGATTTAAATGATAAAATGACTAATGTAGGCAAAACAATGGGGCTAGAAACATGTAGAAAATATTTACATATTCATGACCATAACCAGCACTAAATGGCTTTATTATTATTATTGCTATTATTATTATTATTATTATTATTTTCTTCCAGTAAACTACTAATTTTATTGCACAGGGTATATATAGGAATATCCCACCCTGTTGTTATGTTGTTATGTTGGTGCACTCTTCTCTTAACAAACCCCTTGTGTGTGTGTGTGTGTGTGTGTGTGTGTGTGTGTGTGTGTGTGTGTGTGTGTGTGTGTGTGTGTGTGTATGCCGGAAAGCTGATGATTTTTTCCGTTATTCAGATTTAAATGTATTATAGATGCGTGTCGAACACGTATAAGACGGACATACCTGGGTCACAGACGGGGATGGAAGGCATCTCTTGTTTGACTTGTTCAGTTAACAGCTCAGGCCTGGAGACAAACACAAAGGTTATTACAATAGTAAACAGAGCAGTGAATGAATCCCTAAATTAAACTGTCAATTCCTTGTCTAACCTTGTTTAACTGTTAATATAAGAGTGATGGATAATGAAGTAGTGTTAAAAAAAGGATGTCATTTGCAGCTGAAATAATATACACTACGCTAAAATACATTACTGTACTGTGCTTTAGGCGCTCTTACCTTTTTAATATATAAGTATATTTTTGGGGCTTTTTATTGCCTTTATTATAGTGACAGCTGAGGATAGACAGGAGAGGGGGGCAGAGAGAGGGGATGACACGCAGCAAAGAGCCACAGGTCGGACTGGAACCCTGGGCCGCTGCAGCAAGGACTCAGCCTCGGTACATGGGTCGCCAGCTCTACCCACTGAGCTATCCGGGCGCCCAGGTGCTCTTACCTTTTGATGACAAACTGGATCTGACTGCTAGCAGCCAAGATCTTGCGCAGCTTAGCCGCTCCGAAGCAGTTGGGCCTCCGGAGGGAGATTCCCTCCGGCAGTCCGGTGACGTACAGATCCTCTGGGTACATCTGGAACTTGGAGTAGGGCACCTTGGCTGGTTCAGGAAGGCCCAGAGCTTCAGCTGAGGAAGAGGATACGGCACAAAAGGAGACTTACTTCACTGATTGTGTCCAAATGTGATGTGTGTCATTTCAGAAGTATTAAAGGATAATTCAAGATTATTACAATTTGGATATTATTTTAGTAGGTCTGGCCATCATTCCTATAACAATACAAACATAACTTTTAGCAGGGACCACATCCTCTCAATCCTTGTGTCCACTTGTATTATCCTGGCTTTTCAAAATAAAATCATATTTTTAGATCAGAAAAAAAAAAGGTGATTTTATTTACGTAGTGCTATCCAGTGCTGCTCACTGGTTGCTAGCTTTATAATACAAGCAATGTCTTAAGAAGCAAATTACTACACTATTCACTATATTCCCCTAATTTTGTGGCACACTAATACTTGTTACAGTAGACTGATGTTGTCGATCAGCTGCTTCCTTCATACAGTAACTGAAACATTACAAAACTGCTCTGAAAATACTAATGTTTGGTACCTCTCTACTTAAACTCCTCTGACATGAAATTGAGATTCATCTTCTCCAATTCGCCCCACACAAAGCAGACGGATTCTTATGTGTTCAATTATTAAAATAAAACATACAAGTTAAAATACTAATATTCAAATAGACTATAAAAGCTTCACACTTGCTGTATACTGGTAAAGGGTGTGTACATGTGGAGGAGATTAAAGTCTTACTGCAAAATGAATGGGTCTGACTTAACTTCCTGCCCTCGTATGAATGCGAGTTAATCTCCGTCACTACAGGTAGCTTACCGTACTTAATGCTGAAGAGGCTCTCCACTTGTCTCCGAAGCTGAAGAATCATTTCACCAATGTCCTCCACCAAACTCCCCGCTAAAAGAGTCAAACATTTGAAGAACTTTTACACCAAGCGCGTCAAAAAAAAAAGAATTATTACATGAGGGCAGCTGGGTTAGTGGGAGTCTGCCCACCTGTGAACATTACTACTTCTGCCCCTGCCAACTTTATTTTGATAAATTCCACCTGCCCCACACTGACCTGGTAATGACAAACTGACTGTGTGGTGTATTAATCACCGGAGACCGTAACAAATGGACACAGGAGAGGAGGGTGCAGAAATGGGGCTGATAAACAAAGTAGAAAATATTTATTGGGGTGGATGTGACTAAAAGCACAAATTAACTGTGCTGCACCTGAAGTAAATGCAAAAAATTCTTTACCATGACTACAAGCTGCTGATCCCACAGTGAAGCAATATTTTCGATACTTTATTTTTTCTACTCCATACGCAGGTGACTAGGTGAAAATAGCCCTTATATTTAACATATACAATTTTTTTTTCTTATGTATAGTATTTATAGGTGTGTGTGTGTGTAGCAGCCTGCCTGGGTCAAAAGTTAGTATCTATATTCATTTTATTCTAGTGAGCCCCTCCAGTAAGATAATCTTTTGGATTCAGCAGAGCATAATGAACGAGTCCGTCCACCCTACCTTCAGAGGATCTTCTGATGCTCTGGGAGGCCGTGGTGGGTGACAGAGCTTCAGCTGCAAGACGGAAGAAGAACGTGAGCGGAGCAAACACACACTTTCAAACATTTATAGAACAGATAATTCAAATAATGTGGCAAATTATTCAGGAAAAAAGATTAAAGACCAAGGTTATTAACTTCTTGATGGTTTACTGTTAACTGAGCTCACAAAAACATTGTCACTGGTTCTAATGCACAGGAGTCAGCGTGAGTGAACATTCATTACAGCCATATGGCCCAGTCCTATTACAATATAATGCAAGAATTGAACATTATAAAGTTGACAAACATAGTATGTACTGCATGGTGCCATCTTTGGACTGCATTAAAATACAGAATCTTCCTGCTACTTTGTACTTGTTCAGACACATTTACAACTCAGGACGCACACACGCTTTATGACAGCTATTATCTGAAAGGTGTCTGTAGACCTGGAGAGGTGCTGCAACCTCAACAGAATCACCACAGGTCCTGACGAGAACTAATGAGGTGTGACTCTTTTGCCAAAGGCCTTCAGCAACATAAACAATCCCACAGACATTAAAGTATGCCCTGTTGAGTTCAGATAAAATGTCAACATGAACTGTTCTTCCAACAGGCCGGGAACTGAAAGATTGTTCAGTGTACTCAATATGAGTTTATTATCGCGTAGTGTGCTGTCAAAACGCATGCTGTGGCTTACACATTTGATCGAGTACTTAGGCCTCCTTATAGATCCTCACATGCACAGACACCTCTGTTTAATTTAGAAAGCAGCAGCCCACAGCGTGTGACGCTGCAGAAGTGCTTGTGTGTGAAACAGAAGCATGACGGAACAACCTGCTCTATTAGTAACCTCACAGCAACAAATAAATAAAGAGCACGTAACAGCAAATAATACTAAATATGACATTTGCTGCACTTACCTTCATTTTATTTCCTTTAGTGGTCATTTGTGAAAGAAAAGAAAACTTCAACAAAGCACAATCAAATCAACAAAATAAAACAAAACGCCTCCTGAAAGCATTGTATGCTAAGCCCAAGATCACGTTGAGTAGACTCTTCATTCTCTGTTGTTATAGCGCTTCATTCAAATGTCAAAATAAGCCTCATTGTTATGTTAACGTCACTTGTGACATTTTAGGTTTTCCATTAATAGTACAGGAATTTTTATGCTAAAATTGTGAGCTTTTAGCCTTCAAAGAGTGCAGAACTCATTTTTTGAATTAGTTGTTTTATACAAAAATATCCCAACAACCCAAAGACTTTTACACAGCCATCCTTTAACCGTTCTATAATGTCTCGTTTGTAGAGGACAGCTTAAAAGGTCAGTTCACCAAAATCAGAGCAAAGATTTCTGCTGCCACCCCAAGATAATGAAGGTGGAAGTTCATTTGGTGTTCACAGCGCTGACAGATATCTCAGTGACAGATTCTCTATCTCAAAACCTGAGACAAATAAAAGCAAAACTATCTGCTTGGCTGGATACCAGCAGAGATAAGTGAGAAAAAATATGTTTGGGATTTGGGTGAACCAACCCTTTAAGGTGAAAAATAAAAAAATAGCTTCTAACCATGTTAATTAATACTTAATAAAAGAGGCTGGAGCGGTTTAGAAAGAGAGTGTAGTCTACTCAAACGTCTTGGTAGCCTCACTCTAGTCATCTATACTTTAAAGGTGAGAGCTGTTTCAGTCTACGCACAGTTCTGTGTTAGATAGACGTGGGATTTGGGGAGTTTTGAAAGGATCTTTAAGGAGCAGTTTGGTCTCTCTAATACATGAACTAACTCTAATCATTCTGGGCAGCAGGACTACAGGACAGTGTAACTCCAGATCTGGAAATATGCACAATGCATCAGTCATTATACCTTAAATGGCAAAATTTTTAAAAATTTCAGTTTACAAACTGAAATAATGACTGAAGGTGACTCAGCTGATACATGGTGCCTTTCACAGATGAGAGCTGGTATGTGTAAGACTGGGAGAAGAGAAAAGCTACGGTAGGCCAGTCTGGGGAAGTGGGGGGGGTCTTAAGGGTGGGGTTGTAGCTACTAGTGGCTGGGGAGGTTTGGTCATGGGGAAGTGGGAGAGTGGAAGAAAAAGTAATCTGAGAAAAGTGTTTTCATACGTGTGGCAGCTTTTTTAGCTCCCTAAAAAAAAACAACCAGCCAGTGTGTGGGGTGGTAGTTGCGGGGTGCGGGGTGGCACCGGGCTGTGGGGGTGGAGCTGGCATTCCGAGAGCTGCGGTGAGAAGGAGGTAGATGAAATGGAGGTGGGGGGCTGACGGGGCTGAGGTTACCTGTGTGGTTTTCCATGGGGTGATGGGGAGCGGAGGGAGCGGAGGGAGCGGAGGGAGCGGAGGGCGAGGCTGTGGCTGGACACGCTGCAGCTGCGACCGGCTCGGCCACAGACTCGCTGGGCTCCTCTCCACTCGTACCAGCGTCTGGAGAAAAACAAACATTTTTTTTTTTTTTTTACAAGTTTCAATGTTTTGCACTATAAACAGGAAATACAGTTCGCTGACATTTCCTGTAAGATTATGATATTTCCTGTATCACTGGTTTCAGATTGTCATCATTTGATACCGGCAGTTTTTAGACAAAGCCAAAACCAGCCCTTGTGAGACTCTCATGTGTGACTGGAGACGGTCTTCAATGTATCCCATTAGGAAATTTGGGGAAGCAACTGCAGCCTACTTTTAACCTCATTTTGGGGAAGATTACATGATGTGCATTTGCCAAACAATTCAGTTAGTCCTCATCCTTAAGGTCTTTAATCTTGTAAAAGCGAAAAAATAACATTTGAAATAATATTCCAGATAAGCATGAACCTCACCTGGCACATAGTTCCAACACCACAGGAACTTATTGACCCATACCCTGAACTCTTTAGAACCAGTAAGGCTTTTTTTTTAGGAGATATGTCACCAAAAACGGAATGATGCCATTTTTATGCGCTAGTAGGCGAGTGCAGTTTGCATGAATCTGACATGGAAAATTGTACGCAAAAGATGGAAAACTTTAAAGGCAGAGAGCAAATCAACCTCTCCTAAAATGCTGCTGAAGGACTGGACTCCATTAGGACCAGTGTGTAGGATTTAGTGGCATCAAAACGGCTCATTCTAAGGTAACAAAAACACAAAGATTCCTGTATTCGGGTGATTATACACAAATGAAAACATGCCACTGAATATTATATTCCATTTCTGCTAATAGATCCTCCTTAATGTTACACAGTGGACCTTCAAAAGGGTTGTTTCTGGTTGCAGCAGACGTAGCAGTGAACTGGTTAATGCTGTGTGCAGTGGTGACACATCAGCTTGACCAGTCACAACCGACAGAACTGCTAGCACCACTGAGAATACCTGTAACTTTTTGTACCACTTCTTGAGCCCTGCCGAAATGCAGGTTCACAAACTATTAAGTTCCTGTAATAGTAAAAGGCCTGTTTGTGCCTTGAGTGTGTCGTAGTCACACACACACACACACACACACACACACACACACACACACACCATACATTGCTGTGTTTGACACTGTTATCACAGACCTGTGATATGTCAGAGATAATCTATTAAAGCAACATCCCTGGACACTGTTTATAATTCAAGAAGTGAAGTATTTTCAAAGCTAATGGCTGCCAACCGTGTGCACACTTACCTGGCACTGTAACTTGAATGATCTCCCCATCTGGAGGCTCCGTTTTAATCCTTTTCAAAGGAATGCAATCTCCTGACGGACCTGCGGGGATTGAACAGTTCATTCTGCCTGAGTTCCCATCAGTGTGTGGCACTGTGTTCTATGGCTGTGTTAAACAGATTTAAGTAGGTGATAGAATGTGTTTGAACTGACTGGACTGCAAAACATGATGGGAAATTTTCCTTAGAGGCTCCTAAGGACTGTTAATATCGATTTAAAACTTTAATTTGATACTTGGGCTTTGAATACTTTCTTACTTCAGACAGCAAAGTTTCAGGGAAAACAAAGTTTTTATGATGCAGAAATGCTTTCAATTGCACATACCTGCTTCACAGTCAGCCAAGGGACTCACGCATGCACTTGTTGATCTGTGATATTAGATAAAACACACTCAGGTGAGGACCAAATTACAGAACTGATTCATTAAAAATACACAAGCCATTCTGTGCAGAGGGACACACAATTGCTAATGGCCCCAACACTGGAAACTTGAATGAGAATTATTAATTTCATTTTGTTTTGTCTGAAAAACCAAGTAAACTAGGCACCAACAAGCTTTTCTAAATATGCATCCTTGTCAGTTAATTTATTGGATAAACATGGCACTGTTTCGTTCACCGGCATACAAAAACTAAAGGCCTATTAGAAGGGAAACCAAGGGATATAAACCTTCTAAAATAAGAGCAAATGAAAATATGAATTAAAGGCTGTCGCTATAATCAGTGTCACGGTAGAATTGTGAATGTAAATTCTATAAAACAGTATATTTTAACTGTTTATTTCAGTGCACGTTATGAGTAATGCCGGTTATGAATGCTGTACAATTTGGCTGCATCCCACTGTCTTATATTTCCACATTATAAACAAAGTCTGCGGGGGTGATGCTAAATTTCTGTGAGGGCCGTGCTCTGACCTGCTGCTGTGGGGATTGCTGACCAGCTCGGCTGCGGTGGGCGGGATGCTCAGATTGTCGGGGAAGCTGTCTTCAGGCGTGGAGCCCAGGTCATGCTTCCCCTCCTCCCTTGCAATCTTGCCAGCAGCTTCAACAAACAAGACACAGACGATAAACAAACACTGCATCCCATTAGCGAAAAAACATCTGTGGGGTGTAAATATATATATAAAAGGCTTGACAGAAGAGTCCTCCGTTAGATGGTTACTGTAATTAATTGTAAAGATTCTGACAAATATTGTACGGCTAAATGCCTGGCTCAACAAAGCACACATGGAATCCTTCCAAAATAATTACATTTCACCCAGAGTTCCCTTTGAAAACATGTAGATCATTTGTCATTTTAATGAAAATGCAGGCTACTCTTGTGCAATGAGCCACACTAGCTGTGATTTTATCTAATTTTTACTCAATACTGGAAAGTCAAGGTTTGTGCACAACAATCAGGTAACCAAACAACAATTATTATCTTATACAGTCAGTTGGCAGTGTATTAGGTCCATCTAGCATAAACTAAGGCAGTCTAATGCACCAGCCCTGCAATAAATTCTCCTGTCATGAGTGCTACAATGTTCTGTTTTCTGTGATAACAGAAATATTACAGGTTCACTGCATGTCACACTGTGCGAGATGCGTCTCATAAAATCTCGGTTGCGATCTGTGTGACTGTACGATGTCAGTTTTGAGGCATGTCAGTTTGTGCATTAAATGCCTAGTAAATCAAAGTGTTTTTCTATGTCACTGGAAAATAAATATATATGCAAGCAGAGACACATCATCATCCATCTGTGCCGCTATGCAGCAAAAACAAGCTTCAGTCTTGCCAGTTTTTTTTTTTTTTACTATACTAAAAATGGCACTTAACATATATAGAATGTGGTATCTACGTGTATGTGTCTTTGAGTGCCTACTAAGCCTGTGTCAGCCTTGTGTTCTGTGTCATTTCAGGCCCTGTCATTTGGAGACGGGGGTCTTAACAGCAGTCACATGATGAGAATTTGGTCCTAAATTGTGATCTTTGGTCACCAGATATATTCTGTCCACTCCATTTATACCAGTGAGGATACACTAAACATTGAAAACATCTCTCTGAAAACGTTTTTAACAAAAGAATGAACATTTTAACCTTTGTGAAGAGAGGATTTATTGTAGAGCTGATGCATTATGTTCAGCTATGTGTACTTAATAAACTAACAACTGAGGGATAATGCCTTCAATACATACACAAGTCAGTGCTGCAGTAGGTCAATAAGATATAAAAAAAACATTTGTGTTTTCAGACAGTTTTGATGTTTAGTTAGCCGGTTTAGTGTAACTCACATGATGACTTTTAGCCTGTGAATAAATAAATGAGTAAGATTCAGTATAGAAAAGGAAGGTAAACTATTCTGCCACCAGCTTCCCAAACAGAAACTAAACTAAACTTCTAGAAACACTGGCATATTTTCAAGTACAATTAGCGACATTGGCAAAGAAGTCGTAAAGAGGCAGAGCAACGGTGTTTCATTAATTAATAATCACTGCTCATATGCATGCACAAATGGTATTAAGACAAACAAACAAAAAAATAATCACACTCTTACCGGTGAAAATCCTTTCATCGAACATTCTGGAATATAAAAAGGGGAGGAAAAAAAAGGGCCATTAGTCAGTGAGTTCAAAGAGCGTTTCAGCTCTCGGGGGCAAAAGGATCATGATGCAAACACTGTACATGTGGAGAGGAACACATCATTAACGGCTCTTTAAGCACATTAACTGCTCTTTAAACAATCAGTCTCAGTCAAACAATCAAGTAATTGAGTTATTTCATTCTTATCATTGAATCCCAAAATAACTGTACTTTTGGATCGCTTCCCCCCTCCTTCTGGCACATGCTACCACTCCGTCTGCCACCGAGACATTCCTCTCCTGCTGCGATCATGATCAATCTTTAGACACAACTATTTCCCAGAAGTCTTGTTCATTTACGTCTACTTGTAAAGTTTTGGGGGTTTTTTTTAGATTAAGATTGAATTTCTGCAACTTCCAGCTGGTGAAGAAGAGTACTGTTAACTTTCATCTAGAACTACTTCACTACCAGACTTGTTAAAGCAAGATGACCTCATTTTACATTGGGGTCATTGCTGAACAGGTCTAATAGTCTACAGCTGTTACACACACTGATATCAGTTCTTTACCCCTAGTGGAGTAAAACATTTAAAGTTAGGGTTAAAAAGGCAATACAAAATGTTTATGCTCTGTACGGTGGCCATATTAGGACATGCTTACAGTTAGCCTGTTAACATGCTATCATTACATTTATTTATTGATGGTTGAAATTATACATAGAACTATATTTGTGCTCTGTTTTTAAAGATGCAGTAGGAATGAATGGGCTAAGATATAGACAGTTGTGGTCTTTTCGTGGCATTTGTTGACAGTAAGAAAAAATATATAATAATGTCCCTCTTCAGGAATGTTAACTTGTTAGCATGTTGGTGTTCTAAAGTACGTTAGGAATAAACACCAAGTACAGCTGAGGCTAATTTTGAGGTATCTTTGGATGACATTAAGTTGTAGTCACCACATAAAAAGTCAGTTTCAGTCCTTTATTGACCATAAATATCTGTGCTGAATGTAATCCATCCATTTGCTGTCCAGATATTTAACTCTGAGTGTTTAAGCACTGGGCCAGTACACAAACGACCAATCCCGTCGCCTTTCCTCTGAGCCACAACTCTGGTTTTAAAAAAACATTCAGTGGAATTTTCATTATTACCAAAAGCCAACAATTATGGATCTACTTGCCTATAATTTTGAAACTGAACTGCTCATAACATGAAAATAAAGGTTAGGTTAGGTTGTTCTAACATGTGTATCATCTGGCTATTATTAATAGCAGGGCTACTTTTGTTCTTAAATTAGAACAAACGTTTGGTTGCAATTAAAGCAGAAAGCCATTAGAATTAACGATCAGTTACTTTTAAAATGAACATAGCCTGTAAACAAAGAACATGCCAAAAAGAAGAACATCAGGGCCTACATCTGGAACATCTCTCAATGACAATGGGAATGTGATGTAATTCTGCATTAATCACATTTTCAATCTTTCCTAATTGTATTAACACTAATGAGCTGCCTGCAGGATTTGTTAAAAGATGTGTTATCTCAAACAAGGCATGGTGGCTCATTTAAATTAGCTTAAACGAATGGATGGAAGAGCAGCCGCAATATGCTGGCAGGGGAAAGTCATTTGGGACATGAATGGAAATGGTTTACCAGTCAGCGGGACATAGTGTGCTGAAGGAAACAGACGTTTAACAGACAGATGGTATAGGCTGGCTCGCTCGGTGGCTGCTTATTAAAAAATCTTTTCTAAATAAACGTTTCAGAGGCGATGCCATACTGTAATTTGGTGGAGTGGAGATGGACCATAATGACGTAGCAAGTGGATAAACCACGATCTGAGCCCAGTGACTAAATTGGACTGAATTACACATGGAGGCATGCATTGATGTGTTAAAATCTAGTCTGAGAACTACATCAACACTGTGCATTTGTCCCAGAGATGCATACCTGCTTAAAAAGGTGCTAACAATATGCGTAAAACAGCACTTGTGATCTTAAAAGCGTTGGTTACCGTTTGACAATGAAGCGGATTCCGTGGCGCTCGTCCAGGATGCGTTTGAGCTTGGGGACTCCGTAGGTGCAGGGTCTCTTGAAGGGGATCTGGTCAGGGATGCCAATGATTTCCACAGCCCCTGGGTCGCAGGCTATTTTGCGGTAGGGGACAGGCACCATGTGATCTAGACCCAGGGCCTCAGCTGGAGGCAGAAAACCAGAGCCAGCAGGCTTTTTAGAAGAACAATGTGATGCTACCGAAATAAAATCCTTTAGATGTTGACTTGAAGTCTTGAAGTAATAGTTTATTCAACTTTAAGCACATGTTAACTCTACAAACATGAATTTACATAAGGAAAAGCAGCCTCCAGTGGGACGCACGCCCCGTATAAAGGTTTACATAAGTGAAAAATAATTCCAGCTAAATGAGAAATGAAACTTTAAAAGGAATGATAATCGGTGCTGACGGCTCGGATGAAAAATGTAAAAACAGATCCCAAGTGTTTTTTTTCCCTTAATTTGTACAAACTGCTTGTAGACATGCTGTATCCAGTACGTACACTGCAGTTGGACTGCTTGCAAGCCTCTTTAGAATACCTACAAATAAGTGGCGAAACAGTGCAAATATTTCATGAAGTTAACTTATAATTAGCGGTATTATGCTTCTGATTGGGCTCTTTCTTCTTTGTAGCAATTGACGGCATACTGTGGTTACAAATACATATGTTGTGTATCACTGAGGAAAATATGATCAAACCAAAGCACTGACCCCAATCCATCAACACCCATAGATACGCACAGAATCCCCACTGTGCATGAACAATTGCTTGAGCAGGCAGAGATACCTTTTCCAAATCGCTGCATGTATGTGATACTGAGGTCCAAAGAAAACCTAAAATGCCACAGACAGAGAGACAGCGGCTTACCGTATCTGCTGTTGAACAAGATCTGAACACATTCTCTCAATGTGTTGATGTCTTCCGTTTCCCGAATGAAAGAATCCCATTTTTCTGCAAGAAACAACCCCCGTTAATGCTTTCGCGTACAATGAAATGGACAACCGCTTTATTGGAGCTTTAACATTCAAATGAGCTTTATTTCACTGTAGCGCTAAAGATCCGAAATTAATCGTCTCCATCAGCTCAATATCAACTCGGGAAATGAGTGCAATCTTCTTATAGGATTACTAGACATCTTAATAGCTTAGCCCTTAATGGTTAAGTGTTAGTATAGTTTAGCCTTTGTTCAGTAAACAGTTACTTGGCCGTTTTTTGGCCTGCAAAATCCAAAGCAGGACAAAAATCACAAAATCCTCCTTTTTTGATATGGATCCCGTTTTGGTTACTGACTTTGCCAAATGCATGCTTGCTTTTGCAATGCTTTAGAGCTCTTAACTTCTCTGCGGACTATGCTGGTGTCACAGTTCATAAACTACCTCAAACATATCTTTCTGTACAGCAGTTTCTTGTTACTTAACAGCTAACTTAAACACTGATAACACTATATGTGTAATAAGCTAATATTGGATGATATAACGCTGTACAAGATGCACATATGTTCTATCTAACACCACATCACACTAAAACTCTGTCACAGGAATAGTTGTTATTGAGAGATACACAGCTGTATGAAGGTAATCCTCCTTCCAGTACGTTCTAATGTGTTATATCATTACAAAGTCAGTGTTTTATGACTAAGTTATGCTGGATTGATCCCTGTAGGGAAATTCATTCTCCTTTCTTCTCGCATTTGACCTATCTAAGTACTAGGAGCAGCCGCCGAGCAGAAACTGGAGCACCCGGAGAAAAGCCATGCAAACACACGGATAACATGCAAACTCCACACAGAAAGGCCTTGGCCCAGCTGGGATTCAAACACAGCGCCTTCTTGCTGTGAGGCACTGAGCCCCCACAACGACCATTTTATACTATGGGTTGTAGCCATAAGTGTAGATGTGATATAATGTAAGTGAAGTACAAAATATTCTGTCAGTGTATGAATATATACATTCACAATGAGGCCGACTGCCTATATCCTCCTGGCGTCATGTTCAGCCTCACCTGATTTTTCATGCACTATGGAGAAGAGGAGCCTCTTGGAGATGTGGATGCCAGGAGGGCTCTGACCCTGCTCACCAGGTAGTCTTGTTGTCTCATCTGAAAATGCGAGCCAAAGAATAAACATATTCAGTTCAATTAACTTTCATTTCAGTCAGAAATGTTCACTCAGCATCCAGATATTTAATTAGTTCCCCCAGCATCGATTGATACTAAAGTATTTAATTAACTGCAAACATGCAAAAGTACCAGGATAAAGAAATACACCATTCTGTGTGGGTCTTGTTTTGTAGTGTTTTCCTACATTTTAGAGGTATGACTTCTTCTCTAGGATTTCATATAAAGGTAAGCAACTCAACCTGACTCCTTTTAGAGATAAAAGTAGAACAAGGACATCAAGGTAAAAGTTAAGTGCTGCTTTGAAATAAATAATGAGCGGTATAATAATCTGACTTCAAAGCACACTGCAAATTTGCCACTTGTCTCGACACACTGGAGGCGTAGCATGAAGCACTTCTGAAACCGTTTTTCATATAGTGATTATACTCTTCCTCATTGTTATGATCATTATTGTGAATTTCGTGACAACCTTGAATTTTACCTCCTTTTAAATCTACAGATACCACTGGTTGCCTTAAATGGAGGCCGCCATGATGAACCTGCCACTAAATCCCACACACTGGTCATTCAATGCTGTGACTGTGGAACACCCGCAAGCCCAAAGATCATCTTCCATTGTTGAAACCCACCCTCCTCTTACCATTGCTTCCGCAGTCCTTGACAGATGTGCTCTTGTCGGTGCCTGCAGTCCAGTTCGCCGCTCTGTCCTTGCCGAGGTTGAGGAGGGACATGGGCTTGAAATCCAGCTTCCCGTCTGGGTGAGGTTTGGATGACATGGGCATGCCGTACAGGAAGCTTGACAGAACAGAGTTGCTGGAAGTGGCGGGACTGGATGACGTGACTACCTGGGCAGTAGTCTTCCCCGGGCCGTGGTTGCTCGGTGTCATGACGGCAGTGGAAGAGTTATGATTGACATCAGTGCTGGTCTTGGTTTCTCGAGACAAATCTTCTGCTGGCCTGTACACAGACACAAAATCAAGAGGAAAGTCATTTAGAGGGTTACATACATCACAGCTTGACATCAAGCTTTTTGTTTGCAAACTGCATCACTTGCCAAGTGTCTCTTGGCTTATATTAGCATTTGCTGCAGCAACAACAACTCTTCTTGAGTAGGACCCATTTATCTGTTCCATTAGGATGACATCCCCTTAATAACTTCTCGAAGAAGTAATTAAAAGATAAATAAAATGAGATGTTGTGTTTCTTTGGTATTTCAACTCTTTCCTTTCTCCGTTGTTCTGCAGACAAAATTCAGTTTAAACCTTATTTAAGCCTTAAACTGTCTGTTCTACAAAATATAAAGTTCCATAACTACATAAAAAAAAATGGATCTCAGATCATCTTCTACAGTTAAAAGTTAATCCCAGTGGTATTACTGTTTGTGCCACTGTTGTTAAGCGTCGCTGTCCGAAATGATCACAATCATTTCATCATGCTTCTTTTCCTTTCTCATTTCCAAACTGGTGTTTGGAAATGAGAAAGGAAAAGAAGCATGTTCACTGAAGAATTTGGGAACAGGAATAATAACATACTGCGAGTAACGTCATTGGTTCGCTTATAGGGAACCAATCTAAATGGTGTTGTTATTCTATAGCCATTAAACCGTGCAAACAAGATTTACTTCATAATAAAAAGTTAAAGCAAAAAGGTTTTCGGTTTCCACTTTAAATACAGACAACTGGTGTTGTCCCAACGCTGATAGAAAGCTTGGCTCTCTATCCTCTTCTGTTAAATATACCCTCAGTAATCCAAGTGTTTCTATGGACCAGGCTTTGAGTCTTTGACCAGCATGTCAATTGTTTGGTTCGCTCCTGTTTGTGACGTTGCGAAACTCAAGCCCATTTGATGGAGATGATTATTCACACGTTTATTTCCTCCCTTTTCACGTGTCTTACTATTCCCTGAACTGTTTACAAGTAGCCCAAAATGCTGCTGCCAAGCTTCGGACCTCCAAAAAGGTCACCGATTTTGATGTCTTCAAACTGGCTTTCCATCAAATTCAGAATCCTGTTCTCCCTTTTCCTGACCTTGCATGACCAGGCACCTGGCTACATAAAAGAGCTACTGCAGCACTATATCACCACTGAGGTCCTTTGATGAGGGTTTGTTGGTTGTTCCTCGCTCCAGGCTCAAGACAAAAGGACACTGTGCTTTTGAGGTTGTAGTTTCCAAAGTTTGGAACTCTTTCCCATTGGCCTTATAGATCTTATAACACTTTTCTACACCTTAAAAAGAAGCTCTTGTTTAGACTTTTGTTTAGTTTGAGTGTTTTATTCAGTCTTCTTATTTTAATGTTTTTAGCTTGATGTCTGCATCTCTTGTCTGTCTCTCTGTCTTTTACTAGCTCTTTTATCTTCTGTTGTGAAGCGCTTTGTGACGTCTGCTGATTAAAGGTGCTAGGTTATATAAATAAACTCACTTACTGTTTTGCTCTCTCTACCTCTAATCCTGTGCTTTTCCAAAAAAAAAGTGGCAAAGAGACCAACAAACTTTGAGTATCTGTTTCCTCTTAACAACAGCTACAGTGTGTTGCATGTATTTTTTTTTAAGACTCTTCATATTCAGCTTCATTATACAGCTGTAGAGACAGGAAACCCCCAATTTGCTGTGGTCATGTGGCATGTGACAGTTGTTATTAATCGAGCAAACACAGAGAAGAGAGTCTTTTATGCTCCAAAACAGAGCAGGCTCAACTAGAACTGCGTACATTTAATGAGTTGGTAGATGCAGGATGTTTGGTGTTTTCTAGGAAGCCAACAGGTGATCAAATTAAGTTATAATGAGGTATTCACTTCGTATCCGTTAAAAATGTGCTCAGTCTTGTGGCCCAATCTGATGACCTTGACCAGCTTGACTTAATGTATATTTCAATCATACAAACACTCTCCCCACAAACTACATATAATTAAAGCATTGTGGCTAGACATTAGGCAGTCCCTGTATGACATAGTTTATTATAACTAGATATAGTTATTTTATAACTTAAAAAGCCTTATTTATACCCTTTGTCACCATGACAACTTTCCAAAAGTTGTAAAATTGTGTCTCATAGTCTTATAAACCACTGTGCAGAGTTTTGGCGTCTGATAAGCCTTCAAGTGCATTACTTAAACTGTACTTCCTGGATCACATTTCATTGCTACTGTGGTGCCTGAACAGCACAGGCCCTAGCATTTTTTGTTTTGCTTTTTAAACCACAAGGCAATTTTCCGTCTGAACGCCCACTAAGACAACTATTTAGAGTTCACGCTGCCCTATTATAGAGTTTTATAGAGTGAACGTGATGTCACAGGGACTGACAGGTATCTTGATCAATGGACACAGAAACACACTAACAAGGGAGGGGAACCTGTCACACATCATTCTTTTCAATCTGCATAAATCTGTAAATGCATGTTAGAGATTGTGCCCAACTCCCACCGAGAGGAGCTTTGGCTTCTGGGTAAGAAGCATCAGATTAGGCCTCTATAGAGTTACCCACCCTCAGCAATGCTTGCCAGACTTTACCAGTACGCCCCCTTAATTCATATTATTAACAGGCTTTATGTTACTTGCATCGCTGACATTGACAAAATACATGTTGCTGTCCTAGTCCAGCTTCTGCAATGGATGCTGTTTAATCTGACCAGGTTTTTGTTATGAAGCAAACATGTTCTGCAGAGACTTGTAAGAGTGTATGTAACCTGAGAGAGCGTTTTCCACAACAGAATTAAAACCCTGTCTATCCCTGACTAATACACTAAAGCCTGTCTGCTACCAATAACTAGCTACAAACATCCCAAGGCGGCTACGTGCTTCGAGCCATACACAACCATGTATCTCTGCAAAGCATTAGAGGATAAGCTGAAATGCCAAACTTCCTTCCCCCCCCATTTTAGAGTGATCAGATGGGTAACAGCTGGTTTGATGATCTGATAAAAGCAATCTGTTATCCCGAACCGCAGCGGATTCAAGAATAACAGACAACAGACTCACCTTTTTACTGTGAACTGGATGCGGTGGCTCTGCTCCAGAATCTTCATCAGTGTCTTGGTGTCATACTCGGAGGGCTTCTTCAGGGAGACTCCCTCAGGCAAACCGTGGGCCACCACACAGCTGGGGTCCTTCTGGATCCACTCATAAGGCACAGGGACCAGGCTGCTCTTTCCCACGGCCTCACCTGCACATTGCACGAGGCAGTGTGAGTACTTTGAAATACATCTTATACAGAATTACAGAACTGGCAGTTCTCAAATTAAACAGCTTCTGCTCTGCTCCTGGATAACTTATAATAATTATGATTGGGTAAGGGGAAATCTTCGCTTTGATTAGTTAGGTTAGAAAGGCATTTTTTCCATATAGGTAATATTGAGGATGATGTAAATCATGAATAGAGACTCATCAGAGTGATAATTACGAATTAAGGTAAGTGGAAAACATGTTGCATGTGGTGACGCCTTACTGTAAAGTACAGTGAAGACTTCCTCCACCATCTTCCTCAGAACAAAGATGTTGGACTGAACGTCTGATGGAGCTCTCGGTTTCCCATGCTCACTGTCCTTACTCAGTTTGCTGAGATCGCCTTCCTGGTCTTTGGTATGGGCATTTGCTGTCGTCAGATTCTGCAGACACGGCACCCCTGAAGCCAAATGACAAAAGTCACATCTTGCACATTCCAATAGCATTAAAAAAATAATAGCTGCACAAGAACATTTCAGATGCTAGTAGGTCCAAATGACCTGCCTTACTATATTTTCTCCCTAATGGAGTCAGCGCCTTGACTTTAACTGTTCCAAAGAAACAAAAACAAGAAGATTGAGAATCTGGTTCCCTAAAAGTAATGAATATGTCACCTTTTGAGAAATGGTGGCGTACAAAATGAATGACTCGTCTGTCCTAGAATGTGTCTGGATAAATGTAAAGCATTTCCAACAACGTGATTAAGTAGGCAACATACAGCCATTCACTTCAAATCCTCTTCATTTGTTGCAGTTGAAGGCCAACTACCAAAACAAATGGTTTATTTCTATTTTATGTCTTTACTAAATAAAGTAAACTGGAGCTACTGCTCCTTGTAACTGGCTGGAAAAACTCATTTCACCTTGTGATACGCAGCCTAATAAAATTAAACTGCGTAATGGGAGGTCACAAACCATCAAATTGGTATTGTTAGTAGGGAAACATTGAGGACTCTGAGAGCACTATTTGTTGTACTTTTGCACTCAAGGTCAACAGGTGGGACTTAATGTCCCAATGCTGATTTGTGAAACAGGGCTCAGCTTTCAACCTTGCATATTAGTTTGTTTATAGGAAATGAAAGCTAAAGGAAATGGCTTACAATTTGGTTGAGCCTAGAATATTTACTCACAAGGTACAGGACTATTCAACCTCTTGCCAAAACAAGAGAAATACTGCAGACTATATTCTGAATGCGTTATTAAGTGTTTTATGAGAATGTTTTAAATTCTGTTAAGCCATATATAAGTCCTCTTTGACATTGACTTTAACATGTCATATCAGTTTTATTCAAAGATCAAACAAAAAGAAATAAAAATAAGAGTTAATGAGCAGTCATGTCTTATTTTGCAAACATAACACATCAGATGGTTTCACCAAATGAGATGCAACAAACCAGTTTGCTGATTTATCATTTTGTTCTGATAAAGGGCAAAATGTGTGAAACTGCAACTACTTTGTTGATTCAATTATGTTATGATGACGTAATCTGATATTGAGCAAAACTGCAAGCTGCTGCAGTTATTGGAGATTCTGGTTGAATCTGCATTTGTGCACTCACAAAACTCGCAAAAATCCTACGAGAGACAAGCCTGACACAAGGGCATTTTATGCAACTGCCTCGCAGCTGTAGCTATAATGAGAGCAATCGATGCTCTATCTAGAATGAATAATGGGAAACCACATTGGTTGTGTGTATACATCTGGATGTATTTTGTGTCTTTCATGTAGTTATGTTGTGGTGTGTAATCTATCTATGTACCTATGTATTTATGTGAGGCTCTGTACAGACTGTGGCCACAAATTTCCTCTGAGTCGGATCTGTTTCACTGCACAAACTTACGGCAAAACTTGTAGAAGTCTGTCTGGATTTCCCTTCTGGAGTTGAGGAACACTCTGCCCCTTTCTGTGCCGACTGCAATCACGCTGTCCTCGTGTATGGTGACACACGCCACCTCAGCATTGAGCTTAGACATCGCCATGCACTGCAAAGAATACGGGCATTATTTCGTCATAGGTGATTACCAGAAACTCTGAAGGAGGACATGTGCAACTCATTAAGAAAACAAAGGAATTGGAAGAAGCATTTCAAGCATTCTGATTCTCATGGGATGCCAAAAGAATAATCCACTCTCAAGTACTCTCACATTGTTGTGCATATCATCAATTGCTGGTGTTCAAAGCATATGCACATAAACAAATATTAACCATGAAACAGGTTCAGAGACACAATGCTTTAGGGTGGATTTTCACTAATTAGTAGTTAGTAGTTAATCATCCCGAGACCACAGAATAAGATCTCCGAAATGACATTGTGAAGTTCGATCTGGGACATACCACTGAGTCGAGAGCTGACACCAGGCTGGTGAGGATCTCCTGTCTGGCAGACACCAGCGGGACTTGTGGCTCGCCTCGGGAGTTCGTCCTGATGCCATCACATGCCAGCTTCCTCATCTGAGCCATGCCTCTGCGGGGACCAGATGAACACACTTTCAGGGGGGCAGCCACAGTGTGACAAAAACCCAATATGTGAGCACGCATACATGCTGCCGAGACCTGCATTCAAAGCAGTTTCTGCTGACATCATTCGGTTTGACTTTAAGCAAATATAAGCTTTCATTCAGATTATCGATCTAATGCTGGAGGCTGGGAGATAAATGAAGACAGAGCGTGGACCTTTCGACTCACCCTGGATGCTTATTTCATGCACTAACAACTTACAGCACAGCGGTGCTTTGAGCTAACTGCTAACGACATCATGTTAACATGCTCCCAATGACAATGTTAACATGGTGATGTTTAGCAGGTTATGTCTACTGTATTCACCATCCTAGTTTAATGCGTTGGCATGCAAACATTTGCTAATGAACACTACACAGTACACCTGAGGCTGATTGCAATTATCATTAGTTTTGCTGGTATTTGGTCATAAATTAAAGTATTAAACAAATCAAATTTGGACTTTCGGTGATGGCACTAGAAGGAAAAAGAAAGGGGGGGATGTTGAGATATTCAAGTGAAACATTTCCCATGTTGGTGGTGCTGCCAGAGGAAGGGACCACATTTAATGTCAGTCTGTGTAATAGCTGCTGAGATATTCAAAGCCTGGTCCAATGTGGCAGACTGACCACCACCGCCATCCCTGAAGACCCTATCCATCTGAAATCAGCGATCTTGTGGTCTGCCGTTGTCATTGGGGGCTAATTAGAGCACTCAGATGATGTCATATTTTGTACTTTATTTTCTCTCCTTGACAGATGGTGCAGAGTGAAGAGATACTGCCTCAAGATGAACAGGATAAGACCTTGCATTTCCACAGTAACCGCAGGTATACTACCGCGGTGTAACTGAATAATACATTTTTAGCATTTTCAAACAAAATCATCTAAACCACAAACAACAAAATGGCCAATGTGAATAAAAGTGAAGTGGCAAACAGATAGGAACTGTTAAAGAAAAACTGCTCGGCTAAAGCCAGGCACTATGTTCTCATGGCAACTGAAACCCGTCTCCTTGGAAACTAATCTCGGGGCATTTGAACAATGCAGCTCTGGCCTTTAATCTCTCCAGACACTGGGAACCATTATACTAGCCTCTGGCAAGCCCAAACCACTGACTCAATAGAGAGAGGACAGAGAGGTAGAGAGAGATAGACAGAGGCTGGGGAGAGAAAGAGGAGGGTGGATGGGGTGGGGTTCAGCTGCACCAGTCTGAACGTGCCAAGTCTATTGGCCATCTAAATCTGCCTCCCCTGAGGCCACAGCAAACATTAGCCCCCTCCTAAATGATTGCGGTCTCGAAATAGATGGCCTCTTTCCCTCACATATTTAAAAGGCAAAAGGAAGTAGCAACGAGGAGAAAGGTGGGGATAAGCACAGGCTCAGGATAATGCCATGTCAATTGCACAGGCAAGAACAAGCTCAAGCATAATGTCACAGTCCTGTTATGGCTCTCAGTGAATATCCAACAGTTCAGTGTGGAACGACATTAATAAATTAAGCAACCGGGAGTCAATTATGAAGCTAAAAAAAAAGGAAGATTCTTAGATGCAAATCCCGCAGTTGCTCTGTTGACAGTGAATTACCCAAACTTTGTGGACATGCCAGCACTATTCACTGTGATCTTTGACAAAAGCTCACTTATTCTCTGAGCCCACAAATGTCAGCCAGCGATCTTTGTTAGTGGGAGCTACAGGTTTTATAACTTGCTTCACGTCGTGGACTTTGGATGTTATGAGAATTGTTTGTTAAAAACATGATCAGCAGAAACCAAAAGGACTAGGAACGGCTTCCAACTCCTTACTGATGTCTTATTATGGTGTATCTTGCAGGCTTTTTCCTGCATCTTAAAATCCTGGGCAAACTGCCTCAGTGTCATTTGGAGCTAACCTCTAAGATAATTTAAATTTGCTCAGAAACTGCATAAAATCTGTTTAAGAGGACCTTAAAAAGCTCTGTAATGCGATGAGGCTGTTTACTGACAGAGGGGTGCATTGGCCACGACTCCAAATAATGTCAATATCTACACAAGGTGGCCAACTAAAAAAGCTCGATGTCAGAGTAATTTAAAACACCGAAAGCAGTCTTTGGAATTCTAAAAAGGGGCAAGATGGAGTCAAAAGGTTATATTTACTCTAGAAATAAGGTTTTTTTCACTTAAACCCCTTTTCAAAGCATTTACAGTTTGCATATTAAATCTCTAAACAAGTAGTCAACTTTTGCTTCCATACTCAAATTACTAAAAAGTACTGGCCTGTCCGGCCTGTGTGGCACCTGTCACCCTCTCAGTCCTGCCAGGAAAACACAATGACGTTTCATGATGAATGTTTGAAGAATACACCCTCACAAACAGATGTTATTGCTGTTTACCAGTTGCTTTTTGTTGATGGTAATATGTTCCATTATGGCTACAGGGACTTCACCCAGTCTACCACAGTGGGGGCGAGTGTACTGCATTGCTAATCTTGGCTGTAAATTCATCAACACATCTTTTTATGGCATTGTGTTTGTGACTTTAGGTCACTGTGCTGTTTCTTTATCAGGGTTTTTCCACCACGGGCCCCGAGTCGGTCCACTTTAGCTGTGTCATACCGGATAGGCTCGAGAATGTGTTATCGTATACGTGCAACGAGAGAGATATCAGCCTCAGGAGTTCTGTTTTTGTTGTTTTGAGGCTTTGAAATGAGGAAATGGAGGCCGCGATCAATTGTCCAACAACGAGGCGCAGGGAAGCACCAAGAGATTCGTGCTTTTGTTTTACACCAACACTGAGGAGAAATGCAACGCTCTTGATTGCGTGAGCGGCTAGAAAGTCCACACACGTGATCGAGGTGTGTTGTCCGAGCATGGCTACGCTCTCCACTGAATAAACAGGCTATTAGTCTAAATAAGCATGTGTCCTTTAAAACAAACAACGTTCATCATATGACATAGACGTGGTTTCACAGGATGTTAATATTCATTCATTCATTCATTCGTTTAATAGCTTTACGCTCCATCACATGCACACACAACATTAATTGCAGAGTTACCAACTTGGCCACTTTTATTTACATTTAGCGACTTTTCAGACCCTCTTAACAACGTTATTTCTACAAAGCGGACAACTTATCAGTGCCGGGGTCTCTCCCTCTCCTCTTGTACAGGCAGCCTGTAGGTGAGGCGTGTGGGTCACATTAATGCTTCTCTCTCACTCTTTCATTCCAGATCGCTGGATTATGGTGTTCCTATAGCTATATGTAAATAGTTCATTTGATCTTGTAAATATTTAAATAGCCTAGTCCATTTGATCTTCTCTCTCCCTGTGTAGATGTTTTTTTTTTTCTTTTTTACTTCAAACATACAACGTCCCTGTAGTGAGTTTGAGATTATTCGGTTGAAATAATAATGTTAAAAGTGCGTGCATTTGCACTGCACTTTGCAGTGATGCATTTATTGATCAAACCGTTTGAAATGAACAAGAAACAGTAACTTAGCCAATGAATAAAAGAATAATAACTACTGACACCTGGGGTCAATTTTTGTGCAGAGAACAACTTGCATAACTTCCATAGCGGACCAGAGCAATGAGGTGATGCACGTTACTGAAACAAAGTTATTAAAACTATATTTATAATGCAGAATGAAAAAAAGAACTTACATTTGGGGCTGTGGTTTTTAAATCTGGGACAGATGAAAGGCGAATTCGGGACAGTTGGAAAAAGTTTATTTCAAGTCCTGGCTACATTCCCTTAGACTTTGCTGTTTGATGTTACATCTTTATCAGCTAATAGTAAATAGTAAAGCAGCCGGTAGTGGAGACGCTTATGCGAGAGCATGCAGGTGGCACTTATTTACAGGTGCACTTGTCTACAGGTGGCCAAGAAAACAGCACTGCACATTTTTTACAGGGCAGACACACACCTTTTGTTAGGCCTCAAAGATGCACACAATGCTTTTTTGGTGAGCACCACTGAGTCCAAACAGAAACTTTGTTTGTTGGAGTTTGTTGATAACCACAAGAACTCCACAGGGTACCTTCCACTGCATATTTTTACAGCTTTTAGATGTTGGCAGAGACAATATATATACCATTTTATTTCCATTTGTATTCAGACAGAGTGTGTTTTTATTTGTCTGTATTATTTATGATGCTGTTGGTACACGTCTTATTCTGTTTTACGTGCGTTGCAGCACAGTGCCGTCGAATCAGGTCAGCATAAGAGGCACATGCCATTTTGAGTGGCGAATTTAGATGGCAACCGTGCCCAACTGGCTTAAACCGGCACTGTGCCAGTCGGGATCTGTAGCCCACTCGATGATCAGTGTAATAAGTCTATCTTTTTATGCCCTGACAGGTACAAGAAAACTAATATGAGTCTCGGAGAGATGCCAGTCAAGTGTAATCTGTACATGCCCACACACTCACAGGACGTCTAATTAGGCAAAATAACAGGAAACACAACTATGTGGGAATTCCACAGGTATACAAGGCCCTTAAGACAAATGTTTGGCACCCAAATCTTGGCTGCTCCTCTTTTAGTGGTCTGTGGCCTGCTCAATAGTTGGATGACTACAATAAGTGAATGCCTTCCTTCCAGATGAATCGTAATGCGCAATCAATCTTCACTACACATCTGGCATTTTAGTAACCGAATAAAAAGGACAATTCATTTCTTGAAAGTATGACCGCAATTTTGACATCCAACTTACAAGGTGTGGTTTGACAGCTACTATTTAACTTATTATTAGAGCAAACACCAACGTAATCTCTTTGTTTACACCCTGTGCCTAAGGCTGTGGCCTTTCGGGAATGTCATCACTGATGTTAGGATTTTTAACTACTGCGACGCCGGGCAGGATTCAATGGCAAACAAAGCACGAGAGATTATAAATATATGAGAAATAAAAACGTTCGACCTTCAGACACAGGCTTAGATTTGACTAAATTAAAGCAACATATCGGATGGCAATATCGTATACAACATTTACACACACACACACAAAAACACGAGTTATCCTTTAGGCCCAGATGAACTAACTTGGTTATCTTTTTTTAACTGAAAACAGCAGTTTTTTCCCCCTCTTCTAACAATAAACAAAGGGCTGTGTTTATAAGGGTAATTAAGTTATATTGTGCCAACAGTTCAGTGGGTTTATAATAGGTTAATATAGCCACATAAATTGGTCATTCTAATTCACAAATATCCAGAGTACCGGTTAAGTTAATAGAGAGTTAATGAGCTGTTAATAGGTTAATAAAAGGTAATTGGACATTATGATACGGACAAATACTACAATAGCTGCTTAAAAATAAGGATGCATTTCAACTGTAACTTTACACTGCCATATTCTGAATAGAGTTGGCCTGACACTATATGCATACAAGAGATATCATGGCACATTCAGAGCTGGGAGATGTGGTGGGAGCTCCTTGTGCTGGGAAAAATGCTGGCAGGAGCAACTACTATTAACTTCACATCACATGAGAGAGGAGACATATTACTTTGAAAAGCTGGACCCAGGAGAAAAACGCTTGAAAACCACAGGATGTGAGACCAGGGTGCAATAAATAAAGGATACATCTCTTATCCTTGCCTTGTGAATGCAATCCTTTCAGATAGCAAAGTTGTTTTTTTTTTTGTTTATTCCAGGAACTTTGTTTCTTATACACAACCACACAGCTGGGAGCAAAATCAGGAAGAAAACAGCACTCAATCAGTGTGTGTGTGTGTGTGTGTGTGTGTCTTCAAAATAAATCCCCAAGCAAACACTTCCACTTTTACGTTATCCCATTTGTTGTTGTGTTATCTCGATTATCTTGTTGCCTCTTTAATACCACATTGGAATAAAACAGCAAACAGCACAATTATGTGAGCTATTGTTTTTAAGTTTACTGCGCATTAACACAGCAGAGGAAGGTCGCAATTAACTCAGCAAAAAGAGAGGGGCTTGTTAGTTTAAAACCTTTTTATATTCTGGTTTTTTTTTTATCTGAAGTTCAAAACGTCGGGTTGTCCTTTCTCATTTACACTCGCTACTTTAGCTAGCTGGCTTTGTTGTTACTAGCTCGGTAACCTTATCAGTGATAGCAATATGTTATGTTATGTGTGTGTGTGTGTGTGTGGAACAAGACGCTGTATCTTAATATTAAATATTAAATAAAGACTAACAACCCTCTGGGCTCATTTTCACTGCTCACTAACACTATCCTGTCTTCGCTGGCTCATTAGCTAACGGCGTTATAAACGTTGAGCTAGCTAACTAGCTAGCTTAAAACTGCGTTAGCCCCTCTCTTGCTAGCTAGCGTTAGCACTTTCCTTTCATCTCTCTCTCTCTCTCTCTCTCTCTCTCTCCCTCTCTCTCCCCCCTCTCTCTCTCCCCCAGTCCAGAAATTAGGTTATAATCTGTAAATTTCTGAACGCACGGTCACGAAAAAAAAAGCATCACGCTGTGCGAAAAACACACCATGTAAAAGTGTTTGGGTTTAATGTAAAAATCTCACCTTAATGAGCGATTAAATAGCCTTGTTGCTGCTGTCAATCCCGGAATAGGTTTATTCCCCCGTTTTAATCCATCAGAAACGCTCACAATTCCCATCCACAATGTAGCTGAACCGTCTGCTAAAACATCGTAATCCGGAACACCACAATCCCGACTCCGATCGCACGTTTTACAGTCTATTATTTGTGTATTTATCCCTAAGTTTTATTTCTCTTTTTTTTCCCCCCTTAACAGAGCAGGGTGTCCCTTTCCCCTTTCTTTGTTCTGTAATCCAGTAAAATTGAAACTCATTCGCCTCCTGCTAATCCCAGCCCAACTCAACAACAGCATCTATTGGCTGCAATTTACATACAGGATTAGCGGAGGAACCTCTTGGAAAAAAAAAAAAACCCTCAGGGAGCACAAATTTACATGGATAGGAAATATTCCTGGCACGATTTCTTATTATATTAGAGATGTGACTGTTTAAAATCACTGTGTGCCACTTTGGCTGCAACTTCACACTGTCAGCTGTGCTTTGAATAAACCCCCCCTCCTCCTCCTCCTCCTCCTCCTATAGACTGCATGAAGGTGGTTTGGTGTTATAGTTCAGTAGCCAAATTATTTTTAGGATTTTGTCCAAAGTGGATGTATAAGCAGCTATACACGGGTCTTCTGGCCACAACAGTTTTGCCATAGCTCTTGTGATTGCCTAAAAATAGCCTGGCTGTTTAATACAGGGCAAAGTTCATATGATAGGAAAAGGAAGAAATAGTTATCCTATAATAAATGTAACCCTACTTATCGAATGTATACTCCACTAAATCACTGTAATCTGGTTAGTTTCATTTATTTTGCTCCTTCTAACCCCCCCAGACCACGATATATTATATATTAAGTTAAACTATGTTTCACCCAGAGCAAAAAAATATATTTGTTCCTGTGCTTCATGCTGAACTTGTTGCTCACTTCTGCAAATAAGTAATCACTTATTTATTCAAATGTCACCGGCATAACCAATCTGCCCTCGGGCAAATAACTGGGACGTGTGGATAAGACCTGACATTTGCCAAGACCAGCAAGTAAAAGTGATATATCTGGAGGTTTGAAATTACAAAGATTGTAAATAAACATGCAATTTCTGGATGTTTCATCTTCACCATCGAGGAACTTGGCCCCCTTTTTCCACATGAAGGAATTATTGCCTCCTCTTCTGGTTGACATCTACCAAATATTTGCCTGAGACAAGTTTATGATTTACAGCAGGGTTTATTTTATCTTGTGTGTGTGTGTGTGTGTGTGTGTGTGTGTGTATGAGAGAGAGTCTGGCTGAGAAATATATAAATGGTTATGGTTGCTGGCAGAAATTCCCAAACCACCTAACCTCTTAGTGGCATGAAATCTGACACCACTTTGAATCAACTCTGTCGAAACATACCTATCTTCTGTGCTTTGCCCTCAAAAACAAACAGACAGAAGTGACATGAGAGTGTGAAATAAAACACCACCAGCCCTTGCCCACATTGTTAATATTTAATGACTCAATCTCCAAAACCATTGCAGCAATAATCCATAGGGTATGAACCCTCCAGCTGAAAAAGGCCATGTACAATATCCAATGGAAAATTTAGTTTTTTTTTTTTTTTTTATCTTAGCTGACCAGCGCCTGCCCTACATGTTTTGCTCAGGAGACACAACTCCAAGCTTTCCACACCACTCACCTCTGCGTAATGTCCCCTGTAATGCAACGACGGCAAACTATGGCCAGCTCCAAACAGGATCTCATAGTTTAGTTGACAAATGGATAAAACAATATTTGGAAGACTTACAGTATAAATCCTATGTTGATGCCATTTTTTTTTTTTTTTTTTTTTTGCAAATTAAATCCAGATGTTGTCAGGATGAGTGTAACACCTTACACCCATTGTTTGGGTTTTAGCTCCAGTGACAGCCCTTCAGTACTTAACAAAAGGTCATTAAAGTAATCAGGGACACATTGATACAGCATTAAACAAGGCTGCTATGATGTACCGTATATAATTAATTAATACTAGCGTATGGATGGAGTCTGTACTGATACATAGTCCACAGTAAACAAAATAGCTGATCATTACCGACAGAGTAAGAAGTGTATTGGTACAGGTTCAGACAGAGTTTAAGAGAACGCAAAAGTCTGGAATAATTCACTACATAACATAACTCAGAGCCTCCCAGGTTCATTAATATTAATCTCGAGTCCTAGCGGGGAGTCCACTGTTGTGCAATTGCTAAAAAGGACTGCTTTCTTTGAGGAAATTGGCCCAACAGCCACCTTATCAAACACCTGAAGAGAGGATTAGTGGTTGAAATGATCTTTGTCAGTTCTGTAACAGATCCCCTGGAGGATGATTTGGAATAGTTTATGGTAAACAGTTGTTATGTTGTTGTTATGTCAGTTGTTATGTCACTGGCACAGTTCAAATCAATGGTCTAACCACAGTTTTGAATGGGATCCCATGACGGAATACCACATATTCAAAAAAATTAAATGTAATGTTTTCTCTGATAAGTGGCCATTATATAAGCGTGATATTACACTCACAGGATGCCAGAGAGAATAAAAGCCTGCTTTGGGTTGTGCCTCCACCCTTTCCATCTTTTTTTATTATATCAAGACGCCTCGTTGTGCTTGATTGCTTACTTAAAGATGCAAATCTAAATCTCAAGTTGTTTTTCAGGGAGTATCAGGGAGTCCAAGAGTACTGTTACTTGATGATGGTCAGACAGTGAAGGGTTTAAAACGCTTTTTGTAACTGATTTTTATAAATGATAAAGACCAAAACAAACACATTCCGACTGCTTTAAGATCTGTCTTTTTTTCAGTATCAAAAGGGGCTGTATGTGAGAATTGAGACAGTGTTTTTGCTGTATCTTGATGAAAGAAACAGTGTTTGGAACAGACTCAGCACATGGCTGGAGAGTGGAGAAGTGGATTATGTTGTGGGAGGTGGTTTTAGACATTTCTGTGGACGGTTTAAAACATTTTCCAAACATGAAACTGACCACTGGAATCCATTATAACAAATGGATTCAGTCTAATCACAACCAAGGACGTTGAAATGAAAACTTTATTCAGCTACTTAGCTCTGAGTGTGTATTTTATATTGAAAAGACAGATTTTGGGGTGAATTATTACTTTAAAGGCCCCTTTTTAATACTTCCAATAACTTTTATTGTACACTAAAGCACCGGACAGAGTTTGCTAGTAATTCTCTCATCAGGTATTTAATAAAGTGACAAATGAGCCAAACTCCCTAAAAAATAAGCCACTGTCATCCTTGAAGAGTTGCTCTGAGTATCACTGGCCAGGACAGCTCACCCGTAGAGCATCATTACAAAGCTGAGGAGCAAAGTAAAAGTAATAAATAAAAATAAACAAAGCGATTGAGACCCGGTTCTTCATTTCTTCACATCGTTGTCCATCAGCCGTTTTTTTGCCTTCCGGATCAAAATTCAGAATTGTCACAGAGTTCCCGGCAACTTGTAGCTTCAAATTTTTCTAACTACTGTAAAGCAATCGAAAAGTTGCCATTCTGTATGTTCTTGGGAGTTGTACCGATAATATCTCTTCATGTCCATGTCCCATTTCCTGTTTATATTTTATAGTACTTTAAGCGGTCTTCATGATTGGCTAATAGGTGCTTTCTGCAACAAACACATAAATTCCCTCAAGAGAGAGAGAGAGAGAGAGAGAGAGAGAGAGAGAGAGATTCGCTGTTTTGGTTTTAACTGTAAACTGAAAGGTTCTTCAGACATCCATCTCAGGATCAGGAGAAACGTCGGACGAGCTTTTCTTTTAAGATGTACGTCTGCACGTCCCAGTTCAGTCTTATCTCTTCTGCTCATATCAGTGTTGGTCCTGAAAAAGCCAAAAACAAGATGTCTTAGCACTGAGAGGCGTCAGTGTTATCGCCGCATCTCTGACGCTTTAAAATAAAATGAAAGAATACCAACATCTCGAGGACTGTCTGACTCCTGATGATGAATTCCATTGGCTGAATTCGCACCATGTGCCTGAAAAACATTGTGACACATTATGAGTGAAAGGACTATTTTGACATTTTGAGAAATACACTTATTCGCTTTCCTCCTGAGAGTTACTCTTGCTGGATACTAGGATGGTGGATGTTGTGGAATTTCTTTATCTAACTCTAAAAAAATGTAGAAATACTCTTTTAAAATGGTCTCTGATCTACAGGACACATCAAAAAATTAATTTATCTCTGCATAAAACACACATTTCAAGCCTTTTAACTGACATTAAAACCTGATATGGACACTTCTTCACAAGCTGCCTGACACAAAAACACAAAAAAGATTTTTAAAGTTTTACCGGGCTTTTATCTGGATGCCTGCGCATGGCCTGGACCAGCTGGTCGACTTGCTGGTTGTGTTCCAAGGCGTTCCTCAGGGCGTCCTCGGTGCTCAACAGCCGCTGGCGGAGGCGGGTCATCTCTGAGTCCAGGGCCGAGGGGTCCAGCATGGAGTACCGCCGGTGGTCAGGTGAAGACCGTTCCCGACCCTAAAATAAAACACAAGGCGGGAAGATAATAGTCAGTGCCTGCTGTTAAATCATTCATATCATGCTACAGTATATTTGATTTACATACATTATTCAAACATAAAGAACACATTTTCATATGTAAATATACTAAATTTACTCTCAGAGATAACCTCAATTGGCACGGATTATACAGTAAATATATAAACCAACAGCTTCCTTCACAGTCTGTATGTAATCAGTCTAACTAGCTCGTATATTACTTTGGTACAGATTATGGTGTATCTCTACGTGGACAAGACCCCAATACCAGCTATAAAAACCCGAATAGGGTTGCAGTAAAAATCTCAAAACCCATTTTACACATCAATATCAGTGTATCCATCATGGTTTCAGCCTGTGACAACAGTTGTATAATGTCTTCTGTGGCTCTGGAGGAGCTTCGTCAAGCTGAGAAAATAACCCTGGTGACGTCATCAGCCTGGTGACGTCATCAGCCTGGCGACGTCATCAGGGTTATGTCGGCTGAGATTTGGAGACTACAAAACTTTAACAAGCAGGCTGCGTTGCACATTATAGGTGTGGAGTTTGAAAGACATGGGTGCATATCCTGGCCATAGAATAGCTGGTACTACTATTTATATATATATATTAGTTCACAATGGTAAATCCTGTTCCCAGAGGTCAAAGGAAAACGCATTTTTGGACATTATTATTACAATATTATTAATGTTCTTGCCGATAGTTCAATGACCAGCTTTAGCTAACTTCCTACTTAAACCGAGGGGTCAGAGAGAGTTGTGTCCAGTAATATTTACATTTTCTTCCCCCCCCACCCCCAACCAATGGAGCGACGCCAGCAAGCTATTTCAGATCCTCGACACCACCCCAGCATTCCCCTTCCAAATTTGGCTCTTTAACTACCCGCCGCCCTGCCTCAGTATTGCTGCCGGCTCTTTCAGTCCTGACACCACCCCAGCATTCCCCTTCCAGGCTCCGGCGAGGGTATATTAGGGGATATTTGCTCACCACTTCCCAATATCTCTTTGTAAACATATCTGCAGGGAGTCATGGAGCCTAGACGCCCGTCTGTCCTTCTGCTGTAATAAGCATTTGTCTGTCTGTCAGTTATCTGTTTGAAATATGATTTGTTGACTACAATCTCCCCTTGGTAAGCCCATTTGTTGGGGAGACGTGAATAATGCATTATGCTTGCTGGGGAACAGCATTTCTAGAAAGAGTAAATGTCTCAAAAACTGATAATGACTGATGACTGTCGGGGGTTGAGTGACCCCAGAAGCAGTGTTAACTTAGCATCACAAAGTCCTTCCTTCTCACCAGTAGAAGTAATTTTTCACGCAAGGTCTTGATGTCATCCTGAAGTTTCTGCTCCTTGACCTTCCACTCAGCCTTGTGCACTTCTCGGTTCAGGTCTTTCTCCATGTCCCTCGAATGGCGATGCGATTCCAGGAGTAACACCCTCAGTTCATTCAGACTCCTGGAATAGAAAAAAGAACAACATATAGGAATAAGAAACAAAGGAACCTTGAGTGATTGGTAAAAACTGAAAAATAGAACCAGTTTTGTTGGTGTTTTTCTGGCCTGCAGTGCTGCGATGACTTGCTGTGAACTTTACGGCTCCGAATTGCAATAATGAGAGAGAAGCAGTGCAATTTTACCGTCAAGGATTCTAGGAGTGGTACATCTGCTTAGACCTTGCACAAAGGTCATTATCATTTAAACACTTACCAGCCCATTATGTGAAAAATATTTTAGCCAGTTTGGCCAGTGGGATTGTGGAGGCGGACTCATCTCTGTACATATCAAACTGGCTGGTGGATGGATGCCCCCTTCCAATAAATAGTCAAACTCTCTGATGAACTAGTACTTGGCTGTCTTCCTGCATGCTAATGTCAGTGAACCAAATACACACACACACACACACACACACACACACACACACACACACACACACACACACACACAGGACACTGCATATTAACCACAGGGGCTGGCTAGTTTAACATCTGCCCTGATTTAAAGTGCTATATATTCATTTGTGCACCTCATAACAGAAAAAAACATTTCCTATTACCAATCAGTCCCTCTGGGCAGTTTTTTCTCTTTTTACATATTTTTAAGCTAATGTTTTTCAATGCATCAAATGTGTAATGGGACTTAGGATGTGTAAATGGCCAACTGTTTTTGCTTTGTCAAGTTTATAAAGTGATAAAATGTCAATGTTGTGTTCACAGCTTTGGTCTGCTGGTGGACAAACAAATCGATTAATGCAGATTTAAGGAAAAGTGAAAAGGTTGTTTTTCATTACTGAAGTAATGGTAAATGGTAAATGGACCTGTACTTGTATAGCACCTTTCTAGTCTTCTGACCACTCAAAGCACTTTTACACTACGTGCCACATTCACCCTTTCACACACATTCACTCAATGATGGCAAAGTCCATCGAACAGAAACTAACATTTATACACATTCACACATCGGGAGCAATTCGGGGGTTCGGTATCTTGCTCAAGGATACTTCGACATGTGGCACCAGGAGCCGGGGATCGAGCCACAGCCGCTGACCAATGTTCTCCACCTTAGTGACAATGTATTCTTCCTCTTCCTTCACTGTTTGCTACAGCGCCTCAGGCATGCAACTTAGTCACCAGACTGTGTGCTCATGCAATGTCAGGGCTGTGCTCAGTGACTTGGATTTTGGGGCTGTATTATTGTTTGTTTCTAAAAAAAAAAATCATTATTTCTTCTGCCATGTGACTTGCTAGTAAGTGGCATCTTGAACTGTCTTGTCGACTTCCAAAGATAAAAATGAGTAACAATGTTCAACGTTGACTTTCTTGAGGAAATGTATTAGTTTGTTTTCCTAAAAGAAAGAGCACATTAAGGAAACTAATGATACTACCATCTAATAAAGCTAACTCAAGGGGACACCCACTGATTTTTTCATTGGATGGTATATATTTTTATTGCATACAACATAATTGCTGCCTGTGATGATGCACAGAAAAATATTCTGCTATCACCAGAGGCACTTATTTTTAATGCCTGGTAGCAGTTACTAACATCATAATCATCAATTATGTAAGAACTGCATAATGTAAGATAGCCAATAATGTGGTACAATTAGAGCAATCTGTAGAGTTCCAACAGCACTACAGAAAAAGGCATTGCCTGAATGTGAACATGTGTGGAATTTGTGGTTTAATAAATCCCTGCACGTCTGCAGTGATACAGTGACAGACAACTTTCTCTTTACACTTGGGTGGTTAAATAATGACCTCAATTATCAGAGTTTTACTGAATAAAGCCACTTTTGCAGCTTGAGTTTTAGCAATAAAAATGGACTTGGGAGGTTGGTGGAAAGTGTGCCAGAAACAACCAAGCTCAATCTGAGAGAAGTGGATGTCTGGCAGGTCTTAGCTGTTTCCCTCTGCTGGCTGCTCCCTAAACTAAAAGACCCAGAGACATGGGCCTCTAATTTCATGTTGGTACAACGTTATGAGCTGGCAAAAAGACCAGTGGCAGTATGCGCAAAACACTCATCAGGAAATCATTTTAAAGCTGCAGTAATCAATCTTTTTATATTAAAAATGGATCAAATAAGTACGTGTAACGTGAACTCTGCAGTTCCCTTCAGCTCTATTGAGCATTTTAGTGTCTTTCAGCTCAAAGAACAAAAACAATCCATTAATACTGCTTTAAATATGATGAAATGTGTCCACTTTTCTGCACTTCTTAGTATATCATTTCAAACAACCAAAACAGCCTAAATGTAAAATTGTTATTTATTATGCCTAATGTATGTTATGAAGGCAGCAGGAGATGTGTTGTATTCAGCAGGACCGCACACAAAGTATAGTGCTTTTATGAAAAGCACTTTACAGTTTGCCTCTCAATCAGACACACATTCACACACTGATGGCAGCGAGTTACCATGCGAGGTGCTGGCATGACCATCGGAAGCAATTTGAGGTTCATTGTCTTGCCCAAAGACGCGTTGACATGTGGACAGGAAGAGCTGGGGGACTGAACCACCAACCCTGTAATTTGTGAACAACTAGCTTGTAACCACATTAAATTATGCAAATCCCATCAAGAAGTACTGAAACATAAAATGTATTCAAACATTTTAAAATTCCATAACGTATTTATGTAATTTCTAACATCTTTTATTAAAATACCCCTAAATTCAGTACTGTATTTCTTGACTTTTATCCAACACTACCTTTAATTTATCATATCACTAAGGCCTACACATATATACGCCACAGTGTATTTTTGATATTCTTCTCATATGATTGGGGGCTGTTGAGGTCCATGGTTGGCCAATGGGGCCCCTACAGGTGCTATTAATAAGTAATCACACACGAGCAGCATAAGAGGAATATTCATAAGGCTCTGGCTGTTACTGCCAGTCTACTGCTGTGAAACTAGAGAACCTCTGCTGTCTTCTCCACTGCAACAACTGATATCATCTCATCTTGCTGAATATGTTTATAAAGTTACTCTTTAACATTATGCTTAGTTATGTGTCTTTACTGAAAGGTCTGTGCATGTAGAGAACATATTTCTCCTGTGGGACAACTAAGTTTTAAATGAAGGTGAAGTGAGTCCAGACTGGATACTCCCTGCATCCTCATTACTACCTGTGCTGGAGAGGAAAATTGTATTTTAACCTACTCGCAAACATGCACGCAAGTTTAAATGCAGCAAAAGCTGGTACTTGTACAATTAAGAGAACAGCTCGGCACAAACAAACAAAAAGTGTCCCGATTGAACCACACTGCACCAATGAGAGCAGTGGAGGATAAAGGCTCTTGTTGTAGAAGCTCTTGATAGTAATGTGACTCCTGTCGTAGCTAATAACCAATATAAAATTAAATAGTATGATTCAAATAATACCGTTAAAGTTGACACAAAGGTGCAATAAAATCAATACACTGCCTGTGGGTTCCAAGTATCCATTAACAAATTGATAATACAATGCATTTTGGTGCATCATGTCTGCATGAGCGGAGATATAATTTTTCACTCCAGTTTCCCAGTAAGTGGCAAGGCCAGATTGTAAAATCAATACAGCCTCGACGTCTCCATACCTCTCCTTTTTCAGCAGCTCCTGGCTGATGTTGACCAGCTGCCCAGAGGCATCATGGGACTTCTTGGTCATAGACTCCAGCTCCGCTTCCAGACGCAGCTTCTCCTTGGCCAGGGCTTCGGCTTTCTTTTCCCCTGAGCGAACTTTACCCTCCAGGGCTGGTGCAAGAGAAAAAAGAAGCATGTTTTTGCTATGTATTTAGCATTTATGATGTTATCTTTTATTAATTAACTAATAAATTGTTGATAACACACTATAATGTAGAAATATTGAGGGATATTTTTAGGTATTTATGTGTCTGTCAACCACTATATATATATATATATATATATTATGTATTAAGTATTTCCCTTTTGTTACATTTATTTATTATGTGTATTAATAAAGTATGTATTATATATGTGTATGAAATATTTATTGATTCATAAATACAGAAATAACTTTCCATGAAAACTGAGCAACTCTATATGCTGATGACGGCCACAAGTTGTGGCTGAGGGCCTTGAGTTAATAATTTGTATTACTTCAAAGGTCAAGACTAAACATGTCTTTGAACACATTTATAAAGAATTTTCAAACCACCTGTGAATGATGTGTACATGTCAATTAGAGTAATGTAATGTAATGTTTTATAACATACTAAGAACATGTATCACTAAATATGATTATACCTAGTAACTCTTTAACGGATATGGTCTCAACTCTTCATGTCTTAAGAGAACTCCTGTTCATACTGGCCAATGCTCTTCCAATGTGACTAATGAGGGGCAACATTCACAGTCCTCATTCTGTGCAAAAAAAGTTTGATCTGAAGCTAATTCAGGGCTTCAGCAGTCCAAACCAACAGGGGATCTTCCACAGTTACAGCCTTTTTAATATGAAATTTGCTCTTTGTGTTACTGTTCCTCCACTGCAGCTCAGCAAACGATCATTATTCCTTCATTCTTTGTAATTATTACATCATTCTTTCGAATAATTTATAACTTCTGTAATACCACAGTCTTTAAAAACTCACTACTATTACTCATTTCATTTCTGTAAGTCACATACTGTGGCATACATTTACTTTGTATATATGAGCATATATTGTATATATTTTATTACTGTAAGGTACATGGGCTCTTATTATATTTCTATTTGAGTTTTTATTTTTTACTTATATGTATTTACCTATACATACATTTTAATTCTATATATATTGTGTTAGATCTTGTAATATAATTATTATTTCTATTCTTTAACATTGTGTGAGCACCTTGAACAACTGTAACAAACAAATTTTCTCCTGATGATCAATAAAGTATTTCTGATTCGGATTCTAAAAAGGAAAACATAAAGGGGGGACTTTTACTTAAAACTGTATAAAGCTTTCTTATTAAAACTGCTGAAGTCTCATATAAGCTTTTTTGTGCCCCATCATTTACAAGTATGTTAGGTGTGAGGTCAACTGTTTGTAAAAATCAATTATCAGAAAATTCAAATGTAATTTTATTTAAAGCAACAGTAGAGAAGAGTAACTATACTTCACTTTGTGTCTCCTATTATTCTTTTCTCTTCTTGAATTATTCACAATCCATTCTTCAAAGTGTGTCATTTTGATTATCTGAACTACATGAAGTGTGTTTTGGGTCTTTTTGATGTGACGGAACTTCAAGTTTTCAAAAGACAGCCAGTCGACAGATTTTGCAGCGATGATCAAAGAACGTAACGGTGAAGATGAACACGATCCACCGCATGGCGAACTCAGCACGACTGGTGGGAAATGAAGTGAAGCCTGTACTCATAACACATACGGAGTCACTGCGCCGATGTACAAAGACAGCAACGCCGATAGAGTGACACTAATGAAGGTCATTATCTAAATGTGACACAGATAACGAGTTTATATATTGAGAAATATGTCATATCTTTTCCAAACCAAACCCCTAATTGGTTGGATGGGTGGGAAATGCTTTAGCCAATGGCAAACTTACCCTTGTTTTAACACTGTTAGGGTAACGTGACCTGCTAAAATGCTACAATCCCCCTACAGGCTACGCAGAATGTACTTGTTTTTATTAGCGCTGTTACTGGAGTGTGACAAAGACGTGATCTCTCTGCAGCGATGCAAATATTTAGAGATGACAAACACGAGAGCTCGGGAAAAAAGGTCGCTGACTGCTCCTGGACATGTTCTGGAAAATGGCATTTACCTCCCATCTGGGATTTGAGGGCTTCAACCTGGGACGTGAGAGTCGAGACCTCTTTTTCCCTTTTCAACATCTTCTCCATTGTTTCTGAAGAAAAACAAAAAAACAGTAAGTGTCTTGCTTGGAGCATGCCATGTTCAAGAAACCACAATAAGTGCACTGATGCAAGCTCTTGGTCGAATGTAACAATGTCTGTAAGGTGCATACTGTAGGTGTCTGTCTTTAGTCCAAATGCTGCTAGTAAGGAAATCTTTATTTAGAAATGAGAATAATAAGTGACCAGTAACTTTTTCGATCATCTGCTTCTAGTCTTAATTCTAAGCTAAGATAACCAGCTGCTGTGTGTAGCCTTATACTTAACAGACAGATATGAGAGTTATGGCAACTAAATTTAAAATAAACAGACATATATGAGAGTTCTTTTCATCTAACTAAGCCAAAAAGTGCCTATTGTAAGCATATTTCCAAAAAGGTCAAACTACTCCTTTGAATGGCTTTCAGCAAAGACAATAGTGCATTTCTCTCCAGTCCTTACATAGAAAAATGGACATTATTATCTCAGCAGCTTATAAACTCATATAAAATTAATTAAATTAAAATGTAATAACTTGGAGAAGAATAAATAATCACATTTGGAAAACGAAAAATTGGTTTTCATGAAATTGTACTTGATGTTAAAATAAATGGATGCTGATACCTTCAATTTTCTGTTTTAGCTTCATCTTCTCATCTGAAATTTCATTATCCTCTATCACCTGCAAAGGGATAAAGTTAGAACTGAACCTAAATAAAAGCAAGGACAGCATATCAAATTAGGTAATGGATTTCTGATTTGTTACCAATCACTTCTCCTTGGCCACTCACATTTGCATCATGGGATGTGTAGCGGTCTGCCTGGATGGCCTGGAGCTGGTTCGCTGTCACCCTCAGTTTCTCCTCCAGTTTCTGGATCTCCTCTTGGCTCTCTGCCTGGGCCTTCTGCAGAGCCTCGTAGTCGGTCATCTTCTTCTCCGACAGCTCCAGTCTCTCTCGCAGCTCCCCTGTGCTTTTGTCCTTCTCCATCTGAAGCTTCTCCATCTCCGCCAGCCTCTGCTCTGCCTTCTGTAGCTTCTCGGTAGCCTCTTCAAGGGCCTGTTTGCTGCTTTTGGCCACTACCTCGGTCCTCCACGTATGGTTGCCCTCAGCCAGCTGCTCTTTGGCCTCCTGAAGACGAGTGCACAGGTCTTCGCGTTCCTTGGTCAGCATGGCGGCCTCGATCTTATGTTTGGCTTTGAGATTCTCCATCTCCAGCTGGTGCTCCATCTTCAGCGCCTCCAGAGTGGTTCTCAGCTCCTGGGCGTCCAGCTCTTGGCCTGCTGGAGTAGTATGATCACTACACAATGTGGCCTTCAGTTCCTCCAAGGAACGCTGGTGGTCACTCACTAAAGTGTCAAATTTAGCCTGCAGACAAAAGTGAGAAGAATTATATGATTGAACTGGTTGTATGTTTGGGAAAACATTCATCCGAACTGATTGAAATGTTATCAGTTATTAAAATTCTTATTCTTGTTATCTCTGCTTTGTTTTTCTTGGTTTCTATGCTTTTACTTTTCCATTTTGCTATTATATTTGCAATACTTCACTCAAACCTCTTAATTTTCGCAGAGTATTTCAACATAGAAACTGTCTAATTTGAAAAGAACCCAACCTATTACCTAGAAAATCTGTTACCAGTTGAGCATACAAACTTTCATAACTTAGTGATTCAAAGAGCTCTACTCAAGTGACCCTCCTGCAAGTTTTTTGAACAGCATCGGGTTGAAAAGAATATATCTGAATACCTTCCAGGTGTCCATCATTTCCATGTTTTCCTTGGTGGCCTGTTGGACTTTCTGCTTCATCTCACCGATCTCCTGGTTCTTATTATCTACCACCGCCTTCAAGGCGTCTACCTCCTGCTGGCTCGCTGCTATCGCCGTCTCGTACTTCTCTTTAAGCTCGCTGTTTTCCTTGTAGTGCTCGCGGCCCGCCGACACAAGCTGCTCGCGCAGGAGGAGGGTCTCCTGCTGGGTGTCGGACCCCGGGGCAGCCTCACTGTTGTTGGCTTGCTGTGAGCTCCTGTCTGATCCTCTGAGTTGAGCCTGGAGGTTCTCGATCTCAGCTCTACGGCTGCTGAGCTCATTCTCCAGCTGCATGATACGACTCTGCTCTTCAACTGTGGTTTGCTGAAGAGAAAAACAACAGCATCAGTCACTGCTGCTGGCAGTCTGTCTGATGAGTACCACAGCAGAAAGATGCCAGCCTTTCAAAAGAATGACCTTATTACCGTAACAGGTGGGAGACCCTGCAACAGAATGATGTCATTCCACAGAAAAGGTGACAATGACTTTAAGAGCAGTAATCAGGCCTCAGGAAAAAAGGAAATCAAAGGGAAACCCCATGAAGGTCCTTGCAAGGATTGGAGACGGGCAAGTGCATTCCAGTGAATAAACAGTACAAATAAATTACATTACATGTGTGCACATTGGACAGTGACAAATTGTGTAACAAACTGACTCCCTGCTGTACTCTTGGGATACAAAATGATACAAAGACTGACTAACATTTAAGCAGATCTTATTTAATGAATATGTGTTTCAATTATTCATGTGAAAATAGTCACACTTAACTCCAAATTGTCTATTTCTACCTCTCTGTTTAAGTTAGTTACTATTATTAATAAACACTTATCTAAAAGGCGCTAAAATGCTCAGTTGAGTTGAGAACAGAGTCAGGGGATAATTCTCTGTGGCTTTGTCGCTATGAGCAACAACTACACATAGTTACACTCATTTCACCTAATAATATAAAAATATCAATTAATGTAGCTTTAAGTCTTCTAAATTACAAATTTGCAATCCTGTGGCCTTCCACTATCCCCTTTCTAGTAGGCCAAAATTTAAAATTGCTTATTATTTTTGAGTAGTACCATTAAAGTACTGGCACCACAAGGGGATTGCATTTCACAGAACATCAAAAAGTCTAAACAAACCATTATACTCATTTTATGGTCTTGTTAAATTTGACTGTCCACACTTAAATGTTAAAGTCAGTGTATCATTTCCATCCAAAGTAATAAAACCAAAAGGAGCCAGAGGATCAATGTGTCACTGTCCAAATATTTTTGCAGCTCACTGTATGTGCAAAGAAGTGGAAGATGAGAGGAGAGCACAGCCATTCTCTGATCATCTAGAAGCAGCCAAGCAAATATAATAAAGCCAACAGCAAACCTCCACACAGTGACACTGCACACACACTACTGCAAACACCCTCCAAACACTTGTATCCAATTAAAACAAACCAAAAAAAAGAGATTAAGAAAGAGGACCCGCTGCACAGTGCACAGATGTTAATTTCAACCATCTGGGAAAACAATCTACCAGACCTCAGAGTTACTAGTTGATTCATATCAAAGAAGTTGCCTGAATAGCATTCCGATTACAGCACACACACACAGGAGTAGAGGAGTAAAAAAGAGTCTATGCAAGGTTAATGTCCTTGACAGCATCTGAAGTCGATTTGAAGTCAAGAATTGAGATAGCTCAGCAGCGGATCAAAGCCAAAACAAGATCAAATCTTTTTTTTTCACCTTGGTTCTCTTACCCAACCTCAAGGATACTGCATCATGAGTGCATCTTCCCTGTTGGCAGAAGCAGACCTTACTGCATACAGGAATCCAGCGTTTCAAAGTGTTTTGTTATTTTTTGATGCCTGTAAATTGAAAGCACAAGCTTGTGCGGTTTGATTTGTGATACTATAGTCTATTATTGAAGAGGCTTTCGCTCTTAAGTGTAACACTGCATGTGAAAGTGGTGTAAAGGACGTCCTTTGCTACACTCAACTACTGATGGTAAATGGGCATTACCACCATGATTTGTCTTGAAACATTAATCTAGGAATCCGTGATGAATCCCATTAACAATTTAGAAATTTTTCATGTGTTACTAATTACATTACTGTTAAAAAAAAACACTAGCATTGAGCCCAGAGAGATTCATCCACCATGTTCTCCAGAGCTCAGATGGAAGAATGTAATTTTAAATGTCATGTCCTGGCATCTTAAAGTGCAGCTGGCAACTGATCCGAAAGCCAACCTTAAATAAAAAGGATCAATCACAGTTTAAAAAGAAAACGAACATGAGCTACTGCAACAGAAGACATGTGAGAAGCTGAAGCAGCCGACATTTGTTTTTCCTATCGGAGGTGAATGTCTCAAGGGAAGCTCTGGGTCAACAGTGACGAGCAGTTTTAGTGTGATTCATGATATGACAGTGAAGGAATGAAGGAGAGGATGGAGCGGATGGAGCAGATGAACTCTGCATAATATGTGATTTTTCATAGAAGGTAAAATATAACCATCTATGGCCTGTTGGATAGCATGAGCCACTACTGACATTACTTCTGACTTTGTTCAATTAAACAGTGCATGGAGTACCTAAATACATATACATATATTTAAAAAGTTAAAGCTGGCAATATACTATGTTTTTCTTATTCCAAATCCTGTGAAAGGCCAAAACCAACAATGAACTGATCATACTAACAATTACTTTCTGATACGTTGTTTTCCTCTGTGCCTTAGAGCTCCATTGTTGTCCAAAACGATTGAAAACACATCAATGAGCCAAACGATTACACTGGTTGACATGTTCCTTCTTTTCTCTGAAATATATTTTGACTCGATTCCCAGACCGATGCGAATTAGTCTGTAACATCTGAGTTCTTTTCAGATTTCCAAGGGGCTTTATCAACGGGTGCAGACCAAAATGAGCTGACAGATCTGTCTGATTCCCAGGCTAACAGACACAGCCTTCCTGCTGTTAAGACTCACACTGAATGTGTACTAATCGGTGGCTGAAAATAGTCCACAATAAATGCACAATTTAGTCCTGTTTGAGTAATGTTGGTTAAAAACTACAGTGCAGTATCTTCATTAGAAGCCAGTGGGGTGGGGGCTGAGTGCCATAGACAGGGGCAGAGGTAAAGTGCATTGGGAGATGAACCAATGCATTGATGGTTTTGGTCTTTTTTATGAGATTTGACAGAATAAAAGTGTTTAAACTGTAGGATTTTAATATTGATAATTGTTTAACTTTCCAGAAAGCATACAGTATTTATATCATTTCAAGCATTAATATTATCTTAACCGAAATATAGGTGCATTAATATACAGATATAGTATCTGTTGCATCAGGACATTGATACAGATTTCTTGCACCAACAAGTAAATCTTCCAATATGGATACTGAAAAATGGTTCCTTGCCTGTAAAAAATGATGAAATGTTGATGAAATATGTCTGTCAAAGCTATTATTCGGTTATTGGCAAGAAAAGTAAGGGGAGGCAATGCAGGCTAAATGATTCGTATGCTTGCATCTGTAATTCTGCATGTTTTGTTTTGCACATATCACACCCATAGCTGTTTGTGCAAACTGAGACTGCAAGTCAGATTGATCAATATAATGATTTTAAATTATTATCACACATACATCTCTAGTTTGATCACATGTCAATTTGGACACCGAAGACAGGTGGAGTATGACTTTAACCTAAGGCAGCTTGTGAGTTGTGCTACTATCAACAAAGAAGCAAACAGAACCACACAGGACAGTGGCTACAGGCAGAGGGCTCGTGCTTCTTTACCCTCCTCTTCTCTAAGTCTTTCTGAAGCGTCTCTACTCTCGACTTTTCGAGGAGCAGACACTGCTCAAGCTGTCGAATATGGGCATGCTCCAATTTCGTCTGAGTCTACAGAAAGGACACAAAGAGAAAGACAGAGAGGAACAAAAGAGCGATAGAAAAGAAGAAACTCAAAGGGAAAGAGACCCATAAAGATCCAAGGGGAATGATAGAGATCAGAACAACAGTCAACATAATGATGAGAGGAAAGTCGACAGCAGCTCTGAAACAGACTCTGAAATGAGTTGATCATATGATAAGGAGACTCGAAGAGAAGAGGCTTGTGATTGAGGTCAGTTCAATTTCAGGCTTTGAGGACAACTCTATAACACATTTGTCATGTATAAAAATTCCTGTCTGTATTGTTTAGTGGCCTTGCATGATCGAAAAACAGTGTGCACTCATACACGGTACAATTAACCAACTGATTTAATCATGTGTATATTGATTCTCATTAAAAACATTATTAGTTCAGTCAAACTGTTGATAGTGTGATATGTGAGTTATGTGATTGGCTGTTTTTGGGGATCTCGCTCTGCACGTCCAGGGATGGTTATGATTGAAGGATAAGGTTGGCGATATTCTTCTATTATTGTCAATAAAGTCCTTTAAAAGACCAAAACAAACAATGAACTGATCGAGTATTGTCTGATATAGCCTCTTCCTCTGTGCCACAGAGCTCCACTGTTGTCATTAGTGAGCCACGCTGTTGCACAGGGTAAAATGTTCCTTCATTACCATGAACACACACGCCACACACGTGCTGCAGCCCCAAATAGTCACTAGAGCCCCAAATATGTATTAATCTGTAGCTGAAATTAATCCCCAATATATGCACTATATACTCATGTTTGAGTAACTAAACAACTACAGAGCTCAGCTGTTTTAGAATATTATTTTAAAATTGAAAGTGTATATTTGTGACCATTTTTTGAAGATTTCAGTCTTCGAAGTAATTAGTGTGAGACTGGGGGCTACATACAAAGTAGGGAAGGCAGACATACTAATGGTTTTGGTAGTTTCATGTAATTATTTATCTTTACAAAAAGAAAATTACAAAATATCACCAGCCTTATCCATTATCACTCCAGCCTACTGTGTTTTATCCACTTCTTTGTGTAAAGATTGCTTCCAAACAGAATATTACGCTACATTATAAAAAAAGGAAGAAAATCAGTATTCTCCGCTAGTAGTCTTGACCTTTTTGTCTAAAACTTTTTAGAATACTTCAGTCACCATCTTACAGCCCGTGCAATCAGAAATGTGTCTCCTGCTGTATCCACTTGAAGGCTAAACAGAAGGAAAGCCGCATTCGAAAGTGAACAAATTACATTTACCTTCCGTTCAGGTTCTTTCTCGAGGGACACACAGGAGAGAGGACAGATAGTGCACCTTATCTAACGGATTTCAGACTTTTCTGCATAGCGTAAAAAATGAGGTACAAGTCACACCTTCATTGAAGTAAGACATTTATTCATGGTTTTTAAATCCTCGCATTTTCCTTGACTTTTGCCCCAAAATGTGCTGCTACTGAAAGCTCTCTTTTCGTTTAATATGTGTATTGCTGGGGTAGGCAGGCAGTGCAGTGACTGGGGTAGCTGTCAATCAACTGCTGAGAGGGGTTCAAGTCCAGATCGTCCTCCCTGCTGAAGCAGCACTGAACTCCTCATCTGAATTTCTCTCATTAAATCAATTTGAAATGTTTGTGTGTGGTTAATCTTCCCTCTACCTTCTCAGGGTCCATGATATCAAAGGATACACTGGACATTAATATGTGGAGGCACATACATTGCATTATTGATACAGTTTATAGGTATTGGTAATGCTGATAAATACCTCCAGGTCTCCTTTGGTGATGGATTCCTCCTCTACTCTGAACTGGAGGTCCTCCACTTTCCTGTAAAAACGTTGTGTGAAATGTGGCACAGACGGTGAAAACATCAGAGGATCATAGGCTTGCAACTGTGTAGTATTTGAGTCACTAATAATTACCAGATAGGCTCTAATAAACAAAAGCTTAACTACTTTCACAGCAGCATATGAGCAGCATGTCTTTACTGCTGTGTGCAAACATGGTTACACAAATAAGGGTATTTTTCTCAGCCTCACACTTTGTAGAAATCACAGGTTTTATCCCAATAGTCATGAGAGATCGAGGCCGTATCAGGAATAGTTCAACATTTTGGGAAACAGGCTTATTTGCTTTCTTAATGAGAGTGAGACGAGAAGATCGATATCCATTTCACGTCTGCGTGATGCCGGAGCTGAAGCAAGGACGTGTTAGCTCGCCGTAAAGACTGGATCTGTTTTTGGCTCTGTTAAAAGTGAAAAAATAAACCCACCAACAACTCTAAAACTGTCTTGTTTACACAGTGTGTCTCGTTTGTTTAGTCCGAACACAAACACAAATGTGAAAGCCAGAATTTCTGATATTACGGCGCAACAATTTTCTTGACAAACTGCCAGACAAACTCTGCCCAGTGCTTCTGTGCAGCGTCTCTGGCTATAGCGCGGGGTTGCCGGGATTGGCCCGGTGAACACAGGTTTTGGTATGTGCAAAGGAACAATGGTACCAAAACTGGCAACCTCACTGTGACGATAGGAGCTTCTGTACGAGCACTGTGGCAGGCACGGTTGTCAAGAAATAGTTCCAGCACATAATATATTTCTGTTTATGTACAGATAAAACCAACAAGATGTGCTGTTTGTGTTCATATCAGCCGTAAAACTCAATCTCAGAAGAAAGCAAATAAGTTTATTAAAAACGTCTGAAGAGAGATCAACGTTTCAGACTTCACTTCCCTTGTTAAGAACAATTCTGTTTTTAAATGATGATGTGAAATTGTAATGACTAGGATGAAAGGAACAAAAATACAATTGAATGTTTAATGATCTGAGAATGTATTTTTATAGAGACTCATGGATCCAATTATAATACCAAACACCATACAGGAAGAGTGAAAGTAGTGACTTACCTTTTTTCTTCTTCCAGCTGATTGGTCAGTTCCAGCTTATCTTTCTGTGTGCTGGCCAACATGGCTTTGACTTGCTGGAGGGTGTTCTCATTCTCTGTTACAAACTGTGGATAGTGGGAAGAAAGGTGTTTTACGAGAAGCTACTACAGACAGATTTATTGTTAGGAGTTATCTAACAGTGGCTCTGTTTACGGCTTCTATTCAGCCGTCCTTCCCCGACAGATCATCGTGCTTCGTACCTGCGTGTGCTGCACCTTGAGGACGCTCAGCTCCTTCTCCACCTCGCAGATGTGGCTGGTGGCCTTGGCCATGTCGGCTCGCTCCAGGTCCCTCTCGGCCAGGAGCTGCTCAATGTGCTGCTGCTTCTCCTTCAGGGCTTCCTGGAGCGCGGTGGTGCCTGAGATCTTACGGGCGTACCGCGACGATGTCTCCGTCAGCTGAAAGGGGGAAAAAGGACATAGCATAGGACATAAGATTAGGAAAGTTGAGCAGTAGAAATGATGGGAATGTAAAGGGAGCGAGGGGGAGGGAAGAACGTGGGAAAACAAAGAAGGACGTGGGTGGAGATGTTGGAAAAAGGTTATTAAAAATGTATTAAAACATTTTGAATTTATAAATATTGGACACAATTTAATCAGCTTCATGTTCTCCACAGATCACATCTGGTTATTTTCTCATAACAACATAATCTAATTATTTAATGATCACAGGAAAACTGCTTCCTGTGATCTCGACATAACAGGCTTTGCTTTCTTGGGATCTCTAAGTAATATTTCACAATTATAAGAAGACATACAGTCAGTTTTCATGATCATGGAATAACTATTTTGCAAAACCTAAATTTCATGTAATAGCATTATATCCTGATTATGAAAAGGAAAAGTGTGTTATCCCTAAGAAAACAATGCTTCTTACATTGAAATGAATTAGTTCAAATTAGAAATTTGTTATTTCATTATGTCACGAGACACAAACAATTAAAAATACCAAACACTGAAGTGAACAGTGTTCCTTTAGGACTACTTAGACATTAAAATAGAATATAATAAACTTTTTTTCCCCTCAAATTTTGGCTACACAAGACTCCAAACAAAAATTATTTCTCAGTTTTCTCAACGCCATGGTCTAAATTTTGAAGTCCTGAAAGATGCAATATTTTCTTTGACCACTAGAGTGTGCTCTTTGAAAGGATTCCTGCCTGACCTATAAGACCAGTTCGATTCTGTGGCCTCTCTGTCTAATTCAACAAGCTTATGCTGGTAGCTCTTAGTGATAACATACTGTACATAATCACAACATAAACATTTCACAAATAATTTTTTTCGCAGTATTTCTGGTCTGCAAACTTTGAAAAAAACTGAAATGCTCACAGGAGTTACTGGATGTTGCACAGGTCATGAACTCCTGCTTTTGTGTAGGCGCCTCTATAATGTACTACAGCAAGGACTGCAGGCAAGTAATGTATACTTTGATGAATGTTATTAATATGAACTCTCTTTATTATCATCACAGCCATAAATGCAGTAACCGACTGACTTTGTTAAGTGTGTGCTATACGATTCTTAACTAAATCTAAGCGTCTGTACCTGCAATCCACAGACAACACGACCTGTGAGCTTTAGAATATTTTGTGCAGCGTGATCAGCTTGATAATTCTGAGTGGCTGACACTGCTGCCAACAATTAAGGAAAGTAAAGGGGAGTGTTCTCCATCCAAGATCTGGCTTACAACCAGAAGCTAAAATCAATGTGAGATACCCTGACGTCCCATTCATTTGAACCGTGCCTGAGTATATTAGTCTTAAAGACACAGCGCGTTGGAACGAGCTACTTGAGTTCTCGTTCAGCAGCAGGTTTGCAGATTTGTCATGGAGGGACAAAATGCAAACTCAGTGAATCAGAGGCTCACACTGCACAGCCAGAATATGCAAATTATTAACTGCTCAGCAGATAAGGGAGTATTTCAATACAATGAACCCATTCATCATCCTGCTGTTTGAATGTGTAGACAGGATATTTCACAACACTGAACCAAAAAGTCACACTTTAAACATTTTTACTGCAATCAGACATTGTAATAGATTTTTTTATACTATACATTACTATATTATAAAATAGGGATGTAATAAGAAGAATTATAAAAAGAGATCAATAAGGATAATTGGTATTCAAAGGAGTGGAAATTGAAAAAGTTTTAGTTTTCTACTGTTAAAAGGGGACAATTATAATAAATTATAAGGTATCTTAAAAATGATGCTCAAGAACATGCCATTTCAAGACACTTTTATATGTTTTATTTTTATATGTTGAGGCCAGTCCCTGAAATTCTTGCTGTGATTATGTTCACCTTGAAGCATCTGTTACTCCGGTTTTGAAAGGCACTGCAGAAATAAAGTTTACTTACTCACTTACTCTAAAGGAATAATTTTGGAAATATGCTTTTCAGTTTGTTGCAAAGAGTTAGACGAGAAGATCGACACCACTCTCACGTATGGCACTAGCAGCCGGTTAGCTTAGCTTAGCTTAGCATAAAGACTTTGTTTAGTCCATATTAAATGAATCATGTGTTGGACTCTCTCTTGGCTGGAAACAGTAACTTCCTGGAGTCTCTGCTGGTTTCCTGGCAACCTCATGGTGAGGACACAACTGTTTATAGCTTCATGTTTACTACACGAACATGACAGCGGTATCGACCCCCTCATCTAACTCTCGGCAAGAGAGCAAACAAGCCAAATTTCCCAAAATGTCAAACTATTCCTTTAAAGAGCACATTACACTGTCTGACCAGCCCGTCTGCTTTCAGTATGTATTTAAAGGGTATCGCAGTCATCTTACCAGTCCAGCTCGGCTCGGTCGTCCACCCACAGAGGAGGCCACCGAGCTGACTGAACTGATGGAGGAGCTGCTGGGGCTGTGGGCCAGAGAGGAAACCCCCATGGCCACCCGCTTGCTCTTCTTAGCCTTGGCCGGGCTGGTGGAGGGGAAGCCGATGCGGATCACCTTGTGGTTCGGAGCAAACAGGCCGAACTTGGGAAGACACTGAAAGTATCTGCAGGAAGAGGAGGAGGGAAGATAGGCGAGAGGTTAGGAAGTTCCCAGAACTGCTGTTTGATGATGTTACCAATACATAATCAGTTAATAGAGTCCCTTTGTGTTTCGTTTGGGGTTTCAAAAAGCTTTATTAGGTACTCGGGTACATTAATAAGCATGGACATGAAAAATGCGGATGGAATTTTTACAGGAGATAATTATCTTCTTTTGCCATCTGGAAACATTTGAGCTTCAAACCAGGTGCAACAATGCCTTACAGCTCCTGCTGCATCACCACCAATTAAATGGCTAATCATTAAAATCACCTATAAAGCTTTAAAACAAAACCAGCATGACAAGTGTAAGAAGGCCGGAGTCAGCTGCAGCATTACAGAGCAAGGAATCAGTTAAATGCACAATATTGTATTATTGAGTCATTTTCCAATAAAAAAAGGCAAACCATGCTGTTTCCAGCATGTAGAATTTACTGCTTTCAAGTAGATTTATTTTATTAATCCCCGATGGCAAAATTCTTTTTTCACTCAGTTTATTTTACACACATAGACCTGAAACCCAATCACACACACACACAAAGGGTTTATAGACATCCAGATGTGGAGAGACGGTAGACACACGGGCTGCCACTAAGCGGCACCACAGGAGCAGTTAGCGGTCCGGTGCCTTGCTCAAGGGCACGTCGGCAGTGGCCAGGAAGTGAACTGGGACCTCTCCAGCAACCAGTCCACACTCCATACTGTGGTCAACCACCTGCCGCCCCATTTCTTTGTCATATATGAGAGTAAACTGACTGCTGGACTCACAAATCATCTTTAATGTGTCACTTTGGGGCCTAGGAATGTTTTTTTTTCTCCATTTTTTATTAACTGCAGTTACTTCTACTTATCTTTCTTAGACATCTTTCCAAAGAATCTTCTGACTATCAAGGAGGATTTTCATTTGAGTAATGGCTGTGTTTTGATTTAATGTAAGAATGTGCACGATATAAATAGTTTATAAGTCCCAGGTATTGTTTTGATGTTTTCACTTTTGGATTTTTTAAGACAACATGTGAAGTTTGTTAGTCTGTTTTACTGTTTTCCTTCTCTAACTTCTCTTCATCTATCTTTGATATTGTGAACATAGTTAAGAGGCCTTGAATGAGCCCCTCTGCACACTGTACGTTTTGTTATTTTAATGCCTTTTTAAATATAAACCTTGAATCCTAAATGATTTGGGAAATACAATCAGAGAGAAGATTACAAATTAAAACAAACCTTTTAGAACAAATTTTGAATCAAATAAATGTCTGCGTCTGGTTCTATAGTCTTTGTGTTGGTGAATGGGCTACTTAGAGAACTTTTTCCCTTTTTTGCTAATGGCTTTAAAGTTCAAGCAATACTCTTTAACCATATTTTACCCATTTCCAGCTGCTTTTTAATAATGGTGGGGGGAAGAATATGTGCTGTGCTAAGGAACATGTCTGATGGAAATAATAAATATGATATAAATGTGATGAATATGAAGCCTAAAAACACGACCCAACCAATGGTGCAGACCCGCTCTGAGCTAGAGGGTCAGTCAGTGTAATTTCATGGACAAACAGATGAAGGAACAAAGAACAAACAACTGAACAGATGGACTCACAGTCTTCCACTCAATTTCCTTTTAGGGGAAAAAGCTAAGGAATTTGGGCAGCTTAAAGCATACATTGTGTGTGTGTGTGTGTGTGTGTGTGTGTGTGTGTGTGTGTGTGTGTGTGTGTGTGTGTGTGTGGCTGTGTGTGTATACCTTGTACCGGCTACTGCACCATCATTCTTCCCCAGGGGCTCATCCAGCTCGACCCCACACCATTCACCCTTAGCGAAGTCTGTCTCTCCCATGTAGCGTATGACTCCCATCTTAGAGCCTCCCACCTACAACACAGACACACAGAAAGAAAGAAAGAAAGAAAGAAAGAAAGAAAGAAAGAAAGAAAGAAAGACAAGTTAAATGCAATCTCAGTAAGTAAACATGAAGCTACAGCCAGAAGCTCATTAGCCCAGCTTAGCACAAAGACTGCAAACGGGGGGGGGGGGGACCAGTTAGCCTGACTCTGTCCAAGCATAAGCATATTTCACCAAATATCAAACGACTTCCCTTAAGACTGGTAATAATAAACACTGTTTTGGTTCTGCTATTGATATTTATATTGAAAATCAACATAATAAATCAATTTTCGGTTCAATATCTTTCAATATGTGACTTAAAGGTAACTTAATCACATAAAATGACACATAAAACCTGTGGATAAACCCACACTGACATATTTTATGCATATTTTTATAATATATTCAATGCATAACAATAACAGTATAGAACAACTGATAAACTGTACAAAGAACACAAATAGTGAAAACAATGGATTTTGAGTAGATTATTTCCCTTTGTTAATATTCATCATAGATTAGTTTTTAGAAACGTTTTCTGCAATTCTGTCAGCAATATGTCATTTTTTAAATTTATAATTATTATACAAACTCAATAGGCTTCTTTTAATGCAAATTCAGTGTTTTTTTCCCTAAATGTTATATAGCTCTTTGGTAGTTTTAACTTTTCTAAAGCAGGACAAGGCTGTTTAACAGAGAGTGCAGGCTCTGTGAATATAGCTCGTGTTTAGTTTAAATAAAAATCCAATCAGTTTCTCTACAGCACTGTGGAAGCAACTGACAACATAATGGACATGTTTTAAGACTACAAAGTTATATGGACCTGTGCATGTCATTACTGTGTGAACCAACAAGTATTTTAACAAGGTTGTGTCAAGAATTCAAATGGAAAATCATCTGTCCATGGTGATATATTTAAGTTGCCACATAGTCACGCCTTGAAGCTCTGTGCTTGAAAGATTGGTTTCCTGTTAGGAAGAAGGTCTAACATCCATACTCACTGCCACTTGGGTCAGCCAAAACTGACTAGAACAGCTGCTGAATGTCTTTCACACATGGCGACCACATGTATTAGACATAAAAACTCATCAACATGTACAAACATCCCACGAGTCACAATTTCCTCCAATGACTAAGAGAAACGCGTAGGATAACACAGCAGAAAGACTTCGCTGATCCTCTGTTACAATTAGGTTTGACCTTTTACTCCAAAGAGCATTGTGCTCCCTCTTCATTCATAATAAATCAATCAGCCAATAACATTTTTCTAACTATTATTTTCATTATTTTACTAATAATCAATGTTTTTAACAGTTTAAAAATGTCTTGTTTAATCTGAGCTATAAGTCAAAACCTCTAAAATATTAAATTTATAATCACATTAAAATAAGGAAACCAGCAAAATTTCACACTTGAGAAGCTGAAGCAAAAAGTGTTCTCATTTTTTAATTGAATGACAGATTACCAAAATATTTGCTGAATCATTTTCAATCAATTCTCAACAACTGATAAAATAATCGACGCACTTCTTTTTTTTTTTTACCAGCATCTATACCTGGAGCAATTTATCCAACTATAAGACAGTAATCCCATTCCCAGGCAGTTATTAATAAATTAATACACAGAATGTGGGAAGGCACTGCAGATGTTTCAGCACCACAGCTGCTCATTTATTGAGTTTTATTAATAATGCCGAGTATTCATTTCACATTTAAGAACCACAGCCTTCCAAAAAAGGCTCTTTTTTTTTACTGGAGTGCAAACAGGTCCCATATATAAGCACTACTGACTACCAGGTTTAGTAGCTGGATGCTGAATACAAGCACGAACCAAAAGAAAAGGGTGCAGAGTGAGTCACTCTTCAGCTTTCGATTGTCAAATTAATATTCCACTCCCCTGTCTTGTCCTTCTCCTAAACCAGAGAGGCCGAAAATGAAAACGTGGCAAGAAACACTGTGGTGTCACAAGACATTAAATTGAGATGGTTCGCCGTCAGCCGGACTGTGTGATGTCTCAGTGACTCAGTGTCAAAGCGCCCGCAGTGCTAAGACAGCCAGTCAGTACAAGCCCCATCTTGGCGCCTGTTATTGCCAATCTCATCTAAAAGCTGTGCTCAAAAGGTGGTCAAGGACAGTTCCACAGGAGCTGAACCCCTACCTCAAGAGTCTTATCTCAGGCTGTTACCATCTCTACTTGAACATGCCATACTGAACTACTAAGACGTAAACTGTCATCCTTGATGAAGTCCTTGTGAGCGCAAATGGAAACTAGCTGGGGGCCCGATAAGCAGGCTGATCCTAAATATAAGCAACCAAATTTTATTTTGAACCAAATTACTAATCATTACTTATTAAAACAACAAAAATGAACATTTTATTTCTTGTTGCTTTAGTAAAATGTATAGCCTATTTCATAATGAAAACCCTTTCTTCTACAAAATGTATTAAGTATGTTCTTTTGGGTATGCAACATCAAAAGGCGGCAGGCCACATAACCTGAGGAATTCACTGATCTAAACTAACTACTGGCTAATGTTACAGTGAATTTCCTTGCTAAGCCAGGAGCAGAGGGAAAAGAGGGAGCTGGCACAGGCGTTAGACCCAGTGCCTCTCTCCCAGAGAGAGAGAGAGACAGAGAGAGAGAGAGAGAGAGAGAGAGAGAGAGAGAGAGAGAGAGAGAGGGGCATGTGCATGTATTAATATGAGTAAAGCAGATTTGGGGGCCCATTTACTGGATCTTTTAAGGGCCCATTTCTGGGGGCAGGGCCCGCTAGCAGCTTTGCTCTAGGGTTGGCAATGTCGGCCTGTCGGTCCACTGTGGTTCAGATTGAAATATCTATTGGATGTATTGACATTTATATTTCATTTTCTATTTGATTTATATCTACGTGGTACAGACGTTTGTGGTCTCCAGCCCTTAACTTTTAAGGGATCACTTTTATGCAAATTAGCAAAAAAAACTAAGAAGGTGAACATTACAACATTACACCTGCTTAACATCCATTTTTTTGAGATTGCAACATAATACAGTTTCATTTCTCTCTTAAGATGTTTATTAAAATCATTCAGGCTCCATGGTCACCCAACTACAACCGTGCTATTCTTGTGTTAAGGGACAATTACATTCACAAGCGGCCATTTGAGTGGCTTTCAGACAATCCAAATAAACACCAGCCACATCACATGCAACCCCACTGAAAGAAAACACTCTTTTAACCTCAAACTCTCCAGTAACAGAGACAGCCTCCAGTTAAATGCTAAGCAGAGGAGAGGCAGGTCTGTGCTTCCTGTGGGTGCTCAGACATCAAAGGTGCCAAGGCAAATGGAGACAGTAACCATGTGTTTAGCCTCTGAGGTTGTCTCTCTGTTGGGAAACATTTCTGCAGTTCATTTTTAATTTTTTTTTTAAATATTCCGAGTAACATTCTCTTGAGGCAATCTCTAGATGGCTGCTATTTAGTCTCCAACACACAAACACTTGCCAAGTTTGACCTTAGTTAGAGATCTGTGCAAGAAAAGCATGGCCAGCCACTGCTTAAGTCCAAAAGATGCCTCCAGTTCATCAAAATGTGTGTGAAAACAGTGTCCTACTCCTGCTACTATCACATAATTCAATACCTAGCGGAGGAACATAGTCTTTGCTTTGCGTAATCTGAGTTTCACACTTTGTGCTCATTTCACCAGGTTTTTTTTGAGGCAGTGTTGTATTTCCAAAAGCAAAAGGAGGGGTGTGAGACAACTGGATGGCAGCACATCCAGACCCCCGCAGTAAGATAGATAGATTACACGGGAGAGGCTTAGGAAATAGATGGATTCACTGATCAATGTGTCAGCACTGGTCTCTCCTCTCTTAAGTGCTGAAAGTAATCCGGAGTGATTTACAATATTGACCAGGAGGAAGGCTTCTCGAGCTGCCCGTTTGCAACAGCCCAGCATCTGATGTAACTCTCCCCTGTGCCCATCAGTTAATGGAAAGCAATGTGACCCGGGGCCAATAATTGCAAGCACAGATATTGTATACACTCATAGGGGTCAATGAGAAAATAAGCAAAAAGGACATACAAATGTTCTTCTCCCAGAGGTTGAATTTCATGTTGTATATGTGACTGCCATCTTCTGTTGGGTAAGGGTAGGGTAAAGGATAAAGGTACAATAGAGTATGGATTAAGGTTGAATTAACTAATAATAAACAGGATAAGGATCAACCTGTGGGGATTTGGGCATCAACCTTGTGTCACATTACACTGTACATTGTTTACTTGTGTGTTCTGTCCTTAAAGAGTAAACATAATGGTGTGTTTCTCTGCTTTAAATCTCCTCTAACCTGCCTTTGACTGATTTCTGGCCTGGTGCCACAATGATGATGTAGTATGAAATTCAGTATGGACACAATCTGATATGGTCTGCACACAGTATTTTATTTTGAAAATTGACCAGATTCTCTAGGACATTTCGGATGTCTGACTTCCTGCCAGTGCGATCTGCTCTGTGCTGCCTGATCCTACTTGGAGCAGAGCGGAGACGTTTCTGAGACAAGCCACAGGGCTTATGGTGGAATTTAGAGCATTGACTAGAACGTGATAAGCACTGGCGACTGTGGTGGAGCCAGAACGTGTCACGGCCGTGTCCGGTGGAATTTGGGGGTAAGGGCTTCATAGCACTGTAATTAGCCATCCACTGGCACTTCAAAAAATCCCTTTCAGCCATAATGGATCTCAAACATTTACAGGAAATCAAGTTAAACATTTTTAAATTGCACTTTACAGATTTGCACTGATAGTGGAATTATTTATATTCCCACTTGTTAATGACAATCATTTGCTTTCTGGGGAAGATCAATACAACTCTTTTACAATGTTTGTCTGTTAAATATAAGGCTACAGCCAGCAGCTGGTCAGTTTAGCTTAGCCCCCACCCCCAGCGAACCTGCACAGGATAGAGATATATAGACAATGAATGGAGTCTTTTGGACAACTTATGATACCCAAGGTTCCCACCATTGTACTTGTACTGTAAATTTCCATGACATTCCCACAATTCTCATTTGTCACAAAGTGGGAATCTGGTCTCTCTTCCTGGAATGCTGTCATGTAAACAGTCTGGCTCCCATTACAGATTGGTTGAAAAATAAATTCTGCTATGTACCTATAAACGACCCATTTCTACAATCTTCTGATATTCCCTTGCTATGCCAGATACATTTTCAATTCCCCAGACTTTTCCAGTCTGGGATTGCATTTTTAAATCCAATGATACTCCACAAATTCCCTCACTAGAAGGAGCGCCGTCCAACAAGCCATTTGTTATCCAACACAAAATTACTCACCAAAACTCGATCTCCAACTCGAAGATCCTTGTCCCCAGCTTTCTTAACCGAACCACTGTCAGACATGTTGGACCCCGACTCATTGCCTGTCTTCACTGCGCTATTGAGTAGGCCCTCTCTCAGTGGCACCACTACCCGCTGGCCAGCGGGGGCGCCACTGCCACCCTGCTGAGTCTGATTCTGGGCAGAGAGTGAGTCAGTGGAGTGGCTGTCGCTTCCCTCTCCAACCGGCTGTCGGTTGAGCTTCGAGGGTCGGGTGAAGATGCCCTGGAGGGGTTGGCACTCAAAGTAGCGAACTCCGCCCACTGAACCATCGTTTTTGCCAACTAGGTCATTCAGTATCACGCCGGCCCACTGTCCCGGGGCAAACTGGGTCTCCCCCAGGTAGGCGATAACTCCTGGTTTGACACCGTTGACCCAGACGTGTTCGCCCACTGTGTAATCCCCCAAAACATCGTCACCCTCTTCAGAGATTTTAGTTGGTGTGGTGGGCTTGAGTGGACAGTCTGGAGAAAAAGAAAAACATTATATATTATTTGCCATGTTGTAAAGCAGGAGCAAGTGTTCATACAACTAAAACAAAAGGTAACAGTAGCAAGGAACATGAACATTAGTGAAATGAAACTGATGTAGTAAAATGTGCTTTAAGACTAAATCAATACTTCTTATTGTAAAGACATTCCATTGGCTAAAGCCCTCCTCACTGGAGGGTCAAGTTGTAAACACTGCATACATTGTGAGAACATCATCATTCACAGTCCAGCAGAATCGGCGTCACACTATTCATCATGTTTTTGTGTCATGCCAGCAAAAAATAAAAAAATTAAAAAAAAGCTTGTGTGGCAGCATCTAGCACAACTGTGCAGTTTGTGCAAGATTAGGCATTACTCTAATTCCTACTGAAAAGTGGGTCAAAGAGACGGTATCTGTGATGTGCCGGTGATTAACCCTGCCTTGCAGCCCCTGTGATATCGCCTGTTTGACACATAGATGAGCTGGATCTCTGTTTTTTTCCACAGCAGCCTGTAAACTGAGCAGGGCACCATTAGCACGCGGTCTACTGCACCGCACTGCCAGTAAATGTCTGTGTTTATCTGTGTGTGTGTGTGTGTGTGTGTGTGTGTGTGCTCAGAAATGGTTGGTGCCAGGGCTGTCTCCCCAACACCCTGAGAGAGGGCTTGGGGCTCTGTGAGCCCCAATGGTTGTACTTTATGCCTCAATTGCTCCCATATGTTGTGATGTGAGACACATTTAGAAATGCAAATGGGTACAACTTCAAAGGTTTTAACTTGATGATCAGTATGAAAGTTTTTTAGGAATGCGCTGCTTCTAGTAGATGTTTATTTTGGGGAAAACTGTTGATGACAATTTTCAGAATTTAGGAAAAGACATTTGAAATATTGTAAAATATTTAGTCTTCTCTGACTTTGGGAAAAAAGTTTGTTACATAAATCAGCTGACCCAAAGATATCGATAATCAAAACATGGGAGCACTCTCTGGTTGATCAGTAATGTTTCAAAAGGAAAGTCGCCCAGGGCAAACTGTCATACAGCATCAACATCAGCCATAATTCACACTGTCTTTGACCCACATTGCAGTGCTCTGCAGCTGGAATCACAGCTGGTTTATGAACGCCATCCAAAACACCAGTGACAGTTTAAAAACCTTAAAAATCTTAACAAGGTCACAGTGGAACATTTTTAGTCAAGATTTGGTTTGATTTTGATTTTATGAAGCAGTCAAGATCGACATCAAAGGCCTGTCTCCTGTCCTCCTACCTCCAACCAACGTCCAGATCCACATAAATATTAAACACATTCAAAAGTAAATTTGCATGGCTCTCAATGAGAAGACATTTATCCACTTTGCAATTGGTTCCACGCATTACCGTAGATCCAAGCTCTTTAGCTATGCCTCACTTGCTGTCCTTACTTACAGGTTAACACTGAAACATTACTTCAGAACATAAACGTACCGGGTTATATTATAGGCTTTCCGAATCAGGATTACTTAGTGGCCATGATATAACACAGGATAACCTGACTAAGCACAACAAACACAATTCCCACTCTCTGTAGGAACAATATGCTGTAGAACTGCTAATATCATGTCAATAACTGAGACAGTTATTATACTATCTTAGATACTGTATCAGATCTTTCAGAAAATGTCCACTTGGTTGGGTGTATACCACAAGAAGGGGGCGTTCATGCAGACTCTTCTTGTGAACACAGTAAGCACAACCCCATTTGAAGGCAGCATAAAGCAGTCACTGATTAAAGGTGGAGAGAGATAGTTAATTACTGAGTCTCATTCCCGGGTTATCAAATACTGACGCTTTGGCAACCCAAAATCTTTGCTATTTGAGCACCAAGGCCACCTGTTGTGTGGCTCGCTCTGAGCTCTTTGTTTGTTTTCCATTTACCAGGACCCAAAGCTGGCTGCTAGTATTGAATATTGACTTGAAACTGTGAACAAATATTGACAGGCATCTTTAATCTACTCTGCAAATGTCCTTGTTGAGATCTGTAGCCATATTGTTTTTGTGATTATTGATTCTAAGTAAATGTTAAATTACTGCTAGCTATAACTGTTTTTGCAGTTACTCTTTTTGCATTCAGTGTCATGGACTTTATGTGAATGTTTACCTGATTATTTAGTGTGTTCTACTTCCTGCTGTTGATGTGATAATACTTAGTTTCTTCCCGGCATGAAACACAATGTGAGACTGTATTTTTGCGAATCCAGTGTCCTTGTTACTGTACTAACACATAGCTTTCGGTCTAACTCTTGTTTGTCCATCTCATTTTCTCTTGTTTATACTATAATTTAGAATTCAGTGAGTATGTCCAATATTCAACTGCTCAAAGTAAAAACTTCAAAGGAAACCCAGTGTCTTCTATATTCATTGGAAGTGTGTTTAGCCCAGTGCATAGCTGTGCCACTGCATGCACATCGAGGGCTGGAGACATACAATTATTTTTTTTTTAAGGCATAGACCAGATAAACCAATGCAACATGTGATCCTGGCCAGCAGACCCAGGGTAGTGTTTAAAACCTGAGCTAACCCATGATTTGGGTTGCTGAGGCAACAGGAGAGTGAGGGCAAAAGGATCCTCGGCAGAAGGAAGACTGAAAACACAGTCCTTACTTTCACTATTGTGCTTGGCCACCTCCCACCACCATCTGAATCCCACTATTCATCAGCTCTGCACAATGAAACCTCCACAGCTTCCTCCCGTCCCTCCTCCTCCCCCCAATTATCCCGCCATCTCTCTCTACTGTGGTTTCGCGCACACACACACACACACACACACACACACACACACACACACACACACACACACACACACACCCTCTTTATCTGGCCTCTTTAACTGTGCTTATTTATCATCATTTTCCACAGTGGCAATCATCTTCCTCTAACTTGTTCTTTTTGTTTTAAATTGGACTTATCTGTTAGACTGGGCTGGCATTGTGTCGGTGTCTTCGGCGCTGGTTGTGGCAGCTGCCTAAGGCTGAGCTGCACAGACACTAACAGATGGAGGGGGTTGAGCTTGAATGCTTTTGACTTTTGGTGCTTTCAATTGTACCATGTTTCAAGGTAATATTTTACACATTAAGGAAATCCACAACCAAAGTGTGAAGTTGGACATTTGAGAGGAAAAAAACAGACATTTAAGCTCTTTCCCATGAGCACCAACAGGTTTTTAGGGATGTTGCTCTCCTTTAAATGACCAATTTATCATCTTGAGGTCTAACTTTCAGTAAATCCATTTTCACATGTGGCAGAGCAGAACATCGCTGTATTACTACCTACATTGCATTCTTTATGTCTTAAACAGCAGCTGAATAATTAATTTTTGTTTCCTGTTTGTATTTGGTTAATTTAGCTTCATGCTGCCAAGTTACAGGAGATCTAGGACTCACATGGACTCACATGGTTTGGTAGTTTGTCTACGGGACAGCGACAAAGGAATTTCTGAGATTTTGGCAGGGATGGTTGCAGATGAGTGATGGAGCAAGCAAGAGGGTTCATAAGAAAACTGATTTAAATCACTGTCACTTTAGGCATGAGATCTGTGCTGTGAGTTACCTTCTTTGCCATTCAGTTCACAGGTTAGTCCCTCTATGCCCATTTAACCTTGCTTTTGTGGTACAAGGCTGCAGTTTTCTAACAAAGCATACCAGGGCTGTCTTGAAAGACGACAGTAAACAGCTAAATTAGATAAATAGCTCCACTACTGTTTGAGTGAGTTTGCTTTTAGTAACATTATTTAAAAGGACTGTACTGTCATTACATAATAATGACTGCAAGTTACAGAACAACTGTTGCTATTAAGCCATTATAATGTATACCACCTACAGATTCAGCATGCAGTCTTACCAGGCAATTCACCATTCAACTGTGAAATAGCTATTATGGGACACACACAAAGGGCTGAAAACATCAGAGGATCAAATTGTGGTGTTAATAATGACGTAGGTCTCCCTTTAACATCACTGGGTGTGTCAGGCCATTGTGGGCAATGCTGCAAATACAATGACGGACTGATTTAATGTATGTGAATATTGGATTTACAGGACTGATGCATCTATTTGTCAGGTTTCATTTAGTGGATTAGTCGAAAACAGATATTTCCTTCTGCCTATGTAAGTGTCTCAATTTGATTCCCCCCCCCAATTCAATATATCCCAATATAAATCTTGCTATAAAATTACATACACCATGATAGAAGATCTCCTCCTGGCAGCTCCCTTTGTGAACATTTTTATAAATTTTCGTAGAGCAATTGTCTTCAAACCTCCCGAAATCAGAGAACTGCTGTCATAATAAGAGACCATGATACGTTCTTAATGTTGTGCTTTCTTCTTATGTGCAATCTCACTTTACTCTAAATGTCCTTATGCAGGACTTTATGCATGTCATCTACCTCTCTGCCATCTTTCCAGGCTCTTGCTGTTATCCCACTATAAGCTTTAATCTAAAGCTGCTCTAATCTATATTAATAACCCCTCATTAAGGACAATACTGCAATGTGTTGATGTCTTTTATCTTAAGTTCATCTTAAAGCTGCACATTCTTGTATTAACAAAGGACCAAATGAGCATGCGTAAAGTAAAAGGGGTCTCTCCTAATGACCCTCGGAGGATTAAAACCCAGCTCTCACTTCCTAAAGAGGCCTCTCCTTGCAATCATCACTTTTGACTTTGTTGTTGCAGAACAAGTGACACCCTGTTTACACATAATTCATGAGGTTGTTATAAAGATCAGCTGTACGTGTGATTAGAAACGAGCAGAGGAGCAGAATCACCTTTTGACCTGTGCAGAGAAATGTGCCCGAACCAGGCTCACACTCATGTGGGAAGTGACCTATCGAGGTACGTCCGTCTCCTGCGTGTTCCTGGCGTAACTGTTACAAACTTAAGCATAGTTGAGCATTTAGCAGCCAGAGAAAGAGCCAGATAAGAGTAAGTGGAGAGCAAAACGGAGCTCTGAATAAATACTAGCATTGCTCCACGTCTGCTGAATGTGTAGATATGCAACTTTATGCTTACACGCTCTGAATTAAAAAGGAATAACTCAATGCAGGTTCTAGTGGGATTACAGAAATTGGCTTTTTGGGGTGCAGGGACTGCAGGTGTATACTGTACGAGGACTGTGGACTCCAGAGAGAAACAAATAGCTGAAACTGTACATCTCCAAAAAAGGCAACAGCCCCACGGCGACCGCGACTGAGATATTTCTGCTGAGGAACTAGCTTCCAAGGTCACAGGAGACGTGGCACATCACGAGAGGTGGCACGGCTAGAAAGGAGGCTCGGATACGTTCCTCTGTTCACTCATTGACTACAGCTCTCTCCAGAGGCCGAAGCAGTTCTTTAAAATTCAGCAAACTCTGCCAACTTCCGACACAGTGGCCCCTTCTCACAATCTTTCCCAGCTAAAACCAACAAACAGTGGGTTGAGATTGGAGTAAGAGGCCAGGTCAGTGGTAAGATTATCTGGGGCAGGAAACTAATCCCTTCATCTCTATTTTATTGATTTTTTAGCCAACTTGAGGTAACAAGAGGTATATCATTGAAAAGAATGAATGAATCAAGATAATAATGGATAGAAGGCATCCTCCTATTAGAAACAAGACGAGCAGAGACACTTACACCAGAAATAAGTCTCACCTCTAAAAGGAACAGGTGGGTTCAATAAAGGCTCCCATGTGATCTAGGTGCTGCTTGAGTATTGGTCAGACCAGTTTTCAGCATGATTTCAGTCAAACCTTTCATTCAAAGGAATAATCTGTTAATTAGTAAGAGCAGTTTCTGCCTGTTAGTCTAGTCTTTATGCTAAGCTATGCTAACCTGGCTGCTGGCTCCAGGGTGATATCAATCTTCTTATCAGATTCTTGGCAAGAAAGCATCATTTTTACTGCTCCTTTAAGATATCTCTAATTACATTCTGACTGATAACAATGAACCTATAAGTCAGTTTTGACTCTCTGAAAGATATTTCCATTTAAATTATAACTAGATGAAATTCTTCAATGTGACTGGATACAACTACATTCAGCACATTTAAAGATATCTTAATCCTCTTTTTGATTCAAAACTGCATTGGACATTTTGAATTGAGTTTGAGATGATAGTAATAGATAGTCATAATTCCTTTTAGGATTAAGACATTATGGGTGTCCTTTAAACATAAAAAGCACTGAGTGATGATCCCTTATCACATTTACATAAAATGTAATACAATTACATACAATCACCAGTGAGAATTAAATCTCAAGATATCTTTGATTGCATTCTGATTCTGATTCTGATTCTATGTAGAAAGATCATTCAATATATCACCAAATATACTGTTATAGGTTATAAATGAATGATGGGTATCTGTAATGTAAACGTCTATACTGATAAGATGACATGCAGATCTTACACCATTGGGAAATACTGTGTGCATCGTGACTGTGTATTTTCTTCTTTGGATAAACAGGATGTGGGCCAACTACTAATTTCATGTATGGTAGAAACAAACAGTTTAAACCACAGGCATCAATTTAGATAAGCACTAGTCCCCCATATGGACAGCTGACGAGCCCTGAGCAACAAGCATGGGTCCTGCATGCCACATTGAGGGATTAGGCTTTTTGAGCTGGTAATGGCTGATGATTTCAGAGATCACAGAGAGACACAAAGATGACCTCCAGGCCAAACACTGACTCAGATAAACAAATTCAAATGAATTTTTGCTCATTCTCTTTCAAAATGCTTATAAATGGCTTTAAGAAACCACAGAAAAGAAGGTTCTTATAATGCTTATAGATGTGTCGGGCAGCTTTTCAGTTAAGTCTCTCCGCAGATAAACAGACATAACCAATTTTGTAAAACACATATCTTATTATTATTTTACTAGATCCCATTTTCAAGTGTCAAATTAATGACACAGCTCTTAATATGTAGTGTTTATTTTTAATTTCTGGGAGAGTTTCAAAAAGGATTTAAAAGTCCTTTTCATTCCATTCATCTAACATCCACAACTTATATATATATATATAGGTATAATATAAACCATTATGAACTGGAGTGGGACAGAATTCACATGCAAGCAGACTTCTATAAAGCTTAGGTTCACCACTTAAAACAAAAAAAAAACATTAACTTAATATTAAATACTGCTGGTAGCGCACTAAACTAATTAGAAGTGATATACGGTTCAGCAAAGGAAACACTTCCTGTGTTGGAGCGACCTATATGGCTTCAGCTCTGTTTTCTCCCCCCTCGCTCTCGTGAAATTCCTCAGTCAACATGAACCATGACACACTTGTAGCTGCCTCTGATAAAAAGGCCTCCCATGCACACTGATGCTAATGAGAAACAAGCACACTATCAGCCAAATAAGGCCGGCTATTCTTCTGTTCTGTTTGCGCCGAGCTGGGAGTGAAGCTGTAATTTAGCAGAGACAGAACTAACGTGCGTGTGAAGCTGGTGGGTTGGGGCTGTCATGTGAGCTAAAACTGGGGAGGATAAACAGTGCGGCTGCGTTTGAGGGTGAGAACAGCTGTGATTACTTTTTGCAGGCAGGGGTTGTCATTTTCATTCTGAATGTTTTTCGGTATGTCTAATTTTGGTGAGTTGTCAGTTTTTCAGTAGCTGAAAGGTCAAAGCTGTGCTCAACACAGTCACTGTGTCCATATTTCACCTTTTCATTTCAGATCTCTGATAAACGGACAACGCTGGTGATTGTATATTTTTGTTTCTGCCAACAAATCTGATTAAGAGACCAAAACCAACTGTGCATTTGTCCGTCTTTCAATACTTTCCTAATGAAGGAACAGCCAGTGCAACAGTGTGGCTAACTGATGTGTTTTTAATAGTTTTTGGACAACAATAGAGCTCTGTGGCAGACGGGAGTAATATATATCAGGCCTTGGCTACAAAGACAATACCTCTTTGTAGGAATGTATTAGTGGTTTTTGCTCGTTTAATTTGTTGACGATAAGAAAAGTCTAGAGAAGGGGTGTCAAACTCATTTTAGTTCATACAGCCTAATATGACCAGTAAAACCATTGCATAATGACCTACAAATAACAGCACCTCCAAATTGTTGCCTTTTTGTTGGTGTAAAAAAGTACAAGTACATTCTGAAAACGTTCACAAGTAATGAACCATCCATTTACAAAGCCGATGAACAGCCAGAGATATCTCAAGTAAAATAAGTGCAATTCAAACAAAACGTTAAGTCACATGTATTTTGGAACTGAACAAACAATGCAGTATTTTAATTCTTTCTTTGCCCAGAGGAGAAATCAGGAATAGCAGTGCATTTTATTGAAATGCAAAGTCATCCAGTGGGCCGGATTGGACCCTTTGGAAGGTCGGTTCTGACCCACAGGTCACACAGTCAGGTGATGATTCTGTGTGGATTTGACCCCCTTTTACATTCCTTCATTCCTACATTCATTTAATCCACTTAAGAAAAAAGATGAGTGCCGCTTTAAAAGATCACTACACGAGAGAGAAACTGCCTAAAACCACAAGGCATCAGATTAACATTAAGTCTTTTTGGCTGATTATTTATCGTTTTATATATAAATCTACATTATTCTAAATGCTGAGTGAGGCGTGCATCCAAACTGCTAAGAGCTAACAAGAAAAAGTGGCGATCTGTGTAAATACACTGTTAGATTAAGTTAAAGAAAACACTTCCCAGCTTCTGTGTGTGTAAGTAATCGAATGCAGCTGTGCTCTACTGAGTCATTAACGCAAATAAATGGACTCAGCCACTTCCGGTGATGAGAAGGAATAACTGGAAGGAATAAATTCCTTCCAATTTTTTTTCCGCAGGGTCAGAAGGAGGAAGTTACTTACTGTCTTTAGGGACGACAGGGCTTGAAGTTCCACCCGCTGAGGTCCTTCCCACTGGGCTGGAATGCTTGGGCCCCCGGCCAGGGATTTTCAGTCCACTGGACTTGAGCATATTCATTCTACAGTAGCAGGGGAGACGGCCGGGACCTGAGAGCTCCTTCCTGGGTGATGAAGGCTTGTGGATCAGGCACTAGATGTGGGAGTGGCGGCTCTCGCTCTCCATGTTTAGCTGTCGGAATGAGAAAGGAGGGGAAAAGAAGATCATAAATATAGGAACAATTAACAGAAATCACATGTGAATATGCAGAGCGAGGGGTGTGATCTGAAAAGATGCACGCTCATGTGTCACCTAGCTTTCTATCCTCTCTGAATGGCCCAGACTGTCGAAGGAGAACAACTGAGAACTGGTTTGCACAAGAATATATGAGAGTGCATAAAATCTGTAGCTGTTGGTTCAGTACACAGCAGAACAAAGGTATTTAAAGGATTTCCATACCATATTTGTTATTTTCATTTCATTTTCAAGTGTCATCTTAGGATCCCCCACTGAGGAGTAAATGAATCTGAGGGGGTCATAAAGGATGAGACAGAATAAAAAGTATATTTTTTCTGACTTTTATTCCCTTTTTTCTCATATCTGAGAGGGGGAAAAAACACTGTTTGGTTGTTGAACTACTCCTAACTCATGTCCGCACTGGGCCATAAAGACGTCGGAAAAAATGTCGAAACCGCTGACTTAGAAGAAAATCTCAGTTGTTGATCTGTTGATGTGATTTTTCTTTTTTTACAGCATGTGGCTTCCATTTATCTTCCTGGTCCTCCTGCTTTACACCCAAGTATAACGACAAAAAACAAATAAACCACATTGGGATTTGTTTACATCCAGGAATCTGAGCTACTCCACCATACAGTTCCCAATACGCAGGCACTATAGGGGCTCATTTCTGGCTACGAATGTGTTCCCATTTGTGTTGTTGGCTGCTCATTACAGCAAACCTAGAGGTAGAAAACAGAAATTAATGAGAAGTGGGCTCTATTCCAAAATTGTAATACCACTTCGGTACAATACACTACACTGCTGTAGTGCCTCTGAGCTGGAGCATCTCATTAACCAACAACCAGAAACTGTAGTGGCACAGAGGAACTCCCACAGTTTAGTTGTGTCTTTGTCTAGTTACCTACACCTGACAATACAACAGAAACCTCTAAAGGTAAAACATGACACCAACAACAAGCCTGTTATTAATGTTTCTACCACTACATTCGCCACACTGAGTGTATTATTATTATTATTAATTATTATTATTATTATTATTATTAATAGCATCCCATTGCCTCATATATTCCTCCATGGTTCATTCAACTTATCAATTTCCAACAGAGTAATAACATGACAGAGCCAATGTAGGCCGGTGCCCAAGTGGAGCATGGCCTACAAATCCTGCCCCCCCCCCAAAAAAAAGCCATTAAGAAGATACAATGCTGTTATAGCCTACAATAAACAACACACATCTGGTTTTTAAAAACTACACAGTGAGAATTAGGAAAGAAAAGCAAGCATTTTCAGGCATAGCTAGTTAATCATTATTCATAATATTTACCCCTAATCCAGATAATGGAGGAAACGTTTTCATTTATTAGAGCCATCAATCCTGTTAAAGCTGTCGACAATGATGGTTTTGTTTATAACAGAAGTCAAAAATAAGGCCTTTTAAGTCTCGACTGTGGTTTTCATATGGCCTAAGCTATTCTTCACATGGGCCTGCGTTTATTTCCCCATCCACACCTGATCTGAGTGCACACGGGATCGGAAAAGCGTCAGGATGATAATGCGCACCTCCACAAAATGTAACACAACGCCAGTTTGATCCATTGTTGTAGCTACTGCGGCAACGTGGTCCAGACTGTCCTTCACTTTAAACCCTGAGTCCCCCTCCTCCTCCTCCTCCTCCTCCTCCTCCCGGCCCAAAATGACACAATAAAAAGGAGGACAAAAAGCACATTAATGCAGGAAAATACTCACCTTTTCTGTGTGAAATTAGAGCGTCCGAGGGGTGTCCGACAACCCGGGGGCGGGGGGGGGGGGGGGGTGGGGGAGACAACTTTCAATTTTCTTGCCAGGAAAAGGGGGATTAGTGGTTGCCACTCCCTGGGATGCAAATATGGATGCTGAGCAGAAACTGAAAGGGAGAGTCAGCGTGGATCGGCGGAGGATGGCAACCACTGCACAGTGTCAGCAACCGACCGGTGATGGCTTCAGCAGCTTGTCTACCGGTTCATTATTGTCTCTCTCCCCAGGATGAAAAGAAGCAACCCACAGCGGCGAAGATAACCGACATGTATCGCTGTTTGTAGACACCGAGCAGCGGCACACACGTCCTGACGGTCCCCGACGCGAAACGCAGCATCAGCAACACTCAAAAAAAAAAAAAAAGCCAACTTTTCTCTCTGTCTGGCTCTGGTTTAAACACGGTCTCGATCCGGACTCCCGGTAACCGTGGCTGGGTTTTTTTTTGTTTCCGGGCCTCTCTTCCTCAGCTCTTGTCGGTGTTCCCACACTGGTAATGGATTTCTTGGGTTAGCACAGCCTTCCCTCTGACTCAACCCACCGGCTAGACTGAACAAAGGGGCTGGGAAGCAGAGCCTCCTGGGGGTATGATGAGAGTAAACTACAGTCTAGCTCATCCCCGTGACGTTCTCCGTTTAAAAGCATAGGGGTTTTAAACTGGCCCGAGCTTATCGGTCAAAATGCGTGACTCCCAAAGCGTGACTCAATTCAATTCCCTATCATTGGTGCTGCTTCTTTTATTCGGCATCAATAAAATCGTCACAACAACATTTCTTTCGCAATAAAAGGCCACATTTATGAGCGGCTGCCAGTGTTCATTATCCGCCTTCGCCTGTGCCTCTTCAATTAGAAAACATCTGGCGTACCAATTATAAAAGTTAAAAAAACACACGAATGCACTTCTGTTTAAAACATCACGAGTATGCCGAATTGAATATAGGTTTATAATAGTTCATAATAAGCTATTAAATCACTCAAAACCACAAGTGCACTTTCATGAATAAGTGAGGAAACATTAAATAGATGAAATTCTAATTGAAGTTTGGTGCTGCGTTCTCTGACACCCAAACAAGGGGCACGTTGTAGACAGTTTACAGGCACATCTGAAACATGTATGTATGTATGGAAGAATTAAAGAGCCAATTGCTCAGTTCACCCTCAATAGCCAGGGTCAACACGTGAAACCCACGTACACGCGTGGGCGATTCATTCTCATATTTCTCTCATACTGTGGGTGGGGCCAAAACCCAGATCATATGGATCTCTTAGGCTTTTCCGGCTGGTTTTAATAGGTTGGGATTGGTCAGTGGACCCAGAAGTCGACAACCAGGGGGACACTGTGATTGGTCTGCTTGTTGCTCCTGGGAGTGTCCCCTAGTTTGACAGTTGTACCGCGAAATAGAGACCTCTACTGCTGCACTGCTCACACTGCTCTACTCCCTATGCCACTGCTGGAAGTCAATGCAGTTTGCTTTGCATGCTTGTCTGTGGAGCCTGTATTGATGATCATTCATTAATGTTAAAGTTAAAGGAATATAGCTCCACGTTTATAGCTTCCCGCTGATGGTTTAGGTATAAATATTGCTAAGATATGATAATAAGATATAGACTTTATTGATCCCACCCTGGGGAAATTCACATTGCAACAGCAGCTTCAGATACGCCATCAACAGATAAGAAAAATGCACATGAAATAAACAGAAAAAACTCAAGTTATAATAAAAAAATACTGCAGCCAGTTTAGCTTAGCTGAGCATCATGACTGGTGTCTAAAAGTAACAAAATCTCCATCTCTAAAGCTCACTAATTAATGAATAATAATAAATTCATATGTCTATGTTGTTAGTTTAATACGCTCTGAAACAAAAGTGTAAAATCAATGCGATGGACTGATTTCTTGGTCGGGAGCAGTCACTTCCTGGAGTCTCCACTGGTTGCCTGGCAACTGCTCTTGGAATAGTCCAGCACTTAACCCCTCGTTAAGGACAGTAAGGCAATATTAAGCGAAACACGATGCCACCCTGGAGGCCGCGCTGGATGATCTTGTTATCTTAATAGACCAGTGGGTAGGATTTAACGGCAACTGGCAGCAGTGGTGTGTAGATTACAACCCCCTCGCCTCACCCTGCCGTTCCAACCGGTAGAGACTACGGTGGCTGTGAAACCCGTGAAAAAAAAGCAAAAAGTGACAGTAGAAATATGGCGTTTCAACGTGGCAGCCAGCGCAGAAGAAGCTCCATGTAGAGTAAAACACAACAACTATTATTATAGCTATATGTTATATGAATATTATCATATAATATGTTACACACTGGACCTTTAAAGCTGAAGTAACCAGTATTAACATATTGACAGTGGATTGGTGTAAATGGTCTTGCTTATGGTGAACCCACAGAGAATTATTATCAATCTCTGTAGTTCCCCTCAGCTCTAGGGGGGATTTAAGCATCTTTCAGCTCATTTGGTTTTATGGCATGCAGCTTGGTTCAGTCTCACTGCTCTCATGAACCCCGTTTCCAGCCACAGGAGGCTGCTGTTTTCATCAGAAAGGCTCTGATAACCCCATTTACTCAAGTACTGTTACTTAAGTACAATTTTGAGGTACTTGAATCTTTTCATTTTCTGCTTCTTTATACTTTTACGCCACTGCAATTTAGTATTGAATATTGTACTATACTTGCAGATTCACATAAATAATACAAAATATAATCAATCAATCAATCAATAAATTAGGATGTATGATTACAGGTTAAGATACGATAAGATGGGGCATTCATCAGCTGCAACATTAAAGTGATGTACACTTTAATTTATGTATGTATATTATTCTCATATGGGCCATTCGGTATAATGATTACTCTTACTTTTGGTACTTTGCTGATACTGTTGTACTTATACTTTAGTACAATTTTGAATGCAAGAAGAAGAGATGATGTCTTCCTACAATTGTTTGCAGCTGTATATTTTTCAGGTGATGAGAGATATGATTAATGTTAATGTTGCTCCATGTCTGCTAGATGTATTAATGCATACTTTTGTGATGATTATTATAATAAAGCAAGCATTAATGTAGTGTGCCCACATCTCTGTCCTCCACTAAACTTACACATATCTTACAGCTGGTGCCCTGCATTCGGTCGTGGTTATCAACCCCACAACACAAACCGGGCACTTAACACTCTGGTCATGCCCATACACTCCCTTTAGCTGCCAGAGGAGGGAACACAGAGGCCTTCTGACAGTGTCCCACAACCTCCTACATCCTCACAGAGGGTGACAATATGGATACTTAATATATGGTATATAGTTTATGAGATAGATGAGTTAATGGGGAGCGCACGGTAGCTCAGAGAGAGTGCCTCAGTCCTTACCACAGCGGCCAGGGTTCGATTCCCTTTGCTGCAGGTCATCAACTCTCTCTCTCCCCCCTCTCCTGTCCATCTTCCCCTGTCCTATTAAATAAAGGCATAACAAGCCCCCAAAGCATCTTTAATAACATTTGATAGCCATAAAACACATTTGGAACAGATTATGAAGACTGATATCTTAAGAGTAGTGTTGGTACGTGTCAGTATAGTTTTTAATATTGACCACTAGAGGTCTCTAAAGTTCTGTAAATGAGTCAGTATATTATTATAGTATAATTATATGACACATATGTCACAAAGGAGGGGGTGTTGTATATTGAGTAGCAATGATGTGAAGATGTGTTGAAGAGAAGTCCGCTGACACCGTCTTGATTGTATTTAAAGGTTTATTACAAAAGTTCAGCATCAATACAAGCACCGCGGAGCTTGGAGAGCATCCAGCCAAATGAACAACTCTGTCTATTTTGCATTGAACATAGGTTTATATAGGTCTGTTGTTTACTCCAAAAATGGAAAGAAACATCTGGATTCAATCCAAATATGTAAGGTATAAAGGGGAGATGGGGAGTAGAGTTCAGAGGCCATTGAGAGGCCCCTAAAACATTCCATAGTAAGAATGATGTCATTGAACCTCATGAACTTCTAACACTACATATGGTAACAAAATATCATTTCAACTCATACCAAAATGTAATTTAACTTTATAAGCTTTAAGGTAAGCCTTCAGATACTACATATTTCCCCCTTGAGGCTGATAAAGTCTCGAAAAACAAAAAGCAAAACATACATGTTTAAACACTCGACAAAAATAACAATTCCTCCTACACATGCTTCTTACAGCATAACCTTAACAATACAGAAACTTTATGGAGTGCGAGGGCAAAAAACCTATCCGGCACTTTCTTTCCAAAGTATCCATCAAACAATCTAGACAGGAAAATTCTCCACGGCCCCTCTGCCTCAGGCGACCACACATAGTACTCCAAATCAATTAAAAGAAAAATCTTAACAATTTATTTAGAGATCTGGTTTAAGCAAATACATGTGAAAACCTCAGGAAATAAAATCAAAACAATGTCCAAAGTCAGGCTGGTCGACCCATCGTACCTTCCAATGGACCTGTCCCTGCCTAGACCCCAATATCCCTAAGCATCAACAAAAAAGAAAACATCTGAGGTCCCCATATATTTACCTATAACAGAAAACATCATTCTCCAAACAGTTAATACAAAAAGAATATGATACAAATGACGTATTACTCATGCAAATATGTATATATCAGAGAAGACATAAGAATGTATCACACTGCAGCTCCTCAGCAGTGTCGACTCTCAGTGTGTCGATGATGTGTCGAATCTGAACATTACATCACCATATCCTTGTTCAGAATTCTCCAGTCCATTCTTATTGTCCATATTTGAGTATCTGAATCCCTTCTGCACATTCCCCCAATATGTTCTGGAAGAAAAGAAAAACCAACCAGTATCTTTTGCAAAAACAACACATAAAAATTAAAACATAGAAATTACAAATTAATATAAAATCACAAATTAATATCATTTCTGTGTGTGTTTTGACCCTGGATCACAGGATCACACACACACACACACACACACACACACACACACACACACACACACACACAGTGTTTGATTTGGCACACCTGAAGCTACCGTTAGGTGGAATGGATGTGTTTACAGAGCACAGATGAACTAATATGGAAGATTAAAAACAGGAACTGAGCCTTATACTTCTAAAAGACATTGTTTCCTTATTGCTACAATAGTGTTTACCCAATAACATGTTTGAACATGTTTGTTAAGTAATTAAATATACAATCTCTAACATTTTGTTGCTGATTGGCACAGAGCTGGTTTACTGAAGGTGTTACATCTGAAGCTGTGTGAGAATGTGTGCTTTCCCTAATGGTGTGAGAACAACAAAATGGCATGTCATATTTTCCTACCACTGGATTTTTAAAATGATATAAATTCAGAGTTTTTTTTTGCAGGATTAGGACTGAAAAAAAGCCCCTGATTTTACCTTTTCTTTTAGAGTGATACAACAGTTTGGGGTCTGATGAACTGATCTTAAAACAAATCATACAGTCATATAGAATGGAAATAAAATAAATTTTAAACTATCTAAGAATAAATCACAATGCAGCTTTTTATTTATTGTGTATATTTAGGTCCTATTAGCCATCACATAACATCACATCAAGGTTAAAGTCCCTTAACCCAGCACCCAGCACTCTGCTTTACTCTTACCATCTGCTGTTTGAACACAGACCTAGATTCAAATAAAGAAGTTCAAAAAGCCTCTAACCGGCTCATTATTGCCATCTAGTGACAGGACACACAAACTACACCCTCCTCCTCAGAGAGTATCAGAACTGTTCTTCTTTTCAAGATCTAAAGCTGACAAATTTCAATTCATTGAATCAATTTTTTCCTCCTGTCGTCTTGAACCTTCTTTAACATATTCAATAATTTCCTTTAAATTGTTAAATTGTTCAAACTGTGGTTTTCCTGGTGACAGTAACATCCTTATGGCGGGTCTCTTTTACAGTACTGTACAGAAACAGGATTAGATTAGATGTATAATATTTTATCCAGAATGAACCACAGGCAAAGAAGGAATTGTGGTGAGAGGATTGCAAACACACACATGCAGTATATTCTGGACATGTGCTGTCCTAAATACATTTTGGAGTGGTTCTCCCTAGCTCTCTAGAGACACATTGTTAGTCATACCTGGGGTATTGCCTGGAGACATAAGAGAAAAAACATAAATACTCAGTGCTTGGCAGCTGCCAAAAAGCAATAACACTGAACTGGCTCAAGAAGAAACCTCCATCCCATGACAGGTGACAATAAATAATCTAAGCAATCTACTCAATTGGAAAAAATACCTTAATGCTGAGACTACAAAATGAACAATTACAATTTAAGTCAGTTTGGTTGAAGGCAATCTGGAGGAGAGTGGCTCAGGTGTGGTTCACCTGAGGGACAGGTAGTGGGTGGAGAGTTTATGGGAATCAAAAACAAAACAAATTTCCTGATTTTATGTTATTTTTCCATGATAATCTCATCAGGATGACTGATATTATTAGGTGAGGGTTGGGCAGGAGAGCAAGAGAGCAGATTGGACTGGGTGAACTGGAAGCATTGATGGTACTGGAACATAACCACGGAGTGAATGTTGACAGGGCTAACGAATGCTGGTAAAGAAGAAGTAAAGGTTCTGATTACTTCCTCCACCACTGGTGATGATCAGCAGTTTGTAGTACAGCATGAATGAAATGAAAGCCAGTGAGCTGAGGACAGAATTTGCGTTATGGGTTTAAATGTGTGGTTCCTGTAAGAATTATTGCAGCTGCACTTTGGAGCAATTTGAGTTTTTTGTGCTACTTTAAAGAAGACCTGAGAACAGCACACTACAATAGCCGAGTCTGGAGGAGATAAATGTATGAATGAGATATTCTGCATCTGATTGTACTGAAAAAAAAGTCAAAAGTGACCCCCAGAATGTAATTCTACACTGACAATAGTCTTCTTTCGACTTTGTGACAACACTTTGTGTTTGGCCCTCTCCTGTCAACATTAATGCACCCCCATGCACAAAGCCAAGTTTATAAAGTTTTTCCCAGTTTAGAGTAGAAGAACTTTCACAACTTCCACCACCTTTGAGGTGAACTGACACGCTGACTGCAAACCAGGCTTTATCGCACAGCATCAGTGCTTGACTTCACCAATGTTTATGTGACTGAATGGAAGCAAATCCTTGCAGCCGGATCCCAAAATCTTGTGGTAAGCCTTCCCATAAGAGTGGAGGTGGTTACAGCAGCAGCTTAATTCCCATGGTTTTGGAATGACATGTCCAACAATCACACAGGGGTCTACTGTTCAGCTGTCCACATAGTTTTGGTCATATAGTGCGTGTTGCCCTGTTTTGGAGTACTTTACAAAGTTACACCTTCACAAGTTTGACTGATTTCAGTGGTTATGGTGTTTTGATTTGCATTGTGCTGCAATATATTTTATGTTCCTCTCATTCATTCACATAGCAGACCACAAGCCAGTCACAACAGTATAACAAAGGGTCTCTAGCTGACCTGACCTGCCTCATTTATATGCAGTGTGTTGGGATAATGCCTCTCTGTGATTTATAATAATGGCTCAGTGTTTCTGAGTGTGTGGACGTTGCCCTCTCAGTCCACTTCACGAAGGGGAAGTGACTGGATTACATGCTAATCCCATTATGATGCTGCTGCTACGTGAGGGCCAGTTGGAGGGATTAGAAACTAAAGGCTCGAGCTTCAGGACAGAATCAGCGGCAAACAGGGTGACTGTAACTACTGACACTGATACAGACACTCATGGCACATGGAAACAGTTTGGATGACACCGCCACTGGGAGCATGTCTCTTTATCTGTCATCTGGAGATACACTGACAGGGTATGTATGGTTTGTTTTTATGATTTGAGGGTTTTGTAGTACTCAGCATCAGCAGTCTTCAATTGGACAGCCCAGGAAACGGTTGATGGATGATGACGCGCAGGAGGCAGCCAAGTTTGGTGTCAGCAGAGCAGTAAATTCACAGTATGTTATGGCAGGGTAACAACTATGTTTGTATGGAGTCTAGAAGGTGCCATCAGAAATAATGCTAAACATGTACAGTGTTTAAATATAATAAATTATATTAAAATACAGATTATTTAAAAAAAAAAAAACACATTGATTACATTAATTTGCATATAAACGATGCATCAATAAACTTACAAAAAATTATTAATTAATAATAAAATATTAAACTTAAATTGCAAACAAATACTTTTAAAAAGGGTTTTAAATTTGACGTTTCAGTATTTACAAATGTGCCAATCATATTACATCTTACTCGTCGTTTGTTTCTTGCTTTAACATTTACAATTTATTTTGTTATTGCTTGAGTCTAAAGAGAGGTTTTAAAGTTGTTCCACCAAAGTCCCACCTACAAAGCAGCAGCAGGAGCTGTTAATGGTCATTTTTGTCAGTTTATTAATTAGTTATAATGAAACACATGATATATTCATGTGGCACGCTGCAGTCTACATAACCTTGAAATTACAAAAAGTAAAAGTGAGTTTTTCACATCAGCAGGGACACATTGTTTTCTAGAAATGTTGACTGAGTTTGTGTATATGGTGGCAGGCAGACCTCGTGTAGCTACCATTGAGGGCACTGAGGTCAAGTCTTCGTTTCTGGGAACTGGGGGTTTTAACAACTAGAAGAGGAATTAACATTATATAATTACAAATTATGGGTTTTGAAGGCTAATTTCTGAATTCTAAATATCTCTAAATTTGACTTTTTATTCAAAAATACTCATTTAGAAAACAAAAATACAGTGATTTAGTATTTCTCACCAGAATTATATCCTGCCAGTGTGGAGAAGGCTTTGTAACAGCATTTAAACCATCATGTGGGAGCATAAAATGTATAGAAATTATAGTAGGACATTAAAATGAAGGAATAGAATGAGAAAAACGTTATGTCAAAATGTTCATATTTTTGTGGCTTATCAAAAATATCTTTGTTTGGAGTGACTTTATATTTGTAAAAGTACCCGTTTGAGGCTCTGTGTGGAAGGGAGACACTGACATATTTGGTACATTTTGCTCCTAGAATGAATTCTTTACCATAACTTCTGTTCAGTTCTGCTGTAAGAGATTCCTGTGTTACATCTTACTATCCTAAAACTGTCAATAATGACCGTAATAAGCAGTCAGATAAGAATTTCCTTGAAGAACAAATGAGTTCTTAGTAGACTGGCTTGCTGTTGGACCTTCCTGCTACATTATATGTGCATAAAACACCCAAAAATGTGTCCAATTTTCCCTGTAAAACACTAATCCACAAACATCCATATTTGAATCACTGCCCACATCTCTTTTTGTTCAGTGATTCAGAAGTAAATATGTCCAAGGAAACAAAAAGGCAGTTCAGTAAATATCAGACACAGGATTGCTTCAGCGATTAATGCAAATGTTAGCATACTGTAAGCATGTTGAATTTACTGTCAATAGGCTACTTAATTATATATTATTCCAGGCTTATTTCAGAATTTAATTCAGGTAAACAAACATATTAATCAAAGATTTTTTACCAGTGCACAAAAGACCTGACTTCAGTTCTTCCGAAAACCAGGGAAAGTAGTTCTCACTAATTCTAAAACACTTTATATCCAGTTTTATACATTTTATTTTCTGAAACCTGACATCTGTTATTATTAATATCAAGATTTTATATTTTCATTTTAAAAAAGAATGCAAATTTTCTGACAAAACAGACAAAAAACTCATTCAGACATTTGAAACACAAGTGAATGAACAAATAAAAATGGACTGAATCAATGAACAAAGTCATGAATTCACTGACTGAATAAAGCAATAAGAGAGAGGGGAGCAGGGTACGAAGGAGGAAGCAAGGAAGGAGGAATTGTCTCTAGATTAAATTAAATTAAGATAAAAACAAATTATTTTAAAAGAAATAAAATCATTCCTCTTGCTTTGGGCTGCGTTATTCCATTGCGGATTTTAATTAAGAATACAAAAAGAAAAATTTGAATTTCTGCAGCCTGAACGGAGACCCCATAACATGAAAGGAAAACTGTTTTTTAGCTCTTTTCATTAAAGTAATATGACACTTGCTGAATTAAACATTTTTCACTCAAGTACAGAAAACTAATATCCTGAAATATTCACACTCTTACAGGGGTCTGCTGAACATTTTGTCTTTTAGGACGGAGCTGCTGACGACGGTGTGCTGCCAATTTTGGAGAAATGACCAGTGAGACAATGATTAACCTGGCTGCCAACGAGGGTGTATGTGTGTCACTGTCAGAGGTGTCAGTGTCAGTGTGTGTGTACATGACAGGAGGTGAAAGTCTGGATGACGGACATAGATAACAAATAAAGCAGAGCATTTGACATAGACAGAGCCGAAGGACAGAGACAGAGAGACAATATGCAGGAACACAGACTGTGACAGTGTTTTTTCTCCTGCATTATTGCTGTTTTGAGTGGATAGTCTTTTGTAATAGGCAGTAAATCAAACTCACAAGGATTGTATTTCATCTTAAAAAGCATTTGTTCTAAAAGTGTTTTCTGGCTCGCTTGGTCCAATGCAGCCTGCAGAGTATAAGTGCCATTTACAAGTACAGCAGCAGCAGCAGCAGCACACAAGCTGCGACTATGTCAAGGTCTGAGGAAGCAGTCAGAGTCTGATAGAGCAAGAAAAAAAAACATTTTTTTTTCTACTGGAGAAGCGGGAACAGGTTCAACAGAAATACCAGTGGTGAATACAATCTGTACAGGCTGCAGGCTCTACCTCCTCATCCTCTGCTCCAGCTGCAACTTCAGCTCCTGCAGCAAACGAACATAATCAAATCCTCAACTAGTCCAGCGTCTGGCTCCATAACCTGCGGCAGTCTCAGGTAATGCATAAGTGGGCTGTGTGTGTGTGTGTGTGTGTGTGTGTGGTAATGTATTTTCAGGTGACAAGATGTTTTGAGTCTATGAGGTATTCAGCAGACACAATAATGTTAACACCTCAGGAAATGCATGTTAAGTTAGAATTAATACAGTTATTTTCTATTAGAAAGATGGATGTGTTGGCTTGAATGTCAATTAGGAGCATTTGAATGAGGTCTGGCAAACAGCACTTGAGTTTTCAAATCAACATGAGACGATTAACAAAAGAGTTTCAAAAGAGGCAAATCATCAGCTGCACTGGTCAAAAACAACGCAAAAATCTGGGGAACAATCTGGAAAATAAACACATACTGCACCAAAAAGGAAGAAGACTGGTCAAATACTACCAACACTAATATGACATGCAACCTATGTGACCTGCTATTGTGTCAGCTTGCAAAATGGTCATTTAGTTGTCCACAGTTAAGGTCATTTTTCATAAAGTATTGATGTTAATTTGACCACTCAGTCTTCTTCAGATGAAGCCTGGTTTGGGTTGAAACGTAGTACTGTAGTTTGTTGGGGTTGTTTTGGCTTATTAACTCAGTCCCAGATGGACTTTGCCACATAGAATTCCCTGAACACAGATAATACCGCCTTAACGTCAAATTGTACCGTAAAATGAGCAGCCAAGCCAAGCAGTTTAACCTTTCACATCAATCTATTAATCTAGTTGTAAAGTAAAAAAAGTAAGACAAATTCAGAGATAACAGGAGTTTCTGACGGATCATGATAGAACATCTCCCATGGCATAAAGGTTTACAAAAGTACCAACAAACCAGTGGCAAAATGGCTGAAACCCACCTTTTGCTAGCAGTTAAAACACTACCACAGTTGGTTCAGTTTATTTAAAAGGAGCTAGTGTAACACACCGCACTGTTTGTATGTGATTTCACTTGTGAACAAGCGACTAAAGTTAACTGTAGTAGTTTGCTGACATGATAAAAATCGCTAACTTGAAGTATTTTTCTAGTGTGGCTAGGCTAGTGGGAATATGAACCGTCCCAAGTCAGAAGAATGGGAGGTATTTTATGTTCTGTTATCCAAATAAAATGAAATGAATTAATAGTAAAATAAACTTTTGTCAGCCAGCAAACAAGCTTCTTTTTTGTAAGCGAAGTGTATCACGTTGTTGACCTGCTTGACAGTTACAGAGATAACAAAACAAACAGTTGTTTGTTCAGTTTAGCATTGAAGTGAGCGTTCAGGTGGCTAGTCATAGCAGCTGTTCAACTAGCCCGTTTGAGAGATAGCGAGCTAACAAAGCTGAATACCAGTAGCTCATTCAGGTTAGCTAACCTGAAGCTACAATCTGACAGATTTCTAAGTAACTTAAATTTAGAGAAACATTTATCACTATTTGGAACATGACTGGAACATTGACAGACAGAAACAACAAGGCCCTGTAACATCAGGTTATGCTCTCATCCCAGTGATTGATAGATATCATGCCATTATTGCACATCATCACATTGGTCGTATGAGGGTTAAAACACTGTGGATGGAATATTACATTTGGGTTTAACCTTGAAAGATTGACTTTGACTGACGTGAAGGATGGTATTTATGACTTGAATGTTGATATGAAAGCTATTTTATAAGTCAGAAACTCCAATATGACCATATAAAGTACACCCATCTGCTGCAGACAAATGATTCTGTATAGGTTCAGCAGGAGCTGATGCCGCTGTGTCAGGTTGTTTATCTCCTCTGTGTGTTTGCATTTGGGTCTCCTCTATCACAGTTGTTGCCATGGCATCAGCAGCTCTGGAGCTGATGGGCTTTTTCTTGGGCTTGCTGGGGATGCTGGGGACCCTGGTCGCCACAGTGCTCCCGTACTGGCAGATTTCTGCCCACATCGGCTCCAACATTGTCACGGCCGTGGCCAACATGAGGGGCCTGTGGATGGAGTGCGTCTACCAGAGCACAGGGGCCTTCCAGTGCGAGACCTACAACTCCATGCTGGCTCTGTCCTCCGACCTGCAGGCCTCTCGTGCCCTCATGGTCATCTCCCTGGTGTTGTCTACCGTTGGCATTGCTGTGGCGGTCCTGGGGATGCAATGCACTCTCTGCTTGGAGGGCACGGGTGCAGTTAAGAGTCGCGTGGCGGGCACTGGCGGGGGCCTGTTCCTTGCTGCAGGTTTCCTGTCACTCATACCAGTGGCGTGGACCACACATGAGGTGGTCCAGACTTTCTACCGACCCAACCTACCTGCCAGCATGAAGTTTGAGCTGGGGGAGTGTTTGTATGTCGGTCTGGCCTCTGCGCTGATCTCCATGCTGGGAGGGGGGATGCTGTGCGTCTCATGCTGCGAGGAGCAGGACGGCGGGCGTGGAAGACGCCTCGGCGGGGGGTATCCATATCCAGTCGGAGGCGGCATGCCGGGCGCAGGTGTACGGACAACCTCACAGACCTACCGCAACCCCACCCTGCAAGTGGGGGGCATCCACGCAGCCAGCAGGGGGCAGATGCTGGTCCGCAGCACCAGTGGCAGTTCCCAGCTGAGCACACATGAAACGCAGGGAGCCAAGAAACCCACCGCAGCAGGATATGACATCACAGGATATGTCTGAGGCTACTGTCACTCCATCACACCTTTGTGTAAAATGTGTAACTGTAGCAAACTATTTTACAGTTTTGTCTCTGGGAATGTTTGATCTTTTCCTTACGACTGCACACGTTTCTAGGCGGAAGATGTCATACATTTCCACTACTTTGATAGCAACTCATCTATTATGTAGAAAAGCCATGAAAATGAGCAGCAAACTACACACACAGATGAGCTGAAGATGACTTCAAAATACCCCTTGATCGTGTTTATCATTTTCATAACACATGGCTGGATCTGTCTGTGAAACCAGGTGCTTTGTGTGTGGATGCCTGGCAGTGTCTCAGTCTAGAAATGTATATTCGCAACATTTGTGAAAAATATAACACATTTGAGGGTGTTCACTGCCTCACTGCCCCGTTTTAAAATGTGTTTTTTTTTAAGCCACGCCTAAAGGTTTGGTGCCACATGGTGCCTGTTGACAAAGTACAACATGTTATGATTGGAGGTGCGCTTTCACAAATACATTTCCAAAGATCCAGATTACATTACAGACATTTGCGATCATCTTAACCTCAGCTGCCGTGTTCTTTCTCTACATAAAGCCAAGCAGACACTCACTATTGTAAAGAAAATAAAAATAAAAAGTGTATTTTAACGGCAACGTATGTCAAATTGATTGGTTGGTGGGGAAATGCTTGGATTCTTGGACCGTTTAAACATTCTGACATTCAGTTGATTTTTGGTAACTCTTCATTATTTGGACAGTCCAGTGTTGATACTCATCTGTGAATACTACGCAACACATTACAGTCTCTTTATTGACAGTTAGTTGATACTCTAGTGGACTGCCCAACATGAAGAGTAGCCAAATCAAAATTCAATTGTCTTCCTGATGACAATTCAGAAAGCTGTTTTCACATTGATTAATATTGTGCCTTATTATTGCTATCATAGTGTGAAAACGTGTTGTGTGTTTGGGTTGAGCAGCGGTGGCGGTGAAACCAATTGTGGTCTTTTTGTTTCATTCGCCCTCGGTTGATTGTTCACGATGGCTGATGTTTTCAGGGATGTATCTACTGAACATAAAAAGAACCTTTTGTCAACTTGTTCAAGCCAAGCAGCAGAAACTGTTTCTAGTTTGTTCTTTATTTGGAAATAAATGTTAACTTTTCTTATTGTCGTTTGTTGAATCTTTGCCACCCAAAACACTACATTATGCAACATTATACAGCATGACATGATTGTTAATGTGTATAGATAGCTGCATTAAAAAATGAGCCCAATAATTAAGAATAGAAGGGAGGATTTACATTTCTGCACACTTACTGTATGTTTGCAGTGCATTCACACTGGAAAAATTAAAAGTCAGCCATCATGCCAAAAATGTTTAATTTCTGAGTGTGGTGTTGATGGGAAATATTGTCCAAAAATGCAATATGGACAGACACAAGAGAAGTTGTAGGTGTTGCTGAGATAGCTGCAGAAATATCAGAAAAAATGTTTGAAATTGTTTCCCTTGAGACATTTAAGTCTGTATTGTAGAAGAATATCTTAAAAACAGAACTTTTAAGGTGCCGCATAAGCATACAGTAACTGGCACATGCTGGCTGTTTTATATAGTCGTTGTTAATGAATAAAGACTGAGGTGAGTTTCTGTGTTTTTACAGTGTAGGATGAGAAAAAGATCACAGCCCTGAACTGAAGGCAAACAGAAGATGGACACAAACAAACCTAAACAAACAAAGTTCAGCAAACTACTTCAGTCCGATCAATATGCAGCTTCAGTTTGACTTACAGGGGGATCGTGAGACCGAAATGCACACGATAACTGGGTCAGTTTACAGTCAAACAATTTGTGATAACACATCTGAGATTTTGTCGCATGAGTGACTCAAAACATAAAAGTACATTAGGTAATGACTGGATCTTGATCCTCTTTCAACTAGCAATCTGAGGTACTGGCTCCTCTCCAGCAGAGCAGGTCTTGGGTCTGTGAAACCTTCTCTGAGTCTGGGTCTGAGAGGACTTGAGAACAGTCTAGAGGTCAGAGCTTGAGCATTTTATATTACTAAGGTAATTAGCATTGTAGGACTCCATACAGACCTTTATATACGTCTGTGTGGTCTTTATGTGCATTGCCGTCAAACAGCAAATTAAACATGAAGGTGCAGTTTTTTGCAGACCAGTAAAGATCTTTAGTCCTTTTCAGAAAAATACTGCAGACCACAATCCCTGGTAGTCTAGTCCAGAGGGGAAACTGGAGTCCGGTCGGGATACTGAACTGGTTCAACCAACAAGCACCTGACCGAGAGAACACCAGAGATAACCGAGGACACGTGCACACACACAGTTTGGGACTGCAGGGGAGACAAACACAGTCTCAAAAACATAGAGTTGATGATCCTGAGCACCGTTTGTCGCAGCGGTGTGTGCAACCAGCAGAGCCACGTCAACGTTTCCTTGTGCACCGGGGAGATTCAGATTTTTAGAGGGTTTAGACGAAATAAAGGTCAACAAACACCCAATAAAGCAGATTTTACCACTGCAGTAAACTGATACAATTCTAATATTGTTATTACAATTAGATCGGAATAGCATGGTCACTGTATGGCTTACATTTTCTGCATGGGAAATAATAAAGCTATAGTTAGTAAAACTATCCCAACACAGACTCATTTTAGTTTCTTTAGGAAAAAGTCTAGTTTAGTCCTCAAATATAAAACTTTATAGAAAAATAATCAACTTTTCAATGCATGCGAAAAACACACAGAAAGTTCATGCAAGCTTTGATTTCTTGTTTGACAACTAATAATGCTACAGCAATGTGAGCAGTGTGAGGATAGAAAGTAGGATGAGGAAACAAATAAACAATAAGAATAAAGAAACGTACGAGTGCCGTTGTGTGGCCAAGTCTCCTTTCAAAAGCAGACTAATCTGTAACGACTGAATGGCTCCATCTAGTGTACAAAAGAAGAACGACAGCGAATTTTAACCGAGGAGCATAAAGGGCGTTTCAACTGACCTTCATGTTTTACGCTGCAGTGTAGCTGGTTTATATGTAGACTGATTGTAAGTCTGTGTGTATTAACCCAAATGAAAACTGTATTTTATATGTATATTATGTCTATTTTTGTAGTGTTCTTTATATAAGCAAACAAGCAGTTCTGGGCCCATTCATTCATGATATCGAAGTGCATCCCTGACTGAATATACACGCCTGCATTTGTAGATTACATAATTAATATGATTACGACGAAGTCAAAGGGTTCAGTGTCTGTCTGTCTGTCTGACCTGCCTGCTGACCTGTTCATATTGTAATTTGTTTTTTATTACATTATGTTAAAGCCTGCTTGCTTACATTGTCATGAGTCCTGTTTGATCGAGCTGACAATAAAAAGGTTACTTAAAAATAATAAGTTACTGCAACATGAGAAACCTCACAACACACAGCGGTTTAGGGAAAATAACTGGCATTTATTAATATGAAACATGACCTTTAGTCAAGTAAAAATAAATAATATACAGTCACATTCATCTCAGCCTGTTATTCTCTCTGGAGGATCCATGTTGTCGTCTGCAAACATTTCTTATTTCTTCTCCTCCTGCTCCTTCTTGTCCTTCTGTTTCTCCTCTTCCTGTCGCTCACGGCCAAACTCAACCACTAAAGGTTTCCCTAGCAACCGGTATCCATGGACCAGCTGCAAGGCTTTCTCGGCTGTTTCAGCATCTGCCAGAAGAAAACAAATACACTTAATAACAGATCTAAGGTGTAATGGAAAGAACACAGCTTAGATCATTACAGCTGCTGGTCACTTTGGTCCAGAGTGAAACGGATTGCCGTCAGACCTGTTACACACCATCGCGACCAACAATTATTTTTTTCACCCCTTGTACGTGAGAAACTGCTTCTCACCTGGCAGAGTGATGAAGGCTTGACCCTTCATCCTTCCAGTCAGCAGGCGGTAAAGGACTGGCGGCCCATTTTCCTGCTCGTACCTGGAGAACAGCGCCACCAGCTGGGCCACAGACGCCCGTGCACACAGGTTCTTTACACACAGCACCTACAGTGATACGGACAACATCACACACACTTTCAGTACCACAGACATGAAACGTACACATCCAAAATCTTAACTTATTATTTTACCTCATGTCCTACCACTGTCACACTGTATATCTAATGTTATGAGGGTGTGGTGCAGATGTGCCAGTATACAACAACCATCATCCTTTTCTTCTGACAGACTGAAACAAGTCCAATTTATGAGTCAGTGCTTGTTAAATGACTGTGAGAGGATTTATTTCATTTTAATGCTTCATTTGCAGAGCATCAACAGTCTCAGTGAGGTGCCCATATGACCATTCAAATTGTTTGTTAATAATACGCAATTATTCCCCCTGTTGATACTGGCCATCAGGGTCCATTCCTAAAGCAATTTCAGTGGAAGTGACGGGGGACAAAATCAACAGCCCTCAGGAGAGGGTCACAATGGACACATCACATCCACTGACCAGCCTGTCCTCACTGGTGCCCTCTGCTAGAAGATACAGGGTTCATAAATCATGCAGCTGCAACTAATGATTATTTTCATCAGCGAAGTCAACCAATGTCAATTCATTGATTAACTGTTTGGCCTATAAAATGTTAGAAAATGCCCAAAGCCCAAGGGGATGTCCTAAAATCTTTTCTTTTTCTTAGTTTTGCTCGCAACCCAAAGTTTCCTGTCATAGAGGACTGAAGGAACCAGGTTCATTAACCCTAAAGATCACCTGGTTTACACAGTAACAAGATGTAGCTGGTAGATCTAGCTGTTAGTACCTTGGAGGGTTTCCCCGGCTGGTAGTTTCTGAACCTCGGAATGCTCCGGATCCCTTCTTCAGATTCACGGTTCTTCAGGATTTCTTCGTCTGAGATGGTCTCAATCTCCCCTCTGACAGTCAGCGGACCCCCTGACCTCGGCGTCGCCGCTACGCACAGACTGCCGATTGGCTGGCTTATATCTATCTGCGTTGGAGCAGCCAGTGGGGGTTTACCCGGTCTGTTCGGCTGCTCTGAGGTGTCTGACCTCGACTCTGGCAGCACTGACCAGCTGCTTTTCTCACCCTGCAGTTCAGATTGACCGTCAGAAGCTTCTTTTGATTGGCTGTTGCCTCTCTGCGAGTCATGTGATTGGTCAGATACAGTTCTGTGTGTAGGCAGGTGTGATGCTCCACTTGTTTCTCTCTGAGAGTGCTGTTGTGAAGCTTGTTGTCTCCCCTTCATGAGAACATCTCTGTAGAGAGAGTCCATTGGATCAGACGACGACGACTCCCCCTGCTGGCCTTCCTGGTTATCTTCGTCTGTGAGCAAAAATACAACAACAACACAATTGAGATGTTATGACACACACTTAAGGGACATGACAGTAACTGTATTCCTCTCCTCTGTGCTGTTGGACAGTTTTATTTATCCTCCTGTTTTCCTACTTTACTCATTCTATTAGAAAAGTCTATGTCATGTTCCAAACTTTTCTCTCCTGTGATCATTGCAAAGATCACAGGACATTGGATTTCAGTGATTATATGGCATATTTTGGGGAAAATCTGAAAAATAACATCATTAAAAAGTCAGTGAATGAAAGCTATGTTGCCAATCAAAATACAGGCCAAACAGCAACTTATTGAATTCCACACTAGCAGTTGCATGAAGAAACCACGACATATTGAAGACTTCTAAAACTGAACTGGAGATTATGGAAGGCTATAATTTGAGGCCTGTAGATAACATCATTTTATCTTTCTAGGAACTTTGTTCTAAAGCTGTTCATGAAACTGAAGTCTACTTTAATGTTAAGAGTTTCTGGGTCAGAAGAACTGTTAAATGACTGAAATGTGACAGCAAATGTGTCTCTCTATTACTCCTTCTGACATCTCTTTTATCAATTCACCGTTTTGTCATTACAAAATGTTCAGCATGTCCCTCATCGGTCGGCGGACCCTGTTTAGTTGACAGCACTCTGTACCTCTGTGGTAAAGCGCAGTGAGGAAACCCAGGCGATCATTCCCCTGGAATAGCGCTCGTTCGATCTCCATCTCCCGGCGCGACAGAGGCCGGCTGGCGGCGAAGCGCTGTGGGCGGGACAGGAGCTCGGCCCTGGCTTCAATCTTGTCTCTGATCACCTGCAGGCGCTGCTGCTTCGCACCTGGAGCTGCACACACACCATGGGACTGTTTGGGCACGCAGCCGGGAGACAGACATTAGTGTGAAATCTGGTTTATATTAACAGTTATACGTTTAAATGTTTCAGTAATGTGTTGCTTAATATTGTGTGTAAGTATCAGCTGTCACTTTTGGAGATTTGGAATAATTACATTTGTATGTATGTGGCTACATTTAAAGAATTAATAAACAGATCATAAGGATGTAAATAAAATGAGTTCGACCTCTATTTCTAAGGTTTTTTTTGGCCTTACACTACGAGTAAATTTAGGGTTTCCAATCCATGCGACCTGAATGTGTATCGATTAAGAAAACAGGAGGAGAACATCCACGCTGTTCTGCTCCACCTCTCCATCGCCAGCAGGTTTTACCTTCTCTGGTGCATCTCTGCTCTGCCACAGCTGGATCTCGGTGTCGGTCAGGCCCAGTTCTCGCAAGCTGGCCAGCTCCTGCTCCCCGTCCTGCAGGGCCTGGAACTGGGACAGACTCCTCACTCCAGCTGCCTGTTCCCCAAACGGCCGGTAGAGTGCCGACGGGGCGAAGCACTGCCTCTTGGCTACACATCTGTAGGACAGGATGTGTTTCAAAGGGAGATCTAAGGCTTTTTGCAAACACATTTTGATTCAGTCAAAGTCTCACAGCCTAACTGTTGTTTCTGATGTTTTACAGAACTGACTGATAAAAGGACGGCTGAGTAAGAATATGTAGCCCTGAGGGTTGTGTATAAAACATCCTCCAGGCTGCTCTGTGGGACACTGGGAAGGCAACATAACAGCATTTTCTATAAAGCACAGAGAGCTCTGGAGGGAATAAAGCTGCAAACACTGCTGTCTTTTCCCACTGAGCTGCTCAGGAAGGTTTTATTAACACTGCTTATTGTTGTTTTATAGTCGCTGTGTGACGTCAAGGGAGAGGTTAACCATAATCTGTATTTGAATAAAGCTCTGGACAAATATTTTTGGAAGCAACAGAGCCAACACTTTAACCCTGTGTTTAAAAATCAAACTGATCATCATACAGATTCCTGTTTTGAGGGAGGAATTTGATTGATTATTATTATATATTATACAGTTAAAATGTATGCCATGGAGAATGGCTATAGCTTTTATCTGCTAAATTGAGCTGAATTAAACGAAAAAGAAAATATTTACGGAAATTATTAATGGAAGTGTCAGAATATATAAATACTAAATAGGCTTTTACTATTTGTAAGGTCAGATATTGCCTTATAGTAGCTAGAGTTTTATGCTACTGTCAAGATCTATCTTCACTTGAAATCTACACATTTTACTACAGAATATTTTTGCGTGTTAATTGTCGGGTATTTTTAACAGAATGTACTGTGACATTGGTCCCACTGTGCTGACAACATTAAGCAAGAGCTTGTATCGTGGTATATTTTGTATCTACAATTTGTCCCGACCACAGTGGGTGTTTGCATGACTGCGAGAACAATCTAGTTGGCAAACAAAGAATGTGGCCATAGGACAAAATATAGTGCTAGACTGTAAATCCATATGGAAACAAAACATTCCCATAGTTTATTATCAGGGAATGTCCGTGGAGGCTTGGACTGAACTTTCTCCACACATTCTAATGTTGTGTTTTTTAATGTCGGACCCATCTTCTGGAGATACAAAGACAGAGAGAAGAAAGTTTCTGACCGTTCGATGTCAACGTCAGTGTGGAGCTGCTGCAGCAGGAGGCTGTGAAGCTGCCGCTGGCCTTCCGTCTCCTGCTCCTCCAGCAGCGGGCCGTCCTCACAGGATTGCCGGCTCACTCTGGCCAACACAACACAAAGACATCAGCTCAGACACTGATGGTGGATGCTTATACAACAGTAGGAAAAGGACACATCCACAGCCATCAACAGAGTGTTACTTTCAGGTTCTGCCCTTTGGTGGTGGCAACTAACTATTATTTTCATTACAGATTAATCTGCCAGTAATCCGTAGATTACCGATGAATCTGATGATCGTTTTTTCCTATAAATCAAATAACTGTTTTTTTCCCCCCACTAAAAGTTCAAAGCCCAAAGACATTTAGTTTAATCACAAAAAAATGACTTACATGATTAAAACATGATCAAAATAGTAGCCAATTGATTTTGTTTATAGAACAATCACTGGATTGATTGATTGATTATATAACATATTTCATTCTTACACTGTTTATACTGAGGTAAGGATCTCTTTAAAATCCTTAGGTGTATGAAGCCTTTACAGACAATGTTTCACATCAATATGGGATTTACAGGATTTCTGCATCAATGTCTTTAAGTAATTTAATTCTTAAGGTGTTTAACACTGTCAAACACATACATTCCCATCTTTTATTCTATTTATAAACACAGAATTAAATGTTAAATAATGGGAGATTTTATCCACATCGCCCAACCCAACTCCTGTCCAAAGTGAACTAAAGAAAAGGTGTAACCTAGAGAGCTGTGCAGTGGGAATACATTAAACTCCATGTGTTTTTCCAGGTTGACATTAAGAAAAATCCCAGTAAGGAGCCAGTGAAAGGTTTACAGACCACCTTAGCGTTAACTGGCTTTAGAGAAACAAGGAAGAAGGTTGACGTAACGTAGTGTTTTACTTCTTTCCTACTCCCTTTCGGACATGATAATAATAATAATAATAATAATAATAATAATAATAATAATAATATGTATTTATGTTGTTTATTTGTTGTATAGTTAACTGTTATGTGATTATCTCCAGGGGTAAACTGGAGGAGCACAGCAGCCAGAGACAGACGGAATGTGTTAAGTAATGAGTGTATAGGTTAATAAAAAGTACATTTCCAGTTTAACAGTATCTTAAAATAAAATAAAAACACGACAGCAACAGAGTAGCTAACGCAAGCTTAGCTTGGCTGTAGCTATCTCCATGACAACGGCGTCACCTGCCTGACGTAAAGGCGACGCAACGACTTTAAACTGGTATTTTCTGGTGACACTGGTGTCGAAGCAAGTCTTAAAAACCAAACCAGTTTGATTCCAGTGCCACAATTACTCTAAAACCACTGGAACAGCACACCGACGTCTGAAAGGTTTTGTTTACCTTCGCATGTTTCCGCCTTCCTTGTACTTCCGGTTCCGGCGTGTGGCATCACGGGAAATGTAGTAGAATCCGTCACATGAACAATAATAAACTAAAAAGATAATGGCACATGTTAGATTTGGTGCATTTTAATGTGAAAATAGAGACATTTGTATTATATGTAGTGCAGGAATAATAATAATAATAATAATAATAATAATAATAATAATAATAATAATAATGCTAATTGAAAAGCCTGTTAGGTAAACAGATGGGTGTTTCTTTAACTGTACTTTCTGTTCATACCAGAGCCAACCTCAATGTGCTGCAGGCATATTTTCTGTCATTAAATATCTTATAAATAAAAAACACATAACACTCTTTCAAGAGCCAAACTCCGCTTCATTAGAAAGGGTGTGGTTATAAAACACCCGTGTTTCATCAAACTTGGCTTGCCTTCCCTCCATCTAGGCCTATACGAGGCGGGTTTTTTTTTTATTTTATTCTATCAAACGTAATGCTGCAAAGCCTATATAGAAACCGCTCCTACCCTGCCCACCCAGCTTAAGTGTCCTCAATTAGCCTGCTGGGTGACGTCAGTAAGGTGACATGGGTGCCTCTCTTCACCATCTCTGAGCAATAAGCAGCCCGCCGCTGCAGCATGCCACTAATAGATGGGGGGGGATACATGGATGCGAGCAGAGCCGTGCTGGTTCGCATGCAGCTGACATCGGCCATGCATTAGTGCGCGGTTCTGCAGCAGCTCCTCTCCTCCTCGCTCGCCTGCCTTGCAGCCGGTGTCGGGTCGCCGGCAGCTCGGCTCCTCTGCAGGGCTGCAGGGCTGCGCAGCTCCTGACTGACAGAGAGATGAGGGGTGGGGACGCAGGGTGGGGTCACAAGCAGGGAGAGGCGGAGGAGGAAAAGGCAGAGAGAGAGAGCCCAGCCCTTGAATACACGGCAACAACACGCCGTCAGAGAGAGGGAGAGACACACAAGAGAGACTGGCTGTTTTTTGGGGGGAGCAAAGGGAGTCTTCGACGCTGCGGATATGAACTGAAACAGAAACACTGGAAGAGGCAGGGATCGTGTTTCCTATATCCCGAAAATTTACTGTAAAGGTGGAAAACTAGCACCCCCCAAAAAACCCTCCTCTCTCCCTAACAGGTCTTATTCAGATAGAGCTACACCCAAAGCCCCGACCGACCCCCTCCTGCTCCTGCTGCTCCACCCCTCCGCCGCTGCACCGCTCCGGCAACCGAGATGCACACGGAGACCCGTAACAAGAAAGTAAGTGCACGTTATTGACTTTGCCCTGGTCAATGAAAAAAAAAAAAAAAAAGAAAAGAAGAGAGAGAGAGAGAGAAACATCTATCTGCGTGGATGATCTGCCTGTACACAAGCAGAGCTGACATTGTCATGTGCCAAATATGAATGTCACTGAGTATATTCGTATAGAAGAGTCAGCTGCGAGTGGATCCCTGCAGGCAGGGCAGTTTATTTTGCAATTAGTGGAAGAGTTTTGTAACAACGACCTCATTGCATTGCAAGAACAGCACGCTGAGAGCGCTGTCATTTCCACGGTTTATACGGAAACCTCTCTCTCTCTGCCTCTCTCTCTCTCTCTCTCTCTCTCTCTGTGTGCGAGGTTAATTCAGGTTCAATTTTAAATGCTCTGTGATCTCTGAGAGGCAGGAAGGAAACGGAAGGCAGAAACTGCAGCTTGTAGGACACCATCTTAGCTTTTAAAGGGCCAGCAGCCCCCTGAAACACACACACACACACACACACACACACACACACACACACACACCCCTGGGAAGCAGCCAGGTGCACTGCCTCCAGCTACACACACTGCATGGGCCCTGCTGCCGACTTGTGCCTTTTAAATGAGTCTTTGCCTCATCAGGGTATGTTTATGTGTCAGTCAGGCTGGCATACTCCTAAAGTAAATTCAATCTGGCGGGTGATCAGACTGTTGAGCTGAAAGCAAACACCAGTGTCCACTCTGCAGCTCCAGATCTGTCTGCTTGATGGTTTTCGCAGCAGATGATGGAGACAAGTTTCAGTTTGGCGCACAACTTCCTCAAGTTCCTCAGATAAAGGACGTGAACTTTGACCTGCGGATTTGCATGGTCCGACTAATAGTGGCGATTGTGTCTTGTGTTTGAGCATGGATTTGTTTAATGGAGTCCACTTGCAGACCGCACACTGCAGTATCGCTCCTGCTCTGTTGGTCATTTTATGATGTTTGTTAACTTCACTTTTGCTCTGTTCCATATTTTGTGCGTTGGAGCATTGGTGACATCACATCAGCGTGGAGTGGGGGTCAATTTTGTTGACCTGAAGACAGGTTTGACCTAATCGTCACTCTACTGGGGCTACGACTACCCATATTTTCCCTATCAATTATCAAGTTTGTTAACATAAAATGTCAGAAAATAGTTAAAAACGTCCATCACATTCTCCTGAAAAGTCTTAAAATTGCACAACCAACAGTGCAAAACCCAAAGATATCCAATTCATAGTGATATTCAACAGAGATAAGAGTTAAATCCTTACGTTTAAGAAGCTGCAACCTGAGTGTGCTTCATAAATAATGTTTTTAACGATTGCTCTTATTAAAATTCATTAACTGACAGCAGTTCCAGTCTTACACTCCACTGAAGTAAAGTTTAAAGTTTGCAGCCTGCAGCCATTTGTATGACATTGCTCACAAGTTGCAGGCGATGCTGGTATAAATTACTTGGTGCAGGCGTTTGTCTAATAAGCCTCTGCAGGCGTGGAAGCCAGTTGTGGCCGTTCGGTTTGGTCCTCCCCTGCAGTTGTGTGGACACATCGAGTTTATTGACTTCAGAATGGGATGTAATATACTTGGGCGGCTTCCCAAAAGCTAACGGCTCATTCTGACACCATAATAGTTTACTAGATTTACTATGCAGATCCTTTGCACTGCTTTGCACCAACCCTGAATTTCACACACTTTTCTCTATAAATCTCTCTTTTTTTAGGGTATTTCTACAGACAAGTTGGCGATTGTTGTGTTATGTCGACTGTTGTTGTATTTGCTGGGTGGTCAGTAGACTGTAAAATGGAAGTAATAGCCAACATTGTCAAGATAACAGGGACAAACCTGTCTCAGAGGTATAACTGCTATGGAAGTTGTAATAGGTAATCTCATCAGTGGTGTGAAACCAAAAAGAGCCAATGTTCCAGTAAGGTTCCCTAACTGGCAAAGATGACTAAAACAGAGATGGAAAGGATGTTTCATCAATTCAGAAAGTTTTCTTCCTTATCTAGATAGCCAACACCACGGGTTAGTGCTACTGGTCTTCATCATATCTCTTAAATATCACATTTTTTTCCACTGAGCTTCACCAGAGCAGCTCCGCCTCCAGGTAAAAGTGGTTTAGCAGAGCTAGCGAGCTAGCTGTACCCTGTCTTAGTTTCTCTTTTGTAAAAATCTGTATGAAAGGTCAAAGTACTTTGGGCTCCAAGGCAAACATGTGACTCATTTGCTCAATGAAGGGCTTTTAACTGAAAGTGGAAACCAACAGATCTATCTGTAGCCTTGTGACTGAAGAAGACCGCTTTTATCCCTACGCCGCATAACCCTGCCATTTTAAATGTAGTAACCACAGTAAGTCACTTTCATTTGGCGAGGTGTTGTCATGACTACTCCTTTACAATTATAATAAGCCTCAATGACTCCATTAGATACAAGAGGGGCATTTATGATATTATATTGCATGTCAGTAACCCAGGCACTGCATATGAACACCAGCACAGTCACAGTCCATCTGCAGAAATGTGCAGCAAGTATCGCACTGGAACACTTAATCCTCTGTAGGTTTCAAACACAGTGGAAAGGGTGCAAGCAGAGCACTGAGCACAGAGCTAACTGCTACATGTTGGTGTTACGGCTGCACAATTGATCGAAATTGTAATTGCAATATGGCCAAATTCAATATTCAAATAGTGGGAACTGCACACTTTTGATAAAGGTAATATCCAAAACAGCATTATAATGAAGTACTGTAGAGCTGCAGAGTTGCTCTGGCCTACAAATCTTATTATCCAGATGCAAAAAAACATGATTGTTGGGTCCTCACCCAAAGGTTTCTACAGTGAAAGCGAAAATGATACAGAAATTGTAATTCCTACTAATCATGAGTCATATTGCAATTGTAATAGCTGTCGCAATGTAATTGTTTCAGCCCTAGCTAGTGTTTTTTCCTGCTACCTTTGAGTCTAAAACACATTTAAAACCAAAAGTTGAAGCAGCAGGATTGAGGGAGGGGAAAAAAAAGGCTGCTTCAGTCGTGGCAAACACTGGAAGAAGACATAGATGTGTTTACCAGTTGCAGGCAGCAGCGTAACTTAAAGCGGCTGAGCCTTGCAAGTCAAAGTTATATGGCAAGTGTGTTAAATTAAAATCAATGTCAGTTAAAGCTTTGACTTTGCAGTTCACATGCTGTGGGGGTCTATGACAGTTTACACAGAGCTCTTCACTGGTGCTGTTGGTTACTGTTATCTGAGATCCATCACAGGTCCCATCGTGATCCAGGTTGGAATTATTTTCTGTATAACCGGGGCTGGTAGTGTCCCCTTCTGTTGCTTGTATCTAAGTGTCATATCCCCCAAATGGATCCAAGTTTTTTTTTAGGCACATGACGAGTGTGAACTGTGAAGTGCTCTTTATTTGGGTCTTTTAATGTTTTTGATCGGGTTTTATTATCCTCAGATTTCTCTGCAGATGTCTTCTGTGTGGCGTCTTCTCCTCAGTGGAAAGAGTTTCTGTAGGTGGCACACTTTCTCATTCAAACTGCCAAATGTTCTCCTGTTTATGCTAGACAAATCAGACAAATCACCCTGCCTGTGTGGTGGAGAATGTTTTCTCTTATAAAGAGCTGCGTAACAGGTACTGTCTACAACAGTGACTGCAAAAGCTTTTATGAACTATAATTAGAACAGTTAAATACATATTCAGTCAGTCGATTGTAGAAAACCAGACATTTATTTACACTTTTTAAATATTGTGGGTTATTACTTTAAATTATGTGTTGCTTGTTTAGACGTAATAAGTTAGTGTAATATTGTACAAATAACAGCAGGTAAGATGAATATGACCACACAGTAACAGTAGTGATACATGTGTGTAAAATGTAAGAGGACTGTTAATTCTCTGAATGTGTAGAAACACTCCTCCAACTCTTTCTTTCTTTCTACTCGTTCTTACTTTCTGTCTTTACTTCTACCTTTGACCCAGATAACTGTTTTTGACTCTGTGGGAGTGGAAATCAATTTCATCCCGTCACAGTTAAGACTGTGCATTATTGGAAGTGTAGTTAACTGATAGCAGTGCAGGGATTCTGCATCACAATGGCACAACTGAGCATGCTCCATGGTGTGTGTGTGTGTGTGTGTGTGTGTGTGTGTGTGTGTGTGTGTGTGTGTGTGTGTGGTGATCAGCTGGGCTGCAGACGCGAGAGCAGGGTCAGCTGTACATTCCTGGGCAGGGCATCGGCAGCAAAGGGCCCTTGAATACAAAGTCTGCCTGTGTGTGTGTGTGTGTGTGTGAGAGAGATGGTGTGTGTGTGTGTGTGTGTGTGTGTGTATGTGTGTGTGTGTGTGTGTGTGTGAGCAAGTGAGAGAGAGAGCTGATGCTACACAGTAGGCAATGATTAACTCTGCTGAACAAAGTTTGATCAAACTACTGAGATAATGGATGTATATGTCTATCCCCCTTCACACTACACTACACTACACACACACACATATTATGTACACACATGCACATGTTACTGAGTTGTCAGCATGACATGGATGGATGGATGGAGAGGTCAGAACCGGCCAGTTGTTGCCAGCGTGTCACCCCAGCCTTACAAATTCAGTGAAAAGAGCAGTTAACCGCGCAGCTGTTCCCCGGTCAGATCGACACTTACATTATAGTTTGATGAAATGAGGGGAGAAAATATAAATGTTCTTCTTCTTCTTGCCATCTTATCAGCATCTGGAACATTTTCAGCAGTTGTGAACTTTCTAAACTGATTGACACATTGGTGCAGGTGAATTGCATGTTTCAGCTCATCATGCTTTACAGCACTGCTAACTAGGGTAGAAGAATCTTGCCATACCATGTATCACGATACAGGGGTTATGACTCAATTTACTGCGATGTATTCCAATACTGTAAGCGGTGTGATATATATTGCATATGCATACATCAACATCATAGCCTTAAGTTTACATTTACAACACTGCTATCTTATGGTTGGTGGTTGAAGCCCAAAAAACAATACAGTGTTTTTCAGAACATACATACAATATAGCAATAGGATATTTTTCAATATTTTGTTACACCACTGTTGACTACAATCTGCTTGTTACAACAAGTACCATATGTTTTCTGTTTCATTTTGATGCTTCTATGCAACCATTTGTTTCAGTTAATTTCAGTACATCATAAAAAGTACATCCTAAAAACCAACTTGAAGAGACTTGTAGTAGCTGCTGTGTATAGGTTGTTCAACACAGTCACCTTTATCTTTTGTCTAGTCCTGTTATGTTTTGCATGGCAATGCAGCAGGATTTGCTTTGAATTAGAGTTTGCTTATAGGCAACCAAAACATCCAGTATGTCCATATACATATGTCTGTGTATCTACAGACTATTTCTAAATGCAGTCAGACGCAGGAGGAAATGTATTTTAACGCAGGTTTTCCGTTTGTGTCATTTAGATGTTACTTCGTAGTATTAGTTATGTTATTGTTTCACATAAATCAGTCCCTCCCTACCTTTAGCCACAGGTATGTGTTAGTTACGTCAGAATTTGGTTGAGTCAGCTACTAAACTCTTAGAAACACTCTTAGAAACCTCTGTCAGGTAATTCCATGAAAGTCATATCATTTTTTTGTTTCACACTCTTCCTCACCTAAAATCGTTTCAGAACCATATTTTTGTGAACCGTTTAGCTGTAATACAAGATTGTGTGTGACCAGGCGAGCCGCCATTGTTTCCTGCTGTGGACGAGTCGATATTGTGCAGCCACTGTAAAATTCTTCCTCAGACTTCTCTCTTTAAAAAAAAAAAAGAACCCAGAGTTGTCAAATATAGACGAGAGGACAATACATCTGAAAAACAAGTTGCGTTCTCTGGCATGCAACTGTCACTGTCTGTTCACTGGAAATATTGATTCCAGTATTTCTGTTGTTCAGTCCACCCACGCACATACATTATATTCCACTTCTGAATGAAACTAGTTTCCAGCACGGCTGTGTTCATTGTGAACAGGTTTGCATTGGTCTCTGGTTGAATTACTTCTTGTTTTTATGTGTGTGACTTTGCAGGATTGTGGGTTAAAAACAAAACTCCTTTGACCACAACCTAGTTGTACAGTCATACCGTGGTTCAATCAACCTTATTGCACCATAGAGTGGATTCTGCACCATCTATGTTCAAACCGTCTCTTAATGTTCAGAGAATCTACTTGTGGAAGAATTGATGTGTTGCTAGAGTATCGAGCACGATTTCAATTAAACAAAAACTTTGTTCGGGTAGCGGTGACTCCGCCGTAACTGGCAGTACATTTTGGGAAACTACTTTTGGGAAGGTAGAAGTAGTTTGTGACAAAGTAGGTGCACCAAAAAATACATTACAACATTTAATCGCAAAAAAGAACTTTGTTGGATGCCATAAATCGATCCTTTGTAACGATATAAAAGTATCCAAGGGTGCATTTGTAATTTAAAGGCACTCGTGACCTGGAGATCAGGAGTCTCATGCTTCACTGACTGAGCTAAGGGCGCTCTAATAAGCGTACGGTAAGTGTTTTCCAGGTGGTGAGGAGGTGTCGGAGCTAACCGGCTCACTGCACTTTTCCATTTTCCATTTTATGCGATGCTCTCATTCAGAGTAATTTACGGTGTGCCCAGCAATACAATAAGCTTCACTTCTCTGATCACCAACATTAAGGGCGAGCAGGAGGGACGAGTGCGAAGGGTTGGATGACAGTGTGCTGACAGAAATGTCTCTTGTATCCTCGTGCGGAGACGTTGACATGCTCCCTGGCAGAAGCTTGTACTAACCATAAAGAGTATATGTGTTTGTGTGAACCGACCCAGCCGAGTGGGTGACTGGTTAGTTGGCCAGCTGGCTGCCTGTCTGTCTGTGTGTGTGTGTGTGTGTGTGTGTGATCTGAGTTTGTGTGCGACAGAAGAGATAAATGAGAGTGGGGGTATGAGGAATGGACTGGGTGAGTTAGGGCCAACGCGAGGGTCGTTGGTGGCGCGTGGCGTTTTGGTCGGGTCATTGAGTCAGCTGAATCACTGACAATTAATGGGAACCAGGTAGTCTGGAGAGCAGTAAGGAGGTAAATGTCAGATCTGTGCTTTTCATTAGTCTACATTCCACTATAGAGCCAAACAGAGCTGCACAGAGTTACAATTTTAAACCTTCCTATTCCTGAAAATGATGTCTTTTTGATCACAGGCTGTACAGATAGGTGTAAATATAAACTTCAAACAAATTTACTGAAGGCTTTACTAGCAAGATCTACTATAAATTTAATAAATGGCATTAATTTTGTTTATACTATCCAGAATGGGGTTATGGTACCAACTGTAATCGTTGTTGTATAGTCACATGCAAACACTATGTGAAAAAAAAGCAGTTGCTTTTTCAGATGTCATCGGACCAGTCATGGGTTTTCAAGGGGCTGAAGGAACCTTTTTAATTCCTTGAAAACTAGTTACTGGGACAAAAAATTCTGTGTGGAAGTACGGCTTTAGTTTCAATGAAGGTAAATCTTAAAGCTACAGCACACAATGATATTTTAGACACGGCAAGGTTTGGAGAAGGCCCTTTTGACATGACAACGCCCCCATGCACAAAGCCAGGTCCATAAAGAAATGGCTTTCCTAGTTTGGTGTGGAAGAACTTGTCTAGCATCCACAGACCTCAACCCCATCCAACACCTTTGAGTTGAACTGGAACCGACTGTGAGCCGGACCTTATATCACCCAACATCACTGTTGGACTTCACTAATGCTCTTGTGGTTGAATGGGAGCAAATCCTTGCAGCCAGGTTCTAAAGTCTTGGGACAAAAGTGGAGGCCGTTATAGCAGCAGATTAATGCCCATGGATTGGGAACGAAATGTTCGCTCAGTCACATATTGGTGTAACGTCGGGGTATCCACATAGCTTGCAGAGTCTGGAGGAGGGTTAACAGACTTTGTTGCCCTGAATTCAGCAGAGCAGTGCAGGGGGGGAAGCTGAGTTGTTGGTGGTGTCACAGTGTCTTTTTTTTCTGTTTGCTGGGCGGCTTTGCTCAGGCTGGCCTGCCCCAGGGCTTCAGGGCTATTTATAGAGACACAGCACCGTTTATATGGTGAGTGCAGAGCAGAGTGGAGCTGGCTGATTCTCTTGTCACGGTACCAAAATTCAACCCTTAACACACCATTGCTAAGTTTAATATCTGAACATTTGAAGCTACAAATATAACAGTGAACACGATCGCAGCATCAAGCAATGTACGTACATGCTACAGCCATCTTCACACAGTGTTTATGCTGAGCTGTCGAGCTGTTGATCTGGCCTTGTTTTGGTTTCTCATCTTCTTCACCACCTCAAAGAGGGTTCAGACCTGGACCGAAGTGTGTTTGCTGTTAGCTGAAAAAATAGCACGTGTCACCATCTTGTCACCAGTGTGCACGGTGAATGCAGTGGAGGTGAAGGAGATTTCCGTAGCATCATGAAGATCTTGGTTCATCAGTACAGTGATAAATATTAATTGAGGCCTGTCAAATCTGCTGGACTTGTTTGCCTTGTTTAAAAGTTGAATTATGAGATAAACCCTCAGGAGTGTTGTTATTCGTTCAGTATTTATCAGATCTGTAAACAAAATAGTTCCTCGTTCCACTCCTGGCACCAGCATCGTCGGGATCCAGTTCAAGTCGTGATGGACTATTTGACTCTCTTACAAAATGAGGCAGACTGCAGCTTTGTCTTTTACAGGCCTCCTCCCACCCCTTTTTTTCACTACCACAGTCTACCATTTACGCCATCTGGAGGTGACACTGAATTTAATACAAATTCTGCCTCTAGAACATTGTTGAAAATATTTCGTATGTAAAGATCATCTAAAAAGCAGTGTTCATGCTTTTGGGGTAAGCCGTGACTGTTATAATGGTGAGAATTTTAAAACTTTTTCCCCCCTCTATTTTGGCTTTATGCCTACACTACAAAAACACTGTCAAATACATGGACACATTTAAAAGTTGGTCTCTCTTATTGGTCAGACATATGCATAGAAGTCAGATATTATATACACAAGCCCAAATATCTGAGGCCAACGTCAGGTGTTCACACAATTCCAAACCCAAGTGGAAGTGATGGAAAGGCACATGACCACATGGCATTTCTGTGAAGGTGTGGCAAAGTTCAAGCAGCCGGCCCGTGCACTCTGTAGCAGTCAAAGCTAAATGCAGCATTTCGATTATGGTTTTACCGTTTTGCCCATAAAAACAAGCTAAATTTGATTTGAGTTAACTGCTGGGTTTAATCTGATTAGATGGCTGGCTCGGTGGGATATACACAGACATAGAACTGGCAGCTGTTTGTGAATAATACACACCCAGACTGCCTGTGTCGGTCTTTCTTTCCATCTGTAACTTGCCTGTCAATCACCGACATGACAAGAAAAGCAGAAAAGGAGGTTGGTAGAAATACCGAGATGGAGAAGAGGGAGTGCGAAAGGTGGTGGAAGAGTTGGAAAAAAAACCTCTGTGAGCTTGTTTATACACATACTGAGTTCCTTGGAACAGCTTGGCCAACCCAGTAGCCATCTGTGTTGACTATACATTGAAGTGACAGTTTAACTCTGTCTGTCTTAATGTGCTAATCTGTCATCCTTGTATGTTTTGTGATTCTGGCAACATCTCAGTTCTCCAGTTTTCCTTCCTTTTTATTCCGAACAAACTGGAATTCTGAGGTAGTTACCAGGCAGGGAAGGTTTCGAGGTTCATTTTCTCCATATACAGTATTCAGTGTACAGCGGAATGAACCTGTGTGCTCCAGTGTACACAATAAAGGAAAAAACAGGCGCAAAAAAGAAACAAGTAAGCTGAAATGGGGTAGTTGAACACATATAAAATGTAAAAAACTAATTAAAACAAAACAATTCAACATAACAAAAAGGGATGAAAGCTTTTGAAAATGCTACAGGAAGTATGAATTTTACATTAACAGCTACATTCAAAAAACAAAATGTTTGTATTTTAGATGATCAGTCAGGCAGTCAAACATGTTGTTGCCCAAACACTGCACAGACGTAACCACACATGCATTCATTGAGATAAGCAACAGTTTAATATTAATATATATTAATATTTAAGCTTTCCTTCATTGGCCTGATGGTTACAGAAAACAATAACTTGAATGAATCATTTAGTTTTGAGGTCATATATTAAGCTCCCCCCCCCACACACACACACACACACACTTCTGAAATGACAGGGTGGATTTATTTACATATTGGTCTGATTGAGCTAGCAGTGAGTCAGTGTTTTTTCTGACTGTTTAATAAAACTTGAAAGGCTTCATTTGGGATTTGGAAAGTCTTGGCGGTTACTTTACTCTCGTACTTGTTCTTCCTCCTCCTCCTCCTCCTCCTCCCTGTTGGGTCACGGTCTCTCAGCCTCGCTCCATCCCACCCTCACCGTCGTTACTGTTAACTGAATGACTGGTTCTTCATGGAATGAGAGATTATATTAAGTTGGTTGGCTGACTCGTTAATTTACTGACTCGTTTTCTGACCATTTTATTGACTTGTTGGCATTTACTGACTGCCTTATTCAGCAGATTAAGTAAATATAAGTCCGCTCAATGGCTTTTTTTGGTAGTACAGTGAGTGACTGAATAACCACCGACTGACTGTGTGTGAAAGTGCACCTTAACACAGAAATCCCATGCATGACGAGGGACAGGGGCCACATACTCAACCGTTCATACCACACTGTCGGTCACAGTATTTACCTGTGACGAGACGATGCACAACTTTTGAAGATTTATCACGGTGGATTTATTTCTATTTTTGTTTGCTGAAGGTTTTGAGCAATCTATCTTTGAAATTTTGATCCCAATACAAGGGAGGTGACATTTGTGCCGGTCACAACACTGAGTTTCATTCACGCCAACCTCATGACTTGTAAAATCTTTGGTAACCCTTAAAAAATTGAAATAGTCATTTCAGAACAAATATCTGCAAAACATCCTCATCTCCTCTAGTCTTCCTGGTATCCCTAACGGTATGTTTAGTAGTTTTTTTAGTAGTTTAATGGAGCCCGGTGTGGCTGCTGTTTGTGGAGTTAGCGTCCAGAGTCTTCAGGAGAAAACAATACCAGCACTAATAGGAGGAACAGAGTTTAAGTTTATCTGAAGGTCATAAAGCTGCTGGGAGTTTGTCATGTGAGCTGCTGCTTCAGAAAGCACGGCTTTGTTAAGACTTTGGATTATAACAGCTCACGTCTCTTCTCTTTCTGTGTCACGTCCATGTTCTCTGGCATTTCTTCTTCTCTGCGTTCGTCTGTCTTCTCCTCGGTTTCACCTTCAGTAGTCCTTCTCAGCTTGCTTTCCCATCACATTATGGGATAAATACAGATTTCTGTCATGTGCTTTAAAATGGGGGGGTTCTCTGCTACACCAAATGAAGTATGTGTAAGCAATCCAGTCACATGCATTCAGCCCTTAGAAACCAATTAGTTGTTTTATTTCCAAATCTTCGTACGTTTTTCCAAATACATGTCTTTTTTTTATTTTTAAATTTGACAACATTTGCAACTCCACCCCTCCAGGTCCACCTGTCACTCCGAGCCAAGTATGTCTCTAAGTTAATATCTGTTTGGCGGTATTTCATCCACAGTACCTTTTTATGGCGGGACGACGGCGAATGTGCCAAAAACATTGTTGTCCTTTCTTGCTGTTGCATATTATAAATGTATCCAAAGGTTTCTGGCAGCTCCTGTTGGAAGTCGTAACACAGACAGATCCAGAGTCTGAAGATCATATCACCTGGAGGCTCAATTTTGTCATAATTCTGTGGAACTGGCATTGTGTATGAGCCTTCTTTCTTACGAGTCTGCACCGTAGTTTTCATTCATAGCTGAATATAGAACCTAGAACTGGCAGCAGCATCATTAAAAACAGCTTATCAGAAAATACAAGCACAGATACACAGATAGTATTATAAACCAGTGTGCAGTGTATTAGTGTGACATGAGCATTCATTATCATAATTCATTGATCTCTTACCAAGTGGCCTTCTTGGATTGTATTAAATCGTCTCACCTGTATCGTTAAAGAACACTTCCTCCCCGATATAGCCCCCTTGCCTTTTCTGGTCTGCGATTGTGCTGCTTTTGGGTTTCTGGACCACACCCTTGGAAAGTTGAAAGTAGAACAGATTTACAGCTCAGAACTGTAAGTGTGGAATTTGGAAATGGGAGTTTATTGTGCTGTATATGTATATCGACGTTATAACTCAACAGCCAGAATGCAGTGTGGTCTTTCCTCTTGTTAGCAAAGGGAAAAGGAGAGGAGAGGCTTTGGTACTGGATGTTCAAGGGAGAGGAAGTGTGTGTGTGTGTGTGTGTGTGTGTGTGTGTGTGTGTGTGTGTGTGTGTGGAGTGTGAGTGGAGTGTGAGAGTCCATGAGTGAGGATTCATTATTGGAGGGTTGAGTGTAGCTGAATGTGTGCTTCTGGTGGGAATGTGTGACTGTGAATTATGTGAATGAGTGTGTGTGTGTGTGTGTGTGTGTGTGTGTGTGTGGTGTGGAGGGTGGCGAGGGGTGGGGTCTGTCGAGAATGTGTGTTTGTGTGTGTGTGTGTGCATGCGCTTGTACACACATTCTTCTCAGTGGGCTCCTGTGAATGTTTGCCGCATGCCAGCGTGCATGCCCGTGTTTACGCACTTGTGTGTGTGTGGATTGTGTATGTGCATGCTTGTGTGTGTATGTGTGTGTGTGCAAGGATGTTGGCCGTGTCACCTCAGATTAGGCCATGATGCGGTGGTGGTGGTGGTGGTGGTGGAGAGTGACCCCCTACCAACCACGCCACAGTCATTAACAGGGGGAAAGAATCCCGTCGCCATGGCAACGGCGGCCGCGCTGCCAAAGCGACCACAATGAAAAGAAAAGGGGGACGTGGGAGGGGAAAGGAAGGAGGAGGAAGAGGCGGAGGAGGAGGAGAAGGAGGAGGAGGAGGAGGAGGAGGAAGGTGGTGAAGGGGGTTGGGTGGAGGTTGAGGTGGGGAGGGTGTGTCTGAAATTCTGTGTGTGTATGTGTGTGGTGAGAGATAGAGGCTATGGGAATGATAGAGAAACATAGAGAGTGGTGAGGATGATAGGGAGAGAGAGGGAGATGATCAGATAATCAGGTCACAGTTTCTCAGATGAACACACACACACACACACACACACACACACACACACACACACACGCAGGATTTATTGGAAAAATGATCCAGATCTTATATCTTGACGTTTTGGACATTTGTGTTTATTTTTACACCAGTGGAGCGACTTGAGATCGAACTGGAAGTGGAAACGGGGTTAAAGGTGATAGAGGTCAGCTAATCATTATCACATGACCACAGCAGGTTCCTGTCCACAGGGCACAGGGGATAATGGCACAAACAAAATAAATGCCTCCTTTTTTTTTCAGGGCAATTTTATAAATGTGAGCTCGTGTCTTGCGTGAACACAGTCGATACACTGAGAATGATGATCTAATATTTTTCCCCCTCAGTGTTACTCAAAACAAAAGGTTCTGAAGACAGGCTAAGTAAGCTCCGGGTGGTGCGTTTCATTCTGTGGGTCGACCATGACAACATTTGTTTAGAGTGAGAAAAGGGAACGTATTACATTTGTTAAGTTAGATCTTCTGTTTGTTTTCAAACTATTAGTCTGCGTTTTCATCGCAGCAGGAGAAACTCAGTACTTCCCCATTTGCTGCTTTTCCAAAATAATAAAGCGATTCCCGTAATTTTGGATAAATGCATCAGAGAACCACCTCATCTACCGTCATCTACTGTTTGTTTTTTTTACGCAGACTTTGGTGGTACTGATGCGTTTGTATGCAGTGCAATACATTGAGTGCATCTTCCTACAACAAGCAACAACTAACAGAGCGCTATAGTGCGAGTGTTTTCTTATTTTAATTGGTTGTAAGGAAGTGCAAGCCTGAGGTGACTAGGTGTGGTCGTAAAAGGTGGGATGTAAGCCTGCAGTGGAAGATGGGCGGCCAATCTGCAATCTTGACTACAGTGTGGAGTTCATTCTGGGATCAAAAGAGAAAAGAGCCTTGACTGAGGGTCCATTGAGTGATAAGAGTGCAGTGTTCTCCACGGTTTGACCATGGCTTGGACTTAGGAAGCAGCAGTTCTCTTCACTGCCCTTTAGTCTGCCACCAGATTCTTGAACTGGAGGCGAGCAGCAACAGGGAGCGAGTGAATGGAGAAGAGGAGTGGTAAGTGAGAGCTTTGCAAGGTTTGGTTGAACACCACATGGGGCTGCAGCATTCTGGACTAGCTGCAGAGGTCTGGTGGCAGAATGAGTCCAGACAGGAGCTGACAAGCACCTGGATGAATACTCCTCCGCCTCTTCACTCAGGAAGAAGTAAGTCCTTCTAAATTTGTACAGAAGGAATCTACAAGAGCTACTTGGTCACACCCAGGTTCCTTCCTGTCTGGGCTTCCATCGCCGCAGTTTAGTCACTTTTGATGGACTTGTCTCTGCATGGGAATCCTCAAGCTCAGTCTTATCCAATTTTAGCTTTAGGTGGTGCCTCGACATCTGCTCTAGATATCTGCCAGGCAAGAAGTGATACGTGCCTCCACCAGAGTGTTGGACAGATGGAGACATATGTGTGTGACATTTGTGTGACATAAAATGTTTTTAATTTATAATTTTTTTGGCATTACGCTTTATTTTGGATAGTGACAGAAAGAAGAGAGACTTGAAAGGCAGGGAAGAGAGAGGCAATGACATGTAGCAAAGGGCCGAGCCGTGCAGTGCACATCAACTTGATGGAGCCTGACCGAGCACTTCAAAAATGAAACAGAATCCCATTTATTAATACCATATGCATCTTTATGCATTAATAAAATAACTTAAAACATTAATCAAATCTGCAGAGACACTGAGCTGAAATGTTTATAATGTGTCCCCTTTTTGGCTTTAATCATTAAGCGTTGAACATGCAAGGTGTCATGCACCTGGTATGAAACTAGTTTCACAAATGGTTTTTCATTCTGTTTATGTGTGTCACGTGTGAAAGTGACTTCCGAAACCGTGAGCCTTCAACAGTGACAGGCTGACAGACAGGCAGGTACAAGCTCTGGGTCTGTTACAATAGACCGACTCTAAAGGCTGTGTTGAGATTCCATTAATCCTGTGCGCATTAAAACAGCTGAATGGAAAAAACTACCGATAGTAAGTATCAATCGAAAGATATAAAATCTTAATTATGGACCAAAAACTTCTGACCTGATCTGAAACAGACCCATGGAAAACCTCAACCCCGACATAATTTGTGCATCATTTTCACAAAGCCCAAAGGGCATTCATAACCTGTTCAAAATAGACCTAAGGATATTTATATCAGATCCAAAAGGCCTTTGACCAGAATAGACCCAAACAGAGAGAAAACACCAACACTGGCTGCAGCATGAGGCTCCATCAAGCAACAGTGGCCGAAAAACGTTTCCAATACCCGACACTGCACTGTACCTTTTACACCTTTTAACCAAAACACGTATTTAAATGTTTCGCCCATAATGCACACCATGTGACCAGATAGTGAGGCAGCTTGGATCTGCACGGGTATTCAACATGTTGACACAAAGACCTAAGACCTGCGGCTAAAGAGCAGGACCCTAAAGGCCTCGCCGTGCTCGCTGAAACCGCTTTCTGATGGTAAAATAAAGGGGCCATAAATTTTCAAAACATACTGGGATACTGGGAATCTGGGAGACCTGCCAAGACCTTTAGTGTGGGCTCTGGTTGTCTAGTGTTCTGGGACGTGAACCGTGATGTCTGTTGAATGTTGTTCCCTTTTCTAGAAAAAACAACCGACTAGTAATAACAAGAAAGAAACAAGTTGTATTGTATCTCAGGAGGAGGGTTTCAACTATCGGTTTCTCTTTGATAATGCCTGCTCGCACCGTCTGACGGACTGCAGATGTGTGTTATGACAGTCTCACAGAGTAAATCCTGTGAATGTGTTTGTGTGTTCATGTATGTCTGCACACTCACTCATGTTTGAGGTTACTTCTGGCCTATAAGTGCTTTAACTTCAGTGTGAGCTTTAGAGAAGTGCTCTGACCACAACTTTGTGGTTTGGGCATATGTGTGTGTGTGTGTGTGTGTGTGTGTGTGTGTGTGTGGTGAGTGTTTGTGCATGCATGTGTAGGTAGTAGTAATATGTATTTAACTTAGTGCACAGTTCACTAACTTTGTCTAGTGTGTATGTTTGTGTGGATAAGAGGGTGTGTAGGGAAGTGGTGGCCGACTTTGCGTCAACAGGGTGTGGTGTGATAACAGCTAGGCAGCCTCTCTCTCTCTCTCTCTCTCTCTCTCTCTCTCTCTCTCTCTCTCTCTCTCTCTCTCTCTTCTGCTTGCTTTCTTGGTCTCTCTCTCACTTGCTATTTCTCTTGCTCTCTGCCAGCCAGATGGAGACACACCCAGTTCTTCACTGCACTTCTCTGCGCATATACAGTGTATGTGCGTGTGGTTTTCTTAACCAAAACTTTAAGGACTCTTAAGACGATAGCATGTCACCGCTTTTTGTACCTGCACGGAGATAGAATAAACTAATGTAAACGCATCATCGAAAAGGTCTGAAGTGACTAAATTGCAGTAACACCCCTACAGTAATGGGTCATACTTGGCTGGTTGCCAGTTAGCAGCATCTGTCGGCCATAAAGGAGCCAATCAGCAGCAACATGAGTCAACTAACAGAGCTCCAGAAGAGGCCAAATAATGTGAGCCTAAACAGCAAAAGCAGAAAAAATCCAGTGTGTCAACATGGTAACAGTCTGGAAAATCACGGTAACATCTGGCACACACAGACAAACTGCACCAACAAAGAGCTGCAGTGGTCACAAGCTGAAACTAAACAACAGGGGCAAATAACAAGCATGTATTAATGAGCTTTAATTAAAGGCCCAAGTGACCATGTGTAATATGAAAGGAGTCACTTGAAGTGAGGAGAGTAATCACCAAGTCTTCAGTTTGACTGCGTGTTTACTGTAAAGTCCAGAACATAGTGGAACACCTAGCAGCCAGGTATTTCCCTCAGGCGTTGGCGAAGACCAAAAAGGAGAATGAATATTGGACAAACACGACTCACAAATTTTGCTCTTCTGGATGTGCAAAGAGGTAAGCCACGTTAGCCAAAAGAAACAGGGACAAGGTGTCCCAGGTGTGTGTTGTTTAGGTATTCAAATAATAAAAATTGATAAATTAATAAACACATTAGCAGTGAATTTGCAACTTCACTGCTAAATGCTGCTAAATCCTCCACACTGGTCCTTAAAAACATATTATAAGTTTAAAAATTAAAGGATAAATACAGTAAACAAGATTGCTGAGGAATTATTAATCTTATGTACAGCATGCAGTGCTAACAAATACAGCTAAATGCAAGGCAGCCTTGATGGGACAGTGTTGTGCATTATTGCAGATCTCACTGTAACATCTTTTTCAGTGAAGTGTGCGTGTGTGTGTGGGTGTTATTTCATGATAAATATGACAGTGAACCGGCGTTATAGGATTCCTCTGTGATTCCCACCTCGTCTCGCTCAGATTCCCCACAGCTGAGAAAACTCCCTGCAGCGTTTTCCTCGCAGACGTCGGAGAGATTGCATGAAAGTTTTGGTGCCGGAGTGTCAAACATGAACAACGTCTCAACCTATTGAAAGTCGGCTGAGTGGAAAGAGATGCTGAGACGCTATTAGATGGTTATTTTGATGTTTTGTTTGGGTGGCTGCTGCCAAAAGAGCAGTTTATTCTTGTCATTATAATGGAAAGTTGTGGATTTATGAAGCCAAAATATGATACTATAATAATATTGAGTTTTTGGACAAATGCAGCCGCTTAAAATAATGAAGTGGATTTGTAATAAAACCCAGTATTATATTTTTAAATATACAGATTATTTATTTATTATTAACTTTAGGGTCTTAATAGATTTTTGACTACTGACCACTTCATATTCTTTATCTTTTTCTGATTTAATATTGCGTGATTTAAATAATCGTTTTGTAAGGTTCATGCTTTATTTAATTTTTCTGGTAAGACAACACTAAATGTTGATGCAGTTGAGAGTTTGGTCTGATTTTGTTAAATGAGGGTAATGAACAAAGTGTGAAATTGCTCTTGGTTATTGAAAATCAGGTTTCAGTAATAATACCCAGTCCTAATGAAATGATGCACTCATAAAAAAGAAAATCCCATTTCCCTAATAGGCCAGCGTTTGCACTGATGCCACTGTCGGCGTATTAATGCATCTCTAGATATATGTTTGTCTTTACAAAATAACTGTTAGTTTGGACATTTTAAGTACATTGTGTGTACCTTGCCTCCAGAAAACGTACAACAAATAGCCACAACCACACGTAAATGCAGAATGTGCAAGGGAGGGAGTCTGTTGTTATAATAATGACAAACAGAACAAAAACAGGAAAGTGCTAAAAGCATTTTCATTCAAAGGGGCCAAGCAGAATGAAAAGGAAGAAAAAGAAACTCGAATTAACACCAAATGTTGACGCGTTTCGAGCAGAATGAATCCTCCAAATGGTTCGCAGTCTGTTTGTTTCTGGCAACACGAATGGAAGAAATTAAATTGTTAGTTGTGATGCTCTCCTGATAGAAAATGATGTTTTCTATTCTTAAGTGTTTTGTGAAATCAAATGTGTACCCAGCTGAAACATTTAGAGTCCCTGACACATTGATCTGCTTGCTCTCTTCTTCCTCTCCATCTCGCCACTCTCTTTTCTAACTTTTCTTTGGTCTGTCTCTCTTTGTGTGTGTGTGTGCAAGTCATTATTAATGTCCTCTGCAAGAGACAGGCAATATTGTGCAACAGCAATGACCTTTGACCTCGTGGTAGCCACCTCTGGTTGGCCGCTGTTGACTCAGCCCTCTTGTTGTTGTCAGAGCCTGACGGACAGTCGTCAGCTGTTGTTTTGACTTTCTTTGCGCTTCGATCCAAGTTAGATAAGATGTGTGTGTCTGTGTGTGTGTGTGTGTGTGTGTGTGTCTGCGTGTGTGTGTGTGTGTGTGTGTGAGAGTGAGAGAGAGAGAGAGAATCATGTCATTGTAATCCTTGAATTTCTGGGAATTTCAGAAACATTCGCTCATTGATGGTGCAAGTTCAAATCGAGTCCCAAACGCTGACTGAAATCCCGTATTTGTTGTTGTGCAAAAAAGCTTTTGAGTTGTTGCGATTATTATTATTATTTCAGTTGAGTGGAAAGACAACCCTCCTCAGTAGATTTATGAAGAAAAACCTTTCAACACCCTTTCATTTCATGGCCGTGTTTTCCTTATTTCTGGAAAACTAGACTTCCAATTATGCTACTTCTGTTGCTCTTATTTTGAAATAAAAATGTATAAGTCAATCCACAGAAAATGAATCTACAGGTATTTTGATAGTTGAGCACTCGTTTATGTCATTTTCCAAGCAAATAAACAAAATAATGGTTTGCAGAGGGGTTGGTTGGTACCGAGGCCTTTTACATTGACCGTATGTGACTGAGTAAGCTATTCCTGTGGTCTTCATAAAAACGTCTTCTATACTTAACTTCCAGTGTTCCTGCAGTGACATTCAGTCGTCAAATGTTCTTCATATTTGTGATGGGATGCTGTGCTGTTAGTAACAATGAGCATTCAGCACTGTGTGTCCCCGGTACATAATATCTGAGTGTGAGCACTGGCTGAATAGTTTGATCCGTTATTTCTGACATCAGAAAGAAGTGTAAAAGAAACATGTTTGTCTCGTGCCTTTTCTATTTCTTTTGCTCTTTTTTTAAAAACACAATTCCCTCGTAGTCGATTTAGCAGTCAATCGACAGAAAATTAATCTGCAATTCTTTTGAAAATCAAGCACTTGTTTCTGTAATTTTTCAAGCAGCAACAGAAACATTCCCTAGTTCCAGTTTTTCCTTTGTGAGGATTTGATATTTTTCTTTGTCCTGTGTAATCATAAACAAATTTTTTTTTAAAGACATCATCTTCGTGATATTTTATAAGAAAAACAAACGATCAATCAGTGATCAATCAATAATGGGAATAATTGTGTTTGTTGCACCTCTGCTTTTAACCTGCAGTGGACACCAGTTGGAGGGTGGAGATGGCTCATTTCTGTTGAAGTAGTGATTCAGAGCAATAAAAAAAAAAAAAAAATTAACTATTAAAGTTTTGTTTAACTCATATGAAGTTTTTGGGACATCAATTTTGATTGATCATCAATTATTTTATGTCTGATTTTGCATGGATTTCCCATATTGTGGTACGTATTGCAAGTGGAAAACATCAGAATCCCTCAGCTGTTGTAAATTGCACTCTATTTTTCAAGATCACCAGGCGTCCGTGGTGACCTGGGCTCACGGACGCTCGGCACATCTTGTCTCTCAGCGTGTGAGTGCGTGGGATTCAAACGATTGACATATCTCTTGTTTCTCCAACGAGCGTCAGAGCAGCTCTGGCCTCGAACTCTCTGCAGTCCCCTCCCTGCCCCAGCCCTGCTCCAGGGGAGGCCCCTCTCAGGAGCACCCTGGCCCTTTAAGGGGCGGTGGTCTCTCCTTAGTTGAAGGAGGGGTGGAGGGAGTGAAACCGTCAGGGAGTGGTTGGGGACAGAGATAAGTTTGTCTTCCACAGCGCAGAGGAGCAGAAGACTTATATTTGCATGCATGTGATGATGTAATATTACAGCATCATGTGATCAGCTCCCCCCCCGCACTACTTTTACTCGAGGTATTTATACATTTTTCTGAATGTATTAGAAATTAATTTTTGTAATTACCAAACTGAGACGACAGTGAAGGATTGTGAGAAGAGGAGAGAGAGAGTTAGAGGAGGAGGAGGAGGAGGAGGAAGAAGGCATATGCTTGTAAGGTCACAGCTGTGAAAGAGAGGGTGAGAAAAATTTCTCTCCTTTTACTCCTCTTCCCTCTCTGTCTCTCTAGAGTTTTGTTTTTCATTTTACAGACTTCTTCTATTCAGCTTCACCTCGTCCCACCCCGATTTTATCTCTCTCTCTCCTCTTTATTCCTCCCATTTCCTCTCCTCTCCTCTTAACTTCTGAGTCAATGTCACTGCTTTGGTTCCTCCTCTCCTCTCCTCTCCTCTCCTCTCCTCTCCTCTCCCACAGTCAGAGTTTTGCTCCCTCCTTGCAGGACAATATAGAGATGGCACTGCTTGGTACAGTGAGCCTCAGGCCACAGCAAGATGGCGGGCAGTTGCATGCAACATACACAAAGTGAAGAGAGAAGCAATCAAGCAAATGCAAATGAATGAATGAAAATCGCATTATGGGAGGTTTTGTTGTCTGTACACATTGGTTGAGCGAGAATATATTCTGATAAACAATTTCCAAGGCTGCGTTAAGACAGAAAATACCCCGCCTTATTCATTTTCTGAGAGCGCTGTAGCAAAATATGCAGTATGGATGACTGAATCTGTTTGAAGTTATTAACATTTCTTGTTGGAAAAGTGGGTCTGATCTGTGTTTTTGTTCAGTTTTTAGCCACACTGGTCGCAAGTTGGCTTTGGCGTGGCACTTTCAGTCCACCGCCAGAAATATCTCCCAGAACTATGGATAAAATGACATGAAATTATGGCTTTGGTGATCCCCCTGACTTTTATTTTAGCGCCACTAGCAGGTTGACGTGTGGTGTTGCGTGAAACATCCAACTATTAGATGGATTTCCATGACATTTGGTATACACATTCATGTTTCTTCTTAGGATGAATTGTAATAACTTTGGTGATCCCTTGAGAATAGCTCTGGTTTAAGAAAACAGTCATAACAGTTATATATATATATAAACTGTCACACCGGTACCTGAAGCAACACCCCCCACCAATTTGTATCTCAAGTGCCAGGATGGTATGCACAGGAAGTCCTGTTACACCCACAGTTGACCCTCAAATTCCCTGAAAACCTTTCCAAGAACCCGCACAGACATCCATAAATCTGGACTTTCAGGAAGATCATTTTCCAACTTTTCCTTTTGTTTTTTGTGAACTAAAGCAGATTTCTGGTGGAATGGCCCTGTAGCACCCAACCAGGCTCCACCAAAAACCCAACTGCCCGTCTCATCTCTGTCACTTATTAACCAAGCCCCACCCTTCCTCACGCACACACACACACACACACACACACACACACACACACACACACACACACACACAGACAGAGCAGACCAAGGGAGGTGAAGAGGAGGAAGAAAAATGAGAGAGGGAGGGGAGGGTGAGCAGAGAGGGAGGAGTGTGTGTGTGTTCGTGCATGTGTGAATTTGTCTATATAAAGGAAGTGCAGGCCAAAAGCTTTTGACCCTAAAAGCTCACACACCATAAGTATGCGCACACGCACACACACACATACACACACACACACACACACACACACATACACACACACACACACACACACATTGACATTGAGTTTTCCTTCATTTTCCTTCAAAGTCTCCTTCGCTAAGAGGGGGTCCTCTTGCTTCTCAGGGTTGTGGCTGTAAGGGGAGGAGTGTGTGTGTGTGTGTGTGTGTGTGTGTGGGACTCCAGTTACATGAGTTGTGCAATGTTTGGACCCTCAACTGGAAACCAATTGGAAGTGACCTCCCTGCCCTCTCCCAACTTATCTGCTCCACCTTCTCCTCTCTGCTTTCCTCTTTGCAATTTCATTTGTATTTCATTGCAGTTACTTATAAAATGTAAAGCAAGTGCAGGTAAAACTATCAGGCAACTCCCAGGCAGAGTACAGGTGATAGACACGGAACACTGCTGAAATGTCATTGGCTACTTTGACCAACCTTCCTGCCCTGCACTAGAACTAGGGCCTGTCCTCACGAATAAGGCTAGAGAGGCGGGGCTAATACGCCGTCCAGACAACTCCGGGCAATCTGGCGTTTTCAGATTTTCCCACTCTGGGACCCGTTTCCCAAAAAAACATTTTCACACCCCAAAAACGCTGTATCCGTCTGGACGCGAGGCCGATACGATAAAGTATTTATCCGGATTCGTGAAAAATGTACTTGTGAGGACAGGCCCCTAGTCTTGTCTGTAAATCGATAACTGCCCTCTGGTGTATTTTTCCTTTTTTCCCATGAATAACTGGCCAAACCTTAACAATGTGGTGTCATATGCAAATATTTCTGGCTCCTCGAGTAGAGACTGTTGGGAAGGAATGTTTTCATGCAGTATTTTCCGACAGTAAACACAATGGCCTGCGAATGTGCACTGCTGTAGTGCTAGAGTTGATGATGATGGCTACTACACTTTATCCAATAAAATCACAGAGACATATCAGTGTGTTATTTTTGTGCTAAAAGCCAAAAAGGCAACTGAAGCCTTTTAATTGGAATCAATGGGGGGCCATCTTGGAACATCACCACAGAGGTTTCAACGCCCTCAGGGGCCGCAAATAAAACCAAAATGTCCCGGAGCAGGGGACAGGCCTGGTTTGGTGTGAGGAGTGACTTAATGCTAGCTGTTATTGGTCAATCTGTAACCAACCTGGGACTCCTGCCGTACCTCGTCTTTGTCCCTTTATTTCTCTCCTGCTACTGAAATGTGTCCAAATAATCCTAAAGATGCCATAAAATCCATAAAGATGCGTAACCACCCACAATGACTGAACCCGAGCGTTGACTGCTTTTGCATTCCGTGCACTGACAAATTACAGTTTTATATCTGAATGCTATCGACAGCGTGTCTGGAGGATATTAGACAGCGCTATGAACTGGGATTGAACCCACAGCGGTATGAACGAGCAGCCATTGTTGGGTCTGCTTCTTTTTTATTTTCGGTTATTTCTCTTCCTCTTCTCATGTTGATTGTAATCTTAGTTACATCAAATGACAGTGAAGCCTAAACTGAAGCTGCTGCTGCTGCTGCTGCACAGTTTAAACACATTCCTATTAAAGGAAACTCTAACAGCGGTAGGGTATAGACGGAAACAGAAAACTGGAGCCAGACGGAGGCAAATTATCTTCATCTGCACTTCTGATGAAATGGACTGAATGTTGTGTGGAGTCTGTGTGTGTGTTCCTGTGATAGAGTTTTTTTTTTGTTGGAGATTCTTGGGAAAATTGCTGCGTCCGGGTTCATGGGTGTGGGCATAACCAGACGTGAAACGTGTACGTGTACATATGTGTGTGTGTGTGTGTGTGTGTGTGTGCACCCTGTGGGGCATGAACAGAGTGCGGCTGACTGGGGCAATCCCCCTACCCCCACCAAAAACACACACACGCACACACACGCACACACACGCACATACACACAGGGCCGGGGGGGTTTGGAGAGAGGCAGCAGTGACAGAGAGGAGAGCGCTGACCCAGATAGTGTCTCTGTCCCACCCTCTCTCCTCACACACACACACACACACACACACACACACACACACACACACACACACACACTGTAAAAAGTAATCCCAGCACGTGTTTTTATTTCACAGTGAGTCTTCACGTGATAATGGATTTAAATATGGCTGCAGCTAAGTTATTTGCATATGTTAATCTGCTGATTATGTTTTCAATTATTCTAATAATGTCTGTATATATATATATATATATATATATATATAAAAATGTCAGTCACATGTTCCCAGAGTCTAAGAGATTTTCTCACTTAAAACCAGAATGTTTATAAAGGGTCTCCAGAGTGGATAATCTGGAGAAAGTGGAGATTTTGCACTGTTATGCAGTATAGCGGTTGTGACTCACCTGTATGTGTGTTGATTTTGAAGATGTTACGATCATAAAATAATACTTTTTAACATTTATGAGCCACAATTGAATTACTATCTGAGACTTGTTCTGTGCTCTGACAACAGAAACAGAAAAATATGTAAACGAGAGCGGCTAAATCATGAATTTGGCTTTATCAAAACACAGTGTAGGTGATGGCGGAGTGCAGGCACAGAACAGAGGTTTAATGAACTGGTCTTTATGAAAACAATGCAGAAATGCTAATGTTGATGCAAGATGTTTCAAACGAAAACGTTCGATGCTTACTGTATGTAGAAGTAGTCCAAGGCAGTGTCCTGAAATTGCTCGTTTTGTCCAAAGATGTTCAAATACTATATTATGGAACAGAAAGAAGCTGTGAATCCTCATATTTGAGAAGCTGGAACCAGCAAATGTTCCGCCTTTCTAACTGATGCATGATGTAAATTATCAATCAGTAACAAGATAAGATCACATATCATCCCCAAGTGCTGAAGACAAATGTGACATTAGGGATTTTTAAGATACAACAGTTTTACATCGCAGTGAAGCTGCAATTGTAAGAATCCAACTGTCTTTGTGGTTTAATCTGTCCGATCACTCAATATGTGCTGTTATTTAAAATAACGTCTGTTGTCAGATGACTACATCAATGCAAAAAAGACAATAAAACACAAAAGGAGTAATTACTGACAGCTGAGAGGGTGAGACGATCACACAAAACTGGAGGTTTATGTTAACCGTAATTTTTAACAGTGTATGCATATAAAGTAGAAGCTGTCATTTTTTGCAGCATTAAAGCTTATCCAGCATCCCTCCTATCAGGTCTCCGTCATATATGTCTTCTTAGTACTGCCCATCTACTTCTTACTGCCTCACATTAGAAAAATTAAGATATCTAAATTTTTCTGTTAAACCGCTTTGGTTAGAGGACGGGATGGAAAAACCCTCCTCAGAAACCTGCGACATGACTCTTCTCCTCAGCTGCAGGCAGCTCAGCAGTAACAGGCTGGGTGCTCTGAGCGGGTGTGAATGTGTGGGACCGTACGAGGATGAAGAGTGTTCAGTTCACGCTCAGCCAGCCTTCACCGGATAAAAATAGATGATAAAAATGTTGAGATTGGCCTGTTTGAGACAGATCCTCCAGTGGACGGCTGCAGAACGCACACTCAACAAATCTAACTGCTCTCCAAAAGTTGTGGCGATTTTAGGTCTGCAGATAGTTTTCTCTACTGATTGATCTGTCAGTTATTGTATCTTTTTGATTCATCTTTTAGTCTATTAAATGTCACAAGTTGTTTAACTAATTACATGTAGTTAAAGAACCGGGTCATTGAAAGGTTTGCTGTTTCCTTGACTTCCACCGCAGGAACTTTCCCACTAGGAAGAAGGTCTAAATTAAGTTCTTCGGACATTATTTTACCCCCCACAAAGTCCATGCTTGGGAGGGGGCGTAGTACTTTTCCAAAAGGGCAGGAACATTTGGGGTCTGGGCTTGCAGTGTGGAACAATTCTGGTTGGTCGAGTACTCGCAGAATTTATTCTATATATTTATTAAATTTTTTTTTTTTAATATGCATCCGCAAACCAGTTTGTTTTAAGTTAATTATTCTATGTCACATCAATATGGTCTTACAGAAGGAAGCATGTGACAGAGTGACGACATCATCGCGGGCTGAAAGAGCCTTTTTATTTCCTTGTAGTAGTTCCTAGGTCCAAATGTTGTGGGTACTTTGTGCTGGAAAGGGCAGCTTCTGTCTTTTTTTCAGTCCTTCTCGTCCCTCTCTACCCCCATACCGACTTCCTGTGGTGGGATCAGAGGCTGACAGGGTCACACCCACCCCACCCTTTTTTTATTCCTGGAACTCCACAGTGGGACCCCTCCTCTGGGGGGAGGCACACACGTACTCTTGTCACTCCTCATTTACACACACATAACATGCGCATATAAACTCACACAGTCTCTCGCTATCACTAGTCGTTAGTGCTGCTCTCTCCACACACACACACACACACACACACACACACACACACACACACACACACACACACACACACACGCTCACCTCTTGGCCCCCTCACTGTACTCCTTCCCCTTGACTGCCTTGTCTACCAGCAGATGTGGATCAAGTCGGATTTGCAAAAGATTCTTAGTGTTTGCTTCATTCTGTTCAGAGTGGTAGAACGGGTGTGGTTTGTATGCTGAGGCGCAACTCCAGAAAGTTCAGACGACTTAAAATTTCAATTTAGCGTGTTTTTTTTCTGTGATTTACTGTTTACGTGGCTCTGTCTGAACTCCACCTACCCGGAGCTGCGGGTAAGGTTAAAACAAACGCTGAAGAATTATTTGCAAATCCTATTAAATCCACGTCTGGCTACGGCACTTAACTCTTCCAATCCAAAATATTTTGAGAGGATTTATTCTGGACTCTGGTACACAAGATACTCACAAGTCATAAAAGTGTGAAGACAAGTAAGCAGAATGTAAGGTCTTGCACAAAATATCTTTTTAACTCTGTTGATGAATAATGAAAACAAGAATTTGTGTGAGATTACTGATTACTAAATTCCCTCATTGCCAAAAGGACACAACATTCACAGAGGTAGAATGCATTTAGGCTAATAACAATGCTCATAGATGTTGGAATAGGCTAATTTTATTGCATTTAGTATTTGTAATATTTCAACTGTTTTGTGAATAACAGATTATCCTGAGTAGCATATGTGTGCCAATTTGTGAAAATACCTTAACCAAGATGTTTTTTGTGCCTTACCCAAATCTTAACCACAGTAATATTATATCAGAAAATGGTTTTATTTGTGAAACCGTTGAATTGTTAAATCTCAACTAAAAAGCTGTTGAAATGTTACAAGTGGACTAATAAACTAAATGCAGGCGGAATTTAAATTAGGAGTTAATCAGTGTTTTTTTGTATTGTTTTTCATAGACTGTCAGTGCTAGTTGCTGAACTGCTGTAGCTTTGGAACTAAGTGCTAACACGCTAGAGTTTCTTTCTATTTTCTCTGTAATGTGCCATTTACTCCCTCGTGACATTGTTCACAGGATTGTACTTAAAAACGCTCTCTGAGCTACCGAGCTTGCTAACAACAAGAGCAATCTTGGCAGTTTGCAAGGGTCTTAAGTGCGGTTTATTCTAAAGGCACGTTTCTACCACCGACTGCTGTCCTATAACTGTCTGTAGAGCATTCCTGTTTTGTGCAGCAGTTTATAGTGAGGAGGTTAAATAAAAGTGGTGACTGGATATCTTCCTCCATTTAGACTCACCTTCTGTTCGTTCCCTCAAAGGTCAGCAATGTCAAGGTGGCGTGCTATTGGTCGACGGCGCAAACCCACAGGGTCAAAGTTCACTAACAAAACTCAACGTGAGCAAATCCACCGGTCGCGGGGATTCCAGCTCAATGAATCGATTTCACAGCTCAGTTTTTAAATGCTGTTTTTACCAGGTCTTAAGCGTGAACGGCAGCTGCCAGCTTAAGTTCATGTCCGTTACAACCGATTCCAACAGTGACGTGTTTCTGACTTCAGAAAAAAATTATGAAACCAGGTTGTAATGGAATTTTTTTAGCGAAGTTGGAATTTAGGGAGTGTGTTTGACTTAAAGCTACAGGTGGACTTTTGCCCTTCAGCGGCTCCGTCCTCAGCCTTCAGCTCTTTCCAGCAGACACAAACAAATCCTCCTTACTCAAGACTGTCTGACACTCTAACGCAACTAGAAGGAGGGCTTCGTTTCACGTCTGGCTGACGAGCACCGGATCTGATTTATTAAGAGGTTCTGTTTTTCATTTGCAGAAGTTCCCCTACGACCGCCTTACATCTTTAGATGACAATATGTAAAGAACAGAATGTGGTTTGGCTTCCTGAAGACGGTTCAAGCACCAACAACATCCAATAATCGCTTACATTCACTCTGTCGGGTGAATCTACAATTTGAGGAGAGTTTCAGAAGGTCATGAGGCTTGTCCACAGAGCTGAATGGACCAATTCAGCCTAGAAAGCGGGCAAGAAGTGGCCAATCACAGAAAAGAACAGGTGATAATGAGGGCAGCAGATGAGAAAACATTGTGCTGGAACAAACCTGAAAAAAATGAATGATGAAGGTAAAATAACAGGACGTAAAATGTCTATAATTGCAATCCCTTTTGCTGGAGCATCCCTTAAGTTCATTATTCAGGATGTTAAATTAACAAATGATGTTTCTTTTGCTCTGCATATCCTGGAATCTAGACTTCTTAAACATTTCTCACTCATGCAGTTAACATTTGCATCTAGTTACATTTGTAACGGGAAGTTTGCATAACTTCCTGTTCCCACACTCTAGCATTATATTATCTTCTTAACTCTGTTAAGTACTGTGTACAATATGCAGTAAAGGTCTTTTACGTACTTAAAGTACTTTAGTGCTTCCTAATAATAACAGGAAATCAACACATACCAATGTAAAGATGAATGGAAAGTTGCCCTCCCTATTTAGACTGTAACCTATCTTGTAGCTGCAATGCTTTGCAATGCTTTGTGGTCTATTTCCTGCTCCCATTGATGTAGAAATAAGAAATCGGTTTCACTTTCTCCCATGAATTCCTTTGTGATTGTTGAATGTCAGATTGGCAGCAAAATCCTGCTCTGCTGTGGTAGCAACGTTCAATGTATCACATGGTCTGTTTGGACTCTTGTCCTCATACCCATGAAATAAAGGGACAGAAAGTACAAGAAGCTTTCAGATGTTTCAGGGAGGTTGTTTGCTGTATTTTCAGACTCTGGCTGTGTGTTGGTTGCCGGCTGGGGGGAAGGTGTGACATCAAGCTGCCTTTACCTTTGTTTAGAGACACAGAGGGGGCTCTGTCCCATCACAATGGGACTGAGAGACCAGTGTGTGTGTCCTCTGTGTGTATGTGTGTTCCCTGTGTGGGAGGGGTGGTGCTTGCAGCCACACCCAGACTGATTGGCTGAGGCCACACCTCACTGTGGAATCCACTGGAACCAGGTCACATGTCAGCCTGTACAGCTGTACAGAGTCTGTGTCTGCAGTCCCAGGCAGAACCAAACACTGCAAACAAATAAAATCACTGGCAATATCACAGTTGGAAAGTCCAGTTATTATGTCATTTCGGAGCTGACTTGGATTTTTCTTCATGGCTTCTCTTAACACTGGATTTGGGATTAATAAAGGAGGAAAATCAGCAATGTATCAGTGTTTGTTGGTTGACAGATGTTTTTAAAAAGAGACACATGACATATTGACTATAAGCTGTGGAATAAAATGTGAAACCCACAGGTTTTCAGTATATTAACCACAGAGCGCTCATAAATCAACTGTGTGTAAGTGACGCATTAGAAATCTAGTGAGAGAAGTTGTGGTTCCAAACTACAGCAGATAGGCCGACATTTTATTTCTGTGATCTAATACGATTACCCCGCTTATAACTTTTATATTTAAATACTTTCTCTTTTAACACCAAAAAGGGAAACACACCCGGCATATTATGTGCAGTAAAATACTCACATGCATTATTTTCTATGCTTTAATAAGTAATAACAGTATGTAGTAGTCATAACTAGTCATATTTGTTTTTTACTATTGAGTCAATATTATTTATACAAGCATATGGATACCTGAAACCCATCATCGTACGGTAGATGGTGGACTTTAACCACATTTCCCATGATAAGCAGTGAGTTGTACAGCAGGGTTGCTGCTGCAGACAGGAAGCAGAGAACTAGTTTGTGTATTAGAGCGTCTGTTGCACCGTGAGAAAGATAGATCACTTCCTGGTTAATCAAAGGTAGTTTTTTAGGCTACTCCATAATAATTAACCTGTTTCAACTAGTTTTTTCAATTTTTTTATGTCAACACAATTTTTTAAATCAATGCATTTGAATGTTAATATACCGAGTGCTGGTAATATGGTCCACTGAAGTACTTTATTTATTTTTTTTAGAGTGCAACAAACATGTCAGGTCCACATTCGAGACCCAGAATCAGAATCAGAATCAGAAACACTTTATTGATTCCCACGGGGGGGGGATATTTGAGTTGAAGTTGTGGGCGTTCAGATCTCACAAAGTCAGATTTCTTTATAAAACCACGAGTATTAACAATTCCACAGAAAAGTCCTCTGTGACCACATTCGCATCAGCAAGATCAGTCTTCAAACGGGAAGACAAAAAACTAAGAAGTGGGAGAGATGACATCTTAATTTACAACTTCCGCTAGTGTAGATCAGCAGTGTTCAACCCGTGGGTCATAACCTTGCGCTGCGTCACAACATGGAGACCAGTGGGACTAGATTAGATTAGATTATAACTGATTTCTCATCAGTCATTTTTCAAGCAGAAATGCCAGTCTCCGTTTCAGCTTCTCCTGTGTGAGGTTTTGCTTCTTTTGTCTGTGTTATATCAGTTAATAATCAAATATATTTTAGTCTTGGACTATTTGTTGGTCAAGACAAGAAATTTAAAGACATCTTTTAGACAATTTATGAGCTAAATAAGTAGTCAAAATAGTTGTTGTTGGCTCGTTTCCCACTGCCTCATTAAGCTTTATTTTCCTTTATTATGTCTTATAATATACTGTTGTCGTTATTATGGACAATATGAATATGCTATTAAGTACTGATTGCTTGTAAAAAAAATATATATATACTATTACTAGTATATATATAATATATACTGCTGATCAATGTAAGAGGGCTGTCAGGTTAATTCACCCTTTAATAACAAGTTTATTTCTTATTTATTCTAAATAAGCTTCACTCTGACAGGGTATTAAACCTCTGCTCTTCACTGGTGTGTCCATTACACAGAGTATTAAAACCTGTCAACTACAGAAGGCTTGCTCAGATCCCTTCTCTTCTCTACTTCTTCTTTTCTGATTTGAATAATAATTTTGAAACTAAATTTTAGACAAAGTTGTCGCATGGTTTCCTGTGTTTCGACAAAATGTAACATCCGAGAACTTGGGCTTTTGTTGAAATTTATTTTTTATATTCTTGAAAGGAAAGCACGAGGAAAGTATTGTGTTGGTATTGGCACAGAAACCCAGATATCATACATATATATTGTCAGTGCTGACACATTTTCAAATGATAACCAGCGCTACACCTCACAGAATATTGAGGACAAGATATGTTGAAGTTTAGAGGAAACCTTCAAGTAGATGATTTACATCTGTAGATTTAACACTATTAATAACTTCTCATACAGCTAAATTTGTAGGAGTACTAGTAATTCTCAGAGTACATTAAAATGTGTGAGAAAGGAAGTGGACATGGTGAGAAAATGGAGACAGAAAAGAAGCGAAGGGGTGTGTACGTTGCTAGAAGTGTGTGTCGAGTCCCTCTGCCTCGGCGCTCCCCACACCTCTCTCTCTCTCTCTCTTTCTGTGTGTGTGTGTGTGTGTGTGTCTCTCGCTCGGCTTCCAGAAAAGGGTGTGTCCGCCTGCTGCTGAAAGGGAGGGAGGGGTCAGTTCACGGCTACTCCTCCCTGCTCTCTCTCTCTCTCTCTGTTATTTCTCTTTCGCTCTCATTCCCTCACTGGCAGCCTCAGGATTAGGCCTTTGTCTCTCTGCCTCCTCTGTCTGTCTCTTTGCCTTAATTTTTCTTGTCTTTTTTCAAACAGAGAGTGTGCTAGTGTGTGTTTTAACCCCCCTTCTGGTAGATTTTTGAGAGGAGGGGTTTTCTTTAGCCAGCCTTTAGAGCAGAGGTAATGCTTGTTGTCATGTGTTTTTTTTCCCCCCTCCCAATTCTATTTCCTGTCTTGCTTCCTCTCCTACCTGTCTTCCTCCCCCACTTCCTGCCCTCTAATCTTTTCTCCTCCCTTTTTTCACATTTTTCTTTCTCCCCCTTGCTTCCTTCACCCCCTTGCCCATTTTACTCCTCATTCTTCAAATCCTTGAACAAATCCCCTCCTTTCACCCTCTCCCTCTGTCCTGGAAGTTTTGCCTTTTTTTTTTTTTAACTTTGTTCTCACCATCCTTCCCCTCTTTTTTTCCCCTGCCATTTTCCCCACCCCCCTTTTTCTCTCCTCAACTACCCCCCTCATCACCTCCCTTTCCTCAGCCCCTTTCTTCTCCTTCCCTACCTTCTGCTCTTCTTCCTTCTATTTTCAGGGATCCCTCCATCCTCCTCTCACCTTCTGTCTCTTCTTCTCCTCCTCAGTGCCAGTCGACTCCTAAGCAGAAGAAGAGTGCTGTCGGCGCCCAGAAGAAGCAGAGGAGCCCGGCCAAGCAGAGCGCCCTGACCCAGCAACAACCGCCGCCACCGCCGTCATCATCACCGCCGCCGCCCGCATCCCAGGAAGAGGAGGAGAAGGAGGAGGAGCCGGCGACCAGGCCTCGGCCGCCGCAGGGGGAGGAGGAGGAAGAAGCAGGCGAGGAGGAGCGAGAGGAAGTGGCGACACAGTCTGTGAAGAAGAAGGAGGAAGTGGAGGAGGAGGAGGAGAAGGAGTGCGAGACAGACATGCCCTCTGTACAGATCAAACCAGAGCCAGAGGAGATGGAGTGCACGGTGAGAAGGGGCAGGCGGGGAAGATTGATTAGAAGAGGGTGGGGGGATCTGTGGGTGAATAAGCAGGAGGATTGGTGGAGCAGATGGGTGGATGAGAGTCAGGTGGGTGTGGGCAGGTGTGGCCGCCGACTCGCATCGCTCACGATCAGACATGTTTGATCACGCCGGATTCACACTCAACACAGGCGGGATTAAAATCAGACGGGCGCAGGAGGAGGGTTTTTTTTTTTTTTAATGCTACTAATTATCTTGGCATCAAGAAGATTTAAAAATGAGCCAGTGATTAATGGAGTATTAATTAGTCAAATGATACGACTCTCACCTCTCTTAGTGTTCCAACTTTAGTTTTTAGTTATATTCAAGAATGAACTTGCAACATGGCAGCATGTGTAAATCAGAGCTATGGCAAACTCCATTTTACAGAGGAGTTCTGGTTCATTACCCCACTGGCCTTATTCTCATAATTTTGGCCGTGGTTCCTTTCTGTAGTAATAACAGTTGACCTAAAGAGTGAATAATCGCTAAAGGTGAAGGTAAATGCAAGAAACAGGAGTGGTCAGAAGACGCCAAACTGTGCATTTTAAACTTCCATCACAGCTCATATATACTGACTTCCTGTGTCAACTTTGACCTACCGTACTTGCTGTAGTTGTGCACATACAGTTTTCCTGTGTAAGGAGGGATTGCTATTGCTCATTGTCAGTTTAACCTTCAATAATCTGGCTGAACTATTGGCTTGTTTATAACCTGTCTCATCATTTTCTTTTTAAATTTTGTAATCTTCTAGCATTGTCTTAGACTTTTAAATCAAGTCCTTTATATCTGTTTAAACAGACAAAACAAATCCTAGTTAGTGGATCAAGATGTTTTATCTGATGGGTTTTCAAACCAAAAAACAGTGTTAAAAACAAGGAGCAGTCTTAGTGGGCATGTGGTGTCTCAGGTAGTATGGAGATGTTGAAACACAATACAGGAAGTCCAGTTTGAGTAACAGATTGACGCGTTTATTGGCGTAGCAGATGCCTACACTGTACACAGCAGTTTCTAATACTATGAGGAAGGAATTTACAACTCTGCTGCAATCCTTTTATCTTTCGGTGCCAATGATCACCAGGTCATGTTACAAAATAAGCTACCAGGAATGTGTATCATGTTGGGTGACATCGCTTTGCATGCGGGAAAAGTTTGCACTAAGTTCTCTTTTTTTGCCGGATGACTATAGGTGGGCGATATATATCGTTTGCGATAATATCGTCATTGTTGTTTTTACGATGTGCAAATTTCGAGTATTTTAATTACTTCGCCAAAAATATTGAAACGCGCGTGGAAACTCCTCACATCCACTTAATACACGGTGCAGCAACGCTCTCTACAGCATGGCAGGATTCAGTCACATGACTAGTGGGCCTACGTGATCACGTCGCCTCTTGCTAGCATCCTCCTTGCAACAGTTTAGCAGCACGTTGTGATGGTAGAGAGAAAATGGAACTCCTGCTGCGTCAATGCAGTGGTCCTATTCAAATGAATGAAAAGGCCTTTCCCATGCAGTGTTGTCTGTTTGAACGCAGTTTAACTAAGGTTTGACACTGATTGGCCTTATTTGGTTGCCTGACGAAGGTCCATTACTGAAACACTGTGTCATAATAAATTCAGTAATGAAGAATGTGAGTTGTGGCCACAACAGATCTCTTCACCTGCAGCGTGATGCTCAATATTCAGTGTAAACATGTCAGCGAGTTCTTTTTGTTATATCTCCTGAGCAAATTTGTTTGTACAAGGTCTGGTGTAGTTCTGCGGTTTAGTAGCAATGTGTGTTCTTTGTGAATGACGACTCCCAAGTATTTAACTGCGACAGCAAAGAAAGGTCAAGAGTGAGCTTCTGTTTCCTCGTCTCATACATGAAATTTCTATGTGAAATTACCATTTTTTAGCAGAACCAAACAAACTGAAATTTAATCAGTAGTTTTACACCTTTTCTGTTTCGTAATTTTAATGAAAATAGTTTCTTTGTCAATCCAGCTGACAGACTCTTAAAAAACAGGGAGTGCCGGCATTTTGACTCAGAATAGATGTTGATTTGACAGCTTGCTTCAAGATATTAAAAACATGGGAATTAGCAGCCTGCTGAAAGCTGAAATGATGCCTCTACCAGTCATCTTGAGAAATTGTATCCTACATACATCAAATCAAAACAAACTCTAAACTGTTCTCCTTGAACTTGTGTCCCGCTGTCATACTTTGAGGACGTTTTGTTTAAAAGGAACTGTCAACAATGAGTGATTTGTGATAAGCCATCCCACTGACAAAGCAATGATATCACGTTGTTTCTTAGTGATTGTTTCACTTCATCAAGAATTTCATTTTGGAAAATTATATTTCACGGTGAAGGAAGTTTCCTGTGAAGACAGAGGATACAGAGGAGGAATGAAAGGGGAAGGACCGAGTGAAATGGAAATTCTGGGTAGTGGATTAGTGGGCGGAGCACAGAATGAGGGATGAATTGATGATAGATCGAGATCTGTAGATGAAGTGAAGGAAGTGCCAGAGCGAAATTGATGGAAGAATGACTGGGGAGATATATGAAGGGGGTGGGTGAGCAGGACAGGAGGGTTAGGAGGGATGGATGGCGTGTTTGTGAACATCAGAAAGAGTTTGGTGATGGTTGTGCTGAAGGTCTGATTCTTTTGTTATCTTGAAATGTATAAAAGTGGTATTGTATGGTCCCTTCATGCAGTTTCTGTTAGTGAAGCAGTTTCCTTTGTTCAGCTATGGCGACTATCACAAAACATGCTTATTACCCAAATACTGCTTCTGCTCATTCCAAAGCAAATGAGAAACACCTTCATTGTCCTCAGTAACTGCTGCTGCTGGAGAGCCTTTGAGCAAAGCATTTAACCCTCTAGAACTATGGGTCCGCAGTAGCAGTGAATGAATGAATGGAAGGTGTGATGATGTGAGGCGAGGCAGAGGCAACCGCTTGTATACCCTGTCAGGCTTCTGTGGATATTTAAAGATGATGATGAGTCTCTCTGCTCTGTCGATGTAATGTCAGGAAAGTGAGGGAGTAGTAAGAGCAGGACGTCCTGCTGTTGCCTGGAAACGATTGATGGGTAGCTGAAAAGACGTAGAAAGTCCTAAAAAACACTCAGACTACGGACAAACACTTAATTGCTCTCATCGTGTTTTGACATTTGTGGTTTTGCATTTCAAGCAGCAGCGTTGACCTTTTGTTTGCTTTAGTCCTGAGTGACTTCCAGGGAGAGCATCAGGAGAACGAGATCCATGAAACAAATAGGGAGGAGGTCAGAGGTCACAGCAGCGTCAAAAGCGCCCTGACAACTGAGTGTGTGAATCATTTTGAGGATAGAAGCGCCTCTCGAAAACTAAACACCCTCGAAAACCTACCCGCCATGTCGCCCCGGCAGTTTTATTTCTCAGGATTGTACTATTAATAATAAATTGAGCTAATTTGGAGTGTAGAGCTGCATCTTCTGTCTTGTGATTTACACCGAACCAAGGAGTTTCACTGAAGCAGGGGAGTGCTAGAATTTTTCAGTCGACTCCTGTGTTTTCTTTTATATATGACTTTTTATTATCTCAGATATATACCTGTCTCAGAGGATTTGAGCTGTGTAAATATACATGACAGAATGTGTGATCGAACCCCTAAATTATGGTCGGACAAGGCAATCTTCATAGCAAAAGATTATAATACTGTTTAGTTATTAAGTCCCCACTGCTACATAAACATACAGTCTTGTGTTTCATGCCAGGTAACAGTGTTAGTCAGCCTCCTATAAGTTGCCTATGTCAGTGATGTATCTATTGTTTAGTTTCTGCTTGTAAGGAGTGTTGATCTTAATAATAATAATAATACTTCTGATTTGGTAAATGTCACAATATTCCAAATTTTACAAATGATGAATTTTTTTTTTACCTGTGCAGCAACATTTTGGATTTTGTTTTATGTCGCTTTGATAACTGAAATCTCTTGTTGTTTCCAGTTTTTCCTGAATTAAGAGACCTGTCAGTCCGCTTGATAATGATGGGAGGTTGCAGGTTAATTCCTTTGCTTACATTTTATTGTTTGATTATACCTTTAGGAATTTAAATTGTCTTCCAAAAGGCCACATTATGTTGTTCAAGAAGTGCTCACGGATGCACGGTTAATTGGGCGGCCTCATGGCTATCAGAAGACAAAAACCTGCTGATCTGTTGTAGCTTCCCATCCTGGTTAGGGACGGTGTGGCTAGACTTAATGAATGCTAAATAAATATAATCATAAGTAATAAATACTTTGGGAGTGTTTGCATGTTGCCCTTGCTGAGCTTACTGATTAGCAGCGCAGGCATGTTGCTACACCTTTGACAGTTCTTACTTCATTGTTTAGTTGATAGGTAGATCCATGTACCCTGTTATAATCCGAGACAGAAGAAGGTATAGAATAAGAAGGGCGTGAGAAGTAATGATAAGGTGAGGCCATTTGGAGTCACAGGCACGCAATGGCAGCCATTATCCCAGCCAATGTGCTGAGGAAGGAGGGGAAGGGTGTTGTCAGCTGCTGGGGAGGATGGGTGAGGTATGAAGAGAGGAAGCTATAGGAAGTGTAAGAAAAGCAGAGAGTGAAGAGAAGATAGGGAGAGGAAAGGAAACACTTTGGTGGCGAGGAGAAAGACGAGGAAAGAGTGCAGATGGAGCGAGGAGAGATAGGAGGGAAGGTAGAGAGGTTGAGGTGGAGAGGGTGTGGACAGCCAGATAAGGAAAGGCTGCACTGCAGGATTATGACTGACGTACATTTTGTCCTCCCGTATTGCCTTCAATGATTTTGTCTTTTCAGAATGTTGTTGTCCCTGTTGGCCAGCAGCAAGGAGACGGAAACCGATGCTGGGTGGCTTTCATTAGGAAAGCTTACGATGCTAACAGGCCTTAGAGAAACTGAAGGGCAAATGGACAGATGGACTTTTGTCTGTGGCCATAAAATCAATTGAGATATTTTTATATTTAAATTGCGTGTGGTTTCAGTATACTGTAGATTCATAACATATAGAATTAATCCAAAAATGGAACTATTTTAGGTGAAAATGTCAGGTATATTCATCCATCTGAGCGGTGTATTTGTTTATCTACCACCTTCACCTCCTGGGGAAGCAGAGAAACTAGTCCTCACAAGTACAAGTCCCCGGGCCAGTAGAAGACATTATGGAGGCTTCAGTCAGGGTAAAAGTTACGAACATGGGTTCAGGTTAGGTTTTGTTTAACTGTAGTGTATTTCAGCTCCTGACTAGACCTACAGCAATGATTGGAATGCAGTTTTTCCTTTAAAATCTAACTCAAAAATGTCAAAAACATTGAGTCCTTGTCATGTCAACTGTCTGTCTTTGACAGACACCTGTCAAGCCGACATTTTGTAATTCTAGAGAGGCAAACCACAATTTCTGTCAGTTAACAACGATGGCATGGCGTGTATTTTGTTCTGTTACTTTAATTGAAATGGCCCTTCATGTGCTGAGCAAATTGTGTGACACCACTGGACCCACAATTCTTAGTTACTTCTAATGCAGAATGCAGAATGCAGACTTATATTTGCATTTGTGATGGTATGTGAGAATGTGGGATACCCAGGGCTGGCTCTATTAGCAGGGAGTGGCATGTTTGGAAGGGGAGATAGGAGGTGAAGTTAAGTCATAAAACACCTACAGATTTGTGTACCTTTCAATGTGGCTCAAAGGCAGAATTTAGCAACATCATTTCAAAATTGTGCTCCCAGGTCACATGATCAGATGAAGTACATTTTTTTTAGATAAAAGCTGCAGAGAAAAAAGGAGAGTGAACAGGAGACTGAGCAAGGTCATGACAAACTTACCAAAATGGAGCTAGATTGAGTGTTTTTGAATCCCTTATATGTCTTTATTTAGGTAAAGTTTGGTTTAAGATTGGGTTTTGGCATGTGTTGCTTATAGTTGAGTTAAGACTGTACTGTCCAAGGCATGAACATATGTTCAGATTGGTCAAAAGTGAAGTACACTGAATTGTGGATGTGGAGTAACTGCATAGAAAGTTAATAGTTTGTAACCCTTAAATTAACCTTTGCTGAGGTTGATAAATTAAATAATACTTAACCAACTAGGACTCATTTTCGCTGTTGAAAGGAGATCATATTCAGTTACACTTTGTTAGTTTCGTATTCAGGAGCAGGTTGAGAGTTTTGACTTTTTGTGTCTTTTCTTGGTTTTCTTTTGTGGCCTGTTCTGATTCCTCTGTCTTTCATCTAGCATTATGGCAGTTAATGATCCAGGAACAACAGATTTAAATATGGCCGTTTATAAGCCAATCAGCAGCTAGTTTGACACAGAGCTGTGATTTTAATTTGATTTGCTCTTACTGCTGTGGTCAGCAAGGAAAGAACCCAAGATTTTGTACATTTTACTGAATTTACAGATTATTTCAGATTTGCTTTGACATACATTTCCATTGCTATATCATCTGTTCAGCTGATGCTCCTCTGTTGTTTTTGTTTTGTGCTGACCACAAAATAATTTACATAATTGACACAGAGTTGCATCATACCTGCCCAGACTTGTGCCAAAGGTCATGAAATACCTGCACAATCATCATTTGCAACATTTCCAACATGTTTTCTCTAGCAAATTATAAATCTGCTCTCACTAGTAAATAAGATAATACAGTCACCCGGCCATGATGTGGATTTCCATTTTCCAATAATAAAAGTGAGGGTTTCAAAAATGTGCTACCCGTCAGCTATTCATCTGCATACGCCCCAAAGGCTGGCATTCCCCAAGGCTCAATACTTGGACCTCTTGTATTTAACATTAACATGATTCCATTTGGTAAAATAATGTTAAACCATAAAATCATAATTATGCAGAAAACTGTATTAATATGTTAGCTCTGTCAGCAAGTGACAACAGTCCCATAGATTCTCCCACAATGTCGACTACAAAAACAAAGAGACACTAAAACAACTAAATTAAACACAACATTTTTGTTTCTTTCAATTTGCAGGTTTTTGAAAGTTAGAAATGCTGTTAGAATTATCTATAAAAACACATCTTATTCACTGTTGTGTGATTCTGCAATTATCAGATATTGATATAATTTATATGCAGGATTTTGTGTCTTTAAAACACAAAAAGATGAGTGCTGTCTTTTATAGCAGCACTCATAGAATCTTAAAAGCCCTTTGAATTCCACAAATGTTATGGTAGAAACATTGCAGGAAGAACACATTTATCTGCTGCTTTGAAGGCTATTCCACATTTGCAGTGATTCAGTTATTCATTTTTATTGACTGTCTCAGTTGATCATTTATTTCGTTGAACGGAAGAACAGACTGCCTGATAATGTATAGGAAGTGTATCATCAAGCTGAAGCACTGGGTGGCGAGGGTATGAAGGAACTGGTGGGTGCAGAGACTGGTCAATAATTGGACCCCATAAGAGCCAAAACGGTCCACCTGCTGATAGAAAAATAAACCCCTGACTGGCTGATTTAAAAACTCTCACACTTCAGAGAAAAAGCAGAATTATGTCAGTGTTCACATGAGGCTGTGGGGGTTTGGGGAGATGGGGGAGGGGCCTGGTATATGTGTGTGTTGTGTTGTGGCATGGTTTGGGTTAGTAAAGGGTGTGGGGGCTGGGTGGAGTATTATTACGTAAGGCCTCATTAAGCAGAGTGTGCGTGTGTGTGTGCTATGACCACACCTCTGTGGCTGTCTCGAACAGAGGGGAGTGGAGTTTCCTGCCCAAAGATAAAGTCTCCAGGAAGCAGATCCTCCTGGTATTCGCTCCTCTGGGAGCCTACAAACACTTAAACGCCTCACACCCCACTTAATGCTACATCTGTTGTGTTGATTCAAATTCACTATTATCACTTTTATTCTGACTAGTTTGCACCATCGCTGTAAACAAACAACAACAGTGGCAAGACAATTGTTTGCCGGTTCCGGCCTTTACATCCTTTATTTAAACAGGATGTAATATTTCTTAATAACACAGTCTGGATTCTTTTAATGACGAATGTTATTAACGGAAAACTATTTGTGTATGGTGGCCCCTAAGGACAAATACATCCAAGAATGAAATCACAAAAAACACAAAGAAGCAGCAAGGGAGGATCATAAACGAGCTATTTTAAAGGACCAGTGTGTGAGATTTATGGAAGAAATATTGGCCTTTCCTTGCTGATAATTGGCTCATGGTCTGTGTAACCAATAGATGTAATCTGCTGGTGGTCACACAGAACAATGTTATTTGTCAAGAACTTGATATTTCTTTATTTTCCATTCAATGGGGGACAATTTAAAGGTCCACCCAAGGAAATATGTAAAACAAACATCACAAATTAAGCTGGTTATATTGGGAGTCTCATTGTTCTATCTCTTGGAATGCTGTCATGATAAGCAATGTGTAACCTGCATTTCAAAATAACGACTCTGCAGTGAACTCAGTGTTCAACTAATGAATGTTTTCATTATCAGTTATCATGCGTGTCATTTTATCAGTCATCTAATAATAATTTGGGCTGTAAAATGTTAGAAAATAGTAAAAAAGTATCTAAAATGTTGTCATCGCATTGTATAAAAGGAATCCTCAGGTTTCTGACAGGTTTTCAGTCTTTCGACTTCCCGGTTGGCTTTCCGGCGTGTCCTGCTGTAGATTTATTCATTGGCAAATCTGGACACATGCAGTGCAATGACAACTCCCACAGGGATGAGAGTGCTGCAGTATTTATGCATTAATGGTTGTGGACAGAGTGCACACAGCATGAGTCCACAGTGGAGTGAGTGTTGGTTGACAATCATACATCAATGTTTTGGGGGGGGGGAGAAAATAAAGACGCTCAGATAAAAAAAAAAAGACTGTGTAAAAGATACGGCCACTGAGCAGTATAGAGGTGGAATGCCTTGCTCAAGAGCAGTTTAGCAGAGATGAAGAAAGTTGGTGGTAGAAAGAAAGAAGATTAACAGATAGTCAACTAGTGTTTGTCAGCGTGTCAGAAGAAGGTCAAATGTAATTTTGCGGTCTCGTTTCCCACAACACACACTCACAGGCGCACACACACACACACACACACACACACACACACACACACACACACACACACACACACACACACCCACCTTTTTATCTCCTATCATCTCATCTCCCGCCATCGTTCTTCTTCTGCTTTCTCTTTCAAACTCTCACACTTGACTCTCTCTCTCTCTCTCTCTCTCACTCTCTCTCCTCTTCCTCTCTCTTGCCTTAATGAGATATGTCGAGGGAGGCTCTGCTTCCGCTCACCCCGTCACCATGGCAACCGCGGCTCTGGCGGGAGTTGCCGAAAAGACTGTGTAGCCTGACCCCCCCCCCACTCCTTCTCTTCCTCCTCCACCTTTCCAGACCAGCCCCACTTACACACTCTCTCTCTCTCTCTCTCTCTCTCTCTCTCTCTCTCTCTCTCTCTCTCTCCCTCTCTTTCTAGCTCGCTGCTTCAGCCAAAGGCGAACACACACACACACACACACACACACACACACACACACACACACACACACACACACACACATACTGAATACCTGCCAGCACAGCACAGTGAATAGCCCTGTAATCTCTCTCTCTCTCTCTCTCTCTCTCTCTCTCTCTCTCTCTCTCTCTCTCTCCCCCCCATCTCTCATATACACACACAATGAGGCCCTGTGTGTGTGTGTGTGTGTGTGTGTGTGTGTGTGTGTGTGTGTGTGTGTGTGTGTGTGTGTGTGTGTGTGTGTGTGTGTGTGTGTGTGTGTGTCACTGATGTATGCACATAAACAAGTCAGTTGTCCTCCAGCAAACAGGAGCACTCATGCACAAAGACAGTCCACAACACACACACACACACACACACACACACACGCATTTATACAGTCACACACGTACACACACTCTGATACTCCCCCTGTGTTTGTGTGTGTGTGTGTGTGTGTGTGTGGAGAGAGAGAGAGAGAGCATGAGACATGAGAGGTTAGAGGCCTATTTGCTGTGCTTTTGCCAGGAGGGCTTTGCTAGCATGCATGTTAGTCAGTGTATGTGTGTGTGTGTGTGTGTGTGTGTGTGTGTGTGTGTGTGTGTGTGTGTGTGTGTGTTGTTTGTGTGTGAGTCTATGGTTGTTCAATCCATTCAAAGGACAGCACATTCACAATTTTGGGATGCAGAGAGAGAGAGAGATGATGTGAAAGACAAATGCAGTGCAGACACTGGACTGGTGCAGCTCCCTCTGCTGGTGCAAGATGATGATGTCATTGTTGGCAGCCCCACTTCCTCCGGAGTGGCGCTTCCTGGAAGTAAAAACAGCAGCTCTGATTGGGACAGGAAGCAGATACGACTCTGCTGTGTGCGTATTTTTAGTCAGAAATGATGTGAGTAACATGGAGTTGATTTAGTGATCAGCTGATTAATCACGCTGTCTGTGGTGTGCTGCACTGTGTCATCCCTGTAAAGAATCACCATACTTTTCCTCAGAGCAGATAATGTTTGTTCCAACATGCATATCATAAAGTGTCTGTTGTTGCATCTGAAGCAGACATACTCATTTGCAGCTACTGAGTAACAAACTGTGTTGGACACTCACACTGCAGATGGTATCGGTGCACTTCTGCTGCTGTGCACAGTTTTCACTTTCATCACTGCTTCCCTTCCCTTCTCACCACTGTTAAGTCATCTGACATCAGCAGCAGAAATCTCCATGTTAACAAGTCATTTAGTCTATTCAGCTCTAAAATGAGGATGTTATTACCAAGTGAAAAAATCTGCCATCTGTGGTGAGATAAATTCACCTGGTTCCAACACAAACAGACTGTTTCCCCGAGTGAAGCCGAGGCGTCGCGGGTGTTGACGTCGTCTTTAACGAGAATTACTGGTGTTGAAAGTTTCGCGGCCACAGTGACTGAGCCAAGATGTTTGCAGTTTCCAATTTATAAAGGTGATGATTGTGCAATAATTGATGGGTCTCTCCCTTTCTCCGCCTGAACAGTCTGTACTGTACAGTATATTCCACAACTGGATGCAACAAGTTTAGGAACATTCTTATTAGGTTAAAAAGAAGCTTGTTGGGAAACATAGGGAACTGATAAATGACCCATAAAGCAGGTTAACAAAGAACATCTTGGGTATGCAAAGATTATTTTTTTTTACAGTTCAATGTGGCAAAACCCTCGAATTACATAATAGAATAATATCAAGCAACCTCACTTTTTATTTTGTTGAATATCCAGGAAGTGGATACGCTGCTAGACAGACTTCAACAAGTGTGTGAGTGGATAGGGCGTTGTGGTACAAACAATCAGACAGGTTTTAAACAAGTCCAGTTTAGCCCTGTCATGAACACTATTCATTTAGAAGTGAAAACAAAGGTGAACAGTAATAGCATCCAGATTTGTTTGTTGCATTGTTGCTTAATCTACATTCCCTTGCCTCACCAGTAAAGCTCTTCAGCCCAGGTGGCTGTGAGGAAGAAGAAGTTATTTATTGACTGTTTTTGACTGTGTATTTGCTCTAACTCGCACTATAAATGCTCTACATCCTGGTTTCTCTTCTTATAGGCGCTTGTAACTGACTATATGCTTTTTCTATCTATGTGTTTTTCCCAGGGTCTACAGGGAGGGTGTTTTGCATTTTGTTGATTGCATAAAGCCCCTATACATTGACAATCTCATTAAATACTAATGGTAATCCTAATTGGTGCTTTATTAAAAACAACTGTTCTGTAAAGGTCTGCTAATTATGTCCGTATATGTTAAATCATGTACAGTGGTAGCAGTAATTACAAGCAGAATATACATAATATTATTCACTACAGATGCATAATTAGACTATCCTGGCCCTTAATTTGATTCCTCCATTTATCTATACCTATTTCCTACTCAGGTTGTCTTATCTTTTGGAAATTCACCATCAGTACTTTGATTAACCGCTTAACGAAAATGCTGAAATATATATAATATGTTTACAGTGTGAGGGTGACTGAAGGTTTCTTTTAATTAGGAAAAACTGAAGTTGCAGTGTACATCCATGTGCAATGAGCAGCTGTAATTAAAACTCAAGTAAAGTTTGCTTTAAGTTTGTCCGTGTGGGCGTTTGAGACAAACGAGTTACTAAGAACCCAGAAAATCAACACTGGCAGCTCCGATTAGGTAACATTAGCCTGAGAGTCAGCATTAGCACCGGCTAACAGAAACAGTGAGCTGTGCTGGGATCAGCCTGCTAACAGGTGGGTGAACCAGAGAGAGAGAGAGAGAGAGAGGAGAGGAGATAGGCTACGGGTGGGGCAGTTGGTGTTTCATTGGGTGGGTCAGGCTGTAAGGGGTGGAGCTGCATATGTGTGTGTGTGTGTGTGTGTGTGTGTGGGTGCTGGGCGGGGCTGCATGCTTTGTGGTTAATATCTCCCCCAGCTGTTGTTTTTCGCCCTGTCTTTATTATAACGTCCATATCTGCCTTCACACTCTCTGACAGTCACACACACACAGGATATTATAGCATAAAGTGCATTCATTTACAAATTCAGCACACATGTATTCCCCCCCCAAAAAAAAAAAAAGAAGTCACAACACTGATGCACTTCCAACAAACCAATACCAGTGGTGTCTCCCTTTCCCTCTCTTCCATCTCTCATCCTTCTTTTCTCTTTACCTTCCCTCTCTTCTGCCGTCCTCTCTTCACCTTTAACATATACCAACAGTCACAGTATTGTTTGTCTCACCTCAGGACCTATTGATTTCTTTCTGCAGAAAAAAACAACAACAGTGTCAAAGACTGAAAGCCTATTAGGCCTCAGTGGAATTAAGTTTTTACTCAATGTCTACCATCCTGTTTCTGTGGGTACTGTTGGTGGTGGTACTGTGGTGAGTTTTTTTCTTTTTACCGCACAAGATCATATTCCACCAAGGCTTGGTAGGCACAGCAAGGGTAGTGTTACCAGGTCTGTAGTTGGTCCCCTTTGTCACCATCTGGGCACTAACTTTTGGCAGTTTTGCTCCAGATAGGCAGGAACCTGTTTGCATTTCCATGGTATCTGAAGAACCGTTATGATTTGGAATATTAGACTGATAATTTGCAGGTGTTTGTCCAAGTTGAGAAACAGAAACACATTGTCATTCTGTTGTTTTTAGGCATTTGCGTCACTGTGTGATTTTTAAATTAATGTTGGAAATGAGAAATGCAAATGTTAAAAGAGTTTTTTTTTGTTATTTTCCAGCTTTCGTGCATAACTACATTTATTTAGCGAATAAAATATTCAAATGCACTCTCCAGTCACATCACTATTTAAAAAAAGAAATGACATCCTTCTACTCCTAATATTGATACTCGCAATGGTGTGGCAGCAAAGCTTGTGTTTGCCAGCTTTGATATTCAGCACTGCAGACTTGAGTTAATAGTTCCTGGGCCATTAGGAAGTCCCTACCTCAGGAGGAGGAACTTTTTGTTAGGCAGAACTACTGAAACTGAACTTAGTTGCTGTGGTTTGTACTGCTGAAGTAATAAGTAATCTATTGTATCAACAGTTTGTGGAAAATGCCCTGCGACGGATAAGAGACAACTGTGACTAACTTTGTTAAACAGAATGTTATCTTCATCCATCGATCCAAGTCCTGACATGCGTATTATCATTTCTGTTTCATATTTAGGCAGACTGGAAAACTTTATGCAACATTGTGTAAAAATTGGTCAAACTTTTCTTCCACTTACCGAGGCCTGCATGCCTTTGATATCAGCCGCCTTAAAAAAAGGTTTTTTTTTTTGGCATGTTAGGGAGCAGATTGTAATGCTACTACTACTGTACTGAAAATGTGTATTATTCAAATGTAATTTCTTAATGGGACTTTGGTACAGGACACCATTTGTATAACCTGTCATAAATAAGTGAATGTGGCTGCTGACAAAGGTGTGTTGATTGGTCCTTCAGTGCTGCCATATTAAACGATACCCCTTTAACCCTTTGTTAAACCGACACCATCACATAACCAAAACACGCAGGCGCGCTCGGTGACGCAGTGACCTGGGTTACTCCCTGGCTGCCGATAAGACCAAATTGGGAGAAAACCGGAATGATAAAATCTAAAAGCTGCCCCTCACATGCTCTGGATATTGTGCTGTAACTATACATAACCATGGCCTTCTGTGGGCACATGAGGTTACTGATAGGAGAGCTGTTACTTCATAAATCACTCATTACTTTATCTGTATGAGACCCAGTGTGAGTACAAGACGATTAAACTCCTCTGGACAGATTATGTCTTTCTCTCTGCCTGGCTTTCTCACCACTGCAGTCACAGCTGCTACCCGCTTCCATTCAAGTTAGAGATCACATGAATTAACTGCAAGGCGAAGACTGGATGACCCATTTTATGGTAGAGCAGTTGAACTGAGAAGTGCAGGAAGGGGGAGAAAGGGAATACTCCGGCGAGCTCCAAGTCTAGCTCAGCCAGGGTTTCTTCATGTTGCGTTCAGACATGTTAAGTTTGTCGTTTAAAGGGCTGAATTGTGTTCCAGCCCTTGCGGATTGTTGTGATTATTTCAGAGACAGTTAGACAGCCCTTTGCTGTTGTCTGAGTCATAAACTTCAGGTTAGGGTTTCAAGTGTACTTCAATTTCTTGCTTTTGTGTGGAAACAGAGATTATCTTTATACTAACTTAGCTGGTTCTTAAACCGGTGCTATTCAGGATTCTTGCAACCTTGGTGTGTTTCCAGCAGTTTGAGCTGAACCATAATGTAATCAGGAATGTATGTATCATCAAAGGAAGGTGTTGCACAACGGAAGTAAACAGTAGTAGCAAGATGGCGGATCATTTAACCTGCTAGCTTTCATTCTGTTGTTATTACATTGTTTATCCACAAATAAAAAAAAAAGATGGATCAGTTATTAATGATCATTTATTTCCAACCTGTAGAATATGCAACAAACATACATACGTTTGTGACAGTTTTAAGGTAAAGCTGGTTGTGTCACTGGCTGAAAATGGACCATATTTTAGTTTTGGTAAAACAACCCAGTGATTTATTTTTAGTGTGCAAGATGATTTACATGGCAGGCGTGTGCAGGTATTAGATTAAATTACTCAGTGTCAGTGTCAAATTCATGTGTGCTGATGGGCAAACAAATCAAAATCTGAAGCGTGTGACTGTTTAAATGTCACAGTTTCTTTATTGGCGATAGAGAAAGGGCTCAATTGTATTGTGACCAAAGCGAATCACAAAATGTACTTTGGTTAATCTTAACTTTGCTCCTTAAAATCCACATGAAAATCCTCCTATCAGAAAGTTTCTCCCCTTCCTACTTCCTTCATTTCTTCTCCCTAATTCTGTATCACAGATCACAGAGCCTGCAGGAGTCCAGCGAGGTTTTTCTTTTCTTTTCTTTTTTTCTAGCGGAGTTTAGCCTCTCATCCTCTTCTTTTGGGGATTTTGCAAAGAGTTGTGGGTTTAATCTGAGCAACCGTGAAAAGAGGAGAGGGGAGGAAAAAAAAGCCCCCTAGAAGAGAATGGAAATATACGAGAGTGAGTGGGTGGAAGTGAAGCCAGCGAGGGATGAGAGGTTGAGGTTGGGGATAAGCAAGGGTGTGGTTGATGTCATGAGCGAGAGATGCTAGAGGGAAAGGTGGGGGTGTGGGAGAGAAAGGTGAAAGAGGTGTGGTCATGGCGGAGAGAGAGAGAGAGAGAGAGAGAGAGAGAGAGAGAGAGAGAGAGAGAGAGAGGGAGAGGGAGAGGGAGAGAGAGGTGGGGGCTGAAGTGATGGAAAGACGAACGGACTGGGAGGGGAAGGTAAGGGAAGGGAGTTGGGTGGTGGGTGGGGAACGAGTGGAAAACACAGAGTCAGCTGATAGCTCCCAGTTTCCATGGCAACGCTAGGCCTTTCCCACCCACTCTCTTCTCTGCCTCATCCGCTTCCTCACTTCTTTCACACTTCATTTTTCTTCAGGTTTTTTCTTCTTTTTGTTTTTTTTTGGGAGGGCTGTCTCTATAATCACATTATGGCCATACTGCTCCCTTTTTCTTCCTCTTTCCTCCCTCATCTCCTCTCACTGGCTTTTCTTTCCTTTCTTTATCCCCTTTTTCCTTCCCTTTTCGTTTCCTTTCCTATTTATTCGCCAGGATAGGATCTCCTTTAACTCCTTCTTACCTCAGCCAAGTTTGTTCCGTTTGTATTCATGAAGAGAAGGAGGATCAACATTAGAAACACAATTCAGGGTGTTTCTGGAGTTTTGAAAATCCCAGTCAGAATAGTGAAACTTTGACAAGAAAAAGTTGTTCACTGAGAAGGATTACCAATTACAAGCAAAACTCTTTGCAAATCTTCTTGGAGAGAAGAAAAAAAGGGTTGCCAGGAATGCCAGAAATCATTCTACATCTACTAAATGTGACATGTAGCAACCTGTAAGGCACTAGTAACCAAGATTATTTGCATATGTAATGATAGTTGACTACAGAAGGATGTTTACCGACCTTCATATTTGCACCTTCGTCCATCATCACTCAGCCCAGCCTCCAGCTGAACTGTGTGACCCGATAAGAGGGCGTAGCGGAGACTCCACCCTCTCCTCCTCACCCAGAGCCAAGCTCTGCTCATCTGAACTGGAAGGAGGCCAAGTCCTGGACTGGAAGCTCACTGCTGCTCCCTCTCTCACTCCATTTCTCCTGTCTCTCTTTCACTTTTCCTCTTTTTCTTTTTTTTTTTTAACTCTCTCTCTCATAGTCAGTACCAGTCTCTCTCTATACCCGCCCAGCCCTTCTCTCTCGGTCTCTCACTTTCTCCCCCACCTCCCCCCACAGTGTCCCACACAGCAGCCATTGTTCCCTGTGCTTTTCGAGCTACGTAGCAGCTGAGCCCTGGGTGGCTGTAGAGGCGAATGGGGTGCTGCGTTCCTCTGAGGAGGCTGAGAAAACTAGGGCGTAGCATGAAAAAGCCTGATGCAAGTTATATGAAAGCATCGATCCAGCATGAAGCAGCTCCTCAAAGCAAACATAGTCCGTCTTAATGGATTGAAAAATGTGTTGAAAGATAAACAGTATAAGGTTGAGCTGGTTTCAGAAGTATTGTTCCACACTGGAAATTCTCAATGTTTTCTTTTAATAGATATCTCCAATATTTCTCAATAGAGAAACACAGGAGTGTCATGGACAATTTAATAATAGGATCAGTTTTATACATCAGTTTTAATTGTTCCTGCTGTGTTTTGAGACATCAGTTTGGTGTGGCTGATGGCTCTAAAACACGTACCTTTGCTGCTGTGGCGACATGTCTCTAGTTCAATGTCACTGCACAGGAGAAAAGTAATGAAATGATTTCTGTTTTGGTGTATTGTGTGGATCCTGTTGGGTTTTCAAACAATAAAGCAACATGTGTCAGTTCTTTTGGCATGCTTCATTTAACTTTAAATACATCAGTTCAACTGATACACCCGTTTCCCAATCAGTCATATGCTATTATTTAAAGTGTAGAAATGAATGGCTTTGAGGGGGTTTTCTATCCTGAACTATATATTTCTTTGTGTGCAAGTTGATGTTTGTAATTTGGTTTTGTCATTAAAATACACAAAATATCAGTTTCAGCTTTCAATACAATCAGCTTTCTAAATTCCTCTTTCCTCTCCTCTATAGCAGGCAGATGTTGGTGATGACTGCTCGCAACCAACAGACCTGAAGGTGAAGATGGAGCCTCCGGTTTGCAAGACGGAGCCCTCTTCGCCCCAGCCGTGCCTCGCCGAGGACCAGACCGAACCGGTTGACCTGTCGCTCAACAAGCCCCGCTCCTCTTCGCTCCCCGCTTCTACGACAAGCACCACAGTTAACCCTGCACCCAGCAGTGCCATGACCCAACCCAGTCTGTCGGCTACACCAGTCCCCTCTGCGGTACAATCGATAGGCTCCATGGTAACTAAAACTCCTACTTCCTCCATTGAAGCTGATGAACAGTGAACTCAAAAGGGTTAGAGTGACCAATCATATTCCCCTCCTCTTGCCCCCCTAGGTCCTCTCTCCAGGCTCTATCTTGGCCACTCAGGGCGCCGGGGGCCAGCAGATCCTTCACGTCATCCATACAATCCCCTCGGTCAGCATGCCCAGCAAGGTGGGCCAGCTCCAGACCATCCCTGTGGTGGTGCAGTCACTGCCTGTTGTCTACACCACCATGCCTACTGATGGCATGGCCACAGCAGCCATTACAGTGCCACTCATAGGCAGTGATGGGCGCTCAGAAGGATCTGGTGAGTGGTGCAATAAAAACATCCGGTATGATACCATATGACAGCGGTATTACTCATATGTTGCTAATGCAATACTGCTACTAATCTACCTTTTCGTGACTCGCAGTGGCGATCTATCGATTTCAACATGTTCTTGGACAAACTTCAATTTGTCCAATACTTAAATTGGACAAATTGTATATTGAGACTAATGTTAACATTGCATGCTGACATGCTAACAGCAATTAACGTTGGCATGTTACAACACAACAACTGATTATCAGATGGATTTGACAGGTTGTTTTCACTTCATTACTCAGCCTTACACCATGTTCATGTTGGGGCATTTGTGTTTTTTTGCAAAAGAATAATCAGCTGTGAAATAATTTTCAGTTGACATCTGGTAGCTGTTGCTAGAGGCAGCTAACTTAATGAATATGCTCGTTTAAGAGTTGCTATTTCTGTAAGTTGACTAACACCAACCTGTATAGCTGCGTCAATCAGATTCACAGTTTCTGACTCTGGTACAGGAAAACAATGTCCCAATTCTTTATTCCGCCTTAAAAGCTCTGATTGGCTCGGTTTGTTTTTCCAACTGTGGAAGAAGCCATCAATGAAATAACGGAGATGTGGGCAGAAAATCAGAGATCTGGGACCAAGTAGGCTTTGCATATTAGCATGCTAACAGGCTCACATGATAACCATTACATACTTCGGCATTATTTTCCATATAAATCCAAGCACCAGCAGTGAATCGTGTATCAGTAAGCTGTAGGCATCTTTGTTATATTCAAACTTGCTCCTGCAATTGGCTACTTTACCTTCTCTTGTAAATTGGTGACACAATCTCCTTTGTGATCTACAGTTCCAGCTATTTAAAGATAATATTAATTAATAAATGATGCAGTAAAGCAGAGTTGAAGAGGTTTACCATTCAAATGAACAGAGAGTTGTGCATGCAGAACATAACTCCAGCCTTACTTCATATGTTCTATATTATGTCTCATACATTGTGTGTCCTTGATGTGCTGCACAATGGTGCCTCCCACACTACTACTACTACTACTACTACTACTGCTGCTGCTATGAGTGCAACTAATTCAATACTGCTGATGTCATTTGTACCACAGTATGCACTAAATGCTGTTTAAAAATCATACAGCCTCATACTCAGGGTAGGAAGGGGTTCAAGTCACAATTTAACATTATAGAGCATCTTCCTTTAAGGTCATTTGTATGTTGAAACAGGATGTTGGGACGATACATAACACACCGAGTGGTCGTCCAGTTAGAAAAAGGAAGGCAATTTAACATGGATGTTAGATTGCTAGACCTCTCCTCTCCTTTTCCCTGCCAGTTGTTCTATCTTTGACTGTCACACCCGCCATTGTTCTTCCATGGTTCTGTCACTCTTGCCCACACTGTCATTTATGGGGAGCTCTCGGTCTCAGAGGAGTACAGTGTGTCTCCCGAGGGGATATTGTGTGTGTTTGTGGTTAGCGGTATGTTAGACATTGACGTCTGCCTGCCTGTCTATCTTTGTGATTTGTAGAAGCTCTCCATATGTGCCAGATGATTGATATTTCCACTTAAATAAGGAAACTCGCGGAGAGAAATGTTGTGACATGCATCTGTCAATGTTTCATCAGCAGATTCCAACCTCTAATATGTTGTTAGGGAAAGTTCTTAATGTCTAAGTGTTCCTTTTCTGAGTAGGCAGAGGAACACAAGGTTGCTGAGTAACTAATAATCTGTCATTTTTTAACTTGTACCTATTTCTGAAGTTGTGCTCTTCAAACATCCTGACATTCTCTGACATTAAGATTAATGAGAGAAAGCAGTGGTAAAGTCTCGATATCGAACTACTCTCTAAAGTCAGAGTTCGGCCTCCTGTCATCATGTCAGCCGGTAGTCAGGAGCGCCTTAAACACGCCAAGCGATCAGGTCGATTTGCGTTAAGCAGCAGCAAATGGAGAGGTTAAAGGAGCTGCAATCCACCCCTGAGTAAACACCAGGGGCAGCTCGACATTTGCTCAGGCAAGCTGGCAAAACAGGCCTCCACCCCTTTGACAAACTGCAGTAAAGTCCCTCAGTAAAGTAAGTTTAGTTCACCTTGGTTTCTAATCTAAACCAGCACGGCCCTGACTCAGGAATGTAAACGAGGGAGGAAGTGACTCTCAGGAAGAATCTCCGCCACACAAACTGGCCTAAGGATGCTCTCAGACTGTTTGACCTCATCAGCATGTTCAATACATGCCAGGAGTTCTTGTGTCACGGAGTGTTATAATTTACATTCTTTACTTTCTCCACTTTGTCTCAAACAGCCTCTTCTACTTTACTTAATTTCCAGGCACGGGATGAGGAGAATGCTATATATATTTTCTCATGAGCATTCCTAATATTTTGTTCCCCACTACCGCCGCTCCAAAATCAACATAGAGGAAACACTGTTTATTATATGGTTGTTTTTAAATTGTCCTTGTGCCCATAGTGAGAGTAAAAGAACCATTTCTTTATTTAACAAAGTGCAAATTGACTTTTTTCTGTCTCTAAAGTGCTTTCTACTGATTTATATTAGATGCAGTCGCACAGAATACAGTGAAATGAAAACATGCTCAAAGTCATTTTTGTCACTTTTGACTGCTGGCATGATGCAGTACTTGAACCATCCCCATGAAATGAGCTCCTGAACCTCTTGGAAAAAAGTTCATGTTCATTGGTGACGTCCTGCTGCACTAATTCATATAACTAATAAGTCCACGTGCATTTTTCAACAGTCTCATCTTATACCTGGAATCCGACCTAATCCGTACCAATGGAAGGCATTTAGAATAACTTAGATAGTTAGATAGATAATAGAAATAGCCAATCTTCTCGATGATGATCTTGTGTACATATGTAGATCATATAGAGGCATCAGTATTAAACTGAGACTGTAGGTCTAAGTCTGATCCCTGACTATCTAACATCCAGCCCCAACATAGTGTTTCTCAGAGAATTACACCACATTAATTAAGTATGTTAATAACATTTCATTGGGGATTTTCAAGCTGTGTTTGGCAACTTTGCTCGTTTCAGTGGCTGTAAATGTCAGCAAGTGGTAGCAGTAATCTCTTGGTACTGAGGAGTGACTTAATACCTGGCTGAAAAGCAGCTTGTTTCACAGTCTCAGTCTCTTTTGTAACCACACCTTACAGTGATGCCTGTCCTGACACACCCTGGACTCCTACGTCAATGCTTGAGGTCAACAAAAATACGTTTTTTCAACTAGAGTCAAGGTGCTCTTTAAAAAATGATTCTGGTTTACAGCTTGGGCCTTATTTTTCTTGATTTGATCATCATTTTCTGTTGATATAATGACAACATCACTACAGCAAGGCAACTGTTAATGGAGATTACCTAAAATCACTGATGACACCTAAAATATTGGTAGGATGCTGGTCTGTAAACTGTGATTTAGAACTTTTTCTCTCTTCCCAATGTGTCTGGAAACCTCCGGGGGTTTGTTTAAAATCTGTCTGATTGTATTTCCCGCCCTGTCTGACTGCTTTTAAGTAATACTGCTGTGTTTCCAGATTCCCAGTATCATATTTATCTATCTGGCCAGTCTATATCCTCTACACCAAATGAAACCAAACAGATGGGTGAAGAACTTGATCTCACACATACAGTTAGCACAGTTATCTTTTACTCAGTTTCCTCAGAGGGATCATTCAAGTGCCCCCTAAACTGTTGTAATGTAATATCGTCTAATCTTGTGAGTAGGGCCAGGTGGATTCTGAGCGTTCAGTTCTCGTAGGCCATATTGAAAGTGTGTTTTTGTTGCTGCATTTCGGAGCCCGGGAGTGCTGTACAACGCTGAAAGGAGGCTCAGAAACAAAGAGTGAAGATGTGAGCCAGACAAGGGGGAGAGAGTGAGGGAGAAAGAGAGAGAAGGAGACGGTAACTTTGATATGTCCTGTTTCCTCTTGTACCTGCAGAGCGAACAAGCAGGAAGGCAGCTGACATTCGCTGTTCCTGTGCTGTGGTGTTGTGTGGGAGGATAGGTAGACGCAGATGGAGGAATGGAATGAGACTGGGGGGTTGGGGGGTGGGGTTGAGCATGCTGCAGGGGTGAGGAAGGATGAGGAGGAGAGGGTGCAGGGGTCGAGAGGAGAGGAGATGGGGTCGTTTTGCCTTTGAAAAAGAAAGGCTGCAATGGCGGAGGGGCGGGGGGTGGCTTAATTGTCTCCAGAGACAAAGAACACTTCTTTTGGTGTGTGACCCTCTCCATACCAACACACACACAGACACACAGACACACACACACACACACACACACACACACACAGATACTCCACCCAAATTCCTTGCGTCACCCTCCCAACTGCCCCTCCCCTCCTTGCTCTCTGCAGGCTGGGTGGACTTTGACCAGTATGGCTGCCACATTCCTGCAGATAGGAGGGGGGGGAGAGACCAGTAATTTGCACTTTTGTTTTCATTCATTATGTTTTCATTTTGATGCATAAATTGTTCGTTGTTTGCTCATGTCGTGTTTTCCGCTTTGGTAATATTGTTTCTGATGAGCAGCAGCCCATGAAATTGTCAAATTGTGAATTTAGGAGGAAAAAAAGAGGGAGCGACAGGGGAGTGAGAGACTCTCACTGACACAGGGAGAAAGGGAGGGAGAGAGAGAGAGGGAGAGGGAGGGAGAGGGAGGGAGTGTTGGTAATGTACCAATAGACTAAATAAATTAGTGCTGCTGTCTGATCCAGACAGATTATCTGACAGAGGATAACCTTAGAGTTGGCTGATAATTATTTGGAGTGATGTCTTTCCTGCACATGTATTCATTTGATCAATTGTGTGTGTAAAACTGTTGATTATAGCAGCTTTAAATAGCAAATGATGTGATCTTCTCATCCAGTGTAATCTCACACTGAGACCTGACTTTCAAGAGACAACAGGTCATCTTCCTTCTGCTTATTGGTTGAAGTGGACATTGATTTAAATGTCCAAAATGCCCAGCATTCGACAAGAAAATATCTAGTGAGCAATTACTCTCAGCTATGAAGAATTTAGAAGCAAGACCACAACTTTAAAAAAAAAGGCTTATCCTCCTTGGTGAAAACCCAGAATGTGTTCATATTTCTAACAGCTTGCCGAAACTTGAAGACAACCAGCAGAGGCTTCTGATAGCCCCGAGAGATTTGTCTCCCAGTTAATTGCTAATTAGCATTGTCTTTGAGTTCTGCAGAATTTTTTTTCATTAACATCTGTTCACATTTTCTTCTTCCTGCTTTTGACTTTGTAAAAGGTTGAAAGAAAATGAGAGAAAAAGGAAAGAAAGACAGACTGGTTGGACGAGAAAACTAAAACATGTTTCGGATTTTTGAGAAAGAGGAACGTAGAAACGATGAGACATGCAGGGAAATCCAGCATGGGCTTCTGGCCACAAATTTGATCCATCAATTCTGCAGCCTAGCACTAGACCGCACCTAACTGCACGCATGCACACACGCACACACACACACACACACACACACACACACACACACACACAAAAAAAAAAAGAACCTTTGTCTTGCTAAGTTGCTGGAATCCAGACATCGCTATTAAGAAGATATTAACCCCCTGCTGTTCTCTTCTCTTTCCACCCCTCCTCTTCTTCCTCTATTATCTCTATTCTCCAATTTTGTAATTTCATTCTCTTATTTATCTCTTTCTCTGGGCCTCTCATGCTCTCCATTGCCCTTCCTCGATCTCTCTCCATCCCGCTTTCCATCTGTCTGATTTTTAATTTTCTTCTCTTCCTATTCGTACCACCGTTTCCTTCCTTCCTTTCTGTCCCCCCCATCCTGTCCTCTCTGCAGTTCGTATTAAGCCAGGTTCAACGTCTCCGGTGGAGTATCAGAGTGACAGCGATGCAGAGAGCGGTACAGAGTCCGGATCGGCCTCCCTCAGTGCCCAGAGCATCGACGCCGGGTGAGTCCAGCCACAGACGAACACAACAAACAGATTATACTTAAGCACACTCTTTGATTTTTTTTTTCCCCCCCCACACCTGCGTGACTTTTATAAATCCAGACCTGAAAGTGGTACGTGCCTGAAAGAAATAGGACACACTGAAAGACATTTGCAGAAATGAATAAAAAAAAGCTGTGTTTACTGTAGGTTTCCTCTCAACTTTTCCTATATTTCGTCTCAACCAATCAGGGCTGGGGATCTTGTGAGTGTCTTCCTGAGGGCATATGCATTAACATGTAGGTGATGCAGTCCAGATTGCTGCAGTGGGATGGAAATACAAATGTGTAGCGTGTTGTAGACCCACATCGATGAGTATATTTACACAATAAGTCCTCTGAATTCTCTTTACTATATACTCTGAACATGTAACAAACTACCATTGTCACTACATTGAGTTTACTGTTTTATGGTTTGATCTGAAAATATGCCATTGTTCAGTTAAATTTATGTCAAATTTGAATCATTTCCTATGTTTATTCGAAGCCATTCTAACTCTTGCTTGAAACCTTAAATCAGTTGTTACCTGGACCTGAATGTCAACTTTTTTTTAATATGTTTTCTGAATGAAACTGCTGCTGAGGCCTATCTCAAAGTCTGCATCTACCAAAGATACATGTAGTTCCACTTATAGCCAGCGGGGGCAGTAACATGATGTAAAACACTAGCAACAGATCACTAAAAGAACAGAGGAAGAAGGCTGCTAGTAAAAAACTAAAGTAAACTCTAAATTTGACCAAAGAACACAATGTTCAATGTTCACAATGTTACTGAATGTTGGAGCGATTTCTTTAAGCTCATAACAGTTGTTACATTCTTCTGCATGTAACACAAAAAAACATGTTAAATATTGTAGTGTGTGTAATGTATTTTGGATAGAACCAGGCTAGCTGCGTCCCCCTGTTTCTAGTGTTTATGCTAAGCTAAGCGAACTGACTCCAGCTCTAACACACAGACAGAGTGGTATCAAATTACTCATCTCAGTCTCGGAAAGAAAGTGAATAAATGTATGTCCAAAAATGTTGAACTGATCTGGCAGTGTTGCTTGTTGGTAGGAAAACAGCACACTTAGAGCTGGATATGGCATGGACAGTCAACGTTGCTGTTCCAGTGGCCAATCGTGGCACAGCAATGGTCCAGAGAGCATTTCCTCCATAGCGTCTGGACTGTAGAACTGTTGACGGGTCATAAATATCATCAACTATGCGTGATGTAATCTCACTGTAAAGTCCACGATGTGAGTTGGCAGGGACAGTGAGAAAGACACTAATGCACAGCAGGGTTTCTGGGAAATGAGGTCTTTGTGTGGACTTCCCTCCCCTGCAGCCTCTTGACTAATTACATTACTGCAGCACTGCCTTGACTGGACACTTATATAACCTTATATAACCCTCTGTACAGCAGAACATACTGGAGACGCCCTGGCTGTATCACAGGAAGACGTGTGTGTGTGTGTGTGTGTGTGTGTGTGTGTGTGTGTGTGTGTGTGTGTGTGTGTGTTTATGTACTTGTAAGAGCCTTCACTGGCACACTAACCTTCACTCTGCAGCCTTACAAGTGAAAACCAATCAAATCAAATCACACTTTCCTTGAGAGGACCAAATGTCCTCAGTTATGAAGTGTGTAGCATGCGCACATACAGTAAACCTACAGTAATACTGTGTGTGTGTGTGTGTGTGTGTGTGTGTGTGTTTGTGTTTGTGTGAGTGTGTGTACTGTATGTCCGGTGTGTTTATTAGTAAATCAGGTCAGAGCTCCTGCCACACCCAGTGGGCGAGGCCGCCTGACTGTAACTGAAATTAAGGGTGTGGACGTTGACGGTTAGTTTAGTGCTGTAATCTGCTCTGTGTATGTGTGTGTGTGTGTGTGTGTGTGAGGGATACAAAGAGAGAGAGAGAGAGAGAGAGAGAGAGAGAGAGAGAGAGAGAGAAATAGAGAATGTTAAATGTGTTTAAAGTGAAGTGTGTTTGTGGGTATTTGTGTTCTAGTTTTTGTGATGAAGAGAGTGTGTGTGTGTGTGTGTGTGTGTGTGTGTTGCTGGGCAGGGCTGTCCCAGAACTGGGGTGTAAACATGGTTTCGTAATGCAGCTTGCCGTCACACCTCCTTGTAAAATGGCAAGGGAGAGACAGAGAAGGTTTTTTCTTTTTTTTTTTTCTAAAATCAACTTTATTTATATTGTGATTATTAAATAAATAGAATGAAAACATATAATTAAATCAGAATATCACAGTGCTGACAACTCGCTCAGTGAAATAGGAATAAATCAATAATATAAATATATAATGATATTAATTTAATACAAGAAGAAGGAGGGAGAGAGGTATTTGGAGAATGAAATGGAGAGAAAAAAGTGGATGGAGTTCAGTGAAACTCTCTCTTGTTTTGTATGAGGAAAGATGGGAATAAAAAACAGGAAGGTTGAGAAGATATAAAGGAATAAACAAGAGGGAGAGCGATCCAGTAAGACTGAAGTGAAAACTGTTGGGCAGCTGTGTTGGAAAAAAGTGTGACTCTCTGACGCCCCCCAGTGGCAGTCGTGTCACCTTCAAATGAAGCTGAACCTGAGAGACGAGTTGCTCTATTGTCTGATGATGAAACGCGTCACATGAATGAAGTACGGCAGGTCATATGATGAAAAACTGGTTCAGCTTTTATTGAGAACATACTAACATAGTGTGTAGTACAATGACACCATGATGGCCCACAGCAGGAGAGAAGTGCAATGTAAATGAATCGAGCAAAGGTTGAGCATTTTTCAAGAAGGCACTTTATTTACATATTAATGAAGAAAATTAAATATTAACAGTTGAAAGAGTCATTTGCAAACACAATATATTTTTTCCACTACAGTTCTATTCTTACTAGAGCCAGACTGACCAATAACTAAATCTGATACATAACGTGAAAAAAAACGTATTTAATTATTATTTAGTGATGAGTCATGAGTAATTAATAACCTCAATAACTAATGTCTGTACTACTATATCTCATACTCACACACCAATAACAATATATTTGTGATAAACTAACACTGACTGGTGATATTTGTTTAGGCAGTGTATCAGTTAGGCCTTAATTCTCACATTCCAACATCCTCCTGTTACACTTTAGTTTGTAATTTGGTAGTTACATTTTGGTCAGGTCTCTTATTTTGGATAGCAATGTGATGTATGTTAAAGTATTCAAATGGAGGGTCCAAAAGTCAAAGGGATGTGGGTTTATTTTTCACTCACTCAATCCTTTTTCTTTTCTCAGGTCGGTTATGGACTTAGAGCCAGTCGATCCAGATTCGCCAGACATCAAGAGGAGGCGGATCCACATGTGTGACTATGAAGGCTGTAAAAAAGTTTACACCAAGAGTTCCCACCTCAAAGCCCACAGGAGGATACACACAGGTGAGACCTGCCAGCACAACAAAATCCTAAAAAAGCAGTTCACCGAAAAAAGAGTGGTTCTTCTACTTTTTAAGTTTTTTTCTGAACAATTGAATCCCTCTTAATCCCCTTATTCAAATACCGTAATGTAGTTTAAAAAAATAAAATAAATAAGCCATAAAAAGATGTGACTGGTTCATCGTATTGTGGTGGGTATTTTCCAGCAACACAAAAGCAGGTAAAGCTGTGAAAAGCTACGTGCATTTAGCTCTTAAGACTGGAAAAAGGGAAGAAATGCATTTTTAAAGCTCCTAAAAACACATTTTCTGAGCAGTTTGTGTATAAAAAACCACAGGCTTGTATTGTATTACATCTTCATATAGTCACAGTTTCCTACTAACAGCCAATGCTCATACAGGGAAACATTCTTCGTAGAAGAGACAGAGACCAATCTTACTGAGCTGAGTTGGGAATTCTGGGAAATGTAGTAAATAACCAACTGATGTAGAATTGCGTCATTCCTGCCTTTTTATTACCATCAGAATCCAGACATTCCTCTTCCTTCTCTCGCTTCCTCCCACCCTTTCCTCTCCCCTAACCTTTCTCCTTGTCTCCTGCTTCCTCCAGGAGAGAAGCCCTACCACTGTACCTGGGAGGGTTGCACCTGGCGCTTCGCCCGCTCCGACGAGCTGACTCGACACTTCCGCAAGCACACGGGGATCAAACCTTTCCGCTGCACCGAGTGCGACCGCTCCTTCTCCCGGTCCGACCACCTCTCCCTGCACCGCCGCCGTCACGTCATGATGTGAACTCTGACCTCCTTCCTCCCCCGAACACCCACAACTCCCTGATCAACCTCCCCTTCAAACCAACCTCTTACCCCCCCCCCAGAAGTCCCTCACAGCACATCTTGTACCAGTGCCCCCCCACCCCACCCCACATGAACCTCCGCTACTTCCTGTTTCTCTTCTCACCTATTCTGCAGCCCAAATAAGCAGATAAAAAAGACTGCATAACTCCTTCCTCCTCCTCCTCCTCCTCCTCCTCCTCTTCATCTTGAAATCACAGGAATATCAGGAATGTGTCTGTGCGTTTAGCGTGTGTGCACAGTGGCGGTTAGGGGATTTTTACTGTGTGTGTTTCAACACATAATCATCATCATCATCATCATCATCATCATCATCATCATCACCGTCCACCCAACAGTCCTCCCACTCCAAAACTCCCCTCCTCACCATCCTCCAACAAACCCCACCCGTCACACAAGACGTCAAGAGAAGGATGGACTGAAGGACATCCATCAGCGGGGGACGTTCATCCATCCATCAAAAGCATCCATCCATCCATCCGAAGGAGAGGAGGAAGACGAGGAGTGACGTCTTTGAACTCAAACCAGAAGGGGAATTTTAAGCAGGATGTCACTTCAGCTGCGCTTTTCTTTTTGAAAAAAAAAAAAAAATTCTGTACATATCCAGAGTTGGGAAGTTATGTGACTCAAAGCCAAAGTTTCATATTGTATGGATGTTTGGAAAACTCCCCAGAATGCCTCAAATAGCCCCTTTTCACCACCGGAACCTTTTCTGGGAACTTTTTTTTTTTTTTTTTTAGGAACTCAAGACCTTGCCTCTTTCTAACCTTTTGACTTAAAAACCATGGCAAAATCGATGATCTAATCACATTTCGGTTGGTACCAAAGAAGTGTTAACATTGAATTCCCAGCTCTAATCCTCATTCCTTGGTCTGGGCGAAGTGCTCTGGAATGGCCCAGGAACTATCATGGATCAACACAATGATTCTGGCATTGTTTCATCAAAATCATCTCTTAAACAAATAATATATAATTGGATTTATTTGCAGAATCTCACTAGTTTCCCAGGATGCAGCTGAAACGTGCAAAAGGGACCGTCTGGTTCTGTTTTTTGAAAGGGGTCCAAAAACAACTCGGTTGGATTATTATTATCAATTTGGGATCAAAACCTTTGGATAAATTATTTATTAAAACTGTAATGGATCTTGAAAGTAAAGGCTTCCCAACCCTGTGCATATCAGTGGATGAGTGTGTGTGTGTGTGTGTGTGTGTGTGTGTGTGTGTGTGTGTGTGTGTGTGTGTGCGTGTGGTGTGTGTGTGTGTGTGTGTGTGTGCGCGCATGTAATGAGCTTATTTTCACCGCCGCTGAAGTGACGTCAATCATATATTTCCTCTTCGGCAAACATCCATCTGAGACTTGGATCTTAAAGTGGTTTATTGTATCCGGACTCCCCACCCGACATCACCCCCGCACCTCCCTCCTCCCTGCAGCCCCAGCCCCACCCGCCTCCGCCTCCCCTGGTACAGGGAGCTACAAGACTGTGAACTTTATAAAGATTCATTTGTTTTCATTGTATCAATCACATTATTGTTGTTTGTGTGTTCTCCCCCCGCACACACCTTTCTGATTCTTCTTCGATAACAGTATTTGCTTTTTATGCGTCGTTGTTGCTGTTGTGTTATTAAATAAGGCCTTCAGTTATGCCGTTTTTTTTTTTTTTTCTTCTACTTTGCCAGGTTTGGCGTTTTTTAACAGAATGGCATTGTCTTTTGAAAATTATTTCAGATCCTTTTGTTGTGTTCTGAGGCTGTGAAAAAGACTGAGGAGACACAAATAGTTTGAGATTACAAGTAAAACTCTCACGCAGGGAATAGGGGAGCTTTTCTGAGTGTGTGTTTTTTGCGTGTGTTGTTTGTGTGCGTGTGTGCGTGTGTGTGTGTGTCTGTGGGTCCGTGTGCATGTTTTGAGACAAACACATAATCAGAATTTAAGATTTTTACGAGTGTGTGTTCCGGGCACTTGTTGTTCTTTTACCTCTTGCCCGTTGAGCCTTAATAACTGAAGTCAATCTGTAAGGGCGAAACCAGAACCACTGACAGAGGATGTTAGGCCAAAGATCAACTGTGTGTCTCCATTTATTAAAACACAATAACACTGTTTGTCCGTGAGTACCGGATGTTTGCAGCCTCGGCTTGCTTTTCTCGCTGCTTTCTGTGGAGAAGATCTTCCTCACAGCAGTGAGAGTTAAACTTGTTTTTTTAGTGTTTTGAAACCGAGAACTTAAAGATGTTACGTGAGGAACTTTTAAATGTCACATTTTACTTTGGGGACAAAATTGCCTTTGAAGTCTGTGAACAGTCTTCTACACAGTATTTTGCATTGTGAGGGCCGTTATAGCAGAAAATCTGCTGGATTGCTTTTTTTGGCACAAAACATAAAGAGAGCGCTCCAGAGCAAGCAGATTTAAAGCTTTTAGAATTTTGGACAATAGCGGAAGAGAAAAAATTCAGCTGAGTGTGTAAGATGTGGTCTTTTAAAAACTGTAGCAGCGACATTTTCAGAATTTGCAAGCGCAGGAAGCACTATGAACACCTCCCATCAGCCGCCATGCTGAAGCACCCGTCAATATAAACGCCATTTGCACTGGTTTCGTGATCTCACAACATCCACTGGAGCAGCAGGACAAGGAGCCAACATGGCGGCCACTGAAAGTCCCAGTGGTCGGGCCGTCTGTCAGTGGTTCTGGGAGAAACCAGGCACTGTGTCGGACTGTCAGGGTCCGTAGTGCCTGCGGTTTAAACCACGGGGAAACTAAGCGCTCTCCTCACTAGCATTTTTATCAGGGTGGGGGTCAATTCTCTTTCAACTGAGTTTGTTTTTCATCGTGACAAAACTTCATTTAATGCCTCAAAAAACTAACTCTAAACTAATTCTAACAGAGAATCTTGTTTTTAATGCTGTTTCTCCCTAAAGTTTTGTTGTCTACAACTTTGTCGACCTCACTCCCCCGGTAACTAGCCTGTGCTGAACTCTAAATCTAATCAGCACATTTTTTTAACTTCTGTTGGAACAGAATTGAACCCCTAACCCTGCCCTCTAACCCACGGTGTCCATGTCTTAAGTGGGCTGTTTTTCAGCTCCCATTCTGGACTGAACTTGATTATGCAACATAACGCAGACCTCGCTCAAAGCGCTGTTCTGAACTGTAGTAGAGCACTAGCTGGTAGTTGCACTGCTGATATGCAGCTCACATGGGTTGTAAGAAGAACCCTAAAGGGAGGCCAGGATGCGTAGAAGCCTGTGCTGTCGATCGCTGAACAAAGCCAACTCTGAAAACCGCTTAGACAACAAGGGGTTGTGACTGTGGACTGAGACAGGAACACAGACAGGAAATCAAACTTGTGTAATGATGTCTTAAACAGAGGGGCTGAGGATGTGATCAATGGAACCGGCTTTTCACAATCCTGACGCGTCCCTTTACAAACAAAAAGGCAAGACACATTTTGCTTTTGCGACGCTGTTTTCATTCGGAGTTACTGTTGTTGTTGTTATTTCAAAAGCTAGTAAGCGAGAGCAAAATGTTAAACACCTGACTTTTTCATAGTATGATAACCGAGATGGACGTGCAGGCTTCCTGTGAGCTGAGTGCATGCCATGAACAGGGCAGATTGTTGTTTGGTCTGCACACTGCAAAAAAATATCCGTCATAGCAAAGTCACTGAATCTGGTTGTGGATTTTTTTTTCAGCCTTGTTGAAGGATATTGTCACTCATATCAAGGAAAGTCTGGAAACAGGTTTAACCAAGTGTAAAAAAAAAAAAAGAAAATAGTTTTTTCCATTTGTAAAAGATTAATAAGAATCTGAACTAAATTCAGTCACTTGTTTAGAGGTATTTTGTTCTTTTTTGCAGTGCAGCGCAGAGCAATGCAATGTTCCCGTTTCTCTTAACATCCCCCCCGCTTCAACAAAAAAAAAAACATAGTTACTAAGCACATCTTTCTAGAAGAGTATATGCATTTGATTGCAATTTTCTTTCTTTTGTAAACTGTTGATAAAGACATTAAGGACAATGACAAATAATTAAGATAAATCCATGTACATAAATGTATATAATCAAAAAGTGCAGAGTAAATGTAACGGGTGAATTTCTATTTTTAACACTGACTAGATAATGTGAAAAAATCTTTTTTTTTTTCTTCTTCCTCTGTTGGTTTGATGAAATGTGTTTCATCATGTGTTCTTTTTTTCAAAATCTAATACATTTGTTTCGTAGTTTCTTAAAAAAAGATTGGTCCCACTTGTGTTGTGCACACTTGTTGCATGGAGCGTAGCCTTCTTGTTTTCCTATAGTGACGTTGGTGAGCATGTCCGTGTGTGTGAGACAGTGGGTTTCCCTCAGCATTGATGACATGAGGAAAAAAAAACCCACTTTGAAAATGATTAATTAGTGATCCATTTATTATAACAGAGCTTGATATTTCTGCACTGGACTGAATTTAAATGACTAAAAAAAAAAATCAAACAGTCCGTGAAATGGGAGATTTAGTTGGCTTGGGTCAGAAAAACATTTTTTTACAGAGCATTTCAGGTCAAACGGGGTTACAAATATCACTGTTTTGGTTATTTTGGGGTACAGGGTCTGTCTTACCAGGTCTAACACAGGTGGAAGATACAGACGTATCCAACCTGTTATACACCTTGTTATATTAGAAAAAACAACCTATAGTTGCATACAGAAACCCAGTTTGCCATTTTATTGCAGCAAAGCTTTACAGATACAAAACAGATTCATTTAAATATGATAAGGTATTTTCTCCAAACTGAAGTTCAGACATTAAAGAAGGTCAAACCTAGAAACCAAAATCATTCATTGGGTTGAGAATTCGCCCACATGCTACATGCTAAAACATTTGTGTAGTATCTGTAATCAGGAATTTAGCTTGAAATCTTTTTTGTTAGTGTTCAGCAACAATTTATGGCACACGACTGACTGCAGTTGCTAAGGCTCATGGGATATGTTGTTGTTGAATGCTAACAGAATAACTGTTCATGTATCTTGGCTGAAATGAGGAAATGTCCACAAATCTTTATATCCAGGACAGTAGCAGACAGCCATTAATCTCAGAATATGGACACGGAAAACCAGGAAAATGGTTCAGTGTTTTTGAAAAGGACTTTGTGTTCCAGAAGAACTGAGCAGAAAGCGGCTAGGCAAAGATGTCGGACTTGAGCTCTTTGTAGACTTGTCATATAACTTAAGGGCATCGTTTTGATTATTTGTGGAAATGCTCAGGTCCAATTTTCCTACCAATATGAAAAAATCACATAAAAACATTTTCTCAATTACATCCAGTGGTATCTAGCGATGGTACTAGTTTTAACCCAGTACAATGGAGGTGAATGGGATTGACGGATTGTAGTGCTCACGGCATTGTAATAAAAAAAAAGACATTCCTGGTGAAAGTCAAGGTCTACTTACTAGCATATGCATCAGATGGAGTTTGCTCAGTTGTCATGGAGATGGTTGTCATCACTTCACCTAAGTATGGAACTTTGGTCATGTGATAACAGGTGCAAGGAGGGGGTTATAACCTAAGTCTCTGTTTATAGATGCTCTTCGTCAGATCTGAAAGGCCTCTTTGATGTTTCTCCAGCCGTCGGACTGACTTTTGATCTGGTATCGCTCCAAAAGCTATAAAGTGGACTCATTTTGTCAAACTCCTACTTCAAACTAACGTATCTTAAGTAGAGTGCCAATAAAGACGGTGGCGTCTGTAACCAGAGTCTTTAAAATACCACAAACTAAGTTCCTTTCCCCTCCATTGTATCGTGATAAAGGCAGAAATCTCAGAGATAGATCTGCATTGCTAGATACCGTTAGAGATAAATGTGAATATGTTTTTTTTTTTTTTTTTTGTGTAATTTACATGAAGGAGCCCTTAAAAGTGTTTGTATTTAGTTAGATGTATCTCAAGCCCCTTTAATTCTAGGAACTTTTACCCCATGGATGTGTCATTATCTGAAAATTATACTGACCCATCGCTCTACAAGCACATTTATCAGCTCTGGTGACCATTATAACAGCAAAACTGGTGTTTTTAGAGACAAACACACACACTGAAACCTCACACTGAGGATAGTCACTCATGACATCTCATAGCCTGTTGACGATGACCCAGACAAAGTCTTATCGCTGGTGTTTGAGTTGTTGCAGGGAGACTGATGCATGTGTTTTGTGTTTTTCCTGCTTCCTGTTGGTTTTTTGCGGTTTGTGCAAGCTTGTTTTCCCTCGGTATTCCTCTAAATCTTCTGTTCATGTATTAAGCAGGAATGTTCATCTTTGAACAGGCAGTGAAACATTTGATGAATTTTATCCCCCATTGAGACCTGGACAGGATGAGTTCATGTCTGAGGGTGACGTCACTGACTGTGTCCATCTGTGTGCCTCGACTCACCACGAATTACTTCCTCTTCAAATCAAAAACTTTAGGTATTTTCTATTGAATGCAGTAACTTATGGGCCAGTACTATATTTACTCAGTGCAATGCAGTTATCATTATAATACAATTATTAATAATATTTTTTTTCTTTTTTTTGTATTTGTACAGAACAAATGTGTAAAGATCAGTGAGGAAAACGTGAGCTTTTTGATACTGTGACTCATGGTGTTTAAAAGTCAGTTTCTCCCTGTACAGTTGTGATTTCCCCCTTCCTCCCTTCTTCTTTTATAGAATAAAAAATGTTTTTGGTGCAATTTAATGCCTGTTGTCTCTGTGTTGTTCATTATATTTTGGTGACGCTACTATCCCGAATCCAGTGGTTCATCAGTGTTATGGAAGAGGACAAAAGTCCTGGGTAAATAAATATAAGCAGATTTATTTTATTTTTTTAATGATGGGAATGACATATTTTCTATTCATTTATGTTGGAGACAAATAAATACCAGATAGGCAGTTTTATATCAGTGAATTATTACAAATTTGTTAAAAAATTAAGATAAAAAACAGGCAATAATGCAAACCTTCTTTTCAAAAGGCAACTGTAATATTTTCTTTAAATATAGGAGGATATATTGACAGCAATGGAATATAAAATAAAAGTGTATTAATCTCAAATTAAGAAACATGTTTTTGTTATCCTACATTGAGTAGTTTTTATCTACAGAGGGAGCGGGTCCTCTTCCACAGAGCCCGCCATGTTGGACCACCATTTCTACAGTAGCGGACAAACCAAACACTGCTCTTGTACTTACAGCAGTGCTTTAAGAGAAATGCTAACAGGTGTAATGTTTACTATGTTCACTGTTTTAGTTTAGTTTAATTAGAACTAAACACAAAGTACAACTGAGGTTGATGGGATTGTCATTGCAGTATTTGGTCATAAACCAAAGTACAAATGAAAAGAAATGAACCAGATGATTGCACTAAATGAGCAATCAGGAGATAACCAATGCTATTACAGTTCATCTTTTGGGGATCATGAATGTCTGTTCAAAATATCATACAATCAGACTGGACCAAAGTATATCAATATGTGTGACTGTACAAATAAAATAACATGAAAAAAATCAACATCATATATTTAATGGAGGACAGGAACAAGCTGATGAAATACATGTGATCAAATAGTGCTAAAGTGTCTTAACTTTGAAAGTATAAAGAGGAATTCAGTATGGAATGTTAACAGTACTAAAGGTCGAGTTGAATGTAGTTTATCATGTTAATATTTGACTTTTTATTACATTTCTGTAATACCGCGTTCTTGGCTGAAGGTTGTCCTTTTGGATCACATGGGAAACACACACTGATGTAAAGTCAGTGTAGGGACACAATACACTTGCACGCCGAGATGTCCTCCACAAGAGGGAGTACTGGGACAGAGAATGAGACGACACCTGAAGGAATCCCATCAGTGAGGACTAAAAACATCTATGTTAGGTAGAAGAGGCAGCGCCAGCAGAGGTCTCAGGTGTGAGCATGAGTTCAAGTAATAACTAGCTAATTTCAAATGTGAATTACTCCCTTTAATGGTTAGTGACAAAAAAAGAAAACCAGCAAAGTTTACACAGAGTCCTTCATTTGCAAATAGAGGGAGAACACTGAGATCAAACTGGGTTAATAAATAAAACACTTTCAGAATAAAATGCATGAACAAAGTCATAAAAAACTTCTTACTGTGCAGGTGTGTGTGTGTGTGTGTGTGTGTGTGTGTGTGTGTGTTGGCTCGGAATGAAACTCTCTTTGCCGTTTGCTCTAAATGGGTTTATTGGCCCCATGCAGTCATGATCAGGCCAATCATTAACACACACAGCGTCAGTCGTTGGATTCATTCAGATGTACACGGAGACAGACACACACCATATAAACGCAATAAAGAAGAATCATTCCATTTTGCCAATCACCAACAGCAACTGCCTGGTATATTTTGGCCACAAAGCCTGTTCTGATCGTTGAGTGTAGAAAGTTTCTGCCTTCCACACGGAGGATCGCTGGTCTGCAAGGAAGCTGAGACTTAGTTGATCTTTAGATGTTTGCGGATAAGCAGTAAAATGCTGTGTGAACAGATATCAGTAGCTAGATCTAGGTTTACTGTAACTGTACTTGTGCAATCGATATAGACAACCCCTCTGACGCCACATCCCGTATAACCCACAAAGTGTGTGATTCAGTAAACCTTTTAGGAAATGAATGCCCCTCCGTGATTCAGACCAGTTTGAAACCGTCCACTGGTTTACTGACAAACTACTGACAGTAAAGTGAGTAAAAATGGGATTTTTGCAGTTTTCAAACAAGCTCCCACCCAGAGGTTTTAAAGTCACCAAAACAGTCACAGCAAACAAGACGTAACTACGGAAGAGTATCGTTAGGATTTTATCAATACTACTGCTATTATCAATACTGATATTGGTTCTTGTTCATTACTAAATCATTGTTTTTTAAGAAAATATATTATTTAAATAAAGGAATACATTCAGAACAAGGTTTCTCACCGATAGATGTGGGGCAGAAACTATGGTGGCCGCGAAACGCACAAAAAACACAAGCGGCTCTTTCTACATCCAGTGTTTGGTTTGTCTGTTCCGTGATACTGGAGAAACATGGCGACCTCCACGGAAGGTGACCCAGTGGTGTTTTTAGATTAAAAAATGCTCATTCTAAGGCAACGAAAACACAACAATTCCTATATTCACGTGATTATACACTGAGAGAACATACCTATGAATACTCAATTTCTGCCCATAGATCCTCTTAAATTGTACAACCTGGACCTTTAAGATGCATGGCAAACTGTTTTTACCTTGTATTTCTTAGAATTTTGGTGAATTTGGACCATGATAAGTCATGCTGAATTATCTATTTGCTATACTTGTTTGCACTTATGCATGTTATGTTATGTACGATAGACATGGAGATATTAATATCCCTCCAAAGTGTAGGTAATTCTGAATCTAAGAGAATTACATCTGTGATCTTAGTTATAACTGAGTTATGACTCTGAGAAGAGGGTGTAAGATAACATGCAACTGAATTGGCGCTATACAAATAAAATTGAATTGAATTGAACTTTCGGAAAGTGTGTCAATCAGACACCAAGGGTTAATGAGGAGAATGCGTCCATACGGCATCTACTAGAAACATTTTCATTACTTCTACGTGATTGGGCTTTTAAAAAAACTGTTACAAATGGTAACAACAAATGTATATTGTGTGAATTCTATGAACTAACCAGCTGATTGCTGCATGTTCACAGCTACAGAGAAGCAGATGGTGCAGCATAGAAAAGAGTTTTTTTCAGGTCATCTAATCGGGCAAAAAAAACACACACCATTTCATGAAAATATGTTTTGTTATAAAACAAAACTCTCTTCCAACAAGATGTCTGAGTGATATGCATCTCCCCTATCCCGAGACATATTTTCATATTGTCCACAGTTCAATTAACTTGCACACTATGCAACACTATGATCATGGTTGATAGGATTTCTCGGAAGTCTCAACGCTTTTGAGAACATAAATCTGTCTGACTGCACAGCTAGAGAGACAGACAGAGGCCTGCTGCGGGCTTTTGTGCTGCCCGTGCAATACAACCGATGTAGACAGGTTGTTTTGACATCATAATATAACATATACTTTGTGGGTCTGGCAAGTCTTGTCCAAGCAGCTCTTTGCCAAACAGTAGAGCCAGGCGAATAATATAGCTGATCCCTGCATGTCTTAGTGACAAGTCACAGTCTGCAGGCTTCTAAAATGTCAATTGGGCAAGGCACGGTGTGCAGGCAGCTTTTGTCTTGGACATTGTCATAAATGTAAGCGGTTAAAACAACGCCTACACACTGGTAGGTCGATACTGGTCGAGCCACGTTAAAAAAAAGTACTAGAATTTTGTGATTGAAAGGATCCTTACCCTGAATGCACTTTGACTGAGACAACTGTAAGATCTTGTTTTCCCAGTTGTGTGTACTGTTACTTTTATAGTTGTCAACAACCCTTTGTACACGTGTTCCAAGAAAAAAGATAAAAGGCTTCTAGCAGATGACTGATGAAGCAATCCATGGAATGTCATCCCATGTCGAACGATGTTCTCTGGCTTTCCTTGAAAGACGTCACTCATTACTGTCCTTTCTGAACATGTTGTCTGATTAAGTCTTATCCAAGTACAAGTTTGTCAATGCACAGGAGATTATTCTGATATCAGAATCTGAAAATGTTTTCCAAGTTCCAGTAAACACCGAACATTTTCTAATTAATTAGTGCCGAATTGAATTGCACTTTTTTAGGAAATGGAAATGATTAGCAAATATTCTGGAATATTTCCAGACTCGTAACATTAAATATTTGCACCAATGAAAAGAAAATATGAAAAGAAGAGTGGTATTTCTCAGAAGTTTATATTGTTTGAGAAAGAAACCCTGACAAAGTTTGACAGAAATTAACACAAGTTTCAATGAGTTCAGTCATGTCACAACCCTGCATATTCTTACATCCATTGAAAAGGACAAAGAGGGGAGACCACACATGAGCTGGAATTTAAACGAGGATTAACTCATATTAGAAAAGAAAATAAGCGTAAGGCATACAAATATACCACACAAACCGAACTACAACTTGAAACCAAGCAGGGTGGAGGCCAGGGGAGAGAAAAGGAGGCTGGTTGACTGTCACAAGCTAATATGTAATGTTGCAGAGATTTGAAATCGCAGTCACACTTAGGTAAAACCAGCAAGACTACTTGAATTTTCCTCCCACCGGGGTTACTTTGACAGTCATAACATAAACCCTGCAACCTCCTGCATGTCACCATATATCTAAATACGCTCATCACTTGTTGGGTCCATTAAGATAAAGTCCTTGCAGGTGGTGCAGGTGTTTCCACTTATTCCGGCTGATTACAGCTCTGCTCAGGTTAAAGTTGGGCAGAGTTATGGTGGGAATTACATGAGGTCACTGAACTCCATGTGCTAATAAAGATGGTAAAGGGAGAAAGTTGTCTTTCCTAACAGCCGCAGCTGCAAACACAATTAACAGGACTATGAGGGAGATGTTAATAAAGAAAAGTCAAACTAAAACGACTGTTTGACCCAAGGGTGTTTTTCTGCTCTTGCCTCTTTTCATATAAAAGATAGTTAATGGAAACAATGACTGAGTCACCGTCTATTCAGCCAAAACTTCCCAAATCTGCTTAAAACTGGCATAAAAATCTTTAACTATTTATGGTTGCAGCTCAATGGTTGGAATACCTACTGTGTGTAGCAAATTATATACTGCTAAAGGTGCAGGTAACAGCTCTGGACAACTTAAAGTTCCTTTTTGTCTTTATCTAGACCATCGTATCAACTATTAAATTACACAATCCACACACAAGTCTCTATATTCTTCATTGCCTCTTCCCCAGAGGGATATTTAAATCCTCAGAGACGATTGCAGGCAGTTCTGCAGAATCAGTCAGACAAGTTTTAACAGGAGTTTTACTGCTTCGACTGTGGAATGAGATGCAAGCCGAGCAGCCAGCTTTACCAGGCCCCCAGGTGAATGTTCAGGAGACTGGGGCCAAAGAAAATGCACCTGAGCGGTAAATGGAAAAGCAACTGATTGTAGATAAACAGGTGAGTCATATACATGCAGGGAACAGTCTGTAGCACTGCTGTTGCCAGTGTTTGTTTACATCTGGGAACATCAGGGCAGGCTGCAAAAGTTGAATGTAGAGAGTGTCTGTACAGGTTTTCATGGAAATCCAATAGTTGTTGAGATATTTCACTCAAAACCACAAGTGTTAACCTCACAGAGGCGCAGGATGAAAAACTCAGACAATCAACAAAATATTCATAGTTGAAACCATGAATGTCTGCACTCCATCTTGAAGATATTGCCATATTTCACTGGATGAGTGAAAAGTTTGCTGGTTGCGCGAGATCAAAATTCAGAGGATGACCAAAGTCAGCGGGATTCGTCCTCTGGAGACCATGAATGTACTAACATTTTAACAGTTGTTGAGATATTTCGATCTGAACCAAAGTGGACTGGCCTACTATAAAATGCTAATATTATGGCATTTTATTATTGTATGTGTTTATAGGCTAAACATGAAAGATAAATAAATATATAATATGTATCAAGGGCCTAAACAAAGACAGGCAGTACGGCTGAGCTGTGACCTGTGGAGAGAGCAGGCCCTCCAACAATGTGTTGGCTGGAGAACTGGCCCTAGTTAGTTAGATTTCCACCTCAGAAATACACCTGTGTTAACTCATGTTAAATTAAAAATGATTCCATTTGCTATCTAGGCTCATAAAAAGGCTACAAAAACTATAAATAAACCACAAAAAAGTATTCAATTAAATGTATAATTTTTTATTTTCTTTTGTATATTCTGTCATATTTTTAATATGCACTGAATACTGCTGGGTAATATGTATGCTAATGTTGTCCAATGCCAAGTCTGTATTTGATCATGTGAATAAAAAAGTAAGATATACAGTAGCTAGGGTATGTCATGATGGCATGCACTGGGGCCTGTTGTAACTACCATACACCACTGATCTTTATCAGCTTGTTCCTTCATTATAATTATACTTAAACTAACAAATACCCAAACACTGCACCGTAACATCAAAACAAAATATGATGAATGTCTTCTGCATTAGTATTTTTATTATCTTTGAGTATATAGACTCCAGCTGGAACACATCCAACTTGCATGCACATGCACAGTACATTAAGTGTTAACATTAAGGGCGTTGTCAGATGATGAGGCAAAGCTCTGAGGCTCCCTGCTGAAAGCATCTTGGCACAAACATAATAATTACTTTCACTGCCAGAAAAATACAGCGGCGGGCCCCACCCTCTGTGCCTTTATACCTTTAAACTCCCACTTATTCTTCTTGCTTAACTTTTTGTCCCGTCAAACCAGCAGGTTCTTCTGTGTCACGCAGCCCCAGCGGTGCTGCCTGCTGGTGGCGTTACCTTTCACCTGACACATAACATAAAGACAATCAGGTGTCACCGACCACAGTGGAGTCGAAGCAGGGGAATGATTAACTTTCTTTCCTGTTGGTTTTTGCCAGAAGTTGTCAATAACCTCTTTTTAATATTTGACTTAATCTATTATCTCCTCACAGATAGGATGTTATCGGCGTCGTGCAAAAATCATCTCCATAAGAAAATCAAATCTTTGGAAGACTGGAGGAAATGGTTTTAAAGGCCAAGCTTTATGATTCATATCACACAGTTGACAACTGAACTCTGACACCAAACATTGTGAAATACAACTGAGAATGTTTCTTCATGTTTTCTTTGATCTGAATCATACCATCATTGATCATTGGTCAAAGCTTTGGGACGTCCGTATGGGTTTGTGAGGGGACAAAAACAGAGGCTGATCACTGGAAGTAGACTTGAGTGTAGGAAAAAAAACGCGTCCGGTCAATCTGGCTAGGTGGACCGTCCTCAAGGTCCGGGGGTTCTTTCATGCAAACCGTACGCTTTCTTTTCGAAAGACTGCAGGTCATTTCTTTTCTTAGGTAATACGTGTTTCAGCAATAAAGCCAAAAAGAATATGAGACACTTCGGACAAAGAATTGACCATTTATAGCAAATAGTTATACAGTTAGTATTTTCTCACTATTTACTTCCGCACTTTGACTAAATACTTATATACAGACAAATATGAGGTAATAAAATTAGCTTAAAATACAAAAAGAAACAAGAAACCAGTCTACGATTGTTTTACGAATCCTTTTTTTATTTCATTGCAGCATCTTGCACAAACAGAAAACAAAAAATACACCACTGTTCTTATCAATTTGTACACAAACTGATAAATTCACTGACACACATTACGTATCAAAACAAAATTAAACAAGCGCTCACATACAACTGATCTAAATCCCATTAGTTAAAAAAAGAAAAAAAATTATATTATCATAGGAAATGAAACCAAACAAATATTTACAGAGTCTTCTGTTTAGGCTAAAACTACAGTTATGTACACAGTGGGTGGTCAGTGCTCCCTCCTTGAGAGAGACAGGAGAACTTGTTTCCTTGGGAAGAAAGAAACTATATAAAAACATTCGTAGTGTTGAAATAACAGGATGCGTTTCCCCTAAATGAACACATGCCGGACAGACCTGAGTCAATGCTTTACTCTTGTTTTAACTTCCATGGAGTACCAGGTGGGTGGTGCGCAATAAAAACAGGATTAGTTGCAATAAAAAACAACCAATCTGACTTAAAAACTGTGTCGCCTAAATATTCTCACCAACCTGTTACAGTTACATAATGCCAAGTCTAAGTATCCGCTTGTAAAGTTTGTGGTTATAAAAAGGCAAAGACACAAGTGTTATTGATAAAAGCACCTGTGAGCGGGTTACAGGCTAGTTGCACGAGTTGCTTCATAATGAGGAAGCAGCTACAAGGAAGTGTTTTGTTGATTCTGGCGGCCCCTGTGGACAAAAGCGGTAATGTTTCTAGTCTCGCTGATGGCCTCGTGTGCTTATAATCGTGTTAAATTGAGAACAGTTAAAACATCCTTGTCAAAGGTTTGAAGATGAATAAAACAGTTGATGCTCTTTGATCGTAGCTACTAAAAAAACATCTAGATGTGACATTAAAGTCTGGAGTGAAGTCTAAAAATAAGCACTGATTCATCAACTGGTTCGCAAACATTCACGGCTTCTGAGGTTCAGGATTTTTGTAGACTAAATTGTATTGATCGCTAGCTTCACTGGAAGACATTTCAATTTCAGTCAGTTTTCTGACAAATTAGAAAAGTGTCATATTTGCACTGGTTTGCTGATTCTTTTTTTCGTTCCTTGGAAACTGTTCCAGTTCAAGGAATCGAACTGTGCAACATATTTTTTTCCTCTTGTAATTGCTTTCGTTGGCAAACATACAAGCTACACGGCTGATTAAAGATGAACCTTGAGTTGACAGACGAGACGTATTCGAAATAACAACAGAATGCAGGATCCATAACTGACAGTTAATGCCACGCAATCCAGCGAATGTTAAACTGCCGTTCGTCCAGTTAGCAGGGTTGACTCTGCAATAATTGCACTGTATATTAAAACAATCTCAAGTCTATCCACCCATCTCTGTCTTTCTCGAGTTAAGGTATTGAACAAATACAGGATGAAAAAAGAAGGGAGGAAAAGAACAGCGCTGAATAGAAACTGCAAGCAAACCGCAAACTGTCGTCAGAGAAGCTTGGTCGCCATGGCAACGGGTAATGTCATGGATACAAACATTGGCAAATCACTCCGCTCTCTGAGCCCCACAGGTAGTACCTGTGCTGAAACAAGCATAACTAGGCGATTATTAACTTTTCCATGGAGAGTTCTCTGATTGTGTCTCTTGATTCTTTGTTTACTCTTTTTCTTGAAAAAAACAAAGAAAAACAAAACCCTTTTTTTTAGGCCCTTAAAGAGAGATTATATCTCAAGGAAGTTTCAACATGGAATATTACCCATATTAACATCTGATGTAAAAAAAAAAAAAAAAAAAAAGTCAAGTATAAATCTCAATACATTCGTTGTATTCTCAGACACACACACACACACACACACACATATATATATATATAAACAAGTATTTACAAAGGCAGGACGGAGGGAAGTATGCTTGCATCTCTCCCTTGAAAGTTCATACCTCAAAATAATAAAAGAATGTGACGATGATGAAGTTGGCAGTAGGAGAAAGTGTTTCCAGGATGTAATCAGAAGTCCCAAATGGTTCGTAGGAGCCTGACACCACAGTTCTGGTGACTGCAACATTTGCAGTATGTAATGCATGTCAAGTGTGTGTGTGAATGCGTATGTATCATATGTTTTATAAGAGTCGTACCGGTGAATGTTTTTATGTCAACATACTATCTGTTTAGTGATGAAGACAGATGCCAAAATCATCCCTGCGTCCCTGGTAGATCATTAGCTCTGGTGTTAAGCCACCAGCAAACTCTGCTGACTGATAGCAGATAATCAGTATTATCTCAGTAAGTTCGCTGGAACTGGAACTACTTTTCCTATATTCATAAGAAATGAAACTCATTCATTTTTCTTGCATTTTCCCTTTACATGACCCAGTGTTGGGAACAGGAGGTGTAAACCACCAGGTGACCCCTCTGATAGACCCAGAGTCCTCCTTTTGTCACCTGCCAGGGATGAGTTTCACCAGGAGATCACAAAGCTCCCTCTGACCCTCCCACTGAACAGGAACTCTCACCAAGCCGTAGATGCCAAAGATGCCATCTTTCACTGCTGAGGAGTCTGTGGTGGTATTTTTAAGATGCCTACTATCACTCAACTTGTGTTAGCATGGACCACAGGGATGATTTTGGTTCTGTATCAGTTCATGGTTCCTATAACGCTGTTTCTGGTTAAGGTGGCTGTCATGTAAAGATACTGCTCTATTTGTGTGTAATGGTGTGTGTCTTTTGTGTATACGGGTATGTCAGTGTTAGTTCTGGTGGCGCTTCATGTGCAGGGCCAGGTGGTCGGAGCGCGAGAAGCAGCGGCTGCAGGCGACACACTTGAAGGGTTTGGCTCCGGTGTGTTTCCGGTAGTGTCTGGTGAGCTCATCCGATCGGGCGAAACGCCAGTCGCAGTTCTCCCATGTACAGCGGTACGGCTTCTCACCTGCAAGAGAGAGAAGGACAGGATGGCGGCGTTAGCAATGTAAACAGCATTTTCTCAAAAATTTTAACATACATTTTTGTATTTTTTTGTACATAAATGTTTTGTAATGTTTATTTCCAGCAATGTCCTGATTTATTCAGATAGCGTCCAGCTCAGATATTCTAAATCAGTTTTGTCCATCATTTCTATCATTTAAGGTTTGTTTCCAACCCCTCTGTTCCTTCCCTGTTGGACAGATGTCAGCACATGCCCAGCTCTTATTATCTTTAAAAATGAAACCCAGGTTGTGAAAAAATTTCCCTTCACAATAAAACTCCAGTTAGAGTGAGTGTTTGCCTGCGTGCAGCTGTATTTCCAAATGGGGGTGCATTCAGTATTTAAGCATTTTTAAATGGCAGTTAGGAGTGTGAAGCTGAACGGCGAGATAAGATGTGAGACAATAGGCTCATGCACATGCACACGCACACTCACACTCACACTGGTGGTTTACACCTCCTGTTCCCAACCCTGGGTAATGTAAAGGGAAAATGCAAGAAAAATGAATGAGTTTCATTTCTTATGAATATAGAAAAAGTAGTTTCAGTTCCAGCGAACTTACTGAGATAACACACGAGCATGTTACAAGACGCTATGACTAAATTTCTCTGCTAATACAATATTTATGGAGTGATATTCCACAAGAGAGAAAAAGAGTCAGACAGAGAGCAAGAAAGAGAGACAATATGGTGCAATGTCAAGTGATTTTCATGTCTTTACTTGAATCTACAGAGGAAGTTGTTGCTTCATTCACAAACCACTATGGGATTTTTAAAAATGCACCGTTGCAGCCACAGGATGTTGCTTTTTATTAAACTCTGATTTCAGTTTGTGAGGAGGTGACAGCTGTAACCACTGTGTGTGTGTGTGTGTGTGTGTGTGTGTGTGTGTTGTTTGCGCGGTGAGGGAGCACGCATAGGCCTTTCTTGAGTATTTAATACCAGAAACAGTTTTGTTTTTTTTCGTTGTTGTTGCAAGGTGCTACACAAATACATTTGCCTAGCCTTGACTAACTAATGTATTATTTGAATTTCTTACTCACTGGGGTAACTTCCAATATGACTGAGGGTTTCTTCTGTAAATAGGCCTACTGAAAAACTGCCTATATATGAGAAAATGCTGAGCTGAGTCATACTTATTGGCCTAGGTACCATCTCCATCTTCATCATCTGAATCAAGCAGCCCCCGCTGGTAGGACGAAGACGACAGCAATTGTCGTTACAAGTCTTGGCAGCTAAATTTTGACCACTAGTAGGACTGTGGAGCAATGTTTGACGGGTGAGTCCCTGATTTGTTTGTATGTTGCGCTGCAAGATTGTAGACGTGGATGTAAACAATGCCAGAAATTTAAATACTTGAAATCATCGGCTTAAAAAAGGTTTATTGAGGAAGGAAATACGTTTATAATGTTTATTATTAACACTTTTAGATCAAACCTCCACAGGGCACCTTTAATATAAAAAAGTTGTATTTGAGGAGCTTTAAAAATGAACACTTTTGCCCACTGGGGTGTGCTTTTATGTCACCAGTAATTTTTTAAAGAAAATTCTTTAGTAAAAAAAAAAAAAAAAAAGTCTCTAACTTTTGTACTTTCTTCTTGTACCTGTAAAACGAAGCACTGAAGAACGAGCCAAGTAAATCTAACATGACACTTATCCTTCCCCACCCAAACATTGACATTTCTGTGCTCTGCCACAACGTGCTATTGCCAAACAGTGAGCTAATCATCAACAAAGAGAAAAGGCTCCATTGAATAGGCTGGTATGCACGCTCTGGGGGGAAAAAAAGTAATCTTTCATAGCCGTGGTGGAAATTAATGTCTGAGAATCAATGCGAGGCATGAGCACAAACAGAAGATAACTTAACGATAAAATTCTGCTGAAGTCAGATTCCTCAGACTGTGGTTTGGTGCTTTCCGGAGCCAAAAATAAAAGTGCAAGGTATTAAGAAGTTTGTGCTTATCGAAAGGATGGAGACGACAATTTGTTTTGTAACATTAACTCAATGTCCTCCACCTTTTTATAGAAGCACGTTATAGATAGAGTCTTTTTGTTATGTTATCACGTGGATATTTAACGCCACAAAATGTACTTTCTAAGCCATTTAGCTGAAAACCCTCCAGAAAACTCTTCTATCAGCCAGTGTTGAGGGAGTGTTTTTGGCCGTTTGAGTCATCAAGTGCTCATTACCAGCGTGGGCCTCGTTATACTGATTAGATAGCTCCTGCTATTGACCATCAATCACTTAGTGACGGCTATTAGTGAACGGAGGGGGTCCAAAGAGCACGGGGGGTTCAGGTGACAGGAGGAAAGCCATAAAACATAAAAGCCTCGTCAGTTGAGTTTTTATCTAAAAAGTATCCACTTTTTTTTCCACTGAAAAACAGCCTAGTAAGAACATATAGATAACAGTTTTTAAACATATTTCTTGAATACTACGAATCTCCTTTTACCCTCACACCTGAAAAGCCTTTCTTTAATCCAACAAGCACCTAAACCCCACATCAGAGGCTCAGAAGCACTTCTGCCTCCTATCAGGACAATATCCTGTTTCTAGAGTTAACCGCTCTTGATGTGTGTGTAGAGGCGGAGTATAAATGTCTCCGTATAAAAGGTTGAGGCTCTCGAGCTGCAGGTGTGTTTGGTTTTGCTCTATAGCTGGGCTGCCGGGGTCAAAAGCACAGCCGCCTCTCTAAGACTATTATCCCCAAGAGCTAGCAAACAGGCCGCTGAAATACGACACATCCACGCACAGAACAAACACTCCTGACTGGCATATATTCCTAAACAAGCTGCCGAAAGGTCTGCTGAAAACCTACCATCCATCCATCCATCCATCCATGCTTTCATTTTCCTTTAGTCTATAGGGGAGCAATGAGGTTTGGTGAGATTTACCTGTTGGTCAACTTATTACCTGTGAAGTGATAACAAAACTGACTGAAAAATCACTCGTCTGTTCAGTGCTAAGACTTTTTTTTTCCAGTTTCACACATGAAGCCGTAGTTTCTGGCCACATAAAACTTAACTTCTTTCAAAATAGACAGCAGTCATTCAACCTGCTGTGATTTTTTACGATGCGCAGTTTCTCCCTTCTTCCAGTTTTTAGGGTAATTGGCATTTGGAAGCATGTTAACTAAGACAAAAATGGACGACTTTATTGTGTATTTTCTCATCTCTTACCATGTCAGTTCACCAGGCTGCTCTCGCTGAACACAACTCCTTTGAAACTAAAAAGGACATCAGCGCTCAAAAAGGCCTTTATAGGCATTTGTTCACGACAGACAGCAACTGTTTGATCAGGTGGCTGATTAGAAATGACAAAAGTATTATCCCGCTGTCCAAAACAAACACACACACACACACACACACACACACACACACACACACACACACACACACACACACACACACACACACACACACACACACACACACACACTAATGAGTGCATGTCTGAATACGTCATAAACCATAATGGACAAACAAACAGTCTCACACACAAACATAACAAAACACACACACTCAGAAATGTACAGGCAGAGTAATAGCTAGAGTGCATTAATCACTCAGGGACAAAAAGCTTTTGTTACTATATTTACTCTATAGGAGGCTTCAAGTCTCTCTGACAACCTGAACCAGCTATATGAAAACGTAGTCCTCTGATTTTTGTACCATTAAGATTTGTTTGAATGAATGAAAATGAAAAAAATTCTATTTATTCAAGCTTTTTATGTACTTGCTGTTATCAGTAAGTCTGCCATTCACTGTCTGTCGAATGCAAACACTGAAGAGTTTCTGAAGCTCTCTGTGCGTTAAAAATCTGAGGAATAATAAAAATAATAATTATGTGTGGAGCCAGGCAATAAGAAACATTTAAAATCAACTGGAAGCTAATGTAACAAAGCTGTAACGTCTTATTTTATCACTTAATCATATGTATTCATAAGAAAGATAAAATAGCTGAGGAGAAACTAGATCTTCAAACCATCTTATTTATTCTACGTCACACAATTCATGGCCCGAAATGACTATACACAGACTCGTATAATATATCAGGAGTTTGTTAATAACGTTTTAAAACCATCTCTGCCTGGTTTTAGTGAGTCAAAGAGCAAACACTTTCAGGCTCTCCAGGACGCCCATAAACTCTTTGTGGACCTCTTAGCTTTATCAGTTAGTGTTTGTGAAGAGGGCTGGAGGGTTCCCTAATCAGGCTGATAGCACTCTACTCTTTACACACACATGTACACACACATATGCGCACTAACACAATTACAAAAGTCAACGTGCAGAGTTCAAATGGCTGCTGAGGCCATGGTCAAGGTTGCCCCCCTCCTACGTACCAGTGGGAGGGACAGATTGTTGTGATAGCAGAGCTAGAGATAGTGTTTCACTCCAACAACATGCACATCAACAGCTCTCAGGTGGTTTATGCCTTGATTACAGGCACTTGGAAATGGCTACTCTTCTTACAGATAACATCGAAGCAAAATACCTTAGTAAGTCTCTAAATGCTACATTACAAGTACTTAAAGGTTCAGTGGGTTATGTAATATTAATAGGTATGTTTTTGTTTCAACAAATTTCCCATCTGGGATATTAAAGACTACTTTCAACTTTGAGCCATGATTAGTATTTATCAACAGACACACAGGGACACGATGAGTGGAAATGATTGGTCGAATTTAATGAGCAAAAGAATGTTTCAAGCAAAAATGCCAAAAACTCAAATGTGAGGGTTTTATGTTTAAGTTTCTAAACTGAATATCTTTGGGTTTTGGATAGTTGATGTGACAAAACAAGAAATTTCAGTACAAGGTTGGGCTTTGGGCCATAACCCAGAAACAGCTGAATGGTTACACAAAGACTGTATTTGTTTTAATCAGTAAGTCTGTCATTCACTATCTGTCGAATGCAAACACTCAAGAGTTTCTGATGCTCTGTATGTGTTAAAAAACTGTATTGAGAATTAATGTGAGGAATAATAATAAAAATAACAATCATGTTTGGATCCAGGCAATAAGAAACATTTTATGAAATCATAAAAAATAAAATCAACTGGAAGCTAATGTAACAAAGCCATAATGTGGCTTATGTTATCACTTATATTTGCTGTGGATATGAGACTGGCTGCAGCATTCTGTATGAGTTGAAGGTGTGAACAAGCTTCACCACTCAAGAAGGCAAACAGAGAGCCACATTAATCAATTCTGGAAAAGATAAAGCATGAAAAGCTTTCTGCAAGTCAGAGAATGAAAAAAAAAAAAATGCATATTGAAACTATTTTAGGCTGATGGGAGGACTGGACTACTTTAATAATGCAGTTTTCAAATGCTAAGTTTAGGTTTAAATACTAGGTTGAATGTGAGGTATAAAATTAAATATAATATTCTTTCAGTGAACAGAGCAAGTCTATTATAATATATATATATTATAAGGTATTAGACATCTTAAATTAGTCAAACTAGACAAAAAGTCAGAAGTTCATATGTGCATTGAGCTGTGTGTTTTCTGCAGAAAGGGAAAAAAAGTTAGGGTTTTGGATGATTTGTCCTGAAGGAAGCGCATATATACAAAATAAAAAGGGGATCTAGGAAAGGGCCTTGAGGCACTCCACAGTGAAGATGATTATGACCACTGAGCTGTCTGTTGGAGAGAAAGGACATGAACCAGTTTGGACAGTGATGGCAGATGAATATCCATCCAGATCACCATATTTGTACAGAACTGATTAATACAATACTGATAATAATGAAAGAAGAGGCAGTATATGACTGAATAGCTTTGTCCACACTCCGGTAAGTGTTTTGGTAATTCTGCTTGATTTGCCTGGAACATTTCCTGTAGTCAGTTCCACATTTCTAACTCATGAGTCATAATCAACTGAATGCAAAGCAAGACTAGGCAAGCCTGGTTTTGCCAGATTGCAAAACGAAGCCCGTTTTCGAGATTCACACTGAGTGACCAGAATGAGTAAACCGGGCCGTTAGTTTTAATACAAGCCCCGGACATGCTGCAGTCCGTTTCAGTTCACCTAAACATGGTACGATTATCTGAACAAAGTGAGCAGAAGGTGCCGCTGATTCACTGATTCACAGAGTCTGTGGCTTTCTTCAAGAGGAAGTTACTTGGCTGTTTATTGTGGTTTTAAAGACTGCCAATTCTAGACGTATTTGCCAAGTTAGCAACACTGGGGTGATTTTAAGTGTGCCCTATGGCAGTGGTTCCCATCCTGGGAACGGTTGTGTGAAGGTATTTTTTAGACTTTCCTTTAATTTATATAAAATACTTTTACCTTATTACAGAATGCTTAAAATAAAGCATTCTCAGAAGGAATAATCTCTTAAACTTGTTGAACTGGTCACAACCTGTATTCATTCAACCTGTGACAAATGGTTGCAGAAAAACTGCTTCTTCTTTTTTTTCATTGGGAACCAATCTCCTTGGATCTCCACGCTCATTTCAATGATGTGTGTTGGTTGTTCAGTCAGTAAGACACATTCAATGGCCACATCACATTGATCACAGTAAAAAGAACTACAACATTTTAGAACCATGCCTACTATGCCTATAGGAAAGAGAGGAGCTTGACAGTTTGATTAATCAATTTGATATCATGTCAATAACAAAACCTCCTCCCTGATCCATACATTAACCCATACTTCTTCCTCACCCTGACATTTCCCTCTGATATAGTTTACATTTGATTTGTATAAGCTCTCTACTCTCTAACTGCTTTATTGTATTGTGTTGTTTACTCTTCTCATTGCATATTTTATAGTCTATTTGTCTTTTTGCGCTGCTGCATCCTGCTGCTGCAACAACCCAACTTCCCCACTGGGATCCATAAAGTTCCATCTTATCTATTTATGACCATAGAGAGATCTGTTTCTATTTGCACATTTATTCACAAGTTCGCTCTTTCTCTCTGTCACTGTTTTCACACTGAAAGAGCTCTGCAGCTTTTATCGCATGAGTAAATCTCCAAAATCCAGGTCTGAGGTTGCTGGGAATCCGCAGGTTTCACCTTACAGAAGGGAAACACACTGAAACCAGCCTTCCCCCATTCTGCCCTCCCCCCACCTTCCTCCTCCTCCATCCTCTGAATGGGGACTGAAAAGCAGGAGTAACTGGTTTGGCATTCATTTTAACTGTGCGTCTTCCCTCGTTTTCCTGTTTCCCTCATCCTCCCCTCCTCCCTCCCTTCTTTGTTCTCTCTCTCTGGGGAAGCTTAGAGGACAGGTATGAGCACGTATAAACATGGTGGAGAAAAAACAAAAACTCTTCAGCAAACTAATGTTGCTTCAATGTTGTTTTTCCTTTCTTTGTGTTCTTCGTGTCTATTATAGTTGCAGGGTGTATCGAAACTGGCAATGTGACAAAATATGCAATATACAAATAAATAAACTGCAGCAACTGTGCGCCATGGTTACAGTGGAGAGATTGTGATTGGATGGTCGCTGGTTTAGTTGGTTTGGGTGTGGACAATTTTGCTGATGGTCACTTGGTCAATGTCTCTGACTGAACTGTGAATACATGAAGAAGGGCTGAAACCTGAACTTAAAAAAAAAAATGCAGTTTGAACTGACCATTCAGATTTACCCAGACAGCTGATGGACACTGAATTATATATCATGGCAAAGAAACACTAATATTTACTTCCTGTCACGTCAGCATCTATTTCTAGTCACATAAAACGGTTTTCTTACCTGTGTGCGTCCTTTGGTGTGCCTTCAGATGAGAGCTCTTTGTGTAAACTTTGGTGCAGCCTGAAAAGAAATCACAGAGAGAGATGAGCCAGGCTGACAGCAGAAATGTGCTCACCTGACACAAAGCTTACCTTGGCAATAAAGCTGTTATGTAAGGACAAAATGTGCTGTTTCTTGAGTTGTTTTTCCACTCGTGACACAGTAAGAATGACACAGGAACTAGGATAACTCATTCTAGGATATTTGGCAAAGGACCATTTCAAACTGTCAGTCTCAAACACTCTAAATGATTCGCTTTCATAAACATAGTTGATGTTGATCCATTTTGGATTTCGGAATTCTGAAATCCTTATTCTCTGAAAAAGTGATACAACTGGGATGGGATTATGTAATTTATTTCCCATAAAACTACCACAATCATCGTTTAAGGAATATTGTGGCAATCTAACAATCTCTGCTTTGTTTCATTGCTCTAACACCCTGTTGATGTTTAAGCATGTACAGTGAAAGAGAAGCGGTGTATTACTGACAGATTTTTACTTTCTGAGTTGAGCATATTTACACAGCAGAGACATTGGTTGAAAGCAATTTGAGCCAACTTGCTGAAACCTGCTTTCATTAGTTGTTTGTGTAGCAAACTGTTATCAAAACCCAGAAAAAAACATTTAAAAGAGGTCAAACTTCTGATTGTGTGAAGTGTCTTGTGTCAAAAAATTTAAGTAGCTTCAATATTTACTCTTTGTATCTATGAGCTTATATTGGATGGCATACTGTTTTCTATTTTGCCAACATTTGATCAGTGGTTGCCCTGCAAGGTGTGGGACATCTCATCTGCTGCACATTGAAAGGTTGCTCACAAACAAGATAAAACATGAATTGGTTGCGCAGTGGTGAGTAAACACCAAGGTAATGATGCCTGCAAGGTTTAGCATCTTCACTTTAAACTTGCATCTTTTGCCTGGAGCAGCACAATGGCAAATACTGTACTGTCTTAAATGATACAACTTATAATGGAAAAGATGCTGCCAATAAAGTCAGATAACTCTTGAAACTAAATTTAGTAGAATAATTAGTTTGGTCATTGTCACTATACAGTAGAACACCTGTTGAAACCAAAGAGCACCAGAATTATTCTCTCAGTCTCACACTTGTCCCTCAAAATGTATTCTTAAATTGCAAATAAACCACTGACCTGGGTAGTCACAGAAGTGGATCCTCCTCTTCTCCAGCTCTGGGTTGTTCCGCCTGTTGTATTTAGGACCTGTCAGGACACCCTGGCCATGTGTCATCAGCAAGGCATGTGGAGACAACCCTGTCACCTTTATACTATCCAGACGCTGCTGGTATGGAGGCGGAGGTTGGGGCGCTAAGCTGAGCAGCTCTGCCTGACCGTCTGGGCTCCCTGGCTGAGAGTTTGGGGGTGAGGGCGGCAGACTGTGGGGCGCTGTGTGCTGCGATGAGTTGGCTGGAGAGGCTTGGTAGTAACCATGGTGCTGCTGCAGGTGGTGCTCTGCCATCATGTAGTTGCCATTGGATGTTGGCAATGCAATGCCGCCGAGGTTCAGCATGGTCCTAGTAGCGGTGGAGCCGTGTGCAGACGGACTGGTGTGGGACAGAGTCATGGTGAGGTCAGCACAGCTGGTGATGGGCATGTGGTAGACCTGCTGCTGGGGGGCTGGAGGGCCGATGTGAAGCTCTGTGTCCAAATGTGGCTGCTGCTGTTGCTGCTGCTGTGCTGTGGACACACTCACTACTCCTCCAGAGCTCATGTCTGGTTTGATAAAAACGTTGTTGACGACAGGCGGCACACTGAAGACGGAGGTGAAGTCTGGAAGGGCCTGGGTGGTGGGGATGGAGCAGGGGACCTCCAGCCCGGGTTCTGTCTTGATCTGCTGCGGCGTGAGGGTCTTGGTGTTGGGCCGGTAGAGGCCTGTGCGGAGGTGAGTGGTGCTGGGAAGGATGACGTTGATGTTGAGGCTGTAAGGGGCTGTAGGTTTGTCCTCCGAGAAGTACTCGTCGACCACCGAGGCGCTCTCTCGTCTGTATTTCTTGTCACCAGTGTCTGCCGAGAGACTCAAAAGAGGACTGTTGACCTGGGGGAGATATTTGTCCAACTCCAGTTGAGTCTGAAAAGAAACAAAGGAGAGAGAAGGTTAAAAGAGGGCTTCAACATGTGTAGTGAGGACTGGGTGTTCAACTAGACAACCTGCTTCATCTCCTCCACTCAGCCAAATTTCTTACTAAATCTTTTGATTTACACCAGAGTATGAACCTGCTCTCAGTCAACATAAGCACACTGCCATGTAAACAGACCAACTGAGCCAGGTGGTTGAACAGTGATGAACAGTGAGGTGTGTCCAGGACTGCGACTGTTCAAACTCACAAATCCCACCTGTCTACAAGATGTAGTGCATTTTGGTCTATTCTATTTTCTTACTATGCGTATCAGAGTTGGTCTCTTCCTCTTCTATGTTGACATTCTCCCTTTATGAATTTTTTAATGTCATTGGTGCAAAATGGCAACTTAAAGAGAACAAAGCCCTTACTGTTTTCTGACGGAATAACACCAACTATCACTGTATAATCTGCTGTAACAATACTTCCAGCATTTGGGGCTATGTCTCCACTGAAGCATTTCATGTTAAAATCCTTTGAACATCACTTAGTGTAAAAACATGTTAAAGTCAATTGATCAATTGTAGGAATTTCAGAGGACACTGTGGAAATATCCACAGCAGCAGCAGCTACTGTTTGGCGCAGTATTTGTTTGACATCGACATGGACGGAGTATTTGTTTAACTGTAACTGTGTAATTACTTTGTGAGATTAATGTGCTGCAGATGGTGATAAGGTGGTTGTGACATGGCTCAGTTCCACCCAATCCAGAGTTAATAGAAACAAGTGAAGCCAAATATATAAATATATAGGGGGGAGAGAGACAGCAGAGTAATTAAAAGAGAAAGAAAACTGTTAAGGATAAAAGAAAAGTTTTAGAGAAGTTGGTACCAGGACTCCCTCCTCCATCCTTCCATCATCCTCCACTCCTTCATACCTCACATTCCTGTTTCCCAATGGAGTTCACTGCCCTGACAAAGGATTAGGGACTGACAGCTGAGGATAGATTTCACTTACATCCAAATCTAAGCTGCATGTTTGGAGATGTATTTATCTGTGATCAGTACCTGTTAATGGGTACAAAATTATAATCTGCAGATTGTTATTGCTCTCGGATGACAATAATGAAACTGCAGTAATAATCCTGGACATTTTCATACGTTTTGCAACTGATATAAAATCTAGTCTATATTTATTCTCATCCCTAATTCTGCAACTCCTGTTTGGTTAAAATTTTCCTGGTTTTCTCGTTGTATGAAAGCATGATTCCAAAAAGGGGTTGTGGCCTTGGTGATTGGCACTTGATGCCAGTCCAATGTACACTGGTTATTTCACACATCAACATTTCTGTATATATGTTTCTATCTGTTTATTCTCACTGGTTTGAAGTCTGCCAGACCTCATTGGAAAAAGGTAATGTCAGGTATTTTCCATGTATGAGTTACAATACAATACAACAATAGAAAAATCTAAATCTGAGGATTATTATGTTATTGCTGTTTGCTTACATTGCCAGGACTACCACATTGCAACTCTGAGTCAAATACGATCATATCTACTTGTGTGACAGGTTTGGAAATAGTACCTTTGTTAAATACAGAGAACAGCTTTTTAAGCAACAAGACTGGACAGGTGGAGGAGCGTATAAGAAAATAAATTGCAGGTATTTTCCTTTGTTTAGGTGAACGGCATTATGTGATCTTAATCCTGATTAACGGGTGTGCGTCTGTGTGTGTGTGTCATTCAGAGTCTATGAAGCGGACAGTCACTCCTTTAGAGGTGCATGGGCTGTTACGTAAAGAATCTACACTGCAGAGACCACACGCAAACACACAGACACACACAAAAACACAGATGCACACATGCATGTGCCACAAAAATGCAAAAAAGTTAATGTACAGTATGGATGCATACACAAATGCATGCAAATGAAGGCGTGCACAACCAGATACACCGGCTAACCAACACACAAACATACACAGACAGGAGAGCGATCTCTCCGTGGGTGTGGCCGATGAAAGCGATCTGATGCGTGAAGATGATGAAGGAAAAGGCATTCAGACAAACCAAAACAAAGACTGAAGGCATGAGAAAGACTCAGAGGAACTTAAACACTGTCAGGTAAAAATAGACCTGCCAGACAAATCGAGTCCTCACAGTCACAAGATACACAGCACTGAAGAAGGGTGGGAAGGAGGAGAGACCGGAGAGACAAACAAAGAACAAAACATACAATAGACTAATGCATGTGTCATTTCAACACTGGTTTATAGTCAATGATTAATAATAACATAATTTTTTTTTTTTTTGCTTGATCAATGGGAGCTGACCTGTAATGAACTGCACCCCATTTAGAAATCACTACCCAGAGTGCACAGTGGAGTCCTGGACTGCAATGACTGAATTTGGGACAAATGACCTAATGAGGTGCTGATGTGCTCGAGGTCGCGTCCAGCAACACTGTTATTCTGCAGCAGTGCTTCAAGTGCCAGCACTGTCAGCACGCACACACGCACACACGCACACACGCACACACACACACACACACACAAACACACACACACACTCCCCATCCCTCCATTAACAATCAGCTAATATATTTTCATACACAAACCTTGGAGTGTTATTGTTCTGTGGGCACTTCAGTCTGAGAGGTCAGTTCTTTGTGTTTAGTTTGTGTTGTGTGTGTATAAATACAGTACTAATGTGTTTGTTTGTAAGTGGATATGTCATGTGTTTTAATGTGGTTTTGAAATTCAAATTTAATTTCAGCTTTGTTCGCTCAAGGCTTCATCTTACTTTACTATTAACTAATATATTCAGTTCAGTCTGTAGTTGGATAAAACATAATGTGTCAGTATTTGCAACAATGCAACAAATCTTTTTCAGAAAAGGATTTAGGCTAGAGGCACATTTTTGTGTTTTACTGGTCAGTACAAACAGTGTAAACTTCTTGGCCCAAATGTATTCTTTACTCTTAATTTTTCATGTGCAAGTGTCTGTGTATGTATGTGTGTGTGTGTGTCTATTTGAAGGCCATCATTCGTCGCTCGGCGAACTCACACCGCCTTGTCATCAGTGCAATCTGAGCGCTTGGTGAAATTAAAGTCTTGGGTATTTATTGAGGAAAAAAAGAAAACAAAAACAGCCTCTCTGTTTCCTTCCCACTGAGGGTTCCTGTGTGCCTTTCAGGATGGGACAAACAGGCCCTGTGCTGCTGGGGTGCTGGCAGCAACAACCCTTGGGCGCCCTTGGCCACGTCCCCTGCTGGCCTGCTGTTGATCCCGCTTCCTGTCACCCTCCGCTCTCTGATTCGCTTGCATCTTTTCTCCCTGTGGAAATTTCTCCATTTAGCCTCTTTTCTGCGCTGTACATGCAAAGACGACAGTGTCCAGAGAAAGGTCAGTGTTATCGACCCGAGGATGCAGCTGCAGTTTCCTAAACAGCACCCTTATAGATCTTCTGCGTCTGCATGCAGTTTGAAAGCATGTTGGAGCGTAGGGTTAGCCCGTCTTAGCTCAATTGATGGATGTCTATGAGATGAACTTTATGCTATTTTCAAAATAAGAGAAATGCACAAAAAATGATCCTGAGATTGACTTTGCATTTTAAAGTCAATAACTGCACACATGCTCAGCAAATCTTCCCCGGATAAAAAAACCAGCTTAAAACGCAATAACCTTTAAAGTCATACATCAGCAGGTTCCTCCTCCGTTTTCAGAAAGAGGAATTAAAATCTCTGCTCAGGGTTTGAAGCCCTCAAGAACACTCAATATCAATCAATATCACCCTACTATTTCAATCCAATGAACTTCAGTGAAAATGTCGCTGGTATTTTATATTATATTTTAACAGCTAAAGGAAACCCTGACATTTTAAATGAGAAGGTGTGTATGTGTATTTGTCCAGCAAGTATTTTGCCTTTTTAGTAATGTTAACTTTAACGACACATTAGACAAGAGGCACAGCAACCTCAAAGCAAAGTTTAGTTGATGAACTACAATTCTTAATGTCTCTGTATCATTTTATGTGGTAAACGAGTAGAATATGTTCGGGGGCCAAGACTTTGTCAGTTAATAATTGGAGAACATGCGCTCCACTATGAATCCTTCTGCCTGATAACAGTCTCTTATCAGTTCTGTTCAGGTTTATGGGACGGAGCGGGAGTTTCCACACTTTCGGCCAATATGACAAGGACCTTCATATGTTTAATCCCCTTTTACTACAAAGAGTACTTTACACTGCTATCCATTTTACAATCGTACCAGTGTGCTTGATTTCTACATTTTTCCCATCTTAATCCTTGCAGCTTTTCCATTCAGCTTGCAGAGGCTCAAATGTTGTGAGATGGTAATCCACCATGCTGAACATCTTGTCTGCTTTTGCTGACAAAGTTATATTATTGTTCACTACAGCTGATACGATTTTGAAACGTCTGCACTTTGTTACCAAACAACAGAGTGAATTTGAAATAAATAAGAGGTAACATGATGTTCTTAGTGATGCCATAACCTACTAAAATTTTTCCACAAAGGTTCAACTATCACAAATCTGTCCTTGGAGATTCCGTGAAGAATAATTTTTCATGAGGGCATCAAACCTAATTACAAAAAACGTATCTTCCTATGATATATGTGATAGAAATATTACTATTCATCTTGAATTTAGCTACAAAAAATGTCAATGAAATCCACAAAAGGTGGTTAAACTACATCTATAGATGTCAGCCTCATACTGAGACAGTTATCTTAATACAGACAAAAACAATCAGAGCAGCCCTTTGGCCGCCCTGCGCTTCCTCTGACCTAAAAGCCTCCAAGCTAAAACATCTGCCATCTTCATCAGACCACTTCCCCTGCTAATTGCAAAACAAATGGCGGCCTATGCACACTGGTTTTCCTTTATGGCCCTTAGGAATGCAGAGAAACAGTGGCCATTCGCCTTTGCATCTCCATAAAAACTGATAGTGTCGGGGGGGCAGGTCTGCTCGCTGTAGATCAACAGAGCAGAAATCAAGACATGTTCATCAGAGCAAAAACAAAACCTTTGAGACCGTGGTGATGTGTTATGGCCACTGATGGAGGGAGAGATAGGGAGGCTTGTTTTGGCTTCTCAGGACAGTGATGAGTTAACTGTCAGATGGCCAGTTTTGCTTATCTGGGAAAATCAGGTTAACTGACTTTGATAACTTTAGACAATACTTTGGTGTTAAAAACATGTTTGCCTTCTTTAATACTTACGTTGAATACATTTTAATTGAAGTTAGATTGGTTAAACATCCAAAAACAGAAAATTAATTTGCTTATTTGATCAGTTCACACATTACATATAAATGATACTTACAAATGTGGTTGTTTCTGAAGTCACCAACCGGTGTAGAAGTTGAATAAATGATACATCATATAAACAAATCTATAATATCCCCATCTGAGCTATGTCTATACAGTATATGGGCACGTATAAAAGTAAAAAATATAGCAGGATATCACACACAAATGTCCATGAATGAGGATATGTATTGTATACCAACGCACTGTATGCACATAAGAAGGCATGTCCATATAGTACACATACTGACTGATGTATGGGAACAGTAAATAAAGGTGTTTTCATTGGTTACAGTAATCCGACTTTCCTAACTACCTGACTTGGCTAATGATGGACTGAAATGTATCAGGATGTTTTTTTTTTGTTTTGTGCTGTTGATAACTTTATGGCGCACCGCAGTGTCAATTCTGTTATTTCTAATAAGCTGTAACATGAACCGATACGTCTGTAACAGATTTTTTTCTTTGCCATTAATCATTGTGCAAACATTTTGGGACAGAATTTATTTGGAACCAACTGCAATATCTTCATATCCAGGTTAACTACTCGTCCAAACAATAACCTCTCTCACGTGTTATCCTATTTCTGTCTCTTATTTCTTGTCAGTCTTTGTTCTATATTGTCCCACAAAACAGAAAAGGTCCTTCTCAAATTTAGCTTGCAGTAAGGGGGGGTGGGGGGTGTCTTGGGGCATTTCCAGTACTGAAACCTCTACTGGTATTTTGATTTTAAATGTCACAAGATACTTAAGAATAACCCATGTAAAGATACATAAGGCTATAAGTTAACTTTACATTTTAGGGAATTCAGACAGCCTGAAGAACTAAAGACAACATTCGAATAACAGACTTGTTAGATGACAACGTGCAAGCACATCCTCGTTGTCTGTTTCCCTCACCACAAAGTGATTTCACCTTTTGTTTTTATCCACCCGAACAATTTTCACTGTTATTCCAGACGTATGGAGGGCAAACAGTGGTAGTCATTAAAGAGATTTTGCAGCTTCAGTGGATGAGTTTGCAGACCGCAGGTATTAGGCAACAACAGAATATGATTGTCTGGTATGACATGTGTTGTCTGGTACAGAAATATGGCTGGGCATGATGGGTACAGGTGACATTAGCAGACCAAACAATCTGAACAGAGAACAGTATGAGTCAAATGATGAATCGTGGTTTCACTCCGGTTTGCTGGTAAACTGACACCCTGCAAGAGGATCAGACTGATTTATGGGTTTGCATAATACACCAGGCTGATATATTAACTACTCGTTTATCAGCCATCGATGTCTCTTTTTTTTTTAGCACATAATATATATAACATAATAAAGCTTCCCACAGCTCAATAGAACCTCTCAAAAAAGCTGCAAAAAACAAAAAACTGAGTAATTTTGTTGGTGTTTACTGTTCTTATTTATTGATGAATTTGCAAAACAGCTTAAAGCTATTTCTTTTAGTTACAAAGTTTTTCTTCTCAGGCTCAGCTGTATGTTGCTCTATTTTACACTATTTTGCAACCAGTTCGGTCTATAACTCTGGTTGAAGTGTATACATGCCAGGAGTAATTTTAAGCACAAGTTTTGTCAAGTTATGCTTGTGATAAATACAAGTAAAGCAACCTGGTTAAAGGTGTTTAAAAGCAGCTGCAATAATCTGAGAACTGCCTTATTCTAATCACATCTGAATTTTTGACAGAATCTCACTGTGAGAAAGCATACAAACAGAGCCAGTAGTGTTGGTCACCACTGACAGCCATTTAGCACAGTAACAACACTTTAAGATGTTATACACAAAATCAGTTACTGAGCTAAAAGCTGGAACTCTCCTTTGACTCAAACCCAATATCAAATCCAAGACAAAAAAGGTACAAATTAATTAACTCTCCTCAAATCACACTTAAACTCACATCACCAATCAATGTGGGATTCTGTGAGCTGAGACTTGCTGCCAGTAGATGCTTGCTCAGATGCAAATCAGCTGCTTGTGTTGTCCTGGAAGTCAAATCATTAGTCAAACCACAACCATTTCAGCCTTTAGGGGCATGAAAAACGGCAGCAACGAAAGAGCAGGAAAAGATAGGAGAATGTGCAACAATTAACTGGTGGAAGGCTGACATGACGGGAAACATGTAAGTGGGTTAGTCAGGTCACAACAAGACATCAGAAGCATAAAGTCAAACACGGTAGAGTTCCAGGATGTAAAAAAAATAAATATATATATCTCAGTATTGATCTTCAGGAATCATTAGGCATGACTGGCAACACAATCTTGAGCTGTATGTCATGAAGTTACTCTGTAACTTCCCCTGTCGTCTATACACAGTCTTCCTGGAAACCCATTAATGATATAATGGCAAAAGAATCTGGAAATAGGTTTCATATAAGTTACTTATTCTGTCATTACTGATGAGGTACATGAACAGATTAATCCCAGAATAAAAAATACACTATGGACACAAAACTAATGAACAAAAATAAAACAAATTATGTCTAATCCATGTTTTGATGACAAGTCAAACTAATTTAAGGATTTATCACTTTTCACTGATTTGTATCAAAGTAAACAGAATAGCTTTGAGTGGTGGACTGCTGGCTGCACCAAACAACATTTTTAAGACGTCACATTTGGCTCTGGGAACTTCCAATGGGCATTTCTCACTGTTTTCTGACATTTTATAGACTAAAGGACTAATCCAATAAAAAAAATAAAAAAAGCTCAACAGGACGCTTCATAGTGAAAATAATAGTTGCAGCCCTACACCGCACCATTCACCCAATGGCAACTGATGAAGAATCCTATCATTAAATGCAATGTCTGTGCAGAAACATCACCGACCAAACACACAAAAAATACTTGACCACAATGCTCTTTAAACAGTCACTGCGCTTTTACAGTCAGCAGGCGAGTTATTACCTGTGTGTATAAATGCCACTCTTATGTTCACTATAAAGGGCAATTCTGGCTCTACTGTTTGCTTGCTGCACTACGCAACAAAGCCAGATTAATAGTTACACTTACAGAACTAATGTTACATAACAGTCTTGCAGATCAACTCCAAAATGATCCAAATACCACAAGTGTATAAGAGACAAAAGGACATTCCTCCAGTGACTTATGGGTTATGCAAGAGTAGTTGAAATGATTGGTTGACTTTCTCATCAACCTTATTTCCAGCTGTTTTCAGGAAAAAAGCTCTGATACCTGATAGCTGATACACTACTTACCCATCACCAACTGGCAAGTAAAGTGACTAGCTGATGAACGTTTAGCATTTAGCAGCAAAAGAGTCAGACATTTGCTTCAGGAGTTCATAGGGTACTATAACAGAGCTAAAAGGAGGAGGTGTGTAAATACTGTAAAAACTGTTTGCTGACACTATTGCCATGACAACTTTATAAGGTAGAGGCATGGCAGCCTCTGCCGTCAGTGTGAGAATGTGTGTGAACGTGTGAATGTGACATGTAGCAGAAAGTGGGACTACTGGTCGGAAGACTAGAAAGGCACCATAAAAATGCATGTGGGTACCATAATGTCAGCGTTGGGTTTACAGCTTGTTGCACAAGTGGCCAAAAGATCAATATAAAGAGACTCAAAATGAGTATACAAAATGTTTTCACTTTTCATCTTATGGAGGACTGAACTGCTTTAACATCCTCAAACTGACACTCATCTAAAAACAACTGTGGAAAAAATGTATAGGTGCAACAGACGCAGCGAGTTCATTTACAGACTGCTTTTTGACAAATCACTCAGCACACAGCATGAACACTGATAAACACAACGAAGACAACAATATTCAAGTGAGCCAAAGACCCCTACGCATGTGACGTGTGCTCGTGGAGCCTCATCAGCCTTTCACTGCTGCTGTGACTTTCTCATGAGGTCGGCCTTTATCATCCTCCCCACTGCCTCAAGGCGGCTTGCGGAGATGCGGGCCCTGCTCAGACAGGTTGGGCAACATACTGCTGTCAGGACACATGCTCAGTTAAGCGCTCTTTAAAACACCAACACAATGACACAAAGAAATATCTCAGACGAAAAAAAAAGAAGGTGAAAAAAAGAAAAGAAGCAGACTCCCCCCCACCCCCCAACTTTCTGTTGTGCTTAAGTTGGAAACCCATTGTTTGAAACCAAATTATAGACAGGAGAAGAAAAAGGATGAAAGAGACGGAGAGTAATCTGCTGTGATCTGTGAGGAATGTGTTTGAGAAACACACTTCATGCACATTCATGGTGAATCAAGAGCACATAAGGTGAACCCTCTGCTGCGGTTGGCATTTATTTCCTGAGGGGTAACTATTTCTCTTAACCTTACGTCTTTGTTCTTGACAAAGTCATGTTTTGCATAACATCAAACACTGCATGTTACTGCAACGAGAAACAGGAGAAAAAGCAGTTGACTTGTCTCGAGCGAAACCTCAGAGGAAACACCAAAAGTCACATAAACCATGCTGTTACAGAAGTATCACATGGTGTTTTTATGTTAAAATATAGACTTCTAAGTTGTTTTATTCGAAGCAATAATGTTGACTATCAGATGATTCTTACAAAGATTTGTCTTAAGATGCTGAAGTCACTGATTGACAACTAAAACCTGTGCTCATGCTCGGGTTTTCATCTGCATTACATTGTGATTTGTGGAATCCAACAAGCACACAAACTAGTTCATTTGGGCTATAAAATAATTCTTCTCTGTTTATGACTGACCTAGATTTATCTGCAGCAAGATAGGCAGAGCAGGTACACAGCGTGTTGGGTATTTGAGCATTTGTGTAGATTTTTCATTGAACGGAAAACCGAGTATGTCATTTTCTGCCACTAGGGGGTCTCGCACATCAAAACAATAACAAAAGTTGTAGTTTGATGACGTTGTGAAGTAGTGTGGGGTCGTGGGAGTTCATTGTTAAACCACCACCCTTGCAGACGAAAATCCATCTGACGTGACGCAGAAATCGTAATCGTAAAATTATTCGCATTCGCCTACTTCCTTCCTCACTCTCTGACGCATCCCGTGTATACCCAAAAGTTATAGCAACTAGAGACAAGCAAGCAAACGGAAATATGACTCTGGGTTTAAACATTGTTGGAAAACAGAATATATAGCATATAGCACGTCTAGCGCTTTCAGACATTCTAACGTGAAAATGTTAAATATTACATCACAATCAGAATTTATACAAAACTGGATGGCTTAGATAGAAAAAAGACAATTGGTAAAGACATAGCTACATACAGAAAATATTTTAAAAAGAAGACAACAAGGCAAGACAAACTCCTGATCCATCCAAAAGTGAGTATCTGACTTTCACTGCTGCACATAGCCTTTAGGACTCCTGCACCTGTCCAGGTGACAATGCCAATAAAGTCGGCTCAAAACAACTCCAGCATGTGACCGCTTACACTCCACGTTTGCATAAAAATCAACAGTATAAGCCGGGGCCTACTCAACACGTGACGCTTTGTGCGGAATATGTTGCACGCAGGTAATCATATCCACCTACATCGACACCACCGGAGTACAAAAAAAAAAAGCAACCAAGAGCCAGGTGAACCAACATCTTCACCGTAACAAATCCAGTGGGGGCTCTGCATTTGCTGGTCATGTGGGACCCACAGAGGAGCGGAGCAGTTTCAGCCTCAGGTGTCGGGGTCTGCCGCCTGTTTACCAAACACCTGGTACGAGGCCAAACTCAGCACCGTATGAAGGCGTCCGGTTGCTGTTTGTGTTCTGTTGTGATCACGCAGGGCCAATTCACAATTCACCGCCATTTAACTTTAATGCAGCTGTCATGTCTCTGCTGTGATCAGTTGTATCGTGTTTAACAAAGCAGGCGATGGGGGTGGTCATGAAACGTTCTTTATCCTCTAGTATTACCGATTTCCTACTTTAATCATGCAACACTCCTCTGCTACAACATGACATGAGTCACTTCCTGAAATGTTCAGGCACATTTCTGATATCAGAGCATCCAGTATTCACCGACTATCTTGGGCAGACAGACAGATCTACAAAGGAATGTGATGATTGATGGAGAAGAAGCCATTTTACAGACTTGTCTAAAAGTCAACCTGCTTCTCCATCATGTGATCAAATCCCATGACTGAACAGCTTCGACAGGTGGGTTCAGTATTCATAATCTGAGGAAACAAGCAGGAAACCGCGTGTGTGCTTCAGCTCTATACTGACCCAGCTTAGTGTATGTGTACTATCAAAATAATATGAAATAAACTTTGGAGTATATTCATATCAACACAGTGTGTATACAAAGCTTATTTTCTACATCCTGAAATAACTGTAAGCTCATATCATAAACATAAAGTAAATACAATCAACGTAAGTGCATTGTGTGTATGAGAATGACATTATAGAATCTTAAAAGCAACATAAATCAATAGCAGCTTCAAACTGAATCTACTAAAATAAATGTTCCTTACATTGCACAAGTACAAATAAAGTTGTATTTGAATTATTTATAATGCACAACTGCCACTAGTTGCCCCAAACACCGTTTACACATGGCCTTTACCTGCGTTTTCTAACATGTCAGGTGTGTATGTAGGACTTTAACCTGCCTGTACAGGTGAGCTGCGTCCTTTCACAGGTAAAACCAGCCGGGCAATGTGCACACCGTGCAGCTTAGCGCCAATTAAAGGTTGTTAACAGGTTAGTTTATCCTCAAAACACTGTTCATTTTGACTGAAGCAGCCTCTGCAGCCACACATGAAAGTGAAGGTAAAAAAAAATGAATAGTGAACAGTTATCAAAGCACCCAGAGAGGCCGGACCTCCGGTTCACCGGGAGCCCGGCCGTCCTCAGCGGGTTGGCGGAGACTCTCACCGCGGGTTTGACGTCCTCAAACACGGACGTGTCGTCAGCGCCGTCCGCTCCCGACATCCTCACCGGCTTCAGCTGCGTGAAAACCGCCCTTTCGTCTGTCGTATGCGGCGGATTCATGGCCAGTCCTACACTCGTTGCCATTACAATGATTGTTTAAACAGATGTATCTTCCTGTGAGTTTGGGTTATACTCGCATAAAGTAGTTATTACTATTAACTGCGTTTTGTTGGAGCTGAAAGCTAAGGAACAATCCCACAGCCCTCCCCTCTCTTCTGACTCACAGGTAGGTTTTACCTGAGCTCAAGTATGGACCTGCTACCTGGAGGCGACGGTGAATACACAGCACAGCCAATGAGAGCAGAAAGAAAAGTCCTGTGGTCCAATCAGCTGCGTGGAGGGAGGGACTTACCTGAGAGATTCAAGGAAAGAGGAAAACAACTGGAGGGCATCAGGCAAAGTATTGTCCTCTCACCTGAACACACACACACACACACACACACACACACACACACACACACACACACACACACACACGACAATAACTACAAGCTTGATTTCTACAGTCAAGCTGATCTTTTTTTTTTGTTCTTTTAATAGAAATCTGCTCTGATAAAAGCGAATTCAAATTAGCTGGATTATATTTTTAAAGTAATTTCTACCACAAACTACCTGAAGGTTTTTTTTTTCTTTCCTGGTCATGTTTCTTGTTTGGGATTTTTGCAATAACGTGCATCCCTGCCACGCAGAAAGCAATACATGAGTCACGCTGATAAAGTTCACCTGTGGCCATGCACACCGTTAAAACCTATTGTACTCAACAATAGACTGGTAAAATAGTGAAACTGGAAAGGTACATCTGGGACAACAGTCACGTCTGTACTGTTTTACATCCTACTAACATGAAGTGCTGTTCTTTGGTCTTATCTCTTTTTTTACAGTGTGTGCACGCCAACACACAGGAAACAATTAAAAGTCGCCATGACTCTGCTTTTCTTTGCAAGTTACTGCAGCTTCGGCATATGATGAAGCTTTAGTCATGGTGTGTAATGGGAGCTACACACAAGAATTGTTTCATAGAAGTATAATAGAAACATATAAAGACAAAGATCATATTTGTGAGATCTTTGAAACAAGATAAAACATTTAATACATTTGTTTTATGAATCAGTGATCTGTGGCCAGAGATGGAAACACCTACAAAGCCAGAAGGTTTTCAGTAATGCTCCTCATCCATGTATTTTGCTTCACAGTGTTTTTTGTAGCTTTTAATATGTTACATTATACAAAAGATACACAAAGGGAGTATAATTTTCACTCATGGGACATTTGGTCACGTGAAATAAACGCTGGCTCAGTACATGTGACATGTTTTCAGAGGCTTGGCTCCAACTAGATGCAACAGGATAAACTGTGCGCATTAATGTGCGTCTTCCCTTTTCTAAAACAATGTACATGCTTATTTGTTTTAAAGACACATGAATGAATATTATCTACTCTTCAAAAACATTTCTGGTATTTCTTTATTTAAAAAGATGACACACCCTTACGTACGAAATAGCGATGAGGCTATTTTAACCAGTTGCCAAGGGTAAGATAGTGATGCAACACAACTTCTTTACTCAACTTTGACAAACACAACTAATTTTGGCTCTTGCTTCAGTTGGCCATGCCCTCTTCATCTTCAACACAAATTGGTGAGAAGAGTCTTAATCTTGACGGCAGACAGACAGACAGACAGACAGACAGACAGATACAGTTAGGACATGAATGAATGAATCTTAAATAATCAACGAATAAATCAACCTAAGCAGGGGCAGATCTAGAGAAATATATTGTACATGGAGGGGGCCAAGAGGGTGGCATGGAGCCTATATTAACATTGTGTTACCCCTAGTAAAAACGTACCACTGGGGCGTAATTGTCTGATTGTATCATTTTACTGCTGTCAAACCTGTAGAGAAAATAGTAAACCGTGAGAAAATTCAGTACTGATGTGGATTCTGTTGAATATCATAACAAGAACTTTTCTGATCTGGTCTTGTTCGTCCCACTGGTTGGCCCGCATATTTGCAGAGGATAATTATACCACAGTTCAACATCACAAGCTTGTACAATACCTACATGTTAAACAAATGTCAGAATTGTATGAGGGCTAGTTGACAATTAAAAATACCAGCCAAGTTTTGCCTAACCCTTCATGTTTTCCATCACCAGCATGGAGGTTCAACCTGCAGTGGGGATCCTAGCCTATCTGCTGTCTTAGCATGAGGCTGGTGTTATTTATTTTTCAACAAATCCCAGAAAAAGACCAAACCCAACAACATAATAGCCCACTTGTCAACAATTTACAAACCCACCCAAATCGCTAACATGCTCCTGTTATGTAAGTATAATGTTTAGCATGTTTAACATCTTTTTTTATTGCATTCTGCATATGTAAAAAAATAAAAAAATCTCTTTGTGATATTCACAAATGATCCTGAGAGGAAATTCATCCAATAGTTGTTGAGCTATTTCACTTTAAAGGTCCAGTGTGGATTTAGTGGCATCTAGTGGTGAAGTTGCGGATTGCAACCATTTGAATACAGCTCAGCCTCCGAAGCGTGAAGGAAAAACTACGGTGTTCGTTCTGGGCTACTATTAAAACATGGCAGAAGAGGAAGAGGAAGAGGACACGCTCCCTCCATAGATAAAAACAGCTAATTTTAAGGTAATGAGAAACCCAGTGATTCATATTTTCAGGTGATTACACACTAGTGAAAACATACCTATGAATATTATATTCCATTTCCTGGCAATAGATCCTACTGAATGTTACACACTAGACCTTTAACGAAATGAAGAATACATACTTAAATCTCGTATGTTTGTTAATTCAAAGCAAAATGTAATATTTTGAAACCTCTGTGCAACATTTGGGAACCATAACTCAGTTATGGCTGCTGAGCCTGTCAGCTCGGACTTTGCAAATGATGAGGAGTGGCTTCTAGTACGTTTTGTGGTTACCAAGTAGTATTTTATGAAGCTTTTATTAAGAAACCTTTATTAGATTTATGCACCTGTTTTTGAGGGGTCAGACAGGTTGGAGCCACAGAACTAGATCTGTGAGCTACATTATCGATGATTAAGATTTAATTACTCCTTTTAAAATGGGCTTATTCTACTTTTGTTATGCTTTCATTACGCAATCATACCACAGGGAATTGTTTCTAAATGATACTCCACCCACAAGCTACCCTTTGTGTATGAAGGGCTCACTCCCAATATGCTTAAAAGGAGGCTGTAACAAATTTGTGTTTGCTCATTCATAAAACTGAACAAACAACTTCCACAGTATTGTGCTTCACATTCTCCAACCATATGCTTGGCCAACTATTCATATTTCTGCTAAATATTGCCAAATACACTGCTTCAATCTCAATCCTCACACATGAAAAGCCCACAATCAGACATGTATATGTTCTACTGCTGTTAAACAGTTGACTCCAAACTTAAAACCAATCTCCAATGGTGCGTACCATCATTAAATCAAATATATCTCATCTCACAATGAACAGGGTGACGCAGGTTTCAGTAAGTATAGACTCAGTAGTGCTATATAGTTTCATGAAAAGGCTTTCTCACGCTGATGTCTTGTATCAGCCCTGATATGCATAGTGAGTGAGTCAATAATGTATAAAACATAAATAACGAAATTTGAATAAAGTTCTTAATGGTTCGATTTGTGAGAAGATTTAAAAAAACAAAATCAATTTTTTTTTTGCATTTAACAGCTTCCCAAATTGTATTCACAGTAATCCTCACTGACCTTCTTTACTGGAAAGGTTTATTTATCTTCTCTGTCTTTTAACATGGAAGTCAAACAAATAGATTGAATGACTTGATTTTCCAGTCATGCAGCAGAGGCATATCAGATAACGCAGTATGTAAAATAAAAACTAAAAGAAAATTAAACATGATCATAACAACAGGCTGCAGGTTGGGACTAAGGCCAAAACTGTAAAACCACTTCCATTTTGTCAGTTGAAATTTGTGTGTGCATTTGTAACATGTCTGCACTAGGTGGATGAAAACAGTGACATATAGAGAAAGAGGGTGTACAAAAAAATGAAATGGAAGGAGTATTTATTAAGTTTTTTTTATGCTTTATTATCTAATTGGAGGGGAAGCCATATCTGAGGATGAGAGAAGACAAAGGATACAATGCATTCCTCTTTCTCCTCAGTCTCTCTCTCTCTCTAGCGACAGTGTGTTGTAATTAGGCAGAGAGCATATGAGGACAACGTTTCCACACTCAGCTGGTTAACGCCCTCCAGAGAAACAGGGTTCAACAGAGCTAAGGGTTGCTGATCAATACCAACAACTGATTAATGTGAGATTTCTGGGTTTCAGTTCTCATTTGACTCAGTCAAGAAAGAGACAGTGTTAAATGTAAAAATGCAAATTAGCCAGTTTCATCTGGGTTACAGTGCATGGGCAAGTTCCACCTGATGACAAATAGGAGAAAAATGCAGCTCATGCCAGCTACACGTGCTACTGACTGTGCGGTGAGAATATCTGGAACATCATGGGTAACTGTCAATCAAATGACTGTCATGTGTATCATAATTTTTTTAGTAATCCATTTAAAGCATGATAGTATGATTGAATAAAGTAATGTTGTAGTAATGTAAACGTTGATTTTTTTTCCCGTTTCCTTCCATCTTTTCTAAGATAGTATTTGATTATGAAAAAAGGTGTCATAAAAGAACTGGAAATGTATTTAATGAGTTTGGTCCTGCAGATATTTACTCAGAATGGCCCCTGTAATTGTTATTATTCAGCTTTATTTGATTGAAATGTTTGCAGCAAAACTGTTTTAAAATGTATTTTTAAAAACTCAACATCAATTTATGTGGATGTTATATTTAAAATATTTTCACTGATTTACTTTGCTGTCGTAGAGCCCATTCCAACGGGGAACTGAGGCTGTTACTTGTTGTGGATCAGGGCAGCATAGGCCAGCAACTGTTCAGCAAGTGAAACCCACTGCACTGGTTTGGGTGGAACAAATGACATCTTTTTTTTTTTTTTTTATTGGTTCGACGAATTTATTGTGTCATTTTCGCAATAAATGTCTGATCATAACCACACTTAATTCCAACCCAAAAATAGCAACTTTAATGGCAATATTTTCAACACTTTGTAAATTTTGACACTTGGGTAAATGCTTACTATTATGTACACAAGACCCTAAGGCTATTGTGTATTTGCTTTAAGGAAAATCTTCTTTTGTGGGTATGTACAGTAGTACAGTACTTAACCACCACCACACATTATGTGACACCACACCTGGGGGGAATAGCTGATCTATGAGTGTGACTGCATTTGTTTCACTGGAGAGAATTTCACAAGGTCTTCAGAAACGTACTCGTAATGACTGTTCCTGTTTTTCTGGAAAAATAAAAATCTATCTATCTATCTATCTATCTATCTATCTATCTATCTATCTATCTATCTATCTATCTATCTATCTAGTATCTTTGAGACTGTAAAAAAAAGAAATCAGAAAAACCATTGCAAATTTAGAAGACAGATATTTGCAGCTAAAATGAAATTTAAAACTAAATAAACAGAGCAAAAAATAAATAAAAATACAAATTTTGGAACAAAATTATAAAACTGCATAAATGCCAGAAAGCTGTTTTTAGAGTTGATTTCCTGAAAGCAGATTAGGAAAGGCATGTCATTAAAAATATTTTAGAAGTAAAAACAGTGGAAAGTATTTGATATCTGGAGAGGGGCTTTTGAGAGACTGCTATATAGCATTTTATAACAAAATCCCTCATGTTTATTGGCCAGTCTTTTTTGGCTCCTGTTAGCTGGACCACTGACTGATGCTATCTCCTTCGTCTAGACATCAGACAGCCTCTAGTATTAACTCCTACTGTGGGGGGTGTTGGTGGTGGTGGTGGTGGTGGGGGGGGGGTCCTCTTCAGAGCCGACCATAGATCAGCTCTCTTGTCTCCGTCTTTCTGATCATGAGAGCTTCTGGCCGTTGCCACATTGAAATGCTAGCAATGTTAACAAGCCATTTAGTGTGAAGCCAATCTGAAGAATAAATACATTTTGCCAGTTTTCACAAGCCCTGGTTGTGGTCATAGTCACTGAAGCACCAACATGTGCGTAAAACAGAATTTTTATTCTGGACACCTCTGCAAAATCCCTTATTCAATTATAGTTTTTTGGAACGATTATATAGTTATATAGAGTTATGTATATACTTTCTGACAGTAAAAAAATTACATTGATTATTCCTACAGTATCCCTGAATCGCAGCTACAGTATGGCTGAGCTATCAAGCTATAAAAGATAGGCAACTAAAATACTTTTCTACTACAAGTACTTCATGAACTGTGATTCAAGCCCTTTCTCCTCTTTTGGGGTCCACCAAATCAATCAAATTCTACACAGGAGGAGGTACTAAAGTTAATTCAAAGGCATTTAGGTTTAAATGTTATCATGTTTCGTGTAAACGTGGAGGAAAATCAATATTAGTGTCTCTTTTTTTCATTGTTATGTGTCCCACAATTGAACTGTACTTGCCTTGCATATACACCGATCACCCATAATATTATGACCACCTGGGCAACCTGGTGGCAGTTTTGGAGATGCTCTGACCCAGTTGTCTAGTCATCACAATTTGCCCCTTGTCAAAGTCGCTCAAATCCTTATGCTTGCCCATTTTCACTTGCTGCTTAATATATCCCACCCAAGTGTTATTCACTTCACCTTTCATCTAGCTAGTGTTGGCTGAACATAATTTTTAAGTGAAAGAAACATCACTCTGTTACACCACTCTATAATTGTGTTCTTGATTGGTTATTGGAAAAAGTCAGCTAAGTTAACAGTTATCTTTAACCAAAGTGCTTTTGTTACCATAACCAAATACCTCACTGGATGGTGTACCTTCACCATTCATCCCAACCAAATTAAATGAGAAATTTTATTTCTAGGGGACATTACATGAAGATGCAATGGATGCTCTGTTTATGAGGTAAAATGATGTCAGATAGCAATGCAGCCAAATCAAATGTAATTTACAATAAACCAGAATAAACAATACATGGTTATTTGGGGTGTTTCTGTAAAATTAGGAACTTGCAGAACACCACCAAAATAACTCCACATTGTTGGCCTCAGGTGCATGTAGACTGTCTGGACAATTACACCTCTGCTGCTGTTACCGCTGCCACTTCAAAGACTAACTGCAGACAGTGGTTGAGGTACTTTTACTCTTTGACATTTCTGAAATTGAAATGAATGTGTCTGTTAGAGAATTACAAATAAACATGGCATCAAGAGTGTAACATTAAGATTTGTTTCCTCTAAAATGTCTTTGAGTTAGTACTGGGCTGCGTTCAACTCAACCAGCAGACTGAATGTTGATAAAATGCCTGAATAATGTTCAATGGCATTTTTTAAACACTCAATGCCAGCCTTTAAAGAAAATCTTTCCTTCTACAATATTTGTACATAGCAATTAAAGTTATGTAATAAAGATGGTAGTTATGACAAATACACTATGGCTAAGGTAGGGTTAGAGTTAGGCAACTAAAACTCGGTTACTACTGTTAATAAAAGTGAATATAACCTGTTTGACTGTGTCTGAATGCAAACTCCACTGCTACTTGCCCATCCACCACACCTTTACTTTCCACTTAACTACATAAAGTGCACCCTATGTCATGACTTGTCTCTGAGCGATGTCACTAATCAAGCAGAATCATCCAGTACATCCAGGAATACCGGGCTGACCTGTTGGGAAATACATTTACTTAATTGGATGCTGGGTGGTTGACAACTTACATTTGTGATGAGTAATGTTTACCTAGTTAGTTTTCATTTGTTTGTTTCTGAAATTATTTGTGAGAGAAAATATATTGAGTGGATCAAAAAGATAAGAGTATGAATCACAATGGACAGTAAAGATGATAATGATTCTGATAATAATGATGATAGTAATGGGTGAGGGGTTCTTATTCCATTGTACTTTTTCTATTGAATTATGGGTGTGATGAAACATTAGCCAGAGATTGGTTGTTTGGACTTACAGGCCTTATATTGACTGAGGGAGGAACCTGTGAACAGCCTCCGATTGTTCTAAGGAATGACGCCTCCAGTACATACCTATTTACCTTTCTTTGAGTTAAGAGCTTAAGCATTGATCTGAGTAAACTCAGAATGCGTATACTTCATTACGTCAGTTATCAGCAGTATGTACAGAGGTGAGACCTCGTCAAGGTCAAGGTGGTGGGAGATTAGACAAAAGGAAGCAGTGGAAGAGGCTTTTTTCCTGATGGATTTTTGACAGGTACAAGAAAAGAGGCTGTCAAGGATGTGAAACAAAAGCATACACAAACATTCGCTCCGCAGCATGATCATGAAAGAAGATTTGATAATTAATTCTTTCTTTTTTAAGTTCAGTGCCGCACTAAACTCCTATATCAGCCTACATGAGTCTCATGTTTTTCCTGCAAGACTCATGTCTTAATGCCTTTCTTCATCATCTCTGATATGAAAAAAAGATTTCTGCAGTCAGGTAAAGTGAAAGTGTCCTGCTCATCGTTCAGTTATAAAATCCCAGTGCACCATGGTACGGCTCTCCTGCTGGGCTGCTTGCAGCACTGTCAAACTAAATGTCAATCACAGTTGACAGCAGAAGAGGAGGTTGTACCACTGTCAAGTTCAGAAGTTGTTTATCCGACTTCACTGACAGTGAGCATGGAAGCAGCCCTACATTTATAATTGAAGCTGCAGTCTGGAACTGTTGTCTCCCCCTCTGTCAGTGAGAGTAATTAATATAAATAATTTACAGTAACTTTAAAAAGTCTAAAGTTTAATTACAGTCAGTGCCAATGAATGAGTCATTTTAATGTTTGTTAATGTTGTAAGAAGCAAAGAGGGAACCACAGTTCAAAAAGGAAATGTATTTTACTAATGTAAAATAAAAATGAATGCAAATCACAGTATTATATTTGTAGCATCTGGATCACTGCCAGGTTATATGCTATGCAGATGACACCTTACTTCCTGTGACGTCTTATCTCTCCAGACACGTCAATTCACTGATCACTTCTGCAATAATTTGAATGATTATGTTTGCAGGAAAGAGTCAGACTGTTTATGGCCCCTGATCCTGTCTATTGTAGTCTACAGTCATAACTGTGGAACTACTACTCAGCATTGAGAAAGCACAAGACAATTGATAAGAGAAATTCTGGGGCAGGCCCCCAGGCTATAAACTTTAACTACTTATCTGGAAATGTTATTTTTAAGGATATGCTGTAAGCTTGTTACAGTGATATTTTACTGACACAGAATGTCTTAATCTTTATGGCCATATATTACTGTAACTGACTCATATATCAGCAATACATTTTAAGACTAATACTGTGTCTAGAAAATTTACTTCTTAAAGGGAGTTTAGTAAAAAAAATCCTGTTCACATTATCAGACAAAATACTGAGTTTTATATCAGACTTACTATTAGATACAAATATATCCCTTCACCAAGTGCCTGAACCCGGAAGAGGGAAAGCAAGAAATGTGTTACGCAACCCCCAGAGTTGGTGATATTCCTGCTGGATGTGTGACCATATTTGGGTTTCAGGAAGTCCTGGAATTTCTTCAGATGAGATATGAGTGAGTTGGTGACATCATCATGCAGAGGGAAGCAGGCGTTGGAGCACACACTGAATTCTGTTTTATTTGTTTCCTGTAGCTGATAATCTGCCAAGGAAAACCAGACCATTCCACTGCAGTGCGTGATTCTGAAGGGTGCAAATCAGTGTGATCCTGTTATCACACTCTGATACAGATTAATTGATAAGCAGACAGATTTGTATTCAAAAAGCATAAATACTCCTTGCCACAAAGAATAATAACTTAGCCTTCAAACTTCACTAATATAGTGAAATCCTATTCCCCTCTGGTCTCTGCAGTAGATTTGTCGCTCCAGTTTGCCCAGTAAACAGCAGATTGTTGATTGTTAGCCCCTGAAGACAGAATGCTCCCACCATATCAAGTTACCCCTCCACCTGTTTGAGAGGGAGAAACTAAAGGGGAAAGGTGAGAGAGAGAGATGATGACCAAGAGAAAAGAGAGGTGGGCTGAGCTATTATTAACTCTTCATTGTTGGTGTGTAAAGTGGAAAAACCTCCCCATGGGTCATAAGGATTCCAACTCTCTCAAATGTGCTGCCTTTGTCTCCTGCTTTTTCCTGCTGAGCCGGGTCTTCCCATTCATCTCCATCTGGTTCTATAAAATACAATCACAATAAATATATGCAACAGGTTAACCCCAAATCAATATTATGTACAGATGAAAAAAATACTTTCATCGGAGAGCATATTCTGATTTTGCTGCCTGTTTATTTTGTTTTTTAATTTATTGCAGTGCAGTGGCTCCATCAAACTTTTCTACATTTTTGTTTTAATCTGTTTTAATCGACCTGGCCAGATCAGCTGCAGGTGCTGTAATCGCTCCTGGAGGAGAAGTGTGCAGGAGTCATACTGGCAAAGCTTGGACTTAAGGCTGCTCCTGGCTAAAGTTTGGTCTGAACAAAATGTGACTCAGGCTGGCCATAAAAACCAGGAGAGTTTACAGAGACCTCCGATTCTCTTTGACCAGGTAACAGCCTGCTGTGCTCCACCTCACCTTCCCGGTCCGGTGTGCTAGGTACCTCATCAGAAGGGTAATGAAAAAGCATTAAAAGACTAGTTTAACTCAGACAAGATGTATCAGGATGTAAACTCTCTCAGTTTTTTTTTAAGATCAGTATCATTGTAACCATCCGCTGGCTCTTTGGAAGGTTCCTCCCATGTATTTGAACTACAGGGGAGGGGGCTGGAGAAACGACGTGTGTGGGTGCTTCAGAAGAGATAAGAATTACAGAAAACCTCCAGGGTACCTTATTTCATCATCCATACCGTTAAACCTGTTAAAGAGAATGAGTAATTTGTATTCTCCGGAAAGTGTGGGTCACACTTCACCCACACCAGTTTTCACAATAAACTCACTATGGCTGCTATGAATGGGCAGAGCTACAATACGTGGCATTCTGGTTGGAGATAGCTCTGTGTTAGAAGCAATGGCCCATGTTGGGTATGTTGCTACAGGTACCAGTGCAAAATATATTCCATTTGTATAATACATTTATGAATTTGAATGCTTTTCAGATGGCATATCACTGCACAGCCATTTGGAATTCTGTAAGACAAGATTTTACATCTAGGAAAAGTCATCTTTTTGTCTCTATCTTGATTCTAAACAGTAGAATTACGTCACTCATCTTACTCTACTGACGGCCATTGAACTGCATCACTGGGTGACACTGCAATGCAAAGTAGTGGTCTAACTGAAAGGAATGAGGCTTTATTTTCCGATGCAATGCTAATGTTGGTCTGATGACCAATGACCCATACACTAAACTGTTTAGACTGAGGTATGTATGTACATTGATGAAAAGGTCAGAAGTCAAGTTTCCTAATACACAGACAGGTGGCAAATTAAAGGAAGATGCAAGACAAAGTATCCAAATTTGTGTGAAGCAGCAATCACCATGGTAAAGTTTGACAGGGTGAAACATCTGTGAAATAAAGCAATGTCTATGAGTGTTAATGTACAAATTGCATTGTTAATAAAACAACTACAGTATGTTCTTAGTCACTTTATTTGTGGAAGAGACACTTTTATTTAGAAGAATGTTGGATACAAGTCGTGATGTTGTTGCTGGGAGCTGCACACTGCATGCTGGACAAATGTCTGGCGATACTGTATATGAAACTTCTTATATTTTGATTGTTCAGAAAACTGTTTTGTTTGTTTCACAGCCTTTCAGAAAGTGTTGTTTCGCTTTGGTTTCCTCCTGTTTAGCCTTTGGCACTCTGCTTCTCCATTTCAGCCATACTTTATGATGACGTAATGATAAGCATATTTATGTACAGATGCACAGTTAGAAAATGTTTCATTAGAAACCATGTATGCATATTTTCATTCCCTAATGGGAAGAGATGATAGGAGTTTTTCTGGAAAGATTGAATCATGCTGGCGTGTGATCATTCAATCCATGCTGTGATTACAAATGTTGTAATCTTTTATAACCTATTCCTGTGAAATACACTGCAAAATGTGACAATACTGATATACAACACTGTTCTGTGAATTACTGCACTGACAAACACTTCACAACAGCTGCACAAAAGACACAAAACAAAGGTTTTTGAACAAGCATCAACTGAACACCTGTAATACACAAATATAACTGAAACAGTAGACGTTTTAATGATTTACCTTTTCACAGTTTATCCTAATGGCACACATGCACATTCATTGATGAAATTTCATGAGAAACCTGGACATTTATGCAAAATTTCATTTTGGAGATCATATCATTTCACTGCAGTGCTAGTTCACACACACACACACACACACACACACACACACACACACACACACACACACACACACACACACACAAACACACCTACACTCACACACACACTGATCGTATCAGGTCTCCAGGGGTTTGCCTGCCAGTAAATGAAGCGCCACTTGGCTGTCACCCATTCAATGGCGCATCGTTTTACTGTTGCATTGTGGTCCGCAGTGCTCCTGTTGACACACTGGGAGTGTGATGGGGTGAAGTTACGCTGGCGTGACACTGTGACACCCGTTTGGAGAGCCAGAGAACTTGATGCTGACAGATCAGCACTGTGTGTGTGTGTGTGTGTGTGTGTGTGTGTGTGTGTGTGTGTGTGTGTGTGTTTGAGGTTTATTTTTATAAAGAGACTAAGGAGGCAAAAGAAGCCAACTCAGATTGTACATTCAAGAAAAGCTCAAATGTGTGTGTGTTCATGTGTGATGTTATTATCGCAGTGTGAGATCCTGTTGGTGCAGTCAGACAATGTTTCATCTCTGTGTGGAATTACAGCGCTCCATTGTGTTTCACTGGGTTCATCCACAGATTTTTTCCCAGATGTGACGACTCTCTGGATGGCACAGTGATTAAAGAAGCTGAAAGGTCACCAGTTTGATTCCCAAACCATTCAACAATTGTCTCCATCCACAACTATGTTCTCTGTCAATAGGACATTCAGGTAAATCCTCTAAAGTGGTACTGAACTCGCATTGACTCAGACCCCATCAATGACAGTGAACCTGCTGATCAGTCCCACTAAAGTTCTTAATTTGGATAGACCCTTATATACCATACCAGTATTTCATGAATTAGTCTTACTTAAAAATTTTTGGGTGAAAAAGCAGAATGCCTTCGTTACATAGCTGCAGTACCTTTGAACTGTTAAATATCTATCCTGTGCCGTAAAGTATACCCCTGCAGGGTTGTTATAATAATCCTGGACTGAGTCATAACCGTGACCATCGGAGGATTGTGGGGTGTCGGTCCAGAGACCAAATTTGACCAAACTAGCCAATCAGTGGCATTATGGCAGAAAAAGCTCAGATTTGTCAAAAGAAATGCCGTCTGTAAAGTGTTGAGCGAGAGCAGAAAATAAGTTGAGGGAGCGGTAGTGGACTGGTGGCTGGTGAATGCGCAGACTAACTCTTTGTGAGCAGGGCAAAGTATGTATGGGCAAGTGACACTGTCCAAAATAATCTAATGCTTAAAACAAGCTGGTGTGGATTGCCTTCAAATCAGCAGCACGACACATATGTCCACAAGCTGATTACCTACAGCAGTGTTGTTATGTGATAAACTGACAGCCATAAATAATGAGTGAGATAATGCGTTATGCCTGGTTGACTGTGGAACAGACACCAGACTCCCTAAACTCGTTGACTGACACATGTAGGTCGGACCAATGTACAGACACGCATAAAATAAACAGGAGGATATTTTTATTTTTTATTATGAGATATGATGGTAGACTTTGTTTTGCCTTTTTTAAATTCAGCACATAAGATTGCAGGATTCTCTAAAGGCAAAACATATCTAAAGTGTAATAAAACCTTTTGAAACCCTATCAGATACAAGCTACACAATTAAGGCAAATTAAGCATCCAAGTAGAAATATATCCCACCAGCCAAGGAGGGAGCAAATAGGACTTGCACTTCAGAACAAAATGTCTGAATTTAGTTGTTTGTAAAGCATCACAGGCTGGCAAGGCAGCCAAGATGTTAAACCTGATTATCATGTGCAGTTTATTGACATCAGGATTTCTTGGTATTATAGTTCAGACATCACCTTAGATGACCTTATGATACTGAAGTTGGCTTGCGGCCAAAAAACTAAAAATGCAAACTCCTTGTCTCTCTATCAGCTAAACCTTAAGAGTTTGCTTTCAGTTTTACCAGTATCTTACATATACAGTGTCAGCCTTAGTCACATGGCTTCCACTTGCCAACAAACACACCAGGCAAGAGGTACCAGTAATGGGAATTGAATCCTGTGCTCTGCAGTGGTCGTCAACTTTCAATGAATGAATCCATCCCCTTTCCAGAAAGAAGCCTTAAAATAAATGTCTCAGAAATGTTTTTATTGCAATAATTACAATGGTTGCATCGCAGCAATAAGGTTTTGGGTTGAACACTGTTGTCAAGTATAACGGAAGATGTCTCCAATGGTTCATCTGATTCTGTTTTACAGCATAGAAACAGAATTATTAAAATAACTGCACCATAAACAAACCATCTAAACATCTTAGCATTTATTTGTTAATCTGATAATTGCCTGTAATTTGGATTATTATTATTTGCATACACGTAAATGTAGGAGTTGCCTGAGGGAAGGACTGCCTGAGACAATGCACTTACATGTTCGAACAAATTCTAGAAAAGAAAAATCGTTTAATACCGGTACGCACGCACGCACGTACACCCACAACATCAGCAGCAAGCAGCACACTTCCTCCCTCTGCGTCATAAATAGCATTTCAAGCTTCACTTAAGAATCCTGAATTGCTGGAGCCAACTAAATTCAACCGAACTAACAAACTGTTGTTGTGCTTTGGCAACCGCAACCAAACCACAAGCAAGAACAAATAGACATAGTGTAAAATGAATCTGCCATAGCGGTGTGTCAAAATTGATCAAATATGTTCTTTAAAAAGCTTTTGTGCCACAGCATAAATATATCAATTTTCAAGGAGACAAGCTGCAGGTGATGTTGGTGCAGGATGGGAGCCATTTTGGGAGTTGCCACTGTTGAACAATCTGAGCAAACTCTCCTTTTATGGCTCTGCCTTTCTACCATTTCATCTCTTGCCAAACTGCTCCAGAGAAAAACCTCAGAGGCTTTCGGACTGGTTGAGGCATGACAGAAAGACAGAGAAGTTTGCAGAAAACAACCAACCATTTATCTGTGTTTGGTTACGGGGCATGCTGTTCCTACTCACTGAGAGTTATCTGATTTGATGATGATGGAGATTTGCTACAAAGCATCTTTTGATTCATGGCTTTTCTTCAAACACATATTGTTGAGCTGACAGATTCTAACAACTACAAGTCAGCCTGCATGACAAAATTTCTGTCCTTTTAACAAAACAAATAATTTCCTTCAATGTAGCATTCCCTTGTCAATCAGGCTTGGACTGTGCACAGGTGCATAAAGACATAATGAATAACATTTCCTGCGTTTGAGGTTTTAGCCACAAAACATAAAATGATGACCCAAAACTGAGTTCTGCAACTGACTTTAAAACATAAATGTTAGTGACATCAACAAATCTGCAATTTTAAAAATAGAAAATGGGGCCGGTTAACAAAAAATAATAAATGAAGGAATTCACTACATACATTAAGCATTATGCATATTTTCAGAGCATGACTCCCCTCATGGATTGACCTCTATGTATTATGGATTATGGTTTGTTTAGTTTAGTTTTGCTCTAATGTTCACCATTGAAACAGTACAAAACTACTCTCAGTGTTGAAACTGTTAAACTGTTAACTGTTTGTTTCATACACTGTGTCCTGGTCTTAATAGATGATCATGTCTGCCTCTGCTACTTTATTTTTTTTATTTTTCTTCCTTCTTTAAAATGTTGGGCAGTTACATTTTTTTTAATGCACTCATTTTGTCATTTTCTAGGTTTCACCATGATGGAGAAACTAGGAACTTGCATCATTTCATACACCTTTGTCCAAACTTCAAGATATGTGTATATTACAGATTTTCACCAAAAGAAGAGGTAATATGAGTGTAAAAGTGCAGTGGTATTTAGCGGTAAAGTTCAAACTGTTCTCAGATTTCAGACACCAGACGGTGTGAACAGAAATCTGTCAAGCTCCAATTAGGAGCATTAAAGTTTTGTGTTTCAGCCACAGAGTGGCTGCTGCGCAACCGAAGGCTGACGACTGCAGTATGTCAGAGAGGAGTTTTCCATTCACCCTTGTTCTCACTCAGGCAACATTTTTCTACATCTGTTTAGTGGGTGTCAGCAGTGACTTCATCACTGACGTGTGTCTGCTTCTATAACTACGCTGACTCAGGCTAAGCAATGTGCTCTCATACGCTTGCACACAATGGGCATTTTAAAGTGTCCCTATCGATTAGGCATGTGGAAGAAATAACGAGGGGGAGAGAGAATGAGAGAGATAGAGAGAGAGAGAGAGAGAGAGAGAGAGAGAGAGAGAGAGAGAGTTAGAGAATGTGAGACAAGGCTGATTTATCACCTGCTTTGTTCAACTTCTAAATTAACTATGTTGGAACGGTTAATAGCACCTGGTCTCACCCAACTAACTCCCCTAAAAAACAGGATAATGAAATAGGAAATCAAAATAATAAAACATTAAACCAAAAATGCAGAAATTAAAGAGATAACAAGAATGTGATTCATCAACAGCTTCCCACCACAATACCAAAATGAATTATTCAAAACTTTGTGAGGCTCAACTTTTGTTGTATTGTAGTACAACATTACAAATGCCCATTCCTGCATTCAAATATTCCACTTATTCCTCTTTAATTGCTTTGAACGGCATTAACAGCAAAGATAAAATGATTGTTGCCATAACTAAGTCATAAAAAATAAGTCATAAAATTTGATTCATACTCTTATATTCGTTTTTTAAGGGGCAATATGTAAGAAATTTAGTTTTAAACATTTTTCTAAAATCATCTTTCTAATAATTAACAGATTGTGAAGAAATAACAGTTTTGACATTATTTAAAAGACATCTATATAGACTATAATGTTGCAGAGATACAACATCTTCTGAAGTTAGCATGGTAACCAGCTAGCCCTGGCCCCTCCTAATGCTATTTTGTACCTGAAGAAGATAGTGAGTCAGTCCCTTCTCTCCCCTTCCCTGTCTATCTTCAGCTATCATATACATCCCAGTTTCCCCAGAATGGTGAATAAGGTTATAAAAGTGTGTGCTTTTCTATAGTAATCAGTGATCCCCAGTCCTCACTGGCGACAGACTAATATAGAGCCAGAAATTAGCATAATAGGTTCTCTTTAATAATGGAAATTGACCTAATTAATGATTAATTGAACAAGCTCTTTGAAGTTAATAAACTGGTGCTGTAAAAATAAACCAACTGATGACAGCCTTTACTAACAAAAATGTATCCTTGCCAGCAAAACATTATAGCATGTGTGGACTCATTTTCTCACTTTTGATCTAATGCTACCATGAATCCACGCATGGATTACTCTGGTGTCGTATCACTTATTATATTTTCTTATCACATAATGTAATATATATAATAGTATAATAATACACAACATAATATGCACCAGATGGGCAGTGTCAATACTCTGTATGTTTTCACTGACAGTTTCACAGGTGGAAGTGGTCACAGAAGTGCATCCCAACATGCTGCAAATGCAGTTATTTAACAAGATAACAAGGACTTATATAAGCATAAGAGATGCTTTGCTATTTCTTTTTTTTTCTTTTTTTCTTTTTTTTTACAAGATTTTGATTAATACAGATAAGAGACAGATAGAGAGCCAGGATGCGTGGGCTGTTTGCTTTGTCATTGCTCAGTTTAGTTTGTTTTCTCTGAGATTATAGCAACAAAAGCTCCAGAATGGTGCGACCTTTGACCAGTTTCATTTTGACAGTTACTGTATGAGACTGTGATAGATGGACACTAGAGCTAACTAACTGTCTAAACACTGACATTCATACACTCACAGACATGCACACACACACTTGCTTTTGCCTCTTTTGAGAATATTTTATTGAATTGAATTTGTGTCCGAAAGGCTTACTCTCACCTTAACTTTACTACACCTTATCCTCACCTAACTTTAATTTAATCATAAGTATAACCTTAAAGGAGAACTTTGTAATATCTGATAAATGGTCTCAAGTGTGGTTAACAGACCTACGTAACCCACACCTCTTCTCTGTTTGAGGCTAGTGGCTTGAGGCTATATTAGTAGCAATTTGAAATCACACAAATCTAAAGCCAAATTGTTGGTGGTCGAGTTGCCTTTTGGGTAATGTGAGCACCAGGTTTTGACAAGGAAGAATATGTGGAAATCAAATCTGTATGTAGGTCTGCTGCTTCAATTTAAACTTTGAAAAAACTGTCCATTACGTACAACAATGTACAATGTCAGTATCAGTACTCATTAAACCCCAAAACTGGAATTTCTAAAAATAAATGGTTAACTTTGTGGGAAGTGGAAAGCAGCTTTCCCCCATAAGTTACTTGAGTCATTACACCCAAGTACCAATATGACAAAAAAGAAAATCTCTTCTCTTCAAGTCTTTTAATCTGATCTGTGCAATGAGGCCGCTTACTGTAGAAGTGCACTTTCATAAGAACACATTGTTCTAAAAGCATGAGCTCACTGCATACCATCATATTGTACGTGTGAGTCGATATTGAGTCTCAATATTAAACCACCTAAAAGACTATATCAGCACGAGGCCTAGATGACAAAAAAGGGCACATGTATGCTTTTTCATGTATTGTGTATAGCCCTTTCTGTTTGTGTAGAGAAGAGGAGCAGGATTCACATCACATTTATAGAGAAATTATTAAAAATGTATATTTCTATCCATTTTTTTGACTATTGTTATGACATGAGTGTATAACGTGTTTGTTTTTAAGCCTTTTTTGTCAAGTAATTTGAGCTACATCCTTGCATCAAACTGTCAAAACAGCTGCAGTAAAAAAGGTCTATTGTCAATATCAACATGTCAATCAGGCTGAATTTATCTTAGTAAAACTTAGGCCAACAAGCCCATGTCACAATAGGCTCACAGAAAATTATACAAAATCCAAACAGCAAAAATTCCAGTGTGTGCTTAAAAAACGACGGTAAACTGATTTTAAAGGTTCCTTTGGTGGGATCTACCGCCAAGATGAGTAATTCTTCATTTCCTGCTCCTCCTTGCTGGATTTAAGGGATCTGTGTTTTTTTTGTCTTCACTATTGTTCTCATTTTGTAAAGTTAAGCAATAAAAGGTTCAAGCTGGGCCTTGTCAGCAGTGATTGTGCATCCATTCCAAGTATGGAAAAGTTGGTCGATGAGTCATGATTTTCTTGTTCAATATTTTATTATCATTAGTAATAGTGATTAGTATGATATAGTCTGTAAACTTAAAATTCAAACGTGTACACCTGTCTTTAATGCAGTTATGATCATACACAACCCCACCCTTGACCCCTGACCTGAGGGAAACAGGCAAATACATAATACAAGTGACACCTAACAAACAAACAAACAAACAAACAAACACAAAAATAGAAAATACATCAGGAAATACATCAGGTATACATAATATCCACATGAGCCGACATACTTCACATACACAAAATCATACAACAGGATCTTGAATGTTATATATATACACAATTAAAAACATTTCACTCAAGTGATAAACACATACAGTGCCTGTGTGCTCGTTTCCCTGTTTACATCAATGATTTTTAGCGCTCACATAACAATATGATCTGCCACATAACAAAATAACAAAATAACCGATTACAGCCACGTTTGCTTGCCATGTGTGAACACAGCCTGTGGGTTTGACTGCTGTTCAGTGAGCTGCTCATCTCCTATGAGTGGGTCACACCTCCCTCTGCTGGGTGAAATAGAGACGCTTCCACCTTTAAAAAACAACAACAACAACAAAAAAACTTGCTGCATATTTTTATACATACTGTACTCTTTATACATTCCATATTGTATTGATGGGGATGTGATATAGGTATAGTCCCTCCTCCTGATGATATATATTTTTTGAGATAGGTCTGTCAATAACATTGTGTATGGGTACATACTTTTCTCTCCCACACAGATGCCAGATTTAAGATGTGATTAGCCTGTAGACCATTTTGCCTGCCTGTTAACATTTGCGTTTATTCATCTGTGTCATGTTTGAAATTTAATTTACAAACTAGACTTCACTACTTTTTTATAAAATTACCCACGTGTTTTCAGGTGCTATGTTTCCCCCCCCGTTGCTCGCTGACCTGTGTTAGTGATTTGAGTTGATTGCTGCCTCTACAAGTAACGCCCGTTTTTTACTGACATTTGCCTGAAGAAGAACTCGCAGTTAAATACAAATATTTATTTGGAGCCCATCAGTGCGGAGACTTTTTTTTCCCTTGTGCCCCGCAGTAATATTTTTTGTTCTGCACGTGGATGTGGGCACACTTGGTCCCTCTCTTGACAATGGAATTGTTTTTGGAATCAGAAATCTCATAGACATACATATATATCTCAAAAGCTGAAATTAATAGATACCACTATAAATCTTGTTTTTTGGTGAACCAACCCAAAATCATCCAGTCATCTAGCCAACAAATACTGAATTAAACCGGAAACAAAAGGAAAACTATAAATTAACAGAGTATGGACCTTCGCCTGAGGTTCTTATGCAACATAAAATGTAAAGTGAGAGTAAGAGAAAGTAGTATACAATGTGTCTATGTGTGCGTGTGTGTGTTTGTGTGTGTGAGTGGCTACCAGATTGCGCCACAGTTTCCCAGTGTGGCCACCCACACGTACACATCATCTTTATTGACGTTGTATTACGATGTCAGCCTGGGTTGGTGTGTTTATTCTATTCTGTCATTGTTAAGACACTATAATGCATATTGATGATCTCAGCACGCACACACACACACACACACACACACACACACACACACACACACACACACACACACACACACACACACACACACACACACACACACACACACACACACACACTCATCACAGGTTGAGGTGATGAGGTGTCAGATTTCCTCCTGCAACAAGGTCCTATGGTAAACAGATGTGAGCCAACCATGATAGATCAATGCGTGTTTGAGTGTGTGTGTGTGTGTGTGTGTGTGTGTGTGTGTGTGTGTGTGTGTCAGAGGGATCAGACATAATCAGAGCTGCCTAATGACCCCTCCAGAGAGACCTCAGCTAATCCCCAGCACCTCTGGGACACGCTCACACACTGTGCTTCCCCATTTCCAGCCAGCTCTCCTGGGGGTGTGTTTGGTTCTGGCCTGGTGAGGGCTGGGTGGGTGGGGTTATGAGAGTAGAGTGCTGGTGCAGGTCAAAGGGCCTTCAGAAGAGATGAGTATGTGGTGGGGTGAGGGATGTGTGTGTGTGTGTGTGTGTGCATGTGTTTGTGTGTGTGTGTGTGAGGGGAGGGGGGGGGGTCTCTGTGGATGTATTCACTGCAGACTTATTTTTCAAGGTTTACGTTTTTTTAAATTGATTTCCAACCTTTCATGGCGGTGATCGGTTTCATTTAATGTCAGTCTTGTGAGGAAAAATAAACTTGCAGAAACTTGAAACTTTGAAAAAGGGAATCTATTAAAGTGGATATTTGTCCTTTACAGTAGATTTGCGACAACATAGTTTATCAATGCAGTCATTTTTTTGGCAGATGACTGTGCTTGCTCCTCTGGGTGTTATTGAATGCATCAATAAGAAAGTCTCTGATATTTATCCCTCCTTGACGCACAATTTAAAAAGTGACATCAACTAAAAATAAGGACTGCCAGTTGAATGGATTACGTAACGTTTCAAGTTTTCACAAGTTACATTTTTAAGTTTTCTGACATGACTGCCTCTGAGGTATGAAATCAATCCACAAAAAAAATTTGGAGGTTTGGAAAAATTCAGCAGGAATCTAAAATAAATACTATTTGTAGTTGATAACCTGAAACTTTCTCGAGCTTCTGCTCATAGTTGTTCGTATCAATTCTGTGATGTAACCCAGAGGTACACCGTGAGAGGGTTGAGTGAGTACTCAGCTGAAACTGGAGTATCCAGTATCCAATAATGTACTTTTTATGAATATAAGTATCATCTGGGTAAAATATGTCAAAATCAGTACATGTACAGTAAGTAAGTAAGTAAGTAAGTAAGTAAGTAACATATTCTGAACACCGACTGAAACCGGCTGCTAGCGGAAGAATAAAGAGGTTGTGTGAAGTCTGTGATTTCAACATATATTTTCCCTGTCGTCACACATTTTTTAGCGATTACCGCATCAAAACTATTTAGTCAGGTCAATGTTGCAATGATACTGTTTCAGATCGCAAAATGAATATTTTGTGACCACACACATTTCCTCTCTAGCCCCTAATGTGACACTTACAGCCACAGTGTGAAGTCTGTGTGTGTGTGTGTGTGTGTGTGTGTGTGTGTGTGTGTGTGTGTGTGTGTGTGTGTGTGTGTGATCTGATAAGGTGATGGTTACATGAGTGACCCTCAGGGCTGCTCTATGATGCAGGAAAAGGCTGAGCTAGAGGGATTTCAGGCTTAGTGGCTATAATAGTGTGTAGTGTGTGTGTGTGTGTGTGTGTAGGCCTATGTATGCATGTAACTGTATGTTGAATTATTGAACTGCACATTAAATGTGTCTTTTTCAGCTAGAAAGCTGCTTTATATAGAGACCAGCGCTAATCTCCTGAATCCAAATATATTATGTGTGTGTCTGTGTCCCCCCCCCCCCCCACTCTTGCCCCCGCCCCTTAACCTCCGCCGAGGCTCACATCCTGACAAAAGAGTGGATTTGAATTTTAGATGCAGTACATGAACCCTGTTGAATGAATGAATGTCTATAAAGGAGCCCATACGTCCTTGAGAACAAGAAAAGATTTTGCATGAAAAGTTAATCATTGCTACTCAAACCGGGAGGGGGGGGGGGGGGGGGGGGGAGAAATTGTCTGTTTTGGCAAGGGTTTTAAAGTTTCAGCCTCTCGACAGTCCCTTATTGCCTCATAGTCCCGAGTCATGTATAAAGCGATTATATATTTGAAAAGCTTTAACCAGAGAATGTTTGGAATCGGTTGCTTCGTAAAGGACTTAATCAATAAAAGAATCAACTCAACCTTTCAGCACCACAGGAATCATTTGGTGATAAAACACCCGTGCTACTGATCTCTGGGAACTGTAGTCTTTACTATCGATAGATGGATTGGAGTGTGTAAAGAGACAAACACATAAATCATATGGTAAAATGACCCTGAATTTAATGAACACCATAGATAGGCATATTTTAGCATAAAGCACAACATGATCAGTAAAACCGGTGCCTAAACAGTCAAGTCATATCTCATACTCAAACCCAAAGATCTACATGTAGAATATCTAGCAATTAATATATCTGCAGGAACATTTGGGTATATTTCATCTATATGAGGAAGTCTATGTGTTCCTCTAATGTTGACAGAAAATATAAACAGCACCTGTGATGAAAGAGCTCGACTGGGTGAATCCAGATAAGCGCTTTGATCTCTGCACAGCTTCACCCCCTTCAATCCGCCTCCGTCGGTGCAGATGAAAGGCAAGAGGGTGATTTTAAGAGATCAGTGTTTGGACTGAGCCTGCACCTCCATGTCAGAAAGGTGATTCTGACAACGGGTATATGTTAAATTTGTACTCTGTCTCTTCCCCCTGTACTGGTACAACTCTGCCAAAGTATTAAAAGGAACAAGAAATAGAAAAACTAATTCTTCTGCTAATAGAAGCTCTTCTGAATTCACACTCACCTCTCCCAGGCTGCTGTGGAAGAAGCGTTTCATCGTCTGGCAGTGCTGACATGATCAGCCATAACATCACCTTAGGCTACCATCAGCTTCAATGTAGATCACCTGCCAGCAGAGAGCAGAGGTGGGCCGCTCGTGCAGAGAGAAACTGCCTCCAGTGTGTACGAGACCCAGCTCACCACCAGGTGGCAGTATAAGTCAGAGTTCACGGCCATCTCTTGGTTGCCAGTCAACACAGTTTCCTCTACTTGGCAGAAAGCCATATTTATATTAGGGACAAGTTATTCTGAGCTAATTGGCACCTGATGTTCACTTAATGAAGACAGAGACAGACAGAAGGGCCCAGAGAGAGCATCAGAGGCAAATCTCCTGACGTGACGAAGAAATGATACCACCTCCCAGTAATTAAGACGCAAGCATTTACACAGAAACATGATAGGCAAAAACCCCACACGCGTGTATAGATACAGACCCACACACACACACGCATACATACACACACACTCACACACACACACACACACACACACACACACACACACACACACACACACACAGAGACCACTAATGAGCTCAACAACCTATTCTAATCAAAACATCATCAGCCAAATTAACAGGAGAATCTGTGACTTGGAAATGCCTTGAAGGTGTGTTTGTGATTTGTGGTGACTTTGTTTGACTGTATTTTATGTACTTTTGTAATATACGCCTTGCATAAAGCTAGCTGTAATGTCAAACATATATATAAAGCCAACACAGTTCATCCAAAGTGATTTACAGATAAAATTATGTTTATCATATTTATAGGGATGCATGTTTGTGTTGCTCATGTAGGGGTTGGGAGACAGTAATAATATGAACAGATATTTTTACCTTGTCTACTAATTTCATATCATTATAAAGTTTGTTTATCATTTATTTTGTAATCATACTTTTATTTCCATGCAAAATGTTACAGGTTTTTTTTACATTTCTCTCATAAAACTTTGAAATGCTCAAGACAAGTTCAATTTTGACAGACCCAACTGATAGAAAAACTGGTGCAGAACAAACTGGTCACATATTTGTTACAAGAGCTAATGCTACAACCGTCCACCCACCAATACCCAGCACTTGATGATCAGCAAAAAAAGAATTAGCTTTCTCTTTAACTTCACGTAATGCTTAATCTCTCTCAAGCTGTCTCACCATCTTCACTTAATTCATTTTCTTTAACCTGTGAGCATCTTCTCTGATTTGGCAGCTCAGAACAGGAAAAGCACAGGTGTAGGCTAAATATTAAAATGTATGATCACTGTCACACTGTCATTGCTTAATGGGACACTTGAATAGAACTGAGCCATTAGTAATGTTCACACTATAAAAAACTAAAATGTCTGTGAGAAAGCCCCACCTGCCCCATTCATAGACGCTACATTGTAGTGTGTGATTTAAGGTGCCTACTGACGATTTTCAGCCAACTTAAGTTTGGCTGTGTTAGAAATCGTGCTATACAGATTAAGTAAGTACAAACTGAATATGTAGTGTGTTCCGACTGCGTAATATGTGTGTTTTGTGTATGAGAGAAATGCCTGATGTACACTAGATTTCTGAGAATTCCGCATGAACTTACTGGACATATTCAAACACCCAAAAATGCATTGTGTCTCTTCAAATCGATTCAATGACAGACTGTGAAGCAGACAGTTCTACCACCACACTGGGGTGCAGACGGAGGCTAGTTTGACGGCTGCTCCAACCCCTAGGACGACAAAGACACAGTGCCCACCTCCAGAGGCCTGACACTGCAGGGTCAGTGCCAGAGTGCCATGAACCAAACCCGGCAATAAAACCACCTCAGTACTATATTCCCTGTCATCAAACTGGTCTCTGTTGGTTTTGGAGGCTGTGTTTAGACTGCTAGGTGCACGCGTAAGTGAGCTAACTAGCTAATGGAAGCTACAGTGAGCAAGATATCTGTCCAACACGAAACTCAGTAAATCAGAGGGAAAACCAGAAAATATTTTCTTCATAAAGTATGATCCAGTTTCATCAATACAAGCATGTGAGGCAGAGAAGATGTATAAGATGTATATACTTCAACGTGAACTGTCTGCTGGTGATCATTGCAGTACATACTGGTATGTATGTAGTACCTAAGTAGAAACTGTTCAGACAGGCATTTAGGTGCATGTGGTATTTTATGTTTGTTTATCTGGTGTTTTATTTATTTGATTTTATTCCTTTAACTGTGAGGCACTTGGTGACTGGTGTCTGAGAAAGGTGTTACATTTTAAATATACTTTGCTTGCTTGCCATGTAGGCCAGAGGTGCCCAAACTTTTTCCTTTGGAGAGCCAAAACGTAAACTTAATGAAGGGCTGTGGGCAAAGAGCAAACACCTATTGTACTATATTGTTAAGATGTACTAGGACCCCAAGTTCCCTTTGACTGACTCCCTGCAAGTGTCACTCTGCCTACCAGGCTGAGATCATGAAAAGTAATTACTGACTAGTGAACCTACATACCTTATATATTTATGAGTAGGGATATTGACCCATTTTGCTCATTAGGTACTCGTAACAAGTACATTATCTGTACCGGATACTCGTTTCCCTAATGAACAACTCTACCACACGCTCTGTAATTTATTCTATAGTTAGCAGTAAATTGCCAATAGCAGGTGTAGCGTTTCTCAATGGTAGCCAAATTTTGGATTCTGTAAAATACGGAACATTGCATCGTGGGATTGTTAGCAGAAAGTAGTGTACAGGCCATATGCCAGACAAAAAATTGATATTCATACCACTGCACAATAAATCATGTAAAGCAATCTTACTGTTAAATATACACTCGTCGTATTACTTTTGGACTGTGTAAATGATCCTATTTCACCACAGAACTGTAAGCAGACCCACCGCTGATGCTAATAATAACAGAATAATCCAGATCTGCTGTGACTGCAGCAGAATATAATGTTTCCACGCTCGCCCTCAGTGTTTCAGTCCTACAGTGTGAATAAGCCAGCCTAACTGACTCTGTGGTTCATTAGTATAAAGGTTTATGAAAAGGCTTCATTAAAATTGCATCCAGCATTTCAGTGCCTGTACTGTAATGAAAGTTAGTACGAGTGTCAAAACCTCTCCCATTAACCAAACTCACCCAGCGCAGCGGGAGATTCATTCATCATGTGGTCTGATTCCGGGATTTGCTACTCATACATTAACACCTTCTGTGTTTACAGCATAAATTATCCAAATAAAGATAGCATTGTTCAACAACTTCTGTAGATGTCTGCATCCCCCTGAAGTTGCAGCATCCTCTGCTTTGAATGAATCTGAATCTCCTTCTGCTTACTTAAAATATCACATACAGTATATTGTTGCCTTTAAAAATAATTAGCTTTGGTGTTATTTACTGGTGGTGTGTTCTGATCTTCACAGATTTTAATATATACTGTATATTCAAAATACACAGATAATTCCTTTTAAATAAAAAACAACAATAATTAAGCATATCTGACTTATCAAGTGGGTATCTTGATAAGTCTAATATTATGATTTTAGAACAATATATAAAAAAACGTAACGGAAAAAAGGAAATAAAATTGCACTTTTAAAAGACTTTGGAGCTGCTGAAGTCATTAGCTTTGATCGCATTGAACTATGCGATGCATTTTTGCACAGAATGAGGACTATACATTTTGCCCCCCCATCGCTTGCATTGAAATCACATTACGAATGAATCTCTCACAATATGGACAGGAGGAATGATTACCAATAAAATAACCAATAACACTTTCAATGTACATATGGAAGGTCTCACCTATTTGTCTCTGGTTGTCGATGGTCTACCTCTGTAGAATATGTCACTAAGATGTCATGAAGAGCTCTTTATTGTTTCTGTGGACAGAATCCATGCATTTGTTAACAAGGATTTTATTGTATTGTATTTATGTTGAAGTAAAAGGTTGGCAGCCGCAGTGAAGCAGCAGAGATACTCTCTGTATGGACACCACAGGCTGCCACAGCAGTTGAGCAAGGTAGCACTCTGTACTGAAGTGAATTGATAAACCTCCAACTTTTAAGAAGAAATACAAAATAAATTCACAGTTTTGTTCCTACTACTATCTTGGTGGTGGTTTTGAAAACTGTTTGTTTGACAGGTGTCTCACCCTATCAGATTCACCACAGCACAGACCTCCTTTTCCTGGTCTTTATAATTGTGTCCATGCTAAAGGGCCAGTGGAATCTCCCATTCTCTAAAAATGTTTTACCTTTCAAAATGAAAAATCACTTTACCGTGTTCATTAGTTCAGGGGTCTGAGTGGTAGCAGTCACTCCAGGTCCATCATCACCAATCCTCGCTTGTTCTCTTTCCTGTTCTAATTGCCCGAATAGTCGTACTGCTGCTGCCCATTAGTATAATATCCATTAGTCTGCCTTTCCTTCTCCCAGACCACCACTCCCTGTCTTTACTACACCTCTGAGACACACACACAGTTCTAGGGAAAGCCTAACACAGACCACAGAGGCTTGCAAACATGTACAAGCGCAGCAAAAAGAGAGAGCAAGTTTTTCTGTTTATATTCACGGTAGGTTTTTTTTAAAATTCATCACCAACTAGCTCTTACTTTGAATCAGCATTTTTCTTCCTTGATCAGTTCATCGCCATCTCGACCTTGACTTTGTGCGATTCCTCTCCCCAAGAAGTAACGAGCTAATGTCATGTTCCTCTGCAAGCTTCTGGGTAAGAGCTGATCTCTCTGCCTCCCTTTTATGAGAGTGGAGAAATGGAAAATTGGGAAATTATTTATCTCACTAACCCTTCAGGCAAGAGTGTATTAAAACCTTTCCTTTTACTTACCAACGGGATCGCTCTCGGACGCTTTCCAAAATAAGGCCAACGTGCAAAGTAGGAAAATGCTATCTGGCAAAGACACTAAATACATTCAGTCCCTCCAGAGTTGAATGAAAAAAACTTTCTCTACAGTGATCTGTCTGCTCATTTTTAAAAATATACTGAGATAACAATCTGTGATAGACTGTGAAGCACTTCTTCATTTGATGTTTTGGAAATGTTTTATATTTTTTGCCTTAACAGGTATGTTGCAGAAACTAAATCTACAGAAACTCAGAGAGAAAAATATCATAATCCCATCCATTATCAAATCTGTAGACTTTGCTTTGTTAGTTACTTGTGACAATTTTATAAAATAGGCTTAATAAGATGATGTTGAGAAGGCAGGGGTGAAAAAGAAGAACAAGGAAAGAGGAAGTAAGAGGAGCTTGAAATGGGAATGGGGGAGAGAAAAAGAAGAGGAGGACAGGAATGAGGGACTATTGGCATATGATGATGATAAAATCAGAGACTGGCACAGACAGAAGTGGAGAAGTGTAAGGGCAATACAGCATGATTATTTCATAGTCTGAGGAGCGGCAGATCCACATCAAGCATCCCACAATGTCAAGCAGTCAATCAACATCAGCCTGTGTATGTGTGTGTGGAGGGTCATTGGTACATTTTAAAATTTTCATACAGTACTATGTTTCTGTCACTCATTGCTTTGGGGCAATGGAACAGGTAGAATTGTGGGCAGATTACACAAAGTGAAAAAAAAAAGATTAAATATTAAAGTTGTACTCCTATGACCGACCTGGCGTACTCAGCAAACTGATCCGAGGGAGGTCAGGCCTTTAAAGGTCAGAGGTTGGGACACGGAATGAGAGCACAGACGAGGAAGAAGAGCCGAGGGACCTGCTCGTCCCCCCCTTATCTCCATCCTCAGTCTGCAGCCTCGGGGCGATTCGCCGCAGCAGTTTCAGACAACTGAAGTGCAGTCGCAGTTTCAGCCATCAGTTGTCGCAGAGCAGGAGATCTCGTAATCTTAAGAGGTGTCAATCACAGGAGATTAAGGGAGCGGTGGTCTGCTGGGATTCTCCGGTGTCAGGCCGCCCCTGAACCTGTGCTCAACGCACATGTGTGAACAAACATATGAGCAGACGCAGGCGAAACCAAGCGAGCTCCCCTCCGGCATGAAAGAAAGATGATGGTATGAATGATGTATTGTGCCGTTACACACTAAAACACTCAGACACACACAGAATGTGCAGGGCAAAACTCTGAGTGATATGATGACTTCTGTAATGTTGTCTGCCTGCTGCAGAGAGAGAGAATGGGAAGGAGAGAAAGAAGACAAAGCTGACTGACAGATGGCTCAAATAGAAATGTAGTCCTTCTTTACCCATATAAGACTTCTCTTGAATTGACTAATTTTTATTATTAGTCCAAACAGACATAATTCAAGTATGGTATTTTCTCAGCGTGTTGCAGGTCATTACTAAGTTCTTGCATCATCAGAATTAATTTTGGCTGAGGAAGGGATTCATCAGTGATTCAAATAGGTTTGGTGTTGTCGCTGAAGACCGAGTGGGGAAAGCAACCGAGCCAATCAGAGCTTTGCAGGTGGGACTAAATATCTGGATGTCATCTTCAAGTGTGAGAGTCAGAAAACAGATGACAGTGATGGAGTTTAAACGCTTAAATCTGCATGCTTTTTACTGCATAACAAATGCTTAAAGGGGTACAAAGACTTTGTGTTGCACTTCCTTAAAGCTGGGGGATCTTGGCAGATCAGGAAAACAAATGTTCAAAATCAAAGCAGCAGAGGCCAAAATATTCTGACTTTCATTTCCTGCTATGAAACTGTAGGATCTGTGTTTCTGTAAGTTTTTGACCCTTTGCTGGTTGAGGGAGTTACAGTCTTATTGGGAAACTCTCATGGCATAAATACTGTAGACAGACAGAAGAGACAAGTTGGCAGGCAGAAAGAAGGCTATACGAGCAGGCCAACAGACAAGCAGAGACAGTCACACTTCTTGTTTCTGACACTCCTGTTATTTTTTACGTCTATCTGCAGATACAATCCTGTCCATCAGAGTTGGTGTCAACAGCTGGCCGAACATCAGCATTGCACAAAAATAACCATGCACGATACCAGCAGGATTCAGCAAGTTTGTGTAATCAAAAAAAAAATTAATAAAGACTAAAGTTTTGTCGCACAACTTCTTTATTATTATCATCATTATTATTATTAAGCTTTCCCTATGGTTGTACTTTTTTCTAAATATTTCTGCATAGTTTCGCCTCAGCAGTTTACAGTAAACAAGCATTCCCTATCCACAAACAAACAAACAAACAAACAAACCCAGAGCTTTGCTTTGCCAGATTACTCTTATTACGTGTAATTGGTCAATTAGAATCCATGTTGGTTGCTTCATTTGTTCTTTACTTTTTAAAACATTGTTTCCCGAGTCTCTTTTAATGTGCCTAATATAGGTCACAACACTGAAACATATTTATCTAAAAAAGTGGCATTAATTGACAAAATGCAGGAGTTTACATCATTTTCACTCTCTATTTATCCTCCCATGTATACAGGTATGCAAACATTTCCTCTCAGTGTGTCTGTTTTTGCAGTACTGCAAAGTAAATGTCCAGTGTCAGACAGCCTTTGTACCCAGGCTTTACAAGAACGAAAACATACTGACTCATTCTCAGCCGATAAAAACAACTTTAAGACTGTTATTGTTACATTTACATATGACCAACTGCCATGATGATAACATCTTCTGTATTCTGCTTGAGCAAGGTGAGATACCTTATTTAAATAACAGTTATATCGTATTCATTGTCTCTTTTCATCTATATATTGTTTTTGTTAACTGTAATGCACCAATTTACAGAGAAAAATGATCTGTACGTTAAAACCTACTTGGCAACAAACCCGATTCTGATAAACATCAACAGGGTTGTTTTATTTGTTTTGGGCATTCATTTGGAGCAGGCTATCAACATCTGAGGTGTTTCCTCTGAAGCCACTCCAATCAGGGACTAGAAAAGAAAATGAAAATGTTTAGAGCTCTGTGGTAATTTGACCGACTGATGGCTTCTGGTGATAAAAAAGTTGGATGATAGCAAATTATAAACCGCAATTTCCCAGGTTCAGGCTGATGATTCTAACAACCATGTCAGACAGATAAATGCTGTTACACAACAGCTTGCTGTGTGTGCTATAGCAGGTGTCAAAGAGATGTGTTTCTAATGATAAAATAGCAGTTTTCAACCCAGAATCCGAAACATAAAAAAAAAAATTTAATCAATTATGTGATAAAACCTTGCTTCATAAGCCAATTTATCATGACTTTGTAACTTAATGGACTATTTGTCAAAGTCTTGCACAAGAGGACATAAAGAGTACGTAAAAACCTTAACCAGATATCATCTAATCTAAAAACACCCACAGAAATTTGCATGAGTCCCCACAAACATGAATCTGAAAAACGTTCCCAGAAAGCCAACTCTAAAAGGGTTCCTCCTTCTAGGCTCAGGCAGATCCAGGGAACCTCTCCACTGCAGGTGTGACATGACAAGGCTTCAAATAACGTGCGGTTTCATGTTGGGAACATAATCCATGTAAAATTCTTGACTCAGAAACTAATGACTCACCACATTTGGATAATATGCAGCAGTGTCTCTGCAAAAATCAGTTACTGGTGACACCTTAGCCGTTTAACTGAATTATCCATCAGGACTTATATGACTGTATTTAAAGGAAATTTTAGAGCAACTTCTACATTCTTCCACCTGCAGTCAGTTTCCAAAATAAGTTCCTTCTTTCCTGTTGCCTGCCCTGAAAAGACTACAATGACAACTTTCATCAAACATTTCACCTCTGTAGTAGAGTGTAGGTGTTAATATTGATTAGTTATTACTTGTTTAAAACCTTTTGCTGCTTGGTTTCTCTCTCTTCATTTGATAAGACTTGTAGTAGAGTAATCACATGTCTTAGTTAGGAATAAAGCCTATTGTTATTTTTATGTTAGGCTGAAAAAAGAGTTGGTATGGAACATTTTCAGATATTGAACAAGTACATTTCTGTAATTTTAGACATACATCTAAAAATTACAAAATTTCCTACAAACACATTGCAGTAGTAAGAAATAACTTATTCCTCACTTATAATGCACAATAATGCAGTTTTCTCTCCTGTCTGTGGGCTGGTATTGATTGCAAAATCTGCAACTCTTCTCTGGCTAATGTTCATTTCATAATGATCCTTACTCCCTGAAGTCAAGCAGCAGAAGTTAAGTTAGTGATGGTGGAACTAAAGTTCTTACTGTGAAAAAATATGGCCCTACGATAAAACACCCGCTTTTAGAATGGAGTTTGACAGTCTGCAGGAGAGGGTCGTCTTTTAACCTTAATAATTCACATAAACTGAGCTGACTAACCTTGTAAACAGCAAAAAGTAACAGAGGAAATTAAGCTAAAACTGACATGTTTTCTAGTTTCTACTGTCGGCTCATAGTAAAAGGTCGATTAATAAACACAAACGGCGGTTCTCCAGCCACAGTGATGTAATTAGTTTACAGTACTGTAACCCTGAACAGACGACCTAAACAGAAAAATAAAATGTCTTAACGACAGAAACAGTGTCAGATGTCAGAAATATGTGAATCAATAAGGTAGTTGTATATGCCAGGCCCATCCACTTCGATGGAAGCAGACTGAAAGGACACTCATCAACCCCCTAACGTAATCGTTTGCCTTGCTGGCGATGGGATTGTGGCTCCTAATAGCTAAAAAGCAATACAGCATTCTTATCTTATGCTATTAAATTGGAAAAGACCTCAGAATTTGCATATACTACCAGTCAAAATGGAGTGTGTTTTTGCACGGTAGAAGAATTGCGAAAGGGCTGAAATATTTTCAAGATTAAAACTTTAACCCAGGCTGTTTACTCATGGCCCTGGGGCTTGCACTCCACTCATCATTTACCTGCTGCTGGCATGAACGGCAGGAGAGAGAGAGAGA